>NC_140579.1:903986600-904650117 GCF_964204655.1 Triturus cristatus
GACCGGAGCGGATGAAACGCGCACAGGATGACTTTTGCGCGAAGCTTCTTGGACAAACTAACGTCGGAATGATCCCTCCCTCTATGGTGCCCTTTCCAACGCTTTTCCGGTAATTGAATCTGGTCTCTGCTCAACTTAAACGCGTCTAGGAGGTCGCGCTATATCAGCCGCCATTTTGTTTGTCAGTGCGATGCGAGCGTTATTCCTCCCTTCAGAAGCGGCAATTTTTGTCATGCATCATTAATCACTTCAGATCCCCTCTTGCTCACGCAGTGCAGCCATTCTCATTAGCAGAGGTCTGTCAGGCACTGAAACCTCGTTTCTTCTCATTTTCTTTTTAGAACTGAGGTGTAGTTTCTTCCGCCATTTTGTCCCCAGCTTTCAATCTATAGAGGATAGGTTTTTTTTCCGGTTTTTTTCAGCATTACTACATGGCATGCCAATTCTATTCTCTGTACTGGGGCGAATGTATGACATTGTTCTGCATTCTATCCATCACCTGCTGTTTCTGCAATTCTATTTTCACAGCACTACGAAGTCCTGCATTAATCTACTTTTGATTTGCACAGTTTTTTTAATTTTGACCAAGGTTCAGATAACACGCTCTACCCTTCCAAGCAGTTTATCTGCTCATTTTGTGGTGAAGTATAGATTGACTCCATGTTCTCCAAAGCTCCTAACAATTTCTGAATTGTTTTTTTTTTCTCCCTCAACATTCTTTTTGAAGAAACTGCTTTATTTAGCTGTACAGTTAATCACTTCGGTCCTCTTTGTTGGCTCTTTTAGTATCAATACTATATGTGCCCTCTGGACTTTAGTCATTGCAGTTTGATGGGCAGAACAAAAGGCAACTTTTCTGTGCACTTGAAACCAAAGCGTATTTTTATCAAAAACTCAAAAGTTTTCTCTGAGCTATGCAGTTTGGAAAGTTTGGGTGATCTCCACACAGATCCTTGTACCACAGATATAGAACCCGCACAGTTACCAGCAGGAAAGTCCAATGGTAAGCCCTTGAAAAAAGATCCTCCCTCACCACCTAAATCGGCTCCTCCAGTCTCGATGGAGCTTCTACTCCAGGAAATAAGGGCCCTAAGACCCTTTGTAAAAGAAACAAACGCCAAATTACAAATCGTCTCAGATAACTGGATGCAGCTGGATACCAGACTTACGTTAGTGGAACAGAATGTTTCCTCTTTTCAGGATACTGCTAAGTGCGTTACTTCCTTACATTCTCAAGTCTCAACATTACAAAAACAAGTTGAGGACCTTGAAAATAGGAGGAATAACTTGCGCATCTTTAATCTTGCAGAGGGAGTCGAAGGTACAGATCACATCGCTTTTTTCTAATCCTTTCTCCACAAGATTCTTCATCTGCCAGAAGGCTCTACACTGAATATACAGCGTGCTCATAGGCTGGGTCGTATCCCCACTAATTCCACATCTTCACAGAGACGGAGAGGTGTCATTTTGTACTTCTTAGAGTATACTGATTTACTAAAAGTTTTGACAGCTGCCAGGGCTATTCAAAAAATCTCTTGGTCTGGCGCTACTTTATTTTTTGCACAAGATTACTCAAAAGCTACTGCATCAAGACGTAAAGCCTGTCTCGACATGAGACCAGCTCTTCGTTCCATGGGTGCCAGATATGGACTTTTTCATCCGTGCCTTTTTAAAGTTGCCTATAACAATAAGACTACTTCCTATGAGGACCCAGTACGCTTGCAGAGCTTCATTAATCGAACAGGACGGATCTTATGGATTCTTCTAGACCTTCCTCCTCACATGTTGCCTGATTGACCTATGTCTCTATGTGGAAATTTAGCTTGCGAACTGAACATTATCTGCGCCATCTTGTCTCTCCCCAGCGCGACACACAGGAAAGCGCACGGCAGCCATTTTAGGCACCCTGGTCTCTCCCTGCTCATTGCCGATCGCCAGCGCGTCCCCCTGGCGCTGCAAGCATTCCCCCGCGCGCCGGCCACCCCCGCTCTCTCATACACGGGCCATAAACCCTCTCCTTCTGCGCGACCCTGCCATGGAACCACATCCCACGCCTGACCGACATCCCATACATGGTCATGCATCTCTTTGATAACCCCCTTCCTCTGCGCCCCATTGTCCGAACCGATCCCAGGCCATCACCTAGCCCTGCGGATGCAGTTTATTGCCCCTACTGTAAGGGAAACACCCCACATCAAAGGGATTACAGTAGATCAAGGCCCCCCACCCCCTGAGACCCGACCGGTCGCACACACCCCCGGGAATTGGCGGAATGTCCAGCTGTGTGATAGCCATCTCCTACTGTGGGTGGGGTGGGGACTTCCACTGTAGATATGTGTGGGAACGAGCTTGAAGTGGGGATTCTGAGGATGTTCTTTCATGTATCAAAGCGATCTCAAAAATGTGCCATGTATGATAAACCTGCAATAAAGTCATAAACCTGTGTATAAGAGGCCAGGCCTCAGAGATGCAGTTAGAGCACCTCGTGACGATACCTCTTTGTCTGATCTGATGTGTTCCACTCCGACGGAATAAAACTTTGTTTCCTGCCTTCCAGTCTCCGGCGCCTGCCTCTTTATTGGTTTAGCATCGAATGGTATAAGAGGCGATTACCGCCGGGCAATACTTGAAAGGTTATCGACTACGACTGCCGCTACCATTTAACAATTGGCGTCCCAAGCGTGGGGCCCATCAGCGAGACGTGGATCCAGTGGGAGAGGTCCCGACGACAGAGTGAACGACTGCAACGATCGGGAGAGCTCCTGCCCGATAGACCCTCGTCTGGCAGCCGATCATCCGAACTTCACTGGTTCCGAGCAGACCTCTCTCTCGAGTGATCTACGGTCCTGACTGGGAACCATCAGGAGTGCCGCGGCAAATACGGAGAGTAGAGGACGATCGGGCGCTGGAGGCGGAAGACGAGAAACTGTCCACGCGGTCCGGGTAAGGTCGTGAAACACGACAAATTGCGAAACGATTGATTGATTGATTGAAAATACTAGTATTGCTTATTGATTGTTCTCTTTGAGATATTCGCTGTCTACAAACCGGGAGGAGTAGAAATACTCTCTCTCTCCCTTTGCAGATAGTGAAGGGTAGGTAACGCAGACTTTTGTCCCCATTGTAACCCGTCGTGCCTATTTTTATCTCCCCACTGATTGATTGTCCGAATATTGATTGTTTTGAAGGATAGTGCTCTTTGAGATATTCTCTGTTTGCAAATAACGTAGAATAGAAATATTCTGTCTAGTCTTTGCAAATAGTGAAGGGTAGGTAACGCAGACTTTTGTCCCCATTGTAACCCGTCGTGCCTATCTCTTTCTCACCATTGATTGATTGATTGTCCGAACACTAGTTGTTCGATATTGGTTCTTTGGAGGTATTCTCTGCTTACAAATAACGAGGAATAGAGATATTCTATCTAGTCTTTGCAAGCAGTGAAAAGATAGGTAGTGCTGACTTTTGTCCCCGTTGTAACCCGTCATGCCTATCTTCTCCCCACTGATTGGTAGTTGGTTCTGCCAGGACCGCTTATTAGAGGTGGACCACCCGGCTCCACTGGAGGGCACCCCTAATAAGGACATGTTCACTAAATATGGACTAGTCGCCGTAGCTTATAGCAAGCTATGGCATAAATATACAAAGAAGGACCCCGAGAGTCAGTGGCCACTGATGGGATCCTTCGACGACCATAAAATAGAAATGCTAGAAATAGCTCTGCGTAGTAATAAAACGACGCCTACTATGCTTGACAGTATCGGCATGTGGCGCAAAGAAGCAACACAACGGAAAAAGAGGGAAGAAGTAAAAGCAGAAAAGGAATTACGAAAGGCAGCTCACCTTGCCGCTAGAAAGTTAGAAGAAGAAATAAAGGAGAGAAGGGAAGCTAAACTAAGACAGGAGCCTGAAACATCAGGCCAGTACCCTGTTATGACCCCCTCTATGCTCTACCCTGAGTTGTCTTCTAAGCAACGAACGAATGACGAATTGCTATTAGGTCCCCCGATCATTTACATGCCCCCTCCATACGCACCCTCCCAACCGGTAGTGCAACACCCACAACCCCCAAACACAAGCGAAAGCAGTACAGGGGCCTCGGTCCTCACGGCCTCCGCGCCGGCCGAGCCTCTTGTACTGAACACAACGTTGGCAATAACGTTGGATGACCCTGAGATGAGAAAGAAAGATCCCACCAGAATGAATCGACTAACAAAGGATGAACGAGCAGGAATCGACAAGATAGTAAGGACACTGGTGGAGCGAAAGGAAAGTGAGGAGTATATAACAGACGTGTATAACTCGTATGCCGACGACCGCAGACGACACTTTGTCGTACGACTTTGTTATCACGCCCTGAATACATATGAGGATAGGTACCACGATAAAGGTCCCGAAGGCTTAGCGGCCCTATATAGGAAGGTAGACATTGGGGAAGAAGGAGAGGGCGATGTGACGGACCTCTTCACTCGTACACTCGAGGTCTACCGGCACCTTAAAGAGCACAGACAGACAACCAAAGCAGAAACCCCCATAGCGACTAAGCCCCAGGCAGGATGGGCTGATACCATGATGCCCATCAAAGAGGCCGCCCCCTACTGGGTCCCCCCACGAGGTCAGGGAACACATGACGACATCAACCACCAAGATGCGAAGGGAAGGGTTGTATATAATTGGGTCTACCAGCCATGGGACCGACAAGACATTTTGACCTTTAGAAAAACCCTACCCGACTTAAGAAAGAACCCGACTGCCTTTTACACCGAACTAGGTACAGCCTTAGGTTCAACAATAATGACCTTAGCAGATATCGACTTGTTCTTCGGGTTATGTCTGCCGGCTGATGTGTGGAAGCAAATCCGGAAAGTTGACCACGCTGAGCCGTTCGGATATACTTGGGTACAACTTGATACCATAGACAAACAGCGAGAACCGGGACAGAAACCCCCGAAAGCCATATTGGAGCTCCCAGACAAGATTGTACAGAAGTTGAAGACTCTAATCCCAGAAAGAAAGGTAGACTGGTCGATAGTGACGGCTTGTCGCCAGAAACCCCAGAAGGATGTGTCTGAATACTTCTCTCGATTCGAGACCGTGTTTTCCGATTATAGTGGCCAGGACATGACCACCGCAACCGGACATCACCTCTTTGTCCAGAATTATGTGAAGGGTCTGTCACAAGAAGTCTCCCAGAAGCTACAGACCAGCGAGAGTAGTTGGGCAGCCTCCAAACCCGCAGCAGTCCTCCAGATGGCCCAATACTACGAAAACCAAAAGAATGAGAACGATAGGGCGTCAGAGAGGAAGAAAAAGGAACTGAAGGAGAGGGTAATGATAGCACAGTTGCAAGGGGTGACCATAGGAAGGGAACCCCCAAAAGGGAATTACCAACCAACCGCCTCTAGAAAGCTACCCCCTAGAGACCATACACCTGCACCCTACAACGGACGGAGAGGCTTAGATGGGAACCAATGTGCGTTCTGTAGAGGGTTCGGACACTGGAAATCCCAGTGCCCGGTCCTTCTGGAAATGAACAAAAATAGGGACCCCAGAGACACAGCATATGACCCCAGAAATAGAGGACAGGGACGAGGGTACACGAACGACGCCATCAACGACAGGCCAGGCAGACCAAACACCTTTGATCGCCCCCGACAAAACCAGTGTCAGCAGTCCGACTACGAAAGCACCCATGACTTCGCATAGGACCGCCAGGGGCAAGGGAGGGATCCAGTCGAACTCCGTGTTGACCAGCAAGGTCCTTACGTCACTGCTAAGGTCTTGGGCACAAAGTCTCCATTCCTGGTAGATACTGGGGCGACACGTAGTGCGTTATCTAAACGACTGATTCCTAGGGCACCCTTGTCTGGCTCACACGTAACCTCAATAGGCTTCGATGGAACGCCTTCCACTAACCCCTTATCAGCACCAATCTCCTTTGACTTAGAAGATAACGCCACTGACACGACCTTTCTGCTCTCCTCCAACACCCCCGATGCTATTATGGGACTCGATTTGCTAAAACATTTCCGAGCTACCATCAGATGTTCCCCAGACGGAGTTCGAGTCATCCTGCACGATAACCCAGATCTGTTCAGACCTTGTCACACACGACGTATGCTCTCTATAACTGATGCTAACCTGTCCCTACTCGACACGTTACCCTCACATCTATGGGCTAAAACCGACTAAGATGTAGGGCGCATGGTGATCGACCCAGTACACATAACCGTCCGACCGGACGAAGTGCTACCAAAGCTTCCACAGTATCGAATATCGCCCGAAGGTGAGAAGGCATTGGTGGAAATCATCCAGTCCCTAGTCAATGCAGGAGTAGTAGAAGAAGTAGTCAGTAATGTTTGCAACAGCCCTATCCTACCCATTGTAAAGAAGCAAGGCGAGGGAGATGAGAAAGCATACCGCTTCATTGTTGACTTACGAGAAGTTAACAAAGTAGTCATACCTCAGTACCCCGTGGTCTCAGACATCACCACCATCCTCACCCTAATTCCGTCCACTGCCACCACCTTTACTGTTATTGATCTCAAGAACGCATTCTTCTCCATCCCCATCCACCCAGACAGCCGCTACCTGTTCGGCTTCACTTTGAAAGCCCGGTCGTACAGATTCTGTAGGGCACCCCAAGGCTACACTGAGAGTCCCAGCATTTATAGCCAAGCCCTCAAGAGACAACTAGATACAGTCCAATTACCCGATGGAGTGGTGTTAATACAGTACGTCAACGACATTCTTTTGGCGGCCGACACCACCCCACTTGCTGTCACGGCCACCCTTCACCTCCTCCACTTCCTCGCTGAGAACGTTCACAAGGTCTCCAGGAAGAAGTTACAGTTCTGCCAACCCCAAGTGACATACCTAGGCCACCTCCTATCCAAGGATGGGAGGAAACTTACCCCTGACCGAATTCAGACCATCCTAGAAACCCCTGTTCCCAAAACTCAGAAGCAAGTGCGGTCTCTAGTAGGCCTCACCTCCTTTTGTCGACAATGGTTGCCAAACTTCAGTCTTATTGTAAAACCTCTGCTTTCCCTGTTGGCTAAAGATGTCCCCTTCCCCCTCCCCTGGACACCCGAATGCCAAGCCTCCTTCAAAGAATTACGAGACGCCCTCTGCTCGGCCCCAGTCCTAGGAACCCCAGACTACACTAAACCTTTCTCCCTCTACACCCACGAAAGGGAGGGATGCGCGTTGTCTGTCCTAACCCAGTCCATAGGCCCTAAACAACGCCCTTGTGCCTACTTCTCTGCCACTCTTGACCCTGTAGCCAGAGCATTGCCCGCCTGCCTTCGAGCAGTAGCCGCCGCTGCTGTCTCTATCCGGCAAAGTGAGGGGATCGTGCTCTCGAACCCCCTCACTGTATTGGTACCCCATGCGGTTGACACCCTCCTGAACCAGACCAAGACTCAACACCTGACTAGCGGACTGACTGGCTATGAACTGACTCTGCTTGCACCCCACATCACATTGAAACGATGCACCACTCTGAATCCAGCCACTCTACTACCTCTCCCTGACACTGACCCCAATGCGCCCCCCATACATGACTGCGTGACTCTCACCGACGAACAGACCAAGAGTAGGGTTGACCTTCGAGATACTGCCTTCCCGGACCCTGGCGGAGAACTATGGGTGGATGGCTCATGCATCAAGCTCCCCGATGGCACCACTTCCGCTGCCTATGCAGTCACCACAGCCCGAACAGTTGTTGAGACAGCCCGCATCACACAGCGATCCGCACAGGCGGCTGAACTGATTGCTCTCACACGAGCATGCATCCTGGCAGCAGGGACAACCGCAAACATTTACACAGACAGCCAATACGCCTTCGGGGTAGTCCACCACTTTGGGCTCCTTTGGAAGGAGAGGGGATTCTTGACTTCCCATGGCACACCCATCCTGCATGGAGATCTAGTCTCTGCCCTGACCGAATCAGTCCTCCTCCCCACACGGCTGGCTGTGATCAAATGCCAGGCACACAAGAAAGTGACAGACATTATAGGACAGGGAAAGGCACTAGCTGACATTACTGCCCGAACCACAGCCGAGAATAGGTCCACGACCCGTATGTACGTAACCAGGTCACAAACTGAGAAATGGAAGGATGCTAGGGAAACGATTAGGGACATCCAATTAGCCAGCTCACCACACGAATTAACTGAATGGGCCCGGGTGGGATTGAAGGACGATGACGGTTGCTGGCGAACTAAAGACTCGAACAAATGGTTGCTACCTGACTCATACTTGATCCCCATGCTGACCATGGCACACTCCCCCACACACATAGGGTCTGCTCCCATGATCGAACTCATCTCCAAAGTCTGGCACAACGACAAAATCTCAGACTCAGCCAAACGTCTGGTCCAACAATGCCTGGTCTGCCTCACAACCCTGGGAAAGGAACTGCTGTACCCCGGGGAGGGTTTGGTGTTCCCAATCACCCCTTTGAAGTCCTACAAATGGACTACGTCCAGTTAGAAAGGTGCCAAGGTTTGAAGGACGTACTTGTCGTTGTGTGCGCCTTCAGCAAGTGGGTGGAAGCCTACCCAACCCGCGACAACACCGCTATGACTACCGCAAAAGTACTACTGAAAGAATTCTTCCCCCGGTACGGCCTTTGTCGAATTTTGTGGAGCGACAACGGCCCCCACTTTGTAGCTGAGGTTATCCAACTCATCTTAAAGGGGCTGGGTGTAAAACAGAAATTCCATGCGGTCTTCCATCCCCAATCTGCAGGCTTGGTTGAGCGACATAATGCCACATTGAAGCTTAAGATAGCAAAAATAGTTGCCACCACAGGACTGAAATGGCCAGACGCTCTCCCGCTAGCATTGCTATCAAGGCGTTCCACCCCCACCAAACACCACTTAACCCCCTACGAGGTCGTCTTCGGGCGGCCCATGAATCTTTGGACTGCACCGAAACCAACATCCATCCACGACGTCCCGGACGTCCTCATGTCTGATTATTTGTACAACCTAACTAAAACGTTGTCTGTTATCCATCAGCAGGTGCTGCAAGCCATTCCCGACGTTTCCAGAGGCCCCGGGCACGACATCCAACCGGGTGACTTTGTCTTAGTGCGTAACTTCCAGCGCACCAAGAGTCTGGAGCCCTCTGCAAGTCCTGATCACCACCCGAACAGCTCTTCGAGTGGAGGGGAAGCGCAATTGGCTGCATGCACACCACTGCAAGAAGGTATCATCGACCCTGACGACCACGGACAACATCACCGCCCAAGAGGAACTACTGGACAAAGACCGACCATCCCTGAGCCACTGCCCGGATACAGAGACACTTGAATTAACGAAATATCCCGATCCCACTGTCCCATCCAAAGAAGGGTATAACCTACGACGAAAGGAGGGAACTTCGGCTAAGCAGACCACAAACTAAGTTGAAATCCCAAGAGCGGTTGCCTAGCCACCTCAAAGGCCACCAGGAGAGAAACTAAACAAAGTCTGTGGTTCTGCCCGCTACCAAGTCCCTTGAAGGTGATGGAAGCATCCGACATGAAGATGATGGAAGCAACCGGACGCCCAAAGATCCACTACAAAATCCCAAAGACTGACAAAATGCACAGCTCAAAGACTATTGCACTTTTCATTACCCTTCTCTTTTGCCTTCTCCTCATGGTCACCTTCTGGATCATGGAGGAGAGCGCACCCGCCCATAAGATATTGCTGACCACCGTTCCACCTACCACCATGAAAGAACACCATCTGATCTCACTTTCACCCCAAATCCGAGAAAGGCGTAAGGAGTTCTGGAATAACTCTTTTGTGCAGTTGCTCCACCAACACAATCTTGCCTCCAATGCCACTAATTGCTGGATCTGTGGATTGCTACCACATGCCACCGGACACTCTATCCCTTTCATCCCTTCACCTTTTTCGGTCCATGGTTCCTGCCTCGCCTGGCTAATCCTCCTGCAGGAAAGCTACAAGGACAATGCCACTTCCGGCAAAACTGTGTCACACTTCTACCATGGGTTCTGGCTGAACAAAACTGGAAAAACTTCTGCCCCCTTCTGTCCTCTGAGATCAAACACTTCCTTTCACATGGACATCCCTGCCAAAGAACGAGTTGAAATGCAGGTGTTTAACAACCCAGCCAGACCCACCTTCTCTTACCTCCGGAAACGAACGGCCGCCACCCTAACAGTGGCCCTATCCATCATCAACATCACTGGACTTGTGTGCCTCGAAGGCCTGGGGGCGCAGCTGGTGGGCCACAGCTCCTGCCTCATCACCCGAACATTGGACTCAGTTGATCCACCCTCCTTTGTTGCCTCCCCGAATATGTACTTCGTCTGTGGTACTAAGGCCTACACCTGGCTTCCGAAAGGTTGGGGAGGCACCTGCTACATCGCTTTTGTCCTTCCTCCGACATATGTGGCTCCAGCAAACCATCACCGACAGAAACGTGCCAAAGACATTGCGCAAGCCGACTCCACCGGAGCACAGTTCATGGACGCAGTAAAAGGTCTTGTTCCACTCTGGGGTCCAATGGCAAACAGCCGTGCCATCCGCCACTTAACCCAGGCAGTCGAAACGGCGATGAACATTACGGCTGGCATCCTCGCCAACAACACCGCCGAGCTTCAGGCCGTCCGCCTGGTGGCTCTTCAGAACCGCCTCGTTCTAGATGTGGTGCTGGCTGATCGTGGAGGAGCATGCCGCATCATTGGGTCCAGCTGTTGTACCTACGTACCGGATAACTCACCCTCAGTCTACAAAGCAATTGAACACCTCCACAGACTTTCCGCAGAGGTTCATCAGGAGCAAGAAGAATGGTCACTGGGAAGTTGGTTTTGGGACACTATTAGAAGTTGGGGATGGAGGCTGTTTTCATTTATCCTAATACCAATTGTGATACTATGTGGATGTTGCTTGGGGATTCAGTGTCTGCCAACTTTATGTTCGCTTTTTATGAACTGCATCTGCCCTAAGACTTTGAACTTTGAAGCGGAGCGAATGAAAGCTTTGTATGAGGTGGAAGTTCGTAGTATTATGGGGATAGATCCGAACTAAACAAGCTGGCGAGATATGTTAAAAGGGAGGACTGTGGAAATGTAGCTTGCGAACTGAACATTATCTGCGCCATCTTGTCTCTCCCCAGCGCGACACACAGGAAAGCGCACGGCAGCCATTTTAGGCACCCTGGTCTCTCCCTGCTCATTGCCGATCGCCAGCGCGTCCCCCTGGCGCTGCAAGCATTCCCCCGCGCGCCGGCCACCCCCGCTCTCTCATACACGGGCCATAAACCCTCTCCTTCTGCGCGACCCTGCCATGGAACCACATCCCACGCCTGACCGACATCCCATACATGGTCATGCATCTCTTTGATAACCCCCTTCCTCTGCGCCCCATTGTCCGAACCGATCCCAGGCCATCACCTAGCCCTGCGGATGCAGTTTATTGCCCCTACTGTAAGGGAAACACCCCACATCAAAGGGATTACAGTAGATCAAGGCCCCCCACCCCCTGAGACCCGACCGGTCGCACACACCCCCGGGAATTGGCGGAATGTCCAGCTGTGTGATAGCCATCTCCTACTGTGGGTGGGGTGGGGACTTCCACTGTAGATATGTGTGGGAACGAGCTTGAAGTGGGGATTCTGAGGATGTTCTTTCATGTATCAAAGCGATCTCAAAAATGTGCCATGTATGATAAACCTGCAATAAAGTCATAAACCTGTGTATAAGAGGCCAGGCCTCAGAGATGCAGTTAGAGCACCTCGTGACGATACCTCGCTGTCTGATCTGATGTGTTCCACTCCGACGGAATAAAACTTTGTTTCCTGCCTTCCAGTCTCCGGCGCCTGCCTCTTTATTGGTTTAGCATCGAATGGTATAAGAGGCGATTACCGCCGGGCAATACTTGAAAGGTTATCGACTACGACTGCCGCTACCATTTAACATCCAATTCAAGCTGTTTTTCTCTCGCTGAATGCAGGATTTTTATTGTTCTATATTTTTACTGGTTATGCATTCTAGTTTTTCCTTGACAATACTACTTAATGCTACAAGACTTTGGGCCTTATGTAGGTGGGCTGGCATTTACCACTTCATAAATACCGAATCATACCGATTCGGTATTTATGAAGTGGTAAATGCTATGTAGGTAATTGGTCGGTAAATATTACCGATTCGGAAAAATTCGGTAATTACTGAATCGGTATTTACCGATTCGGTAATGAGGCATACCTTCCCATTGATGGGAAGGTATGCCTCATTACCGAATCGGTAAATACCGATTCGGTAATGGGGGAGCACATGCAAGGGTGGCAGGGTGTCACATTGACACCCTGTTGCACCCCTGATTCGGCCATGTGTGCACATGTGGCACACATACATGCCCTGAGGGCATGTGTGTCTGCCACATTGCACACATCTACGGGCAAAATATTGCATTTACACACATATTCGTCATTTACCACCAACTATTAGTTGGTGGTAAATAACGAATCCCCACACACACCACACAGTCCCCCTACATCTCATTTCTGTATTCGGAATTTACAGAATCGGTAAAATTACCGAATCGGTAATTTTACCGAATCGGTAATTATACTGATTCGGTAAATTCCGAATACAGAAATTCTCCCCCTACATCTCAAAAGCCAAAATACCGGTCGGTAACGGTATAATTACCAAAAATCGGCCGTTACCGACCGGTATTTGGCTACCTACATGAGGCCCTTTATCTTTTTCATGTTCATGTCTTAACATATAAGATAAGTTAATCCTCACATCTTATTTCTCTTTTGCTTCCACAGTTGCGTCTATTGTTGGCGTGTTTCCTCCACGGGCTGGTCCAGTCCTCACTGGTCTTCTCGTCTGCTTCATGTGGTTCCACCTACCCCTACCTTCTTGTTCCCCTAGAGTAGGTATGTTGTTCGTTTTGTCTTTAGTTTTATGTTTCCTCTTGCAACTTTTCATTTTATTTAAAGCTTCGGATATCTGTTCTTTCTACATTCCTCCCCTTACTCTCATGTTAACAATTCTTTCTGTTTACACATTTCTGATTTCCTTTTTATCAATACTCTCTTACTATTCGTTTGTTAACTTTGTCTATTCTTTCAATGCTTTACCTCCACCCTGTTTCTGGCATCAGTTATTTGCTTCTTTTACTATTCTGTGGCTTGGGTCCTATCTCTCTCTCATTACCTTTCTGTTTTCTACTTATGCATTATTATACTTGATTGTTCTGCATTGAACTTTCGTTATGATTTCATGTACTATTTTGTAGCTGAACTTCTATGTCATTAAAACTAATTTCTTGGAACGTGAGGGGATTAAATTCTCCCATTAAGAGGCAAAGGGTTTTAACTCATCTTGCCAAACTGAATGCGGATATTGATTTTCTTCAAGAAACTAATCTTAAGGACGATTAATCCTTGAAATTAAAAAAGGATGGGTAGGGGAAATGTTCTTTTCTCAAGGAGATGGTAAGCGAAATGGAGTTATGATGTTATATCGTAAGTCCATTCCAGTTACATTTATTTCACAAAATTCAGATGCGGAAGGCAGATGTTTAATTGTCAAACTGTTATTGAAGGGTGTTCCAGTTTCTTTTCTCAATGTCTATGCCCCCACTGGAGGAGACGCCTCCTTTTGGCCTACTTTAGCTAAACACATTTTTCACTGCATTGAGGACAATTTTATTCAAGCAGGTGACTGTAATCAAGTGCTTGACCCTTTTTTAGCAGGAATTCCAAAGTGTCTTATTTTCCCAATAAGCCCCATAAATCCTTTGTTCACACTATTACTCAACATAACCATAGACGCTTGGCGCCTATGTAATCCAGTCACTAGAGAATATACTTTTTATTCTCCAGTTCATCAGACTCAGTAAAGGATCGACTATATATTTGTCTCCCGTAATATTTCACAATCTCTTTCGTATGCTGACATAGGCCCCATTCTTTTATCTGACCATGCCCCCGTCTCAATTGGCTTGGATATACTACCCAAGTCTAATATCCCCAGAAGGTGGTGATTCAATAATAAGCTCCTTTTAGACCCAAAATTCACAGCCTCCTTCACCGCATTTTTCGACAAATACTTTGCGATGAACCAAGATGAGTCCTTGTCTTTCTCTACTATATGGGACGCTTTTAAAGCTTCTGCTAGAGACTTTATCATTGGTTATGTTGCAAAGAAGTGGAGAATTGCGCGTAAATTCACTAATGATCTCCTCAATGACATTAAGAAACTGGAGCACTATTACTATGTTTCACAAACACAAGAAAATCTAACGGCTCTCATAAAGGCTAAGCTCCAATTTAACAAAAGCTCAACTGACGATGCCTCTTTATATCTTCTAAAGTCTAGCACAACATTTTATGGTGGCAAGAACAAGGCAGGGAAAATTTTAGCTAATTATTTAAAAGTTCGACAAAACAAATTAAATATTGATCCTGTTTATGACAATCAATCTGTTTTAAAATTTAAGGACACTGAAATTTTAAATGAATTCTCTTTTTTTTTTATAAATCATTGTACACCTCGGAAACGGAGCCATCTGATCACTTACTGTCACAGTTTTTCTCAACTATCCACTACGTGATTCACTGGATTTGTCTTCCCTAGAAGTTGAATTAACACAGCAAGAACTCTTAAAAGCTCTCCAAACCCTTAAGAAAGAGAAAGCACCTGGCCCAGATAGTTTTACTGTTGAGTTTTAGCTCCATTTTTCTACATTTTTTACCCAAATTATATACCCTTCTTCGATTTTTTCACTCTAAAAACAGTTCTATAGGTTCCTTCTCAGAAGCTCACATTTACCTTATCCCTAAGGATGGTAAAGACCCCAAATATTGTAATAAATATAGGCCCATTTCCCTGGTGAATATTGATTACAAAATATTTTCTAAAGCATTAGTCATACGCTTGGATACCCTTTTACCCTCCTTGCTGGGGAAAGAACTGTCCGGTTTTGTTAAAGGACGGGTTATAACAGATAATACACGCTTGTTCTTCAATGTCTTATCCAAGTCTTCTTATCTAAAACACTCGCTAGCAGCCATAGCTTTAGATGCAGAAAAAGCTTTTGATAGAGTTGAATTAAAATACCTGTTTTATACTCTTCGATGGTTTGGTTTTGGCCCAAATTTTATAACTTTAGTGTCTCTTCTGTACTCCAACCCTTGTGCAGCAGTTTGTGCTAATGGCTTGATCTTCCCCTTTTTTAAACTAGGTAGAGGTGTACGCCAAGGATACCCCCTTTCTCCTTTTTTGTTCAATTTGGCTTTAGAACCCTTTTTATCCAAATTACGTCAGAATCCTAACATACTTGGTTTTCAAACTTCAAATGCCCATATTAAACTCGCAGCTTATGCTGATGATATTCTTCTTTTCATGTCACAAGCAGAGGTATCAATCCCTGCTTTTTTAGCAGAAGTACAGTCATACTCCCTCATATCTGGTTATAAATTGAACAATGATAAATGTGAAATTTTACCCCTGACCAAATACACTTTTAAAACGGAGTTCATTGCTTCTAAGTTCACATGGAGTTCCCATCATATCAAGTATTTAGGTTTACACTTTACTTCCTCAGTAGTGGATACAATAACACTATGTATGCATAAATGTATTCAAAAACTCTCAGAGTTAACTGCTAAATGGCACCTCTTATACCTATCCTGGTGGGGTCGTTTAGACACTATAAAGATGATGTTAACACCCATAGTTCTCTACACGATTTCCAATATTCCAATACCTGTTTCTGCTAAGCTTTTTAAGAAAGTTAACTCTATCCTTTCCTCTTTTTTGTGGAGTAATAAGAAACCTTGAATGCCTACTTTTAAGTTATCACGCCCCAAGACAGAAGGTGGAGTCAATTATCCTGATTTCCAAGCCTACCAGAAGGCTTTTCTTTTGCGTCAAGCTTCCATGTGGTTACTTGACTCTACAGACAACTGTCCTTTATGGACCTCTCTTGAACAACTCTTTATCTCCCTTTTCCTTTCGTGAATACCTTTCTTTCTCACATAAGCCACAAACTCTCTCTACCTCTATAATAAAACATACTTCCAAATTCCCTGATTTCACAACTCCCCCTACTCACCTTACTAGAGACTTTTTCGTGCATCAACAATTTGGAACAATAGGAACTTAACTATCCGAGGCAAGCCTTTCTATTGGAAGTCATGGAGACAATGAGGACTAATATGGATTCACCAATTATTTTCAGATTCGAACTTCATACCTTTTCACATACTTAGTCACTCTTTTTGTTTACCCTCCTCCTAGATTCACAAATATAACTTGCTTAAGTTAACGATTACGGATGTACTCACTAAACTTCCCATTGCACATGACACTCCTGTCCTTCTAGATTCCTCTTCACGACTCCACACTTTATTACAAACATCACCTAAAGCCTCCATCATATATAGATATTTACAGGATTCAGCTATACATAGACAAAAATCCAAAGTAGAGGAGAGCTGGGAACGGGACTTTATGACTGAATGGCCATTATCCCTTTGGAAAAAATATGGATTAAGATACGCAAGTCATCAAGGGCAGCCACTACAATGCAAACACTGTTCTTTGTTTACAATCGACTCCTACTATCACTGGCTATTTTAAACAAAAGATTTCCAAGTACTCCGGATACGTGTTGGGACGTGTTTGGAATCAAAGGCTGATCTATTTCACATGTTATTTTCTTGTCCACATGTTTGTACTTTCTGGCAACGTGTATGGCCTCAAATCAATCTAATTTTTGATACTAAGTTTCCTTTTTCCTTTACTCATGTTTTCTTGGGCAGCCTTTCTTCTGTTTGGGAGAATACTTAATTCAATGTCAACGTTATCGATTTATTGTTAGCAATTGCTTTCCAGCAAATCACGTTAATCGGAAAGACTCTGCAAAAATCTCCTATAAAGCATGGTGGTATGCGGTCTGCCATAATCATAGATTGGATACCACTTTTGTTTATCCCCTACGTATGGCAATGAAACGTTTGGATTTTTGGTCACCAGTTACATTGTACATTGATGCATGTGCCAAAAATGCTTCTAAACCTAGACCATCCCAACAGGAAGTTCTGAAACCACCTTGATTTCCCTGATATGTTCCTAATTTGCATGTATTCTACCAGCATTCATATTTTATTTAGTTTGTTTGATTTTTTCTCTCTTATTGAAAGTCCGATTCATATACTTTTATTGTATTAGTTTTGCGATGTATTGTTATGGTTTTAGTACTTTGTATCATATACAGACATCTTTTATCTCTTTAATAAAATTTTCTTGAACTTAAACTGCAATCCAACTGGCACTTACTGTGAACCACGGACTACAGCTTCCAGAATGCATTGCGTTAAACTAATGCCCGCCCCGCACTACGTGCCAATGGCGAGATCATATTCCATCCAGTTTTTCATTCTCGAAAGCATTGTAATCTGTACCGCTAGGCCAGTTGGGAACTGGGACTACAGCTCCCAAACTGCACGGTTGTTAAATTAATGCCTATGACTCATAAATGGTGTCACTACAGATAAGGAGTCTTCTGTTAGCCTTAACCAAATATACTCAATATTCGATTCAGAAACTGTGTACAATGTGCATTCTTTTTAATAAAAATAAAAAATTAATAAACTCTGCACTCCAAGAAGTCACTGCATGCGTCCTGGACTATTGCCTGATCTCATCCTCCGTGGGGACCCCACGTTTGCCTGCCTGGCCGGCAGCATCACCATCTCCAGCCACACAGGCCTTATCCGTGCACCAGGCCTTGGCCCCGCCCAGACGCGACACTTAGTCACACTTTGTAGCTCTTTTATAAAGTGCCTCGGGAGACCTAATAATACAAAAGGGTAACATAGTCAGCTGCTGTGGCCACCGCTTTCGCTCCCACACACACTTCCTATCGTATTACAAAACCTCCCACCTCAAACCTTCCCACTGCAGACTGCAATTAACAGGACTTCCGGTAACCGAAGAGGACTGCACAGGCGGTGGCGCCTGTTCATGCACAGAGTGTACATACGGGCTGGATGACGGCATGCAAATCTATGATACATGTTAAACTTGAATAAAAAAAAAAAAATCAAACACATCAACGTTTCAATCTTTCGTTGAAATTTTAAACTATGCTAAGAAATCAGTGCATACTGGTGCCACAGCGAGCACAGGTTGTGGACTCCCGCGGGTTGGCAATCCATTTGTAGTGGATAACAAGAGCACAGTTGCTTGTTGGCGCTTTATTGGGCATAGTTTGATAAACGCTCCTTCTACAACGGACAGCCAGTTTATTTAACTATAGTGTCCATTGGAGGAACGGACTTCAACACAGTGAGAACCTGTACCTCGAGTCGTAGGATGGCACACCGCCGTGCTCTTTGCTGACAGTATTAGTATATAGCGCGTGCCGTGTCAATAGCCTCGTAGCACTCTAGCTGGTTTTCTCGCTGACCGTGCGCGAAGTCATCCGGAATCACTGTGTCGGTGACCATGGTGTCTGTTTTATGCACGGTTAAATGAATATTCGTGGAAGCAAAAACTAGGTTAAAAAAGTCAAGTGCCCTGAATCAATGAGTCCATGTAATATGGTGTCTGTTCTATGCACGGTTAAATGAATATGTGTGGAAGCAAAAACTTGGTTAACAAGCTGCTAAGAAATCCGTGCATACTGGTGCCGCAGCGAGCACAGGTTGTCGACTCCCACCGGTTGGCAATCCATTTGTAGTGGGTAACAATAGCACAAGTGCTTCTTGGCGCTTTATTGGGCATAGTTTGATAAACGCTCCTTCTACAACAGACAGCGAGTTTGACTAGTGTCCATTGAAGGAACGGATTTCTGCACAGTGGGAACCCGTACCTCGGGTCATAGGATGGCACACTGCCGTACTCTTTGACAGTATTAGTATATAGCGCCTGCCGTGTCAATAGCCTTGTAGCGCTATAGCTGGTTTGCTCGCTGACCGTGCGCGAAGTCACCCGGAATCACTCGGTGTTGGTGTAACATGGTGTCTGTTCTATGCACGGTTAAATGAATTTGCGTGGTAGCAAAAACTAGGTACATTTAAACAAGCATCGATCTCTTGTCTTTATGGGTCCAGGTGTTTCGAATTAGAAACACATGGCCCCATAAAGATAAGAAAGTGCTTTGCGACAG
This sequence comes from Triturus cristatus, assembly GCF_964204655.1. Classification (NCBI taxonomy): domain Eukaryota; kingdom Metazoa; phylum Chordata; class Amphibia; order Caudata; family Salamandridae; genus Triturus; species Triturus cristatus. The sequence continues at coordinate 904,005,752 of NC_140579.1, forward strand.
CAGCAAAGCAGGCAACCCAGTCCGGCTCAGAGGCAAAAGGGTGTCAACCAAAAACCCTCATCTCCAATGGCAGGCCACCGTATAGCATAAACGGTGACGCCAGCCAATGAAAATGAGGGGCGGGGCTTAAAGCTCTCTTCTGAAAGTCCTTATTAGCAATAAATCTCGCCGAGCGAGCAGCGCATGCGTGCACTGCAACGCTGGGCGAGACCTAAAAACTTTACTTTATTACAAAGACAGCATTCAAACATCAATACAGAACAACGCGTTAAACTTGTCAAAATCAGTTTCCCGGTTTCCATCGAGACTAGGTCTGCGTTTAAGCAGGTAGGTCTACGTTTAAGCAGCCAAAGGTTAAAGATAAGATGACTGCAGATACCTGGCTGTTCTTTTTCAATTTCTTATATAGTTTAATTCTAAGGCTTATAATGGGTGACTTGGATGCAGGAAAAGTGCTGGGCGTGGCAGACGAAAGAGAGGGTCATAGCAGAGAGATTGTTTCCAACTGTGAAGATCTCAGGTTTTATCCAAACTATTTTTTGACGAGGTTTGGTCCATTCAACATGATTTTACACTACAAAAGCATCCATTTGCTCTGCTGTGCTTGTTCCATTTCACGGGGAGACCTTCAGTGCTGCTGTCTTGATGTGTCCCTATCATAAAAGTGTGGTGTCCAGCATTCTATCAATGCTAAAACATCTCCAAGTGCATATCTCTTTCAAAAGATTCTTGACACATATTAGCCTCTTAATTTTAGTTTTCTTTGATTCATTTTTGGGTGTTATGGAAATGAATTGGTTGCACTGTGAAACGTTTTTAATGGACTTGGACTTTTAGCTTACTGATGTGTAAAATTTAAGACTATTTCCTACATTTGACAAACTCTAGCTGTAGTTCTTACCAGTCAAAGTGCTTTTGTAAACTGTAATTCTTCCTTGCCCTGGAATTCATATTGGAAATTGCATCTTGGAGAAGTGTCATTTGTACTAGTTATTAAGTCTAAATTGTCCAAATAAGATATGTTTGGCACAGGGCCCGGAAAAACCTTAAGCTGACCCTAGAAAGAGCCATCAGGTGTGCATTATGCATGCTTCTGGAAGGTGTGTGACCTGCATCCCTTTGCAAATTGTCCCTCAGACAGAATTCGTACTGTGTAGCTTCCGATGGAACAATGCTTCCTCTTCCAACATGCTGATGCATTCGTTTGCACCAAAGAGGGCCATGCTATCACCAAGGGGTGCCACAAGGAAAGGCATTGCTGTGGGTACTGATTTTGCTTTGGCGGAGGCTGAAGGGCCTGCCTCAGGGAGTCTGCCATGCCTTACCTGTCTAGCACTTTTACAGTTCATGCTTGTGTAGTGAGAGTAAAACTCCAACTACGCCTAAGGATACACGTATTAGACCCACTAGATTGTTTGAAGCAATATGACATGGGTATGTCAGTTGGGCAAATAAATGACATTGAACCTTAATGCAGTAAAGAAGGCAAAAAATGTTCCTTATGGTGAGAAAATAGACACTTTACCAATATTATATCACAATGCCTCTCTTCCAATTTGCTCAGATACCAAGTATCACTGTTATGGAACCTGAAAGGAATAAGTCAGAAAAATAATATTTCACCGGAAAAATGACTACTATTTATTATTATCATGCAAAGATACATATTTATCAAATCACCTTAAAAACATGTGTAATAATACATCATGTTAGTCTATGACACATAGCACAACCATTTACACAGTATTATTAAAGATGACCTACACTTCTTAAGACATTCACTTACATTGACACACTCACTAGATATTTTCTTGAAAGGGTAAAATAAACATCTAAATACATGTTTTCATCCTTTGATGTTTTAATTTTTTTCTCCATCTCTCCTGTCATTCAGCTGTATATTTTCCCTATTGCCTTGTTGACATTGATTTCAAAGTTTCACCTGAAGTCAATTTTAAAATGATTAAACCTGTCCACATTAATATGTTTTTTTGTGCTTGGCCAGTCTGGAAATAAGCCATCAAAGACATGAGAGGCACTGTCATCTCCCGTTCTTTTATGGTAATGTAGGATCACTGAAAATTTAGATCGCACCGAAGGGAAGGCTGGTGGTAATTCCTGACCGTGGTGTGGTTCACTGGGACTCTGATGGGTAATGAGGGTTGATGATAATTAATCAGAGCACGCTGTCTCTTGCTGATATCAAAGTGCATATATCATGAGGAAATATCTAGCTGCGCGTGCCGTTGCTCAGCACTCTGTGACAGGCACTTCTCAGGACCCTTGTGGGGGAAGCACTTATGAAATGTCACTCACTATAATGGAAAGAGGGGATCATCATAATAATCCCATATTTTGGGTGCAAGAACCCCCACAGGAGGACAGCATTTCCGGTTAACAGAGCAACAATGAGCCTGGGGATCCAAACCAACATCTGTCGCAAAAGCAGCTAAATTATAAATTAAATGTCCAGAAAAGTAGGTTATGGAACCATGTCCAGAAGAGTACATGTGGTGATGTCACTTCCATACAGACTGTGGTAAATATTCTTTTACCTAGACTGAATTTCATACGGAATCTAAAATAAAGTAAAATAGCTCAGAATAATAAGAGGCAGAATCCGTGGTATAAGAGGTTTTCTGAATGAGCTTTATTCCAAAATGGCCGACTCGAGTGGCGGCCTTCAGGTTCCGTCACCACGAGGGTTCAGGAAGTGAAGTACAATACTTTATTGACAAGAAGTAACTTTTATAGGTCATACATTACAATGAAACGAATGTAGAGGGTGTAACAATTGATAAGAGAAATGACATAGTAAATACGTAATCGAAACTAGGCGTAATAATGAGCAAGAAGAGACATGATTGGCTCTGATTATCACACATAGGTGGATCTATAAGATAATACTTAACATAGATGCGCGCGCAGCAGCATGACGTGTAATTGACGTGCAACTAGGGGGTGAAGGGGACTTGACATTTAGCTCTACATGTGGAGACGAAAAGTCTGGGGGGTCAAGTCAACCTAATCCCAAATCATATCTAACATCCTATGTTTAGAGAACTATGTTATCCACAAGGAAGGACTCTCGGACAGAATCTATTCTATACTGACTGTGCGTGCATGTACAAGCGTCTAAGTGTCTATATGAGATGCAAGGGGCAGAAACTTTCCATGGTAACAGGGCTATGAATTACTTGCATGAAGACAGCGAGGCCGGGCCCTTTTGCTCGGTAGCTGGAAGAATGTTTACTTAAACTACTAGACAGGAATGCATCGGCTGAGGAGCAAAGTAGATAATTCGAAGGTGAAATACGGTTTCTTGGCAGGCAGGCAAAACTGGCCGAGGCAGGCACCGTTAGCCGCACAGGGAGTAGGACAAAGTTCATGGATACAGATGCGAGCTCAAGCTGAAGCTGTCAGAGACAGAGAGCAGGGAAAGGCTTTGAGGACAGAATCGGGCCTATTCTGCCTGAACTGTAAAAATAGAGTAAATTAGCCATATAAAGTCGGTGGCCTTTCATACTTCATACTCGAATATCCAGCCCATTGATGGCGGATCTGACAGAGAACATGTTGATGGTGGACGCACATATGTTTGCGTCTTGGAAACTGGAACTGGAGGGAACATACATGTACTTGTAACATGCATATAGAATCGTTGGGGTCCAAGATAGGGGACATAACCGATCAGGAAAATCCACATTTCCACATTCCCTCCTTGTCCCCTACTTGCCCTTCAAGAGATATCAATCTTCATTATTCCATCGATTTGCTCATGGAGCATCATTTCTTCTTCCTTCTTCTTCCGGCATTTTGAACGAGAACCTTGATATGGAATGCACGATGTGGCACACAGACCACAAATCGCTGGTCCACATTGCAGGCATAAACAGCAACTGAAGAGCATAAGAAGGCCAATTCCTAGGAAGGATAGAACTCTCCATCCCCAGGCTGATATCACACTCCAAAACCACCCGGACCACGTCCAAGTGCCTGGATTCTCGTGTATCTGGCTCACAATCTTATGAAGGCGTGTTATAGCTTTATATACAGATGGCGAATTTTCTGGTATGAATATGCAGCAGCTGGATCCGATGACCCTGCAAGCTCCGCCCCTATCGGCCAGGATGACGTCAAGAACAAGACGATTCTGAAGAACAACAATTCTCATCGCTGATTGTTCCTCTGTCAGATTGCCTAGGGCGGCTATAGTCTCGTTTACTACAGCTTCAAGAGTCTTGGTTAGTCTACGTATCAGCTTACTATTTGATATTGTACTTATATAGGGAAAGATACCTTTATTGAAATCTACATACTTGTCCCATGCCGTCTCAGTATAATCGACAACTGGGAGATCTCTTCGCTTTCTATTGTGTACTAAATGAACATTTCGATAATAATCAGGAGGAGCTAGGAAAACAGGTGGCAAAAGGAATGCTATGTAACAGGTACCATCCCAATCTAGAGGCAGACGCATATATGCCGTCTGACCACATATAAAGTAAGAATGGCGAGAAGCTCTAAATGAAGATTTACCTCGATCACTATATTCTACTGTAGTAACGCATTGGCTATGGCCCATATATATGGAACCAACTTTTCTTACACATAATTCACCCTTAACTGGAAATACTGACATAGTGGGCAGAATTATTTCAACTTCGGATTTGACATTCAGAATCATAAGATTAGGTGTAAAATTACCTAATTTATACACTTCATTTTCTAGATCAGTTCCTGTTCTACTGGGGTGACCCTCCTTATTAGGGTGACAGACGTTGAATAAAACTAGATTCAGATTTCCCCATATCCAATGTTGTTGATAAACTGCTGTGTCTGGGTCTATGGAATTTAGTAAGCTAAACCATGCTCCACAGGAGCCATTATGTGTGAACGGATGTGGAAAGAAAGGCAGAACTCCTTTGTTATTCTGATAGGGAGGGAGTCGGCCACACACCCAACAATTGGTGGCATTACTAGTCTGATGGGAATGATGCAACATACTAATGAAAGTGTTATTGCGCAGCGCAAGTCTATAAGATAATTCATGTGGCGGTAGGTCACTAAAAGAATGTTCAGCAGCAACATTATAAACATGTCTAGAAATAGGATGATATATGTGCAAAATCACACTCGTAATAATTATTAAAAGACTCAATAAAAACAGAATTAATAATGTCCTCATACAGTAGCTACGCAGTGATTTACAATACGCCTGTCGTTTCAGCATTTCTCGGGTATTTTCTCTACTCAGGTCCAAGGGATACATGTCAGAGACAATTCAACCGCTTCACCTTGGAGAGGACTTAAACAATCAAATTGCTCGACTGTTTGGGCCTAAGCTTTAATTTATAGTTCTGAGAGTCATTCTGTTCAACAAAGGGAAGTTTTGAATCAGTCTGTGAGGGAGTGCAGGGCACAGTGTCTATATCCGAGGATAGTCCATGAAATTTCTTGATGTGGCTGGAATGTATCCAGCCCTTGCGGCCCTCAACTTTCACGGCTGTTCTTGTGGTCAACAGGACTAGCTTGGGTGCCTTCCACCTGGGCTCCAACTGGGTCTTGCGGTCGAAATTCCTCACAAACACCAGATCACCCGGAACAACGTCATGGGGTTTCACCTCAGTGTTGTCAGGAAAGGCTGCAGCCACCTGTGAACGACAAGATTGTAGTGCAGACATCAAGGAAGCCAAGTAATCTGTTAGCATATCACAATTAACATCAGTTATTTTACGTGGTATAGGCGTCCCCCACATATTTGGTGGTCTTCCGAAGATCACCTCATACGGGGATAGCCCTGTTCGAGAGTGTGCTACCATTCTTATGTAGAACAGTGCAACTGGTAAGGCTACTATCCAGTCAACACCTTTCTCCTTACATATTTTAGACAATCTGATTTTCAAAATTTGATTATGTCGTTCCACGAGACCTGCTGCCTCGGGGTGTCGGACACAGTGGAATTTCCACTGATATCCCAACAAAAGTGAGACATGTTTCATTAATTCGGATGAGAAAGGCTGGCCGTTATCTGAATATATAACACGTGGTAAACCGTACCGTGGGAAGAATTCTCGAACTAACTGTTTGGCAGTAGTCGGGGCCGTGTAATCTGATACTGGGTACGCCTCAGTCCATCGGGAGAGAGCGCAGACAACTACAAGAACATATTTAAATCCTCGACATCGTTCCATCTGGATATAATCCATTTGGAGTACTTCAAAAGGATGATCAGGAGTCTGAAATCCACCCTGTTCTACGGGAACACTTTTTCCTGGGTTGAACTGACAACATATCATACAGGTACGGACTTTTTGTTTAGCTGCTGCTCGTAAATGTTTATTGAACCAAATGTGTTGAATGCTATCTAGCATAGCTTTCTCCCCTAAATGCGCCGGACTGTGAATTGTAGCTATAATGGCTTGGACCATAGAGTCAGGAAGAAACCATACAGATTTCTCCTTCGTCATCCATCCTTGATCTGTCTGGATCCCTCCTAGTTCAGTCCATTTCTTTAATTCTTCTGCAGTAGCATGTGTCTGTATGTCAATTACGTCAAGTGCGGGATCCTTAATTGTCATACACTGTGTTGGTGTCTGAACTATTGGCTTTGTCATGTCGAATGTGCGAGTCTGAGCAGTCTGTTTAGCTGTTCTGTCAGCTAAATCATTGCCTTGAGAAATGATATCAGTAACCTTCGTGTGTGCTTTACATTTCATAATCGATATAGCAGTGGGTAGATGTATTGCGTCTAACAAGGCATGAATGAGGGGACCGTGCTGAATGTGGGCACCATGGGAAGTTAAATAACCTCTCTCTCGCCACAGCACGCCGAAGTCGTGTACAACTCCGAATGCATAACGTGAGTCAGTGTATACATTAACTTTCTTATTTGTGGCTTGAATACAGGCTTGTGTTAGAGCAATAAGTTCTGCTGCTTGGGCTGACAAAGTATCTATACAGTTTGTCTCAATAACTTCAGTGTCTGTTGTGACTGCATACGCGGCCACTAAATCTCCTGTACTTGTTCTCATGCACGATCCGTCTACATACAACGTCAGGTCTGGATCTAACAATGGAACGTCTGTCAAGTCTTGTCTAGGTTTCGTCTTTATTTCAATAATCTCAACACAATCATGAGCTAGTGGGTCTGTTCCAATTACAGGTAACAGTGTAGCAGGATTCAATGTATTACAACGTCGGATCTCTATGTGTGACTGAAACAATGTCAGTTCATAACCGGTAAGTCTTGCTATGGTCAAGTGTTGTGTTTGCGTTCGGTTCACAAGAACCTCTACTGCATGTGGTACTTGTACTGTCAATGGATGTCCTAACACTATGGCATCGCTCTGTCTGATTGCTAAAGCTGTTGCTGCCACTGATTTCAGGCACGCAGGCAAAGCCTGAGCTACGGGATCTAATGTACTGGAAAAATAAGCGCATGGCTTGCGTGATCCTGCTTGTTCCTGAGTGAGTACTGACAAGGCAGTACCTTCGCGTTCTGTAACAAAGAGTGTAAAATGTTTGCTATAACATGGTGTTGCTAAAACAGGTGCTTGACATAAAGCTTTCTTTAAGTTTTCAAAAGCTTGTGTATGTTCCTGAGTCCAAGGGAGAACAGTCGATGTGGCTGCCTCCTGTGTGGTTAACTGAATGAGTGGTTTTGCTAGGAATGCATATTGAGGGATCCACTGCCTACAATATGAAGTGAGGCCTATGAAAGCCCGCACCTCCTTTTGTGTCTGGGGTATTGACATGTTAGCAATTAACTGGATGCGATCTGGTGTAAGCTGCCTACCCTCCTTGGACAGCGAGTGACCAAGATAAATAACTCGCTGGACACAGAATTGCAGCTTAGAAGGAGACACCTTGTGCCCCTTGTCGGCTAGAAAATGTAAAACTGTCAGAGAAGCCTTTTCACATTCTGATTCGCTTCTCGCGGTGATCAGTAGATCATCGACATATTGAAGTAGTGCAGTATTGACTGGCATGTGGATACTGTCAAGTTCTCGTTTCAGTGCTTGGCTGTAGATGCTGGGACTTTCTGTGAATCCTTGGGGAGCGCGTGAGAATTTAAAACTGCGCCCATTTAAACTGAATCCGAACAAATATTGGCTTTCCGGATCTATGGGGACGCTGAAAAAGGCATTCTTGAGATCAATTACAGTAAAGAATGTTGCTTCGGAATCAATTGCTGTCAATAATGATGATATATCGGGGACCACAGGAAATTGTGGCACAATGCACTTGTTTAGTTCACGCAAATCAATAACCAATCGGTATACTGGCGGAGCAGTAGGATCAGTTCGTTTAAGAATCGGAATTATCGGTGAATTACATACATTGGAGTCTGTTTCTACAACTACTCCTTGGGCAATTAGCTCATCAATGATTTTCAGCAAAGCCACTACAGCATCTTGCGGTAACTTGTATTGTCGCATTCGTGGTAGTACCACTCCTGCCTTGAGTGTGACTCGATATGGTGTAATATTCATGCAACCAACATCAGTAGGGCCTTGTGCCCATAGATGTGTAGGTAAAGTCTGTAGTCGGGGATCCATGTCTCTAGACACATAGTGACCTTTAAAATCGCGTAAAAACAACCTTACTCCTTCCGGAGAACAACATATTATGGCTCCTAGGGCTTTCAGAGTTTTAATTCCTAACAGATTTTCTGGGCATGATTTAGTAAGCAATAAATCTGTAGTTCGTGTCAAAGGTCCTATCGTAAGTGGAAGAGGCTGTGATACTTCATTAACAATAGGTTTTCCTGAAAAACCAAGGGAGATATTCTGAGAGCCTGAGAGGGGTGCCCCTGGAACTTCACTACGTTTTATAGTTGTTCGACTTGCCCCTGTGTCGAGTAAGAATTTTCTATCTTGACCTAACAATTCACTATGTACATAAGGTCCTTCTTGATCTACAGGAATCTCGATAAGGGGTAAGTCAACTTCCCTCTCTAGGCTGGCTCATGCATAACGCTGATACTCAGGGTATTCATACTGTGCGGTCTGATACATTTGTCGTGTTGTGGTTTGTGTGGCAGTAGCAGGCAACGGTGGTGCAGCTGGCACAAACTGTATTGGCTGTTGTGCGGCTGGCATGGCCTGGGCGTGCTGCATAGCTCCTTGTTCATTCTGATCCTGTCTGAGTGGCCGTTGTCTTTCTTGTGTTTTACCTATGGCGATATTATGTTTTAAAACTGGACAATCGTGTACGTAATGACCTGGCTTTTTGCAATAATTGCATGTCCCTTTTACCGGTCCTGCTGAATCGGAATGTATCATACCCTTTTTATGTCCTTCCGCTGGTACTGTCTGAGACACTAGCATTTTCATTTTTGTATCTTTCATACGTCTTTGTTCGTGCTCTTGTTCATCTCTAATTCTATTGTGGTGATACTGTAACATTTGTAGCATTTGTGACGGAGTGTTACTTTGCCAGGTACTCTCGAATTTCAATATTCTATTCTTTACTGGAGGGAATGCATTGATAGATGTCCAATCTATCTTTTGGTCGCCCACTTCCCACTCTTTTTCTTTCAGTTTTTCATAAATGCCAGCAGGCAAGAGCACCTTTAATATCGTCATAATATCAGGATAGGTATACTCTCCCATCAGTAACATGTCCTTAATTTCTCGGTGGAAACCCGCTGGGTCTTTGTCATGACTGGGTACTACTTTCTTCATTTCTAACAATTCAATTTTTGTTATGGGTGTGTATACAAATACACGGTGAAACTGATTGTCTTCGCCTTTTATTGGGTGCACTTCTCGTAAGGGATTTTGTCTATCCATATAATACGGCATTCTTTCTTTGCGGGACAGCGAGAATGAATCCGGACTTACAAAAAGGACATACTGTTTACGTGACACTAGTATTTCTTTAATTAACTTGTTACTAGAACCTCTCCATCTGTTCGCGAGTAGTTCCGTTAATATATTAGGTAAAGGACCAGGGTCAGCATGTTGGCTCTTATATAATATAAGGAGTTGCTGAATCATATAGATTCCAGCTAAACGTTGTTCATCTGCACTGAGGTAAAAAAAACGTGTGTGCTACGGTCTCATCACCGTATTTTTCAGGACTGTCAATCCAGTGAACGGCTGATCTGGCTAATTCTTTCTCATCCATGGAATCGAGGAGGTGGTAACCCCTTCGTTCTCGTAGTATTTTATCTGCGGCTTGAAACAAATGTTCAGGAGACTTCAGATTTATTACAGGCGTCGGATACGTTCTGCTATTATTTGGACATACAGAGTGTATGGGATCAGAAAAACATCTAGTATTATTACAGGATCTTCCTCTGCCTACGTAGGCTATGGTCTCTGACTGTCTTGCGGAATTCCCTGATTCGGACACTTCATCTTGCTCCAACTCGTCTGTTTCCAATCTTTCTTCGTGAATACGTTCTATTTCTTTACGGATTTTTCGGCACATGGCTATTATACAGTTTTGCTTATCGTGTCTCCCTTCTGATATATTCTGGCTCCATCTAGTAAGGATAAGCATTACATTCGGGTCTACCCCTGGTCGGTCTTGATTTCTGATCATACAGTTTATGAGGAAACGTAACAGTTCCCCCTGTATCTCTACTTTCTGGAATTCCATAGCTCTGTTAATACATTCTGGATCTCGCCCTGTTTGAACAAAATGATATATTTTATCTAGATGCGCAGTCATTCCTGGTAACCTCGCTAAATACTCTGCGGCTCGTCTGATACGTAATGATGCCAGGACCATTTCGTCCTCTTTACCGACCACCGGGTCATATCTACAATCTATAAGGAGCTCCTTAAGCGTACGTTCACTTACGAATTTGGGTGTACGTGAATGCGCTGACTCTTGAAAAACAAGTTTATTTATTCTAGGTGGCGTAAAAGTATTGCTAGCACCTCCCGTGGCCCCATCTGGGGCGTCGGGTGTGAATGGATTCGTCGAACGTGACACAGCAACTATAGGTGTCGATACCACTGTAGAATCGATTGCGGAAACAGATGCGGAAACAGATGTGCTTGCCGGAGCTTGTGTCGGGACTTGCACAGGAACAGATACCTGATCCTGACGTTGAACCCCTCCGCCAGACGGTCTATGTGGTGCGGGGTTGGCATACTCGGGAGCTGCGTCGTCTAGATATGAGGAAAGAAAAACATCTTCTGCGGTTCTGGGATGCCCTTTAGGATGTACCTTAATTGGAAATAATGGGGGTGGCAAGTCTTTTGGCATTTCTGGAACAGCCTTAGGTAGTCCTTCGGCTAGAAGGGGATACATACCATTCATAAGAGCATTTCTTTGTCTATCTACTTGTTCTGATTTCATTCGGATACCCTCCTCAATTAATAGATTTTCTTGAACTTCCTTTGAACTTTCTTTACTCCTCTCTTCTTGTCTACGTGCTTTTTCTGTACGTCTATGAGATTCTTTACGCCATAACTCAACAGCGTCTTTCTGTGACTGTCTGACCTTTCTTTTCCATAACTCTTCCTCCACTTTCATGATGCACTCTGCATCCCAGGTTCCCGCTGCGGGCCACCTTTGACTTTCTGGCAATCCCTTGGTATAATCTACCCATAAATCAAGAAATAATATGGCATCTAAGCCATGCTTGTGATACATAAAATGCCCTGGAGTGTCCCTAGGAGGAATAGGAACTGCTTCTTCAAGCACCCCTTTTCTAGTAGTAATCTGTCTTAACTTCGAGAAGAGCGGCATATTGACAACTGATCTGATACTTACTCTTGAACCCACTTAATACGAAAAAACACAATAATGAACAGTGAACAATGAACAATCATTCATACCACAATATGCAAGACATTTAAACACTTTAAACATTAAACATTAAACATTTTTCTAACCTTTAAAAATGACCAACAATGATGACAGTCTGCATGACTAATCACCAAGCAGAATTCTTGACAATAACTAGATACTTCGGAATACTTGATATACTGCTTAAACAGTACATATACACTGCTAAACAGTGCAGACCGGATTTGTGTACCCAAATCCGTCTTGACCGGCACAACCTATGTGCGCGTCAACACGCCTCCCCGGCGATGGTACTCACCGAGTAGCTCCTTGAAACGGAAGGCCTCAGAGAATGGACGGGACTCGATGACTGCGGACAGCGGACCCTCTGGACATCGGGACTTCGAAAACCTGGTGGGCCTCTGTATACCTCGGATCTTGCTCTCTCAGCTAGGCTCTGGTCGGGATACTTCGCACTTCTCACCGCCTCGTCTGGGTTGATCGCAGCCTCAGTCGCCCCCGCTTGACCGGAGGGAGCTACAGGAAATCCTGTTGGTACGCGTTATGGTCCGTCCAGCTGTGGCAGGAGACCGGGCCTGCAACGCACCGCCGGCGCGTGAGATGAGAAAGTGTCCCTGTTCGGGCGCCATTATGTGGTAAATATTCTTTTACCTAGACTGAATTTCATACGGAATCTAAAATAAAGTAAAATAGCTCAGAATAATAAGAGGCAGAATCCGTGGTATAAGAGGTTTTCTGAATGAGCTTTATTCCAAAATGGCCGACTCGAGTGGCGGCCTTCAGGTTCCGTCACCACGAGGGTTCAGGAAGTGAAGTACAATACTTTATTGACAAGAAGTAACTTTTATAGGTCATACATTACAATGAAACGAATGTAGAGGGTGTAACAATTGATAAGAGAAATGACATAGTAAATACGTAATCGAAACTAGGCGTAATAATGAGCAAGAAGAGACATGATTGGCTCTGATTATCACACATAGGTGGATCTATAAGATAATACTTAACATAGATGCGCGCGCAGCAGCATGACGTGTAATTGACGTGCAACTAGGGGGTGAAGGGGACTTGACATTTAGCTCTACATGTGGAGACGAAAAGTCTGGGGGGTCAAGTCAACCTAATCCCAAATCATATCTAACATCCTATGTTTAGAGAACTATGTTATCCACAAGGAAGGACTCTCGGACAGAATCTATTCTATACTGACTGTGCGTGCATGTACAAGCGTCTAAGTGTCTATATGAGATGCAAGGGGCAGAAACTTTCCATGGTAACAGGGCTATGAATTACTTGCATGAAGACAGCGAGGCCGGGCCCTTTTGCTCGGTAGCTGGAAGAATGTTTACTTAAACTACTAGACAGGAATGCATCGGCTGAGGAGCAAAGTAGATAATTCGAAGGTGAAATACGGTTTCTTGGCAGGCAGGCAAAACTGGCCGAGGCAGGCACCGTTAGCCGCACAGGGAGTAGGACAAAGTTCATGGATACAGATGCGAGCTCAAGCTGAAGCTGTCAGAGACAGAGAGCAGGGAAAGGCTTTGAGGACAGAATCGGGCCTATTCTGCCTGAACTGTAAAAATAGAGTAACTTAGCCATATAAAGTCGGTGGCCTTTCATACTTCATACTCGAATATCCAGCCCATTGATGGCGGATCTGACAGAGAACATGTTGATGGTGGACGCACATATGTTTGCGTCTTGGAAACTGGAACTGGAGGGAACATACATGTACTTGTAACATGCATATAGAATCGTTGGGGTCCAAGATAGGGGACATAACCGATCAGGAAAATCCACATTTCCACAAGACCATTAATGGCACAAACATTATCCACTGCGGACACAAACCCCAAAGCGAACAACATGCTACTATACAGAAAGTGTGGTTATCGTTATTTCCTTAGAAGATTCTGCCCTGTGTCTCTACCCCACCATTTCTCATGATACGTTCTCCTAAATGAGACTACCTTGTGAGCTACAGGTGTGATAAAAGCTGTGAGGTCTTTAGAGGATTCATCAAGAGTCACCTGATGATAAGCAGATTTTAAGTCAATTATGGAGAAACATTTTGCTCCGTTTACTGCAGCCAGCATTTCTTGAATTCTTGGTAACAGGTATGTGTCAACAACAATGTTTTTATTGCGTGACCTAAGGTCCACACATAATCTAAGATCTTGATTCTTTTTAAGAGCAATAACAATCGCAAAAACCCACTCAGAGCTGTCAGTGGGCGCAATAATACCTTCAGAACATAAGGAATCTAAATGTGATTTTAGTTTATCCCTTACTCCTAAAGGTACCATACGCACTTTATGTTGTATAGGAAGAGCTCCCTTTTTAAGTTTTATTTTGTGCACGTAACCCTTAACTTCACCCACTTTATTCACAAATACATTTTTGTGCTTATTTAAGATTGTAGTCAAAGAAGATTTATCCACTGAGATATCATTAATGGAAATATCCCTCAGTTGAATAGGACGATCGGAACCTGGACATAAATTTACTCCCAATTTCCCTAAATCATACCATCCTACAATGTTTTTACCTTCTTCAGCCACATTAATCTTAGTGAAAATCTTGCGGCCCTCAAATTCTAAACAAGCTTCAAAAAATCCTAACATCTTAATATCAAAATTGCCAAAGGCTTTGGGATTAATGTCAGAAACAGTGAGATCAATACCCACCCAATTCTCATTAAAGAAAACATCAGATAATATAGTCACAGGAGACCCAGAATCAGCCATGGCTTCAAAAGCAACATCGCCAACTAAAACAGTTCCTATGGGTGCCTTAATCGGACCAGTAATATTATTGATAGAATCATTGAATGAATCATCATAAATAGTGAGAAGTAACTTTTGCAAATCCTGCTCAACATTCGAAATATTATTTACAGTAGTACTAGAACTTTTCCTAGGTGCTTTGCATACAGATGAAAAATGTCCAATTTTACCGCATTTGGTACTTTTTTTTTTAATGCAGGACAGTCATGAGAATTTGCTAAATGTGACTTGGATCCACATCTATAGCAACTCAATTCTTTATAATTCTTAACACCACTCTTATTATAAGTTTGAACTGTACAAACAGAAGGATTATTTACGCCTTTCACCTCTTCAGCAGCAATAACTTTTGAAGATTCAATGGATCTTTCAATGCCTTTTGCCAGATCTACAACTTCAGCTAACGTAGGATTACGACACGCAAAGAAGTCTTTCCTGTACTTTTTTTGATCCACAATTAAATACAAATTGGTCTCTGATTGACAAGTCAACATATGCTCCAAATTCACAGTTTGCAGCTAAAACTCTCAAAGCTGCTACATATTCAACAGTTTCATCAGATAGCTGTTTCCTTTTATGAAATGCATGTCTTTCAATCATCACGTTTGGTTCCTCTTCAAATTGTTTTTCAAGCCTTGCCACTGCTTCTTTATATACGTTCCAACCATCTCCTCCATCACTTGGTGGCGCTATAGGTACAAGATTTTTGAAAATCTCAATTGCGGCTGTACCTAGTTAACTAAAAAGAATCGCATTTTTCCTTTCAGCTGAAAATTTTGGACCATCAATGGTCACAATATAGTTTTCAAAGGTTTCAAAACATTTCTTCCATCGTAGTTTAGGTTTTCCAGGTATTTCCAAAAAATTGTAGGTTGATTACAAATTTGCGAAGATGCCATATTAATTTTTTTTTTTTATAAAGAAAATTAAAACAAGAATGTAAAGAAACAAAAATATAGAGAATATTGAAGGAGCTAGTATAAGGTAAGTATGCACATGTGTATATCACTGTTATGACAAAATCAATAAACATGCACCTTTTAAAAGTATAGTGTGCATATCACTGTTGTAAGAAACAAAATAAATGCACTGTAAATATGCTCTTTTAATAGTAGACTAGTGTGCACATCACTGTTGAAATGGTAGAAAAGTAAATATGCACTTTAGAGTAGCAAGTGTGCATATCACTGTAGTAAATTCAAAGAATAGAGTTTTATAATATTGCTGAGTTCTTCAAATATATTTTCCTGTTTTTATTGAATTAAACTGTAATCATCAGAAGTGTGCGAATCACTGAATTTGCGCAATTGCATCAAGACGAAGTGATGTAAATAAAGTTAATCATGTTCACACAGCTCGTAAATCAGCTGAAGCCCATAGAGAAACAATTTCAAAATGGCCACGACGTTGCGTGGTGACGTGTGAATGAGGCTGGAGCGGTGAATATTAAGCGCTCCCTAGCAACAGTAGTTAGGTATAATACGTCAACTTTCCCTCGCGTGAGCAGCTCCGAGCGCGTAGCAACTATCAAGCGCGAGCAGGCTCACCGCGAGATCGGCTCTCCAAACTAGGAATTAAAGAAATGACAGTACCTGGAAATTCCAGAATAAGGGCACCGCAGTAGGCAAACCACAGAATTGGAGCAGACAGCTACGAAGCAGCAACACGAAGGTAAAAGCTAAAATCCTCAATTTAAATCTTCGTCAGAGAAACAAAATAAAACTTGGCACAATGGGTCGGCACAGTTTCAAAAACAACTCATCGCTATTGTAAGAAGCGAAGGAGTTCAGAGTAATGTAAAAATACTCATTTATTTAAGTGCCAATGAAAGACCCACTGGTGCACAAGCTCAGGTTTAACACGTGTGTATTATTCTATTCACTAAATCTTGAAGCGATTGATCTGAGAAGGAGGTGCTTCACGGTTCTAAATCCCAGCTTCTTGAACATTCCAATTCCCACAGATAAATCGGCAGTGCGAGTGTCACGCTGGTTTTCCGAGAATTGTATTGGAAATATATCAGCCGTGTAACTGAGTCTTTCATCACCTGTCACAAGTGCGGGGCTCTCGTCAATCCCGCTCAGGCAGTCCATGGAATCGGTTTCTCTGTCCCTGGGCACAGCATTTTTGGGGGAGAAATTGGCATTCAGCAATTCCTCTGCTGACTGAGTGTGCCGTAGCCAGTACGTGCTTTCACAGGCAATACCATGAATTACTAATGATTACAATATGCTGTGGCAGAAGCCAGGATTTGGGTTTGTGATGCTAGAAGTGCTGTGATGATGATGGTAGGAATAATAACACTTATGTAGCACACAGTAGCATTTGTCTGGTCTCTGGGCCCTGATAACTATATTAATACTCATCCCACTTATGTAGCATACAATTCCATTTTTGTATGTTTATTCGTGTCCGACTGGCTGGGATCAAATTTCTCTGCCTCCTCCTGAAGTAAGTGTGGACTGTTCACTAGCCTCTTTTCTTGGTAATCACGGAGCCCTGTTTGTGCCTAGTTGCTGGTGTTTTTTTCATTCACCAGAGGTTTTTGAAGCAAACATATCTTGTCCCCAGCACCAAACAACGCACCAGGGTAGAGCAGTGGTTGAAGTGGGGGAATCTGAGGGGCACCACTTACCCATACTTTTAAAATTTTAGACGAACAGTTCCCCTACATTTTCTCAAAAGACAATCGTCCTGGGACGGTTAGAGAGAGTAGGCATCTCCAACCAAAATGAAATGTTTACAGCTGCAGTTCAACGTATGCCACTCACTCAACCTACCCCCACCCACCACCTCCTCAGCTTGCTTAATCGTCCATGTACTCCCTCTGAATCTCAGTGTGGCATGCCCTTTCATAACTACGTACCAAGACATCACCAAGCATTTCTTTCCTTGGCAAAAGCAAAAATTGTTTCGGTCTCAAAAAAGCACACATTGCCACAGTAGTTCCTGGCACTGAACAAAACGACTGTGTGTCAATTATGCTCCCTGTGAAAGAAAAGAATGCTGTCATTCACAGTGAAGCTAGCCAACTGACAGAGAGAGACATTTTAATAAACACAACATGTCATGGTTAACGCCAGACCGAATTAGGGGGCCAATTATTAAGTAAAGTCTCAAAAGTGAACTTATGTCCTTGCATTAAGTGCAGATATATGACTTTCCTGAATTCACAAGACTTTACATAAGTAGGCCAAAAAATAGTAGTACTAGAAAATATTTGTGAACTACATTTTAGCATGAGCAAATATGCATGTGTAGATGTGCTCATGCGAAAATCCGAGCGTTTGCAAGTTTACTTCCCCCTCCAACCACTTTTTTCCCAACCCAGGAATAAGTTTTATGTCTGCCATTGTCAGGAGTAAATATCCAACCTTTCTCAGTATGGGAAAAGATTAGAGAAGAGTTGGTGAAAATCCTTAAAACATGCAAGTTAATTGGTTTGCACAGACTCAAAAGGGCATTCCAACCCTGAAACTGTTGCTTAACTTCAGCGCCAGTATGTAGATCTGCGGAAACGTGGCAGCATAAGGGAATTGCTAGTATTCATACCCTGCAATGGAAGGAGCCCTGGCATATTCAGAGAGGCTATTTCGAGTTCTTATATAAGGGTATTGCTGCCATAATTTGTCACCGCATTACATGGCACAAAAGGGACAAGTGGATTTTGTTATAGGACAAGTAGATTTATGAAGTAACCTGCCCCATGGACAAGTAGATATTTTATTAAATTCCACACCCCTGAGTTAGCCTGGTTCATAACGTTAGCCTGGCTGGAAGTGCTTTTTATTGAAATATCTAAATTGTTAATGAAAAAAAGAATATGGTGATAATTACGGTATGTAAACAGCGTAAGACCAGGTCGAGTTTATTGTAGTAGATATTTTTGGCACTGATATTTGTATTGTAGATATTTTTTTTGCCTCAGTTAAGGCAGGGAACCCTGTTAGCTGTGTTGCCCCGGTGTAATGTTCGCCTGCGTCATAATGTTGAGTATTGCATTTTGACCTCCCTGACAACTTGCATTCATATTGAGAAGGACAACTGTCCTTCCAATCTCAAAGCAAGGAGGTAAATGCAAATCCCAGAAGAAAACCTCACCATGGTGAAATAAGACCACACAACATGACCCAATGCATTGTTAAAAACTCCTGTTGTCTACACAGTCGCCCTTGAGACTGCTTCTTTTTCTTTCTAAATGCACCCCCCCCCTCTTCTCTTTCTTCCAGTATCACGTTCATGAGAAGTATTTCATGTTGTGATACTGTGTTTGACAAGTAACGCATAAGATTACACGCCTGAACTGTGACCGACACTCCTTCCGTGGGAAGATAGCTCAGTGATATATGTTCTAGCTGTTGAGAGGGGTGTATATATATAGATGTGTGTGTGTGTGTGTGTGTGTGTAATCTGAAAGCATCCCAACCAGTCATTCATCCTTCTGAAGTAGATGCACTGAATAGTAACACCGAGTATTTACAGTGCTTTAAAGTGACAGTGCCCACAGTTAGCAAGCACTCTAAAAGCAAGTTACCACATTATATGGTTCTAATTTTTAATTCGGCCATATAACACTATATGAAGTAAATTGTCTAGACACAGATGTTATTCACTTTTTTGCTTCAGAGTCGGAAGACACCCTTTCAGAAAATCAGGTCAGGGATTACATCTGCCAGTGATAGTTGAGGATGTGGGTGGAGCCATTAGAGTAAGTGGGCGGAGCCAATGGAGGACGTGGGTGGGGCTGGGGAAAGTGGGTGTGGCCTCTGACAAACCTTTGAGCACCTGGACTTCATATTTTACAAATTAAGCACTGGTTTAGCAGCTGCTAGCGGTTATTGAATATGCCAGAAGAAAGTTGGAGCGTGACTGTGTGGTGTATGAGTTCTCGTCATACAGATGAGGAGTTCTTGGTTCATGCTGGAGCACTGCTCAGTCGTTTTATGAGACCTTTCTATGAAGCCGGAGTGATCCTCGGGCATTTCCTACAACCCTATTATAACGCAGAGTGTTGGGCGGTTATTATATGAGACCCTCATTAAAATGATGGAATGTTCTTCGGTCATTTTATAAGACCTCCATGCATTTCAATATTGGAGCGTTCCTCTGTCATTATATAACTCTAAGGACGCGGGGGCGGAGTCAGTGGCGCCTCGGCGGTGCTGGGGGGCTCCAGCCCCCACCCCCAGCACAGTCATCCCTGCCAAGCGCCACACATTTTATTCGCCTCACCGCAAGGCCCCAGATTTGTCACGCTAATACCAGATTGAAAGCTACGGACGGACACAGAGGGGCAGGTTTACAAGCCCCCTGCGCTCCCCCTACGTCACTTTTCGGGATGTACGGGTGGCTCAGGGGGCTCCCCCATATTTACAAGGAGAGGAAAAGCCACCCTGCGTGAGTTTTCCCCTCCTTGTAAATACAACCCCTTCACACGCAACACCCATGGAACAAGACACATCTCTAGATTTACGAGAAATCGTAAATGGAGATGTGTCTGAATGCTACGCCACCCTAGAGGTGGTGTTGCGAGGCGCAACAAGGAGATAATACTTTCATTTCTCCTCGTTTTTTCCTCTTTCAATACGTGCTGCATTCTATGCACGCATTGAAAGAGGAAAATGCCTGTAGTGATTGGTTTTTGTGCAGGAAGGGGCACCTTCCTGCACAAAAACAATCTCCCAATGATTCAGTCATCCTTGCACCATGGTGCCGGCGCATGGATGCAGTTTGTGCGCCAGCGCAGGTGGAAGCACAGAGATGCAACTTATTCTTGTAAATATCTGGCATCCCTGTGCTTCGGAAGTGCCGCAGCACTTCCTTGTAGATCTGCCCCTGAGTGCCTTTCAGTGACGCTTAGGCTGGTTCCAGCCAGGTCCTGGCATTCATACTGGAGCCAATTATCGATGTGCTGTCACGGTCATGGGGAAATTTAGTGCTGCTGACTTAGACAGAGCATTGACCAGTCTTACGCTGCAGCCCCTCACCTCTGCCACAAGACATAGCTGCAGAATGCACGGATTTCGATACCGTGGAATCATGGGGCATTACGATAAAATTCTGCCAGATTCCACAGTATTTTTTGACAGGGTGGAGGGGTTATTTGGTGCTATTTTCCCATCACAAAATGCACCAATGAGTCTAAAAATGGATGTGAGGATGCATTTTGCCTAAGAAAATACCTCAGCCATATACCATTCAGCACCATTGCATACTCTGCAACGATTAAAAGTTTAAATCACTTTTAATCACTGCAGAGTATCTAAAGGCGCTGAGTGGTATGAAGCGTTTCTAAACTTTTGAACCCGTTGCACACCACTCGGTGTCTGCCCCTTACATACTCTGCAGTGATTAAAACGTATATTCGCTGCAGAGAATCCAAGAGTTTCTAGCGGCATCTGCAGTAGCTGCTAAAGCTTGGAAACCACTGCATATTACTCGGTGCCTTGCTTACTCTGCAGGGTTTAAAACTTGTAATTCCGCCCGAGGAGGGGTGGAATTTTAATGTATCAGTAATTGCTCATACAAGAGTAACACAGAATTACCAAAATCCATCATTTCCGACGACTGTATTGAAATCTCCGCCAAGGCCTATATAGGGCCTCTATTACAATGTTGGGGTGTTTCTCAGTCATTATATACAAGATACCCATTATAAAGTTTGAATGATTTTGGGTCATTTTGTAAGACTCCATTATAATGTTTAACACAATCCTATGCACAAGCTGTATTCATCAACACTTATGATATGGTATTTACACCGCATTATAATCGCACATTAAAAACACATTGATATCAGTTATTGTTCCTTTCAACGATTATAGTCGTTAGGTGTTCTTATGTTCTTTATTTAGAAGGATTGCCCAGCCAACACGTGTTTCGTCGTGGGTGATAACCCAATCGACTTCTTCAGGGCTACAAAAGAAAATGTATATTTAGGATCAGCCGATCCAAATCCAATTGTAAAAGAATAAACATTATAAGGTGAACACCCAGTGACTTTCAGGTGATACAAGCCACATAGCAATGCGACTGTTATCAGTGCAAAGGTTTATTGTGAGCACTTGTGTAGCCCACAAAATACAGCCCAAACAGTGGATGTATACTAAATTGTCTGCATTGTGTTCATCATCCCAGCAAGTGGTTGAAATCTGTAACATTTTGAATTACTATTCGAGATCGGTCCTTGTAACCCAAGTGACATCTAGATATGGGAAGGCTGAATATTTTGATTAAGTGGGGGTGAAAAGCAAAGACAAGACCAAACATACCCCTCTTCAATTTGTACTGACCAAGGTGTGACATTCATGTTTATAATGGTGGACAATATCTAGATAAGAGCGTGAGACTACTTTTAGGTCCAACATCCTACCTGTCAAGCAAGTGGACGATATCGGTCACGTTCTGAAAAACAGGGTGCAAGGAGGTACTCACATTAATGTTAGTTCCTGTATTATAAATGGCCTTATTATTGGTAAATGTGATCGTCAATGCTAGAGTCAGTGAGAGATCACTCACTCCCCGCCAGTTCTACTTCCGTTCCGGCTGTAATTTAGATGATTTTCCATCTATCCTGTTGTAATTAATCCCCACACTGCGGTATCCCTAGATCAATAATCAATATTCATATATTAGCCAAGATAATGTTTCCCTAGTGTGAGATAGTCTCAGGCTATAATTCACTCTAAGTGTTTATTGCCGTCGTGTCTTACCTAGTAATATGCCAGCCTGAAAAGAGGATGTGGTCCGTCGGCTGCGCTGCCGCCTCTGGTGCAAGAAACCAGGGTTCGAACCTCGAGGTCGCGTCCACATCATGTGATTCTGGGCAAATCACTTAATCTCCCTGTGCCTGAATGTGCAGTAAGAGTTGGAGCCCATTCCTGGCATGTGACACATGTCACTCTGTCATGTGGCATATGCCACAGCTCATGTTACATGTGCCACAGAGTTTTTTACATTCTCTTTCATGATTAACTGGAGATAATGTCAGTTAATGATTTTCAAAGGTCTATCTTTCACTCTACTAAGATAAATAAATAAATAATAATAAAAAAACAATATAAAAAAAATTATTTCTCAGTTGGTGTTTGAATTCAACCAGTGTGAAATGGTACACATAGCCCCTATTATCTACCACTATACCATGGGCTCTGCTATTGAAATCTTTCCCCAAAAGGGTTTTTGTCCTACAAAAAGGGTGCTGTCCTACTTTTATTTCCATGATCTTTTGCTTTTACATGAGACACATTCACTCTTGATTTCCATGCTTTATATACACATAGCCTTTCCTTTCTCTTTCTTTCAGTCTGCCACTTGCCACATGCATTTCCTATTCTTACACAATCATCCCCAAATTCTCATTCCACTAAATAAGGAATTTCTTTCATAGCAAACCAGTCCCTCCTTCCACGTGCCACAGCATGCCATCAATGCCTGACATGCACTATGACTAAGGAGGCCATAATTTTCCCAGACACTGCTAGGGGGTGATTTACAAAGGCACAACTTTCATTTGTGGAATTTAGAAAACAAATATAAAAAAAAAAAAAAATCCCCAGCTGGGGGTTGAACCCTGGTCAAATAGCACTCATGAGCCCTATGAACTGCCACTGTACCATCTATTTCGCTGAAAATTCACTCAGCCAGATGCCTTTTTGTCATGGAACAACTGTGCTGGTCCTACTTCTATTTTCATAGTGTTTGGATTTTACAGGCCAGAAATCCACTCTTGATTTCCATGCTTTATATACAAATAGCCCTTCCTTTCTTTGAGTCTGCCTCTTGCCCCATGCATTTCTTATTCTTAAACAATCATCCCCAAATCCTCATACCACTAAATAAGGGATTTCCTTTATAGCAAACCTGTCCCCCCCCCTTCCACATGCCATAGCATGCCATCAATGCCTGACATGCACTATGACTAAGGAGGCCTTAATTCACCCAGACACTGCTAGGGGGTGATTTACAAAGGCACAGCTTTCATTTGTGGAATTTAGAAAACAAATATAAAAAAATTTAAAAAAACGATTTTCCCCAGCTGGGGTTTGAACCCTGGTCAAAAAGCACTCATGAGCCCTGTGAACTGCCACTGTACCATCTGTATTGCTGGAACTTTGCTCAGCCAGAGGCCTATTTGTCATGGGAAAACTGTGCTGGTCCTTCTTCTATTTTCTTAGTGTTTGAATTTTACATGCCAGAAATACACTCTTGATTTCCATGCTTTATATACAAATACCAGGCCAGCCTAGAGCTACAGTGCATGTCCGCGGGCGCGTGCGCCGCGCTTTACCGCGATTACTTTCACTTTCGCTTTGCATAGCCAATAGGTCTCGCTTTTGGGACCTTATAAGTATTTAGTTATGCAACTGTTGCATGGCTAAACACTTATACGGTCCAAAAAGCGAGACCTATTGGCTCTGCCAAAGCTTGTTTTTTAGGTCTCGCCTGACCGAGTGCTTGTGCTGGGCTGGCGAGACTTTAAGGGTTTCAAAAAAATGCTTCCCTCGGCCACAGCTTGCAGTGCATGTGTGCGGGCGCGCGCTTGAGCAGAGGCGCCATATGGCGTGATTACTGCTGCGCGCGCACATGCACTGTAAGCTGTGGCCGGCGGTAGCATTTTATCCCCGCGATCACTTTCACTTTGGCCCCGCGGATAACTTTCTTATTTGTAATATTTTTGTAGTACAAAATGTGTTCAATGCAGAATGCACGCAAGGATCACATAATGTGGTAAATATAGCACCAAACACCAATTTTGCTAACTGCATACAATTTAGCTTCATATTTCCAAAACTTTGATTAATTACACTGGATCAAATTATGCACATTTTACTCACCCTGTAAGTTCTAACAATGATTTTGTTGTTTACAGTTAGATTTGAAAATGTTTCATTTTTGAAATGTAGACTACCATTGAAATATTATAGGTTGGCGTAAGGTGTAGTCTTCTTCGGGGTGGCTCAATCTCCTGGTCTCACTGCACAACACTTTCCTAGGCAATCTCCCACTCTGTTTGACACTTAGGCCCTTCCCCCGGTTACAATTCATCAAATAGCATATCAAATCTTGGCTTATGCTGACGATGTGGCGATTGTCACATCGGATATTAATCTGGCATTTCCTAAAATTATAGAAATAGCTCATGAATTTGGTTTATATTCTGGGTATAAATTGAATATTGCAAAAACACAGATAATTCACTCTGCTGTCGGGTCACCAACTGGTTTGACATTATCAAGTACGGCTCTTTACCTTGGTGTCAGATTGTCCGCTAATGTAGAAGATATTTTAGCGCTTAATCTCGATCCACTACTTACTTCTACTAATAGGTCCATTGAGAGATTAAATAATTTACATCTCTCTCTTTATGGTCGTACTAATGTTATTAAGATGCTTTTTTTTCCAAAATTTCTTTATTTTTTTCGGACTATACCTTTATTGTTTCCTTCCAGTTTTTTTATTAAACTAGACAGAATAATCTCAAGATTCTTATGGGGATATAAAAGAGCTAGGAGGTCTCTTAATTGGTGTACTCTACCTCTGCTTAGAGGGGGTTAGGGAATGCCAAATTTTTGATTATATTATCGCTTAGGCTTATGAGTGTTTTAATCTTTCAAGGGACAATTATAGATGATTTTTTATATCCATCAATCTACACAATGATTCTTGGTACTCAAGCACGAGGATGTTTAGTACGTTTCATCGAACCAAGTTATTATAAAAAAACAAGATTTAAAGTCATGTTAACGGCCTTCCAGATATGGAAGCAATGTAAGTTAAAATTTTGTTTGAATAATAACTTTAGCTATTACACTCCATTATTTGATAATCCGATGTTACCAGTAATATTTACAGATCATATTATTCAGCGTTGGGATAATTTTAATATATGTCAATTAGGGGATCTTTATCCAGATGAACAATTTGCTACATTTACGTACCTACAAGAGCAATATAATTTGCCTAAAGCGGATTTTTTAAATATCTTCAAGTACGCAGCTTTCTAAATGCAAAAAACGTATTGGGTACTAATAAAATTAAGAAAATTGATGTATTAGAATGTTGCCGGAAACAAAATAGAATTGGGGTGATCTATCAGACTTTGATAAATCGATTAGAAGATAATCTTGAACTATTTAATATAAAATGGCAAAGAGATTTGGGTATAGAGAACATTAATATATCTGATGCATTGGCATTGTCTGATCAAGTCTTATGTAACGGATCTCTAAAAAGTCAATTCTTCATGAGTATATTTGATTTATAAATATTACACCCCTGCTAAATTATTAAAGTGGAAAGTTAATAGAGGTGATAAATGCAGCCGCTGTGGAGCTCTAGGTGCGAATTCTATTCACATGTTTTTTCTTTGTCCTTATTTAACTCATTCATTTCTGAAGTTCAAATGTTCTTAAACAACATTATGAACTCATCAGTAGTACTTTCTGCTGATTTTGTAATATTTGGCATTCAATCTAATCCAGATAGGCCATACACACGAGCTGAAGAAGGTTTTCTTTTCATATTCATGTCTATTTTTAGATATTGTATAACTTCTCATTGGCTCGATGCTGGTCCTCCTACATTTTTTCAATGGCAATCTAAATTGTTAGATATTTATCAATTAGAGAAAGCTGTATATCGTTTAAAGGGGAAGAAGAAGAAAGCATTTGGTCTAAAAATGTGGGCCCCTATTGACAATTGGATTTAATGTTAAAAGTATAATCTGTTTAATCATGTTAATTATGTCAAAGTGATGTTCAGCAATATTTATTATTTATTTATGTAATTTTATGTTGGATATGTTGTGCTCGCCCAACGATTTATTTCCTGTTGTAAAATCAACAAAAATATAATTAAAAAAAATAAAAAAAGACACTTAGGCCCTTCTCCTCACATCTTTTTGAAACCTTCCATCTGCATACCTCATGTGCTCTTTCTTCTTCAGCACCATCTTTCACTCTCGTTCATGTACTTGATTTAATCTCCTGCTTTTCACCACCCTTTCAGTCAACCCACCCACTCACCGGTAAGCACTGCATTTCTTTTCTATTCGTGCAGTCCATTTTCTGACAGGTGTGTACCTATTTCACACACTATTCCACAATTCCATTTGGGGCATGTGACCCATCCCTCGGGTGCTCTACAGAGAGGCCAGGGACTGAATGTGCATGTAGGCTGGATATGTTTAAGACAAAGTTACAAGCACAGTGAGAACTCTTGCTGCCTTCGGTCTCCGCTCCAGAGCGCTCAGTTTTGTTATTTCCTCAGCACCTGCCCAGGACACCTTGCAGTGTGTTCCCTACAGGAGGAGGCCTATGTGGCATTAAAACAGCTATAGAAACACTCCAAGTGCTCTTACAATATGAGAGTGCAAGATGTAGTAAAAATGTGAAGTGTGAACACAGACTGCATCTCTGATCTAGATTACCTTGAGAGTTATCAAAGTCAATAGGCGGAAATCGATCAGATTGTGTCCGTATAATTAAGGTTGCTATAGGGTCTGATATGGACCTGCTTCAAAGTCTGTTTTACCCGAGTGACTCAAAGCCCTCCTGCCTGTACTTCATTCACATACTGGGTGCACTCACCCTCAAATATGTTACATCATCTCAGTAACGAACAACTGACTCCCCCTGACAGTCACCGGTGGGATGTGACCAAACAAAGTATTTAGGGATGTGCCACTGGCCCAGTGGCGGCTGGTGCATAAAGGGCGCAAGAGCGGCGCCCCACAAGTACTACCGACAGAAAGAGAAGCTGGTCTTTGAAGCTTCGATCGTCCGAAAAGTCAACCCACATTACTGACTGAATTGCCGCTTTGATTCTTTTCATATCTTTGTCCTCTGCTGCTAACATGGTAATTGCGCATGTCAGCAGTAAAGGGGAGGGGTAATTTGCAAGGCTCTATTTAACAACTGGGCATGCGTGTGGGGCGCATTTCAGTTCAGCCTTCTCACACATTCACAACTCCACAGACATGCAACGCATGCTCAAAGCAGTGCAGCATGTTTAAACATAGGAGCGTGCTCAGGCGCTGACGCCTTTTTAGCAACATTGCCCCAGGCCCAATAAGAAGTCAGGATAAAGCTGATTGAACGATTGAGACCCAGCTATATTCTGAGACCTGATAGGGAAGCATCAGTCGGCAGGCTGAGGCTCCTGACTAGAAAAGAAACTTGTTTATTTGTGTGCTGCGCTTTCTACGTTCAACACATATACAAGGAAAGTGAACATTTTATTTATTTTGTCATGAAGGAATGGCTGGCTACAAAGTGGGTGATTCAAAGAATTGGGGGGTGTAGTCATGGGTCAGTGCACAGTACACGTCGCACACCGGCACCCTCTCCAAAGTCAGAAGCTGTACTCAGCCTCTGGCCATTACAGCCATGAACCCTGTTGCCCAACTTCTACGTCGCACGCAGGACTGTGTTCGCCAATCATGGTGGTTGCACAATAAAATGATGAGCTATGATGGACGCCGAGTCTCGGACCTGGTTCACCTGAAGAGAACCAGGTTCGAGTATCGGCGTCGTCGGCTAAACATCCTTTGAGTCTGGGCAAATTACTTAATCGGAAAATCACTTAATTGAATGATCATGTTTTAATCTCCCTGTGCCTAACAAAAAAGTAAGTTTGTTCCCTCATGGACTTTGCAAAGTTCACAATGCCTGCACACCACACTGCTTGACTTTGCAAGACTTTTTGTGTGAGTAGGACACTGACTGACTGTGTCCTCCGTGTGTACTGACTGGCGAGCGCATGTAAAGCCAGCCACACTAATATGTTCGGGTCGCGTTCCCGCTATATAAAAATTAGCACTCTTTGAAGTGCAGAGTGACTGCACTTCAAAGAGTGTTAGTGTTTATATAGCGGGAACGGAAACTGATGCAGACACTCAGAAATGCTTCTGAAGCTGGGCCCTGCTGGCACGCACCCAAGAGGTGAGTGCCAGCACCGCCTAGCTTCAGAAACATTTCTATCTACAAGGAAAGTAATGTTTCTGAAGCTAGGCCCTGCTCTGCTGGCAGGCTGCGCACCGCTGAAAATCATACACGCTGCGTGCCACCAGGGCCTAGCTTCAGAAACATAACTTCTTGTAGACAGAAATCGAATTCTATCTACAAGAAAAGTTATGTTTCTGAAGCTCGGCCCTGCTCTGCTGGCACGCACCTCTGAAAAGCATACATCCTCCATGCCAGCTGTTACAAGTTTTCAGGCATGGGGGAGATTACATAATGTGCCCACAATAACAAGCTGCTGAACTGGGGTTGGATTCATACTTGGTTCCCCAGCTGCATATTCAGCAGCTTTAGCTAGGTCACATCTTCTCCCATGTGCAAACAGAAGTGCCAAGTTTTCAAGATGAGTCAGATTGCAGAGTGCTTTACAATGTAAAAGGAGATTAGAAAAGGAATTTGACGTACATTGTTTCCAGTTGCTGTAGGCCTGCTCTATTGTGGAATTAGAACATAAAGAAAAGGTGTACGGTGGACTAGCCATGAAGGTCAGAGTGACGGGGCAGAGAGGGTTCTACAAGCACTCAGGTTAACCAGATGTGTAGTAGGTACCTAAACTCTCTTCAATCTGTTTTGGAGCCGAAGGCCCAGATACAGGATTGGCACTTTCACAGTTGCTTTATTAATCTTCTTGCTTTCTCAAATTTGCTTAATAATGCACCATTTGCCTACTCTTTTTACAAAAAAATCACAGGGGAGGACCCCCAAATCCCCTTAAATCATTCTGGCTTGCGTGCTACGCACGCTCACCACAGTGCACTCCACCACAATTTTATGTACACTAATTTAAAATCTCATCAGCCCCCACTGCCACTGCCATCCCTTGTGCCCCCTTGAACACAAGGCCAGCAGCCTGATTTGTGTACACCAGCATAGGTGTGTGAGCCCCCCCCCCACAACTGTATCGCCTTCATGCTCTGCGCCGCTGGAGTGCTCACGCCTCCGGCGGGTCTTGCAGGGTTGCTGTCCTCCTGCCCCACCTTCGTAGCCTGGTCATTCCGCCCTTCCTTTCTGGCGTCTCCACGTCACTCGTTCCGTATCCTGGACCTTCAGATATCACCCGCAAACAATCTGTCAGAAGAGAACTAAAAACAAGCATTGGCATAGCCAATAGGTCTCGCTTTTGGGACCATATAAGTATTTAGTTATACAGCACAATATCCTTGGTGCAACAACAACTGTTGCATGGCAAAACACTTATAAGGTCCCAAAGGCAAGACCTATTGGCTATGCCAATGCTTGTTGCAGTCTGCCACTTGTCCCGTGCATTTCTTATTCTTACACAATCATCCCCAAATTCTCATTCCACTAAATAAGGGATTTCTTTTATATCAAACCTGTCCCCCCCTTCCACATGCCACAGCATGGCTTCAATGCCTGACATGCACTATGACTAAGGAGGCCATAATTATCCCAGACACTGCTAGGGTGTGATTTACAAAGGCACAGCTTTCATTTGTGGAATTTAAAAAACAAATATAACAAGATTTTGAAAAACAATTTCCCCCAGCTGGGGTTTGAACCCTGGTCAAAAAGCAGTCATTGCCCCTGCAAACTGCCACTGTACCATCTGTTTTGTTAAATTGTCTGTTTGCCCGAGGCCTTTTTGTCATGGGAACATTTTGCTGGTCCTTCTATTTTCATGGTGTTTGGATTTTACATGCCAGAAATCCACTCTTGATTTCCATGCTTTATATACAAATAGCCCTTCCTGTCTTTCACTCTGGCACTTGCCACATGCATTTTGTTTTCTTACACAAAACAAAACTCAGGATGGAGCTGGGTGTGTCAGTGCACCGCTGTATTGGTTCTCTTCCTGCTTCCGATGCCGGCGCAATTTATACGATTGCATTTCCCCAGGTCATCCCCTCACCACCGCCTCCCACCTATCACTGCTTGTTATTTTCAGTGCTTCAGCAAAGTAGAACAGATGGATAATGTACAGGGGTGCCGCTCGCAGGCTTGGGCTATTGCTGCTTACATCCAGACACTCCTGAACTTCCGTGTGGAGCTGATGGGATTTTAAAAAGGAACGTGTGCCTTTGTCTCAGGGACCTTGCTGTCGGGACTGCGAGGACCAGGGCGCATTGCGCTTAGAACATCGCCAGCACCTGGGGCCCTCTTCCCGACCCCTCCCCCGAAAGGTACTTCACGCCTCGCGGCCCCCGCTTCGCGGGGGCCGCTCGCGGGCTTGGGCTATTGCTGCTAACATCCAGACACTCCTGAACTTCCGTGTGGAGCTGATGGGATTTTAAAAAGGAACGTGTGCTTTTGTCTCAGGGACCTTGCTGTCGGGACTGCGAGGACCAGGGCGCATTGCGCTTAGAACATCGCCAGCATCTAGGGGCCTCTTCCCGACCCCTCCCCCGAAAGGTACTTCACGCCTCGCGGCCCCCGCTTCGCGGGAGCCGCTCGCAGGCTTGGGCTATTGCTGCTTACATCCAGACACTCCTGAACTTCCGTGTGGAGCTGATGGGATTTTAAAAAGGAACGTGTGCCTTTGTCTCAGGGACCTTGCTGTCGGGACTGCGAGGACCAGGGCCCATTGCGCTTAGAACATCGCCAGCACCTGGGGCCCTCTTCCCGACCCCTCCCCCAAAAGGTACTTCACGCCTCGCGGCCCCCGCTTCGCGGGAGCCGCTCGCAGGCTTGGGCTATTGCTGCTTACATCCAGACACTCCTGAACTTCCGTGTGGAGCTGATGGGATTTTAAAAAGGAACGTGTGCCTTTGTCTCAGGGACCTTGCTGTCGGGACTGCGAGGACCAGGGCGCATTGCGCTTAGAACATCGCCAGCACCTGGGGCCCTCTTCCCGACCCCTCCCCCGAAAGGTACTTCACGCCTCGCGGCCCCCGCTTCGCGGGAGCCGCTCGCAGGCTTGGGCTATTGCTGCTTACATCCAGACACTCCTGAACTTCCGTGTGGAGCTGATGGGATTTCAAAAAGGAACGTGTGCCTTTGTCTCAGGGACCTTGCTGTCGGGACTGCGAGGACCAGGGCGCATTGCGCTTAGAACATCGCCAGCACCTGGGGCCCTCTTCCCGACCCCTCCCCCGAAAGGTACTTCACGCCTCGCGGCCCCCGCTTCGCGGGAGCCGCTCGCAGGCTTGGGCTATTGCTGCTTACATCCAGACACTCCTGAACTTCCGTGTGGAGCTGATGGGATTTTAAAAAGGAACGTGTGCCTTTGTCTCAGGGACCTTGCTGTCTGGACTGCGAGGACCAGGGCGCATTGCGCTTAGAACATCGCCAGCACCTGGGGCCCTCTTCCCGACCACTCCCCCTGTTTACTTAAGGCACGCCCACACCCGCGCAAGCGGGACGCGAGCGGGGCGTAGACCGGGGCGAAGCCCGGGCAAAGGGCGGGCCCTCTGTGCCCCTCAGAGGCACGAGGACACCGGACCGGGCCCATACACTAATATATTGTTGAGGACTACCTGGGTATTCATCCTGTTCGTTTATTGTTATGGCCGCAATTCCGGACAAACATTTACTTATAAATGTAGGGGGTATTAATAAGGGAACACTAGATGACTATTTTACTAGGGTTGCTTCAGATATTGGAAGAGAGAGTGTACTCGCTGAGCGGCGTCGCTCTATTGAATGTATGAAAAATAGACCGTCTTTGGAATTCTTGCACCAAACTATTCCTTCTGATGCAAGCCCTCTTATTGGAACTCAGGACTCATCCTTCACAGATAACGTTCCCATACTTTTACGAGATACCCCCCCTCGACCTGATACTTTCAACAGTTCGTGCATAAATAATAATATATCTCCCTCTAGGAATTCAATCATAGGAACTGATATGATTACAGAACCCCTTTTACCAGCGGTTAAGTAAGGTTGTTAAAAAGAAGGTTGGGAAAGTAGCTACGCCTAAAGCCCAAGGGCCACCTCCTACTTAAAGGAGAAAGAGGGTAGGTGACCCACAAAGAAGTAAGATTAACCACTCTGATTTTGGCAAAACGTCAAAGGCGACTGTAACTACTGTACCTACGTCAAAGTCCCGTGTACCAATTATTCCAACTTTAGCGGTTCCCACGGAAATAGCTTCAATCCCAAAAGTTCCAGTATTAGCCGCATCTCCTTCATTTGGCCCAGTTACCCCTCTACACTGTCCGCCTAAGGAAGCACTGCCCGCTGCCCCTCTTGAGAGTATCGAACGATTAATAAGGTCATTCGTACTACCTATAAAAGTGAGGTTAAAAAAGATGGAGCAACGGTTGGGGAATCTAGAACTGGCCATTAGTAATAATGCGGGGGTACTTAAGGACCTTGCAAATCCAGTGCCCCCCATCGTAGCACCAGCGATACCTCCTATCCCTGCTACTCACAATGGTAATCAGCAAAATTAGTAAGTCCATTACTAGTACTCAACTTAGGGCTATATCCCCCAAATTAGTTCAACAACCAGTACAGCATGATCCTGGTGAAGCCCCAAAGGGAGGGAAACAACCTCTTATAGGAAACATGCAAGATGAGAAGGGAAGCACTAGCCCAGTTAGGACAGTGGATCATAAGAGGCGCCAAGTTGAATTACCCCCAGAAGCGGTTCCTTATGTGGTAGTGCTTACGGGAGTTCCGATACTAGAAAAGGGTAGGAGGGAAGGGTTCTCTCAGCTAAAAAACAAAACTATACACTGGCTTAGCCAAAATAGACCCCTTCCCTTCAATGTCAATGGTGAGATCCTGTATGTCCGACGACTCCCCTGGTTGGGACGTAGAGCTAAAGATATTGAGGGGGACCTAATTGTTATTAACTTTAGATATCCTAGAGCTGTTAATTATATTTTAAATTGTACTCCAGGGAAAACTAGCATTTCTATTGTACCTTGTGAACTGACATATTTTTACCCAAGATCTCTAGCGACCCCTATGATGTACCCCGGGGTTATAGCTCGGCCGCAGATAAAACTGCCTGTACCACCCATACTTTTTAACAACCGGCATACAATGTATGCACCCAACCCTATGGCTACTGAAAATGCATCTGGATGGGATACTATACCTTTTAGGAGCTATAGAAACGGAACTAGGAGGACAGATTATCGGTTACCATTCACCCCGCTGGAAGTCACAAATAGATTTGATGCCCTTTCAGGCTTTGATGATTGCGATTGACAGGGGGGGCCTCCTAACGACAAGCCGCCCACTACCGAGTACCAGGCTGTGAATGCCAAGCCAAGCCCTCCAGTGCAAACTCTGTTACCAGAACAAACTATCTACCCTGTAATTGCCCCTTCCTCTATTGACCGACATTTATTGAACTGTGAGTTTGAGTCGGCCATAGAAATTATTCCTCCTGTGACTAATGACTTCTTTGGTTCCTTGGACTACGACTTAACTAGTCGAGATTTGCCGACTGCCCATGTTAAAATCCTCTCTTGGAATGTGGCGGGACTTAAGAGTAAACTGCCCATTCCTGAGTGGGGCTCTTTTATGGCCCTACACGACATCTGTATGTTGCAGGAAACTTGGGCATTAAAAAGAAGCATAGCCCAGGGATTTGCTACGTATGATATCCTGGCAAGTAAGGGCGAGAAGGGCAGACCTCTGGGGGGATTGTCTATATGGGTTGGCACGCACTTGGGAGTCAAGGCATCGCAAATTCCAACTAATTCGCTGGATGTCCAGTGCGTACTGCTGACTATACCAAAAGGGCCAAACATTGCCCTGATTAATGTATACTCAAGGCCAGTTAGGCGGGGCCTTGAGTCAGAGGCCATTGAAACTTTGTTGACCCTCATCCAGTCAATGGACTCCTCTACTGTGTTAATACTGGGTGGCGATTTTAATTGTCATTTCGAGCCACTCATGGATACGAATTTTGGTGGCTTGGATGATGTTGATTCACTGTGGGCCATCCCTGAGCCATTGACTACTCGGGTTAAGGCATGGACCCCTTTAGTTTTACAACTGCAGTCATTTGCGCTCACAACTTCATTACGAGCATGCAACGGGAGGGTGGAGCCTGATAGACCAGGGAAAGCCACATTTAACCGATTAAATCAGTCCTCAATAATCGATTATATTTTCATAGAGGCTAGGCATTGGGATAGGGTGTACGAGTTTAGGGTCATTGAAAGATTTGACAGTGACCATAACACCCTTGTACTCTCACTCAAGATGGGGAGCTTTGGGTTGAAATGCCAAATTTCGGATGATCACTGTGTCACTGTGCCTTTAATCATCACAAACTGTAGGCGCAGGGTTAAATGGCCAGATTTTCAGATGTCCGACAGCAAACTTGCCGCATTATATGAGATTATCATTCCATTTATCGAAGAGATGGGGAAATTTGGCCATCTAGGCAGGGCATCTGAAATACATAACCAATTGGTCACAGCAATTAAAGATATTCTTTGCCCTGAGAGAAGGGCAAATCAGCCACGGACCACGTCTTTTCAGTGGTACAATGCCTCTTGTCGGAATGCCAGAAAGGCTCTTTTTAGAGCTTTAAAAATCAATAACAGGGAGGCCATTAAGGCACACCGTACTGTGTATAATTAGGCACTCCGCGATGCAAAAAAGGAATGGGAGGCTACTAAATGGGAGAATTTGGGATCTGCACTTAGCAACAAAAATTCCAAATTATTTTGGTCGATAGTTGCAACTGGACTTAGTGGGCATATCCCCGCACCCGCCCCCAACATTGCCCCTTCCGTCTGGGAAAGCCATTTTTGTGCTCTCTATGGCATTTCTGAGTCTGGTGGTACGTCTGATAACACCACTGAACCCCAGCAATCCCGAAGTGCTAGTGGGGCTGAAGAGCAGGGATGGTGAATTGCCGCCCGTTCATGCCTTTCCCCAGATGAATTAATCACCTTGACCGAGGTAGAGACAGCATTAGGAAATTTGCTCCCAAATAAGTCTCCAGGCTTGGATAAACTGCCAGGGGACTTGTTTGGGACGCAACCAAAAATATGGGCCCCTTATTTGGTTGTTTTATTTAATGGTATTTTGCAGGGTGATGATCTGCCTCCTACTTGGTTAGGAGCAGAAATCGTGCCTATTTTAAAAAAGAGATGCCCATTAACCCCCTCTAACTACAGACCCATCAGTTTAATTGATACATCACAAAAGCTGATGGGGAGGGTTATCCTTGATAGGATCCTCGGGTGGATTGAGGAAAAGGGGATACTGTCTACACTCCAGGCAGGATTTAGTTCTGGCACCTCCACTTTAGATCAGATATTTCGCCTGCAGGTCCTGTATTGGAAAACAGCAAAAGTGGAGGGTGGCAGCCTCTACCTTGTGTTTGTGGACCTGCCGGCTGCATTTGATCTGGTCCCGCGTGAAAAACTCTGGAGAGTGCTAGCAGACATAGGCCTCCCGCCCTACTTGTTAGCCATTCTCTCGAGGCTCCATCTAAATAATTTTGCGCAGGTCAGGTGTGGTAGGTATGGTGAACTCACAGACCAATTCCCTGTCTTAAAAGGAGTTTGTCAAGGGTGCGTGCTGGCACCAACTTTATTTAGCCTTTATATAAATGGCCTCGTAGAACATTTGAATGGTGTGATAAACAACGACGCCCCTAGATTGGCCACAGGTAGAGTGCCCGCTCTGATGTTCGCAGACGACACATTGTTGCTGTCTAGAACATCATCGGGCATTCAAAAAACTCTCGATGGCTTCGTGGGTTGGAAATCA
The DNA here is from genome assembly GCF_964204655.1 of Triturus cristatus. Classification (NCBI taxonomy): domain Eukaryota; kingdom Metazoa; phylum Chordata; class Amphibia; order Caudata; family Salamandridae; genus Triturus; species Triturus cristatus. Next base: position 904,041,981 of record NC_140579.1, read on the forward strand.
ATATAGGAAAAACAAAATTTATGATTTTCAACCCCCCCAAGCGTGTACGTCCAAACCCAGTACTATATCGTACCCCCCTGGAAAGGGTTAAAACATTTATTTATTTGGGTGTCACTCTTACTGAGAATTTTGACTGGCATAAGCAGATTGCCAAATCTACGCTTAAGCTATCTCAGCTAGCGGGGGGATTAAGTAAAGTTTTTAGGGAATCTACCTTTAGGCCGGTCTCCCCAGCACTTAAAATATATTGCCATCAAGCAAGAATGGCAGCAATCTATGGGGCTGAACTTTGGGGGCATAAGCAGACTACGGATCTCAAAAAGGTGGAGCAGTCTTTTGCTAGAAATTTAGTTAGGTTACCGCCTAGTACGCCATTGATCCCTCTTAGATTTGATCTTGGCTTGTCTCCAATAGAGGAGATCATAAGTGCTAGAACAATTATGTATTGGAAGAGGTTGTGGTCCGCCCCTGAATTGGCTGATTACAGAGCAGAATTTTCTGAGATTTGGCCTACTCTTAAATACAAAACGATCCCATGGCTTCAGTATATTAGTACAGTTAGTACCCGGCTAGGCTCCTCCGGATTATGGGATACCCCTGAGACCTGCTGCACTGGGATACCTAAGAATATAATCCTCTCCCAGATACGTATGTTAAACTATCAAACATCAATGAGCTCTACATCACTGGGTAGGCTGACATCCGAGTTCCTCTTAGTAAAATCAGAGCCCAAGGATGAGGAATTCATGGACCTAATTGAACCCCCAGCAGCTAGAAAGCTGTATATTCAGCTAAGGCACGGCACTCTTCCTATAAGGTCCTTTACCTCCAAATGGTCTAAATCCAATATTGAAGCTTGCCCCGCATGCACCTACAAAACTGAGAATATTCCCCATGTACTGTTCTTTTGCCCTGCCTATTCTGACATAATAAGAAAACGCTGGCTGACCCCTATCTGTAAGAACTTGGGACTTTTGCACTTTACACAGGCTTGCAGGATATTGACCTACGATACTTATCCTCCTATTGTGTTTGCGGTTTCTCGTTATTTGTTTTATATGTGGCGTAGGAGGCGGAATTTTTTAACCTAACTGTTGTGTTTACAGTTTCTTCAATGTTATGTATTGTGATAACTTACAGTTTAACCTGTTTTTAAATATTTATGATCATTTAGTGTTTTAACTTTTGTGCTGATACAGTTTATATGCACTTTTTAGGTCTCGCCTGAGACAGCGCTTTAGCGCTGCTCTGGCGAGACTTATAGTAAGCACTTTTGGAAGTGCAAACGAGTGCTTTCAGTCCGCCAACTACAGTGCATGTGCTCCGGGCGCGCGCACCATTTGGCAGCCTGAAAGCACTCGTTGTCTTTCACTTTCGCGGCCGCTCGGCCGCTTTGATGTTTGATCACTTTCACTTTCGCGGCCGCACTTTAACAAGCTCCCGTTATGCAATTTGGCAAGATTCTGTCACTTCGCGGTTAACTTCCTTGTATATTTATGAAGTGCACTGCTTTGACTTCAAGCCCACACGCGCTGTTTTAATCAATGGCTTTCTGTTCCATTATCAGCCGCCCTCCACCCTCCGAACACAAACACAGCAGAAGCAGTCATCCGGTGGTCCGCCCATTCTGCGAGCAGGCCTCCACCATCTCCCTGCTCAGGTAGGGAGAAGCCCGCCGAGGCGTACTGCACATTGGCAGACACAAATGTCGGACATCGGCAATCTGAAACTTGACCTTGCCAATGCTTGTTATCTTCGCTCCGGAACCACTCACGTATACTTAGATGCCCCTACTCGAGCTGTAGACCTAAATGTTTCCTAGTAAAACAGGACATAGCACAGCGTTGTCACTGGCAGTGGACATCAAAGACGTAAACAAATTTGCCTATAATCAGAGTCCAGCCCCCTTTGCAGAGCAAGCTACCCCGGGCCGGGGCCTAGCCTTCCCAAATGGAGCATATGTTTGCCCACACCCCAGGCCCCGTGCAGCTGGCTCACCCCCGCAGAGTAGGCCTGGCATGTGAGGGGGCTGGCAGGCACAGCATCAAAGCCCAGAGTGCGCTGTACCAACCCTGCGTGGCATCCCCCAGCCCGAGGGACATCTACGGCCTTTGTGCACGGTGGTCGCACCCACCGAGCAGGGCACACTGCTTCTGGAAGGGATTATGCATGTGCAGTGATGTGTGTGCCAGCCTCTTACTTGCTTTTAAATATGAATTTCACATTGACGCGGCGCCTTAAAGCCATGGATACCACATATGGCACTACTGCTTACACAGTGGGCAGTGCCAGTATTAAACATCGGCACACCGGCTCCGAGACGAATGCAATATTGACCCTACTGTGACACTGATGAAGCCATAAACAGAAATGAACACTTGTTTAGATAACCAGCCTGATTTCACAATAGTTTAAGGCGCCCCTCACGTTCAATAATTATATCACACCTGAATCCATTCATATCTAAGAATTAGACCATTTCACTAAAACAGTAAAATAATAAATAGAAAGATAAAATAGCTTTACTTATAGTGGTATCAACATTAAATCCTTCTTATAGTTATTATCATTATTAATATCAATAATAACTATTGCAGTCCTATAATTATTGTATTGGCGTTATTATTTTACTTGTTATTATTACTGTTGTCTTTTTTTGTTAGTACTTTTTTTTGTCTCATGTCTTTGGCATGCTAGTCTATATTTTCAGCTAATAGGCAAATCTTTTTTTCCCGCCATTCTCTCTCTCCACTTTTATTACCTTTCATTCTCTTTGCCTATCTCAGCCTCTTCTTCCATGATAACTTTTCCCCTTCTTTATTGCAGTCCCACTGCGCTCTCTCTCTCTCTCTCTCTGTCTCTCTCCCTCTCTCTCTCTGTCTCTCTCTCTCTCTCTCGCTCCCTCTCTCTTTCTTTCCCGCTCCCTCTCTCTTTCTTTCCCTCTCTCTTTCTCTCTCCCCCTCTCTCTCTCTCACTCTCTTTCTCTCTCTCTCCCTTCATTTCTCTCTTTCTTTCCCTCTAGCTCTCCTCTCTCTCTCGCTCTCTCTCTACCCCTCTCTCTCTCCCTCTTCTTTCCCTGTCAGTCTCTCTCTCTCTCTCTCCCTCTTCTTTCCCTGTCAGTCTCTCTCTCTCTCCCTCTTCTTTCCCTGTCAGTCTCTCTCTCTCTCCCTCTTCTTTCCCTGTCAGTCTCTCTCTCTCTCTCCCTCTTCTTTCCCTGTCAGTCTCTCTCTCTCTCTCTCTCTCTCTCTCCCTCTCTCTCTCCCTCTCCCCCTCTCCCACTCTCCCACTCTCTTTCTTTCTTTCTCTCTCCCACTCTCTTTCTCTCTCTCCCCCCTCGCTTCTTCCATGATGACTTTTCTCCATCTTTCTTGCTGTCCCACTGTGCTTTGTCTCTCTCCTCCCCTCTCCCTCCCTCTCTCTTTCTTTCACTCTCTCTCTTTCTCTTTCTCTCCCTCTCTCCCTTTCTCCCTCTCCCTCTCTTTTTCTCTTTCTCTGTCCCTCTCTCTATCTCTCCCTCTCTCTCCCCTCTCTTTCATTCCCTCTCTCATTCTGTTTCTCTTTCTCTCTCTCTCTATTTCTCTCTCCCACTCTAGCTTTCTTTCCCCCTCTCTCTTTCCCTCTCTCTTTCCCTCTCTCCCTTTCTCTCTCTCCCTTTCTCTCTCCCCATCTATCTCTCTCCCTCTCTCTTTCTCTCTCTTTCGTTCCCTCTCGCTCTACTCTCTCTCTCTCTCTCCCTCTTCTCTCCATCTCTTTCTATCTCTCTCACTTTTTCTGTCCCTCTCTCTCTCCCTCTCTCCCTCCCCCTCTCTCTTTCTTTCGCTCTTTCTCTCTCTCTCGCGCACACACACACACTCTTTTTCCCGAGATCCATATATTTATAACCACATCTTAAACTTATGGTGGTGCGATAGGTGGCACTGCCTCCTTGTGATTGCTCCCTGATGGAAAAAATGCAAAATGTAAAAAATATTCAGTCTCTAATTTGTATTCATGGCTACAAAACCAATGCTTGATTTCCAAAATGTGGTAAACCATACATTGCTAACAACCTTCCTCAAATATGCTTTTTACACAGCATAAAGTGAATATAAACTGCTTTCTTAGCACCACAAAACATATTTTTTTAGGTCTCGCCTAGGCAGCATTAGGGTTAGTAATGCTCATTAAGAAAACATTTATGGTTGTGGTTGAAGCAAAATCAGCTAATAATTTTAAGGATGTTGGATCACCAGCATGTGTCAGATAGCTAAGTTAACAGAAAATACAGAACATGAGTAGATAAACTGGTGGAATAATTTTTGGTTATAAATGGAACGTCGACAGATGAGGCAAGGATGAAAAAGCATGTACCAATGACTGGTAACAACAAGCATTTGCAATGCAATATGTCTCACATTTACGCGAGTTTAAGCTATTAGCATTGTAAATGACAATGCGTTTTATTTATATTTCAAAAACCAAAACATAAATAAAAGGCCTTTTTATTTACAATGCCAATAGCTCATGCTCAGGTAAATGCGAGACCTGTTGCATTGCAAATGCTTGTTATGGTCTGTTGAACGAAATAAAGTTATTACAACAAAACTTAGATCTCCCTCGGATTGTGCAAAAAGCTGTATTATAAATTAAATCAAGCAGTTTATAGTTCATACATTCTAGCCAAATGTACTTGAACAGACTACAGTATCTTGTAAGTTAATAGTGATGGAACGCTTTTGGGTCCTGAAGGTCTCCCTAGAAATGTGACGTATGTGTTAGAGCGTAATGCATTGATCGCTGTTTCAGTATGATGAGTTGCAGTTGCACGTGTACTAATAAATCTCCCTGTGTGGCATATTCATTGGATAGTAACTGGGTTGGGAAGACACTACAAAGACCATATTTCATGATTTCTACTTTTGCTACTATTCTGATTTTGTCCTACATGGCACAAATGCTCAATTTGTTTAAGGTTTTAAAGACAACTAACCAATACTCATTTTGTTACCACTAGCCCCAGATGTCTACTTCTACCAAACTTTAGCATTATAAACCATTCTACCAATAAAGCAATCTCATTCACACTAATCGAGTACATGTAATATATTTCTGACATGCTTTCTTGTATCTAATCATGTAACAAACCTCTCACACTGTGCCAGTTGGTGATTTCCAAGGGCATCACTTTCACATGGGTAATACAAGACTGAGAAATTAGCAAAGGCTCCAAATTAATGGGTTAACCTGGGCCACAATATATCACATATTAGTGTCTGTTTGTTTATAAACATATTTTATTGTGTCAAATGTCAAATACAGTGCAGAGCCCCTTAACCCAGGAAACATCTGTCATTATAGACATTGCAAATTATTGTCATTGAAAATTAGTTTATACATTTTCATTATCATAGTTATGTAAAGCAATATAACATAAACGCATTGAACCACTACTGCATTTCATTTGCCACCACATAATCCACCCCAACAAATAGATTCCATCACCATATAGCTGGTCCCTTACCTAAGAGGTTCTTTCTCTCTGTCCATTGTACGTGCTGAGGTGGTCCGGACGCGGTGTGTTCTCCCTCTGGTGTTGCTGTTTGTGGTCTTTTCGGGAGAGGACGGAAGAACGTTTTGCATTCAGATCCTGCCTCGGTACACGCTGGATTGTGCCGCTGCACCGTTCTCCAATCTTGCGCAGGCGGAGTCCTCCAGTAAAGAGCCAATGGTGGCCAGTGAGCGCTGAACCCTCTCTGAAGCATTTGAGTAGTGGAAAGAGGGCGATTTGTGAATACCCGAGCTTGCGGGACATGAAGATGAGACGGTGAGGTGTTCCCCCACCACAACCCCTGACAAAACAGCGGAAATCGCTCAGGTGACGTGGGTTGCGTTGTATGGCCGCGCCCTGTGATCGGTGCGGCATCCCTGGCAGCAGCGGTAATATCCTGCGAGCACCGAGGATATCGGGAGTGTTGGAAGGAGAGGGACGCCACCCCCGGGAGGTGTGCCCACTTTAAACCTTACTTTATTGCGGCAGCACCCTGTGTGGATCGTGCACACCGGAGGAACCACCATGAGTTCTCTGATGCCAGCCGTGTAGAGTGCCCACTGCTGCTGCACCGAGGGGAGTGGAGAGGATCCTGGTGCCTGTCTGCTTTTGTCACTCCCCAGAAGTGCAGCTTTTGGACTAAAAACAGGGCAACCTCCTCCTCCCTGGCAGACCGGAGTGCCCCAGTATAAGGAGCTGTGTTTGAAGGCCTGAGGAGTGCTGCGGCCAACTCTGTGGAGATGTGGGGGAGGTGTAGAGGAGCCCTCTTCTCCTGTGCTGGCATCCCGAAAGAGAAGGCAGGTGCGCTGTGCTCTGCCGGCTTTGTGCAGCGGAGGCATTTGACGCCACGTGACTCCTAGCTGGTGGGATGCCCAATTGTAGCAGTTTGCTTCACCCTCTGTTGGGGGCAACAGACCGGGAGACAGCGGTGGTGGTGAGCAGAACGGACGGGAGCAAGGACTCCATTTCCCAGCATCCTTTGCTGGCTGTGGTGCCGTTGCGCTGCTGCCAGCGTTGCCTGTGCGTCAGGAGGCGCTTTGAAAAGCTCCCAGGGCCTTTCGCAGTGCCAAGGGTAGGCCTGTCTGCACCCGAAGGAGGCCGGGCAGGGCCACCCCTCTGACAAGCACCATCCCTTATCCATCCATTGTGGTGAGTCATCCATTTTCTTATTATTACTACGTGCAAAGGTGCAATACGCTAAGGGGAAACGCACCACTATGCCAAGTTCTTGTACCTCTACTGCTATAGACAGTATGCTGGAAAGAGCTGTGAATATCGTTGCCACTGAGATAGAGCTAACTGAGAGGCGTCTCTCACTGGGACTCACAACTCCTCGGATTGCTACCTTTATTGTGGACAGTGATGGTATCAGCCTGCCCCTGACACTAAGCTTGCCATCTACTCTTATCAGGGACACTCAAAGTTTGGAATTTGCTCACAATGAGGAAAGGAACGGGGCCAATGAGGCCAACGGGGCTGTCCCTGTCGCTGACGGTGATCTTCTTGGAGCAATAAGCAATAATGACATCGTACCTGATATGAATGTCTCTCCAAATTCAGTAGTCCCCGGGGCAAAAAGAAAAAGGAAGTTAACCAAACCTGTGCGCTCCAAAAGAAAACAACCACCTCGTTCAAATAAACAATGTACGGCCCTGAGTTCATGGATCCAAGGCGCAGTGGTACCTGCGGCTCTGAGCTCAACTAACGCCACTGCCACTGTTGACTTAACAGTATCTGTGTCACCTGTTATAAAATAAGGGAATGTTTGACACATGAACCCACCGGCGCACAGAACGAACGAGTAACGTCTAGTGCTATTAATAATGCACACCAAGCAGTTTACTCAGGCACCCATGTTGCCAACACGAACCGTGCAAACAACACTACTCTAGTTTGCAACACCCAGAGAGCAAAATTCCCCCCTGTGAATAATGCCAGTGAGTCTGTGGTGGCCAATAAATAAAACCTTAGCCTACCTCCGGCTGCTTGTCCCTATGTCTTAGTCTTAGCAGGCAACCCACCCTTAAGGAAAAATCAGACCGAGACATGGGAAGAACTGCGTAATAAAAGTGCCGATTGGCTAATTAAACATAAAGGTTTTAAGGTGACAAATGTAAGTGATATCATAATGGTGCGCAGGGTAGGGTGGGTTGGCTCTTCAGTAAAGAACATCAATACTAATGACACAAGAACTCAACAACATCATTCCCACTCTTGTTTGGTCATTACCCCTGGGTTTCTTTTATAAACCTACCCCTGGGCCAAACATACCTACTTTTGTCTTGCCTACAGATTTTAACAGATTCTCTGCTCTGCCTGGTTTGGATAGCTTGCATTGATTACCGCCCAGTCGAACACCATCTGAACACATCCTCCAGAGACCTATGCCCAATTGTCTAGGACTTGCTACTTTAGAACTACATGATCCAAAGACCACCTTTATAGAACATGACATAATAGAACCACATGACCCAAATTTGAGTGTTCTAAGCTGGAACATCGCCGGCTTAGCTTTCAAAATAAGTTCTGAAGACTGGCCAAATTTAGTCAGAAAATACTACATTCTCATGTTTCAGGAAACTTGGGCAACAATGGACTTATACTTGGAGGGGTTTGAATGCTTTAACATTATTGTACCCACTCCCAAACAAGGCCGCCCATCTGACGGTCTCTCTATATGGGTCAATATCTCTTCAGGTGGTGGTGTCAAAATCCTTGCCACAAACGACGACAATTTTCAAGCTGTATTTACACACAAGGGATCTCAATTTGTTTTAGTAATTTTTATAATAATGATTTTACAAATGTACCAAATAGGAATTATATTTATTTATTTTATTTTGTTTCTGCCTAACAAAATCAAATTGAGTCTGGTAAGCTTGCAGGAATTTGCCTGGGTGGTAATTTTACTGCTAAGATGGTGAGGGCAAATGTTGTAGTCACAGCACCAATTTCAGACACACACACACATGTAAAAGAGGGAAATAATTGCTGGATCATCTGTTAAATCACAATCTACTGAATGTGATGGATATAAATCATAACGACAGTCCCATTCTGACTTATAGGGGTTGTGGTTGCGCCTCAACAATTGATTACATCGTTATCTCTGCCTCGTTAGAAGATGTCATAGTAGAAGCCGAGGTTTTACCGACTGTGTTTGACGACCACAACCCTATTTTAACAACAATTAGGTTTGCCCCCGACCTGTTTTCACTAAAGAGCCTGGTGCAAGAAATTTAACACACTCGATGGAAAACTTGAGGATAGTCTGGAAGGGCATTGATAATGGCAAACTGTTTTCCAAAATGATAACCGCATACTTACCCTCTATTGAGGTTTGTCTGTTGTCTAATGATCCAAACTCAGAGGTGGCCAACGCTTTTTGCCACCTATGTGCTGGTATCAAACGATCAATTTCAAAGCCTGTATCTAACACTAATTCGAATCCCTGATGGTTTAATAACGCCTGTTCTCGAGCAAATAGAGAGCTCCGTTTAGCACTAGCAGTGGTACCCAGGGATGCAACCCTTGTTGGATCCCTGAGAGTATTATAAACAAGTGATAAGGCAGCGGAAAGTGGAGGCCTTAAAAGAACACTGGGACAAGCTTGCCTACGCTGCTAGTCTCAACAATGGAAACAACTTTTGGGCAGCTGTTGTAATATAACAAGTGAGGCCTGGGAAGCTAATTTCTCTAAAATGTATGCAGGCCCCCACCCCCCAGAGTGAGGAGCCCTTGGATTTTTCGAATGTAGCACGCATCCAGATATCAATAACAGAAGTCGAGGATGCAATCAACCAAAGCTTGGGTAATAAGGCACCTGGCCCGATGGCCTTCCCAGTGACCTCATTAAATACAAACCTGAGTTCTGGGCGCCTCTTTTACTTAATGTTTTTAACAACTTACCAAATACTTTTATACCAAGCACATGGTCTACTAGTACTATCCTCCCGATTTTTTAAAAAGGGGACCGATCCAACCCTAGCTGCTATAGACCAATCTCCCTAATTGATAACACCCTTAAGATACTTGGGAGGATCCTTTTTAATGAAATTAGATCTTGGGCTGAGGAGGGACAGATTTTAAATAAATGCCAGCTAGGGTTCAGAAGTAAACTGGGAACAGTTGAACAATGTTTAAATCTTAACCTGATTGTCGATAAATATACCATAGCCCGGATCTCTCCTCAGCCTTTGACTTTGCAAATAGGTCACGTCTATGGTCAGTACTTTTAAAGTATGTGTTGGATGAGGTTTTAGTGCATTTTTTAGCTTTTTAACACAGGGACTTTAAAGCACGGGTGAGGATTGGCAAGGGGGGGGTGTCAGGGAACCCTAATATCGGCAGAGGGGTCAGGCAGGGGTGCGTACTGGTCCCTCTCTTGTTCATTCTGTATATTAATGATTTGCACAATGTTTTATTCGAACTTACTCCTGATGTTCCAAAAATCAATGGCAATATACACCCCGTTTTACTATATGGGCCGCACCCCAAATGCACTTCACACTTTAGTTAGAGGCTTTGTTGATTTTATGGCTGGTCTAGATCTTTGCACTAATTTTAAGAAATCGTTTATAATGTGTTGTAGTCCCAAAAAGCACTTTATTTACTCAATTACCTGAGGACCTGAATGCCTTCTATGCACTTGCACTTTCCCGTACTTAGGACAAATGTTTTCAGACATTGGTTGGCCCATAGTAGCAATAAATTTCTAAGGGCGATTAACTCAATTTTATGCCTCCCGCAACCAAAAAAGACTGAGGTAGTGCTCTCAATAATTAAAATGTATAAAGCACAGTGCATACCTATGGCTACTTATGGCTCTGAAGTTTTGGGCTATGCAAAAAGTAGCACTATCCAGGGAGAAGAAAATCTATTTTGTCAAACTTTTGGGGATCCCAATTTCTTCTCCAAATTTTATTTGCCATCAGGAATTACAGCTGCCTTATAATGAGGATTACATCAGGTCCCGTCCGGCCATATTTTGGTTAAACGTTTGGCAAAATTCGGCAGCGTCACTAACTAGACAAATTATAACGGATTGCCTCAAATGCAGCAAGGAAGGAGACATACTGTGGCTGGCCGCTGTCACAAATAGTCTGATAGGCGTGAACCTTGATCACATTTTCCTGAACTCAAACAATATGGAGGGCATAACTAAAAAGACTCTACAAGAGGCCCTATATGATCAATATAGTCATTTAAGATACAATATGGAACTTGTTAAGCCAACAGTCACAAGGTATATGTCCCTGGCATCTACTAACTGCCCTCCATCTCATTTGCCATCCAGTTATCTCCTACTGAATTTAAGTCGCTGGGAGAGAAGCTTGCCTCTGGGCAGGCACCTTTAAATATCTATTGTGCTTCCCTATAGGCTTTAATACCAACCTTGGGCAAATGCCTTGCCCCTGTGGCAATCGGAGCAACTTCTTATTTTTGTGTGATTTGTATTTGTTACATACTAAACAATTTTTGATCCCTTTTTTTAAGGCAACTACCATTGCTGACTTCAGAATAGCCTACACGGAAATCCTTAACCTTAAAAGTGTAGACTTAACCTTTAGAATAATCTCTTTTCTGAAGGCGGCAGTTCGCTCACGCGTTTCAATGAGCACTCCTTAAAAACATCAGATTTCACATGATTACATTTAGCTGTTACTTGTTGTGAACCATAATTTCTAATGTTTTGGTGCATCTTGTAGAAATCTTTGCCCTGCATATTATGGTTTATCAAATATAGCTAATACCTGTATGCACTTTAATATAATATATTCATGCTGCTATTTTCTTACTGTATTTTAACATATTACGCTGTACTGTTATTTGTCTGTTTCTGATTGCCCGCATATTAATTTAATTTGTTATTTGCACTTATTACTCTATGCTGCTATTGTCAAGATTAACTGAGCCACTTAAAGGAGTGGTCGTCTTATATATTTGCCGCTCGGTTACAATATGAATATTTATAATTCCGATTATGCTATATATACAAGTCCTTGTTATTTATTGTCATTTATTGATTTTTTATCGAAAAGGTTTTTAACGTGACCTGTGTTTTTATGAATATTAAGTATCCGAAAAAAGATTCTTTGAATTGAATTGAATTTGAATATAACATAAACGCATTGAACCACTACTGCCACCACATCGTTCACCCCAACAAATACATCACCATCACCATATAACTGGTCCCTTACCTAAGAGGCCCGCATAACAACATTGATACATATGCATCCATTGGGGGCACCGGGTCCAAATTGAGGCCTTGGTTGTCTGCCCATCTTTTCCAGATTTTGGGGTGCTTTTGCGGGCAACCCCTGGCCTTGAATATTGGGATCTCTAACCCCATGCAAAATTCCAGCCCATTTTTCCATGCCGAGAGAAAAAATGGGGCCGTTGCCTTCCACAGCCTTGCTACATTCCTTTTAGCCAATGTCAGCCCCAACAATAACAAGTGCCTCTTCTATACTTTACCTCCTATACCCTCCATGATATGTAAAATTGCCAATCTTGTTGAGGAGAGGAGCCCAACACTTCTGCAAGACGGGCCAGAACCAGTCTCCAAAATTTTGTGAGTACTGTACAATGCCAAATTGTCTGTATTAGGGACCCCTCCTCCCGACCACACCTCAGGCATATAGGGTATGACTCTAGGCCCGCCCTCCACAGCCTGAGCCTGGTATAGTAAACCCGGTGAAGGTATTTAAATTGAATAAGATGCAGCGGTATTACTATTGCTGCTCCCCTAGGGAAGGACAGTCTGTCCATCCAATCATCTCCGTCTATTTGTCCAAGATCACCAGCCCATGCTTCTCTAAGTTTATCCAATGTAGTGGAACTATTGATCACCAGTGACTGATAGCTCTTCAAGATTTTATGGTCCTGCAAATGGCCTTCTATCGGACTGAATTTGGGAAGAGCCTCTAGCCCCGAGATACTAGTATAAATCGTGTGCCAAAATTGAAGATTTTTATAAAATGTAGTTTTTGGCATCTGGTACTCTTGTTAAAGATCTTGGAATGATTTCAGAACCAAGCCTCGCAATACGTCTCCTAATGTTGAAGACTCGTAATTTATCCCACCCTCGATATCCGGATAACGCAGCTAGCTGTGGCAAATGACCGTTGTGCCACAGTGGGGTTTCCCCAGTCAACTTATTCCACCACCCCATCCCGCGGAGGGACTGTTTCCACACCTCGAATACCACCCGAGTGGTCGGCGATAAAGAATTGCGTAGAGGCGCCAAATACAGTATGGTATGTAGTGTGGACTTTCGTATACACCTTCGCTCCAATGCATAAGCGGGCTCCTTCCTGTCCCCATACCACCATTCATTCAGCACCAAAAGATGCAATGCCATATAGTACGATTGGACATCCGACATGGCCAACCCCTCGCAATACGTCGACTGAAAGCAAGTCCGCAGCACCACTCTGGAGGCCCCTCCTGTCCACAGAAATTGACCCAACGCCGCGTTGACCTGGCGGAAACCACATAGGGAGTATCTGATATAGATGGTTCTGCAATTGGTAGAGTAGGCGCGGCAATGATACCATTTTAAAACAAGCATTGGCATAGCCAATAGGTCTAGCCTTTGGGACCTTATAAGTGTTTAGCAATGCCCCACTGGCATGCTCACACACTCTTAACATCTTTGAATAACCGTACAAGTATTTCTTTCTTCTTTTTTAAAAGTCGATATGACAAAGGAGAAGGTGTGGCATAACGGCCAAAGCAGCCAACTTTAGAGCGGAGGTGACCAGGTTCGAGCCTCCTCGTTGGCTCAACATCCTGTGATTCTGGGAAAAACATTTTTCTCCCCATGCCCCCCTGCCAAAACAAGTAGAGCTATTTACATATAAATGTAAAGTAAAAGCGGGCTGTTCATAAGTGAATAAAGGCACGCAGTCATGCTGTGTCGGGAGGTGGGAAGGGTCTGCTATAGAGGAAATCCAACAAACAACACTGCAAGCAGCAAAATTCAAAGTGAAAATGCCGCTGTGCGCGCCTATGCTCTGTTGGAGGTGGGAGAGGTGTGCTTTGAGCAGTGCTCAATGCTGTGTGTAAAAAACAACACGCAGTCGCTGATAATAAATAAATGAAGATGTGCGGTGTGCGCTGCTCGATGCTTTGTTTGGTTCTGCTTTTGAGGCAAGGCAAGACAAGGCGCGCCGCGAAAGTGAATTCGACCGTGCTCTGTTTAATGACCCACGACGAGGAATGCTGCTGGCACCCTGCGCGCCGCTGCTCGCTCCTGACAGCTGGATGCCGTGGGAGTGAACATTTAGAGAAAATGTGGGACATGCACCCGCCTTTGGCCAATTGCGTGCTTTCATTTTGCAAAGGCCAATAGAATGTGTGGAAGTTGAAAAACCACACGGACAAGTTCGGAGAAGGTCTGTAGTCACCCCATTGGTAAATTCTGTTACGGGACGCCAGCCACGCAAGACGGTCCTCATCTATCAGAGTGTCAGCATGGGACTGTCGCGCCACCACCAGCTGTCAGAGCACCCGATTCCCTCCCTCGCCCCTACTGCTCCACTCTAGTTCTATTATATTGGCCTCCGATCGCAGAAGCTATTTCCGCCGTGTTCGACGTGCTGCCGCGAAGAATGAAATGTCTACCCCAGTAAGGTGTGTTTCATAGCCTCCCATAGGATTTCAGCCTCTGTGACCGTTCCCACATTTATATCCAGGTAGTGCTCGATGGCCTGCTCTATGTGATCCCGATATTTCTCATCCTGCAGATGCCAGGAGGAGAGACGCCACCAAAAGAGTTGTTTATCAGGACCCAACTGCACTGTTTGAACCACTGGGGAATGATCGAACAGACCCCTTGGGAAAATCTCTACGGCTCCTATCGGTATAAATATATAGTCAAGACGGGAATAAGAATCATGTGTTGACGAAAAATAAGTGTATCCCTGCTCCTCAACATACAGCCGCCTCCATAGATCCACCCATCCCAGTCCCGTCGCCAGGGAGTTCACTTTGGTACCATAGAGCACATTGGAATTTCCCCATCTATCTATGGCCAAGTCCATTACATCATTCCTTTCCCCCCCTACTATTGCTAATCCTTCCGGTATATCCGCCCACAGGGTCGTTAGACGCTCGACTAACGCCCATTGCAGCGGCGGGGGGGCATATATACAGCCCAATACCACTTGTTCCTCATACATGGTACCCCCATATAAATACGTATCTCCCCTGGATGTCTGTCCATGTCTTGATATGCTGGTATGAGACACTACCATGAATTAAAATCGCAACCCCACGGGACCCCCTGGTGAAGCCAGAGTGGTACACTTAAACATAGCCATAGCGGAGGAGACACAATGCTGTAGTACCCATTAAATGCGTCTCCTGAAGCATCAGGATGTCTGCTCGGTACTGTTTGGCCTGTTGGAGTATAGCCCCTCTTTTGACTTTATCTAGTGCTCCTCTGACGTTCCAACTCACTATTCGGAGGTCCCCCACCTGGAGTCACGCCCTATCTATAGTGACTACTGTGAGAAGTTGGCCTGGTATATGATGCTCACTAGTTAAAGTGATCACCTTGTACCATGCCAAGCAACCCTTATGGTGTGGTTGTAAGTCAACCTTTTCGGACTAGCTGCCCTAGTGGTAGCGTAGGCTAAGCAGTCTTTGAGGCTAAACTCGTGAAGCGTGTTAAGCAAGCTGTTTTACCAATAGTAACCCCCTTTTATACCAATGAAAGGACACCACACAGATATATATTCAAAATATATATGTATTTATTTCTCAAAGTAACCCCTAGTCTCTTTATGAGCACAGGAGCACAAATCGTCAAACAAGATTACAGTAGAATACACAGAAGTTGCACTTTATATGGATAGGCCCTGGTGGCCACTCAAACCATATACTAAAATAGTGGTATAAGTACCACGAACAGAAAAGGGAAAAGGCCTAGGGCCTCTAGAATCGCTGGGCCTACAAGGAGCTAACGTCAGTTAGTGACCAGGAGGTCCACGGGTGGCGTGTGCAGAGCAAATAGTCACACGCGGGCTCCCATAGGTTTCAATGGGTGCGTAAAAAGTACAAAGTTACTGCAAAAGGAATCTTCCGGATGACCTAGGAACTTAAGATTTGGAACACAGGCACTAGAGATGTATTACTACACATGGGCACCGGAGTACCAGCTTTACCTCACCCACAAGAAGCGGGTGCATAGGTCTCAAAGTGCGTCGGGTTTCTTCTATCTGTTCCGTTGAGCCTGGGACAAAGATGCTGCAGGCGGTCGGTCGGGAAGAGATGCAGTGGATCCAAGAGTGGATCGGAGATGTTGAAGACCTGTAAGCAGAGGGGACAGTGTTCACAGTCACTAGCCAGTGACCAGCGTGGCACCAGGTGGGTACCAGGCGATGTCGGGTGCAAACAGGTGATGAGGGGTAGCTTGTCTCCGCAGCCACGTGGTCCCTGAAGGTCGACGACGTCCAGGAGTCGGCTCACGAGCTGTCCCACGCAGGCTCTCGCTGTCGGCGGTGTCGGCGACTTGATCGAAGCAAACAAGCCTTGGCAAAAGCAATTGCAGGAGGATTCGGAAATCAGCTGTTGGTTCTGACCAGCAAGGTCAGAGGGATTGCTCCTTTGGAGGGGAGCAAGGGCCAGTCTGGAGCAACCAGACCAGCGGTGTTTGTCGTAGATTTCGTCGCCAAGATGGCCACTAGCCAGCGGGCCAGCAACCGGCTAGGCGCGTCGAGTGGCAAAATGCAGAAGGGCCCCACGCAGATCGTGGAGATGCTGGAGGGCTCACCTTTGGTGCAGATGCTGCTCGAGGGTTGGGCTTCTCAGGACCCAAAGCACAACTTGGAGGGAGCCTCGGTTGTTGCACTGGTCAGCTTGTCGTAGTCGTTCCAAGATGGCTGGCTCCACGTGTCTCGGTGCCTCCACGGGTCTCCTCTTTGCAGGGACTGTGGATCGGGCGGTGAGAGGTCTGGAGGTCCAGGTCTTGTCAGTCTCTGGGCTCGGGCTCCGGCGGGAGGCGGCGGCAAAGCAGACGGTGATTCGCTGGATGGTGCTTGCGTTAGCAAGGTGGTCACTCCCTGACCACAGGGGAGATTTTCTTCAGTCTTCTGTGCAGCAGAATGTCGAAGTTCCCGTCTTCTTCTTAGTTTCAAGTTGATTCCAGGATGTCTCTAGTCTTAGGACACAGCTCCTACCTTTAAGCAGATTCTAGGGGCCGGACTACCTGCTAGGTCCCTCCCTATGGGTGGGACCAGGAAGGGGGGTGGTTACACCCCCAATCCTTTGTCCAGCTCGCCCCAGGCCCGGGACTGGTGTGCCCCAGGACCGGTTTGAACTGGCATATGCACCGAGGCTCCTTGTGAGCCACAGGCATGTCTGGTTTCTTTCAAGCCCTACCTGACCAATACACAAAATCCTGTCTGGGGTGGTGCATGCACCTCCCCTGGCAGGAAACCCTTTGTCCACACCTCCCAAGCTGGAAGGACTCCCAGCAGCAGGAGGGCAGACTTGTGTCTGTGGTGGCAGCATCCATTTTGTGGAGCTGAGGCTATGTCTGATTTTACCCGGGTTTCAGGTACTGTACATGTCGTGTCCCTCTAGAAGGGTGGAATGCTAACCCCGTCGCCAGAATTGGCGAGGGGTTAGTATTCCAATTCGTATGACACCTTACTCGACATGTTTTGATAAAGCCAAACCAAAGATAGCATTTAACCGCGAGGTTCATAATGCACTTAAGAGTATATGGTATGACGATATCTGGAAACAGTAGAAGGAAGTTGTTCCGACCACTGCAGACAGGCTCAGCTCATGCCAGAGCACCATCTCACATGGAACCAAGCACTCTGCCTTCAGGATTGTTAAGGCCTGCCATAGGAGTGACTTATAGGTTACCAGGTGTCCCATTTAAGGTTAGGTATAGGTATACTACACCTAAGTAAGAGGTGATTACACCAACTTACCCCAGCTGAGTGATCAGCCAGTTGTGTCAGATTGTTAGGCCAAGCCTGGGGTGGCATAATACATGCTTCAGCCCCTGGCAGGCCTTGGATACACCAATGCCCTGGGTACCTAGTGTACACTGGTACAGGGGCTGACAGGGTGATCCAACCAATTGGGTATGTACCTAGGGTACATGGAGTCCATTTTACAGAGAGAGCAGATAGCCTGAGAGCCTGAATGGCAGGATCTCAGGCCAACTAAGTCGAAAAACCAGCTAGACACTAGGCAAAAATTTGGGGGTAACCATAGTCAGATATCCACCTTCCTACACAACCCCCCCCCAAACGAAGGGAGATAAGGCTGACCTTGACCAGGTAAGCCTATATTGCCCAAGTGGCCATATAAGGAGGAACCAGCACTGGCATGGTTACCCCCTGTCTCATGGTCCACTAAGCAATCCCTCACCCTAAGGGTATCAGAGGGTCTCCACCATAGGGAATCTCTACCTTTGGCGTGTCTTGGCAAAGTAAAAGGCTGGTGTTGAGATGGAGTACTGAAGTGAGTGTCCTCAAAGTGAGGCCTCAGCTTCCTCCAATCATCCTTCACCATGGATGCCTTTCTTTCCTTAACTGAGTTGCACTGTGCTCTCAGGGTCAGCCTCTGGCTACCTAAAGCTGGAGGCTGGGTCCCTTTTGTGGGCTTACTGGAGGGACAGGTCAGGTTTGGGGCCCTAAGGTCCCAGGTTTGCCTGTGCCCAACAGAATCCCTCTGGGGGAGGTCCCTAACTACCTGTAAAGGAGATCCCTCAGGAATGTTTTTACCCATCACCTGACTAGGGCTACTAGCCAGGCAATCCTCATTCTTTTGATGGGGGGGTTCTTGTGGACAGGGGCCCTCTGGGGGTCCACTGGCCTCCCTGACCTCTGCAGTCCTGGGCTGACTGGGGCAGGGTAGAGAGAGGCAGGTTACCTGCACCAGACTGGGTCCCACCTTGGAAGGGGCCACCGACATCAGAGGCTCTGCCAGGCCAGGCCTGGCTACCTCTGGGGCAGTTCCTTCACAAGGGGTGAGGTCAGATCCCTGAGGAGGCTGACCTTTTCCTAATGTCTGGGGAGAGGGAGACTTTTCTTCCTCCCCACTACTCTCAGTTTGTGTGGAGTGATCCATTGTTTCAGGCTTCACTACACCTATGTCAGTCTGAGTATAGGCTGAGACCATTACAGCCTTGCCAACCTTTTCAGGGGGGCACTCAGTTTGTGTTTGAGCTGTGACTGTCACAGCCCTGCCAGTCTCTACAGGGAAGTCTGTCTGTGCCTGGGCTGTGGCTACCACTGCCCTTCCAACCTTTTCAGGGAGGAAATCTATTTGGACAGGGGTTGTGAATGGCACAACCCCCCTACCCTTTTGTGACAGGCCTACCATTTTAGAATGGGTGTCTTGTTCAACTCCAGCCCAGGCTGAGAGTTCTAAGTCATTCCCCAGTAAGCAGTCTACAGGCAAGGTTGGGGACACTGCTACCCTTTTAGGGCCAGTGACCCCTCCCCAGCTGAGACATACCTCTGCCATGGGATGACTGTTTTGTTTGCCATCAATGTTAGTCACCTGGTAGGAGAAACCAGGCAAAAGCTGCTCAGAGGGAACTAGCCAATGGGCCACCATTGTGATGCTAGCTCCAGTGTCTCTGTAGGCCTCAGCTTTTGTACCATTGATGTAGGGCTCCTGTCTGTACCTACCCAAGGTGTTGGGACAGGCAGTGAAGTTGGCAAACCCCATGCCACCATCACAGACAAGAGTGGTTGCTGTAGGGGAATTGGCTAAGCCAGGGTCCCCCTGTGTTCCCCAAGTAAACCCACCCAGATTTCTGGGGGCACTCCCACCACCTGGGGGATTACTGCTGACAGTAATAGGTGGTGTGACAGGAGTAATTGGAGGAACAGTTTTGTTTTTAGCCCTTGGGCAACCGCTGTCAGTTTTCCAATGCCCAGGAGTTTTACACTCATGGCAGTAGGGCTTTTTAGCTGTGGTAGAGGAGGGAGCTTGGGACCCACCACCCTGTGTGGAGTTTTGGGGCCCTGAGGAAGGTTTCTCTTTTTCTTTATCCCCACCCTTCTCTTGAGGCTTGGTGGTATCTTTCTTTTGGTCACCACCCTGGTTTTTAGGCCTGATCCTGGTCCTGACCCATTTATCTGCCCTCTTTCCCAATTCTTGGGGAGAGGTCAAATCTGAGTCTACCAGGTGTTGATGGAGAAGCTGGTTTTGACAATTACTTAAAATCTGCTCTCTCATCATCAAATTGTACAATCCTGTATAATCAGACACCTTACTTCCCAGCAACCAACCCTCCAAAGCCTTAGTGGCACATTCCACATATTCAGACCAGTCCTGAGTCTGTGTCTTCTGGGTGTCTCTGAACATTAACCTGTACTGTTCAGTGGTTAAGCCTAACCCATCAACTAGGACACTCTTCAGGACTCTGTAATTTCTGACATCCTCTTCTCTAACAGTGAGGAGTCTATCTCTGCCTCTCCCCTCAAAGGAGAGCCATAAGATTGCTGCCCACTGGTCTTCAGGAACCTGCTGCACTTTGCAGGCTCTCTCAAGAGCAGTCATCCATTTGTGGATGTCATCCCCACTTTTGTAGGGGGGCACAATCTTGGACAGGTTCCTATTGTCAAAGACCCTATCTTTGTCCCTAGGGACATTGCTGCCACCAGTGGGTATAGACCCACTCTCTCTATGCTGCCTAGCCTTGCTCAGTTTTTCTTCCATCAGGGCTACTTCTAGCTCCTGCTTCCTGATCCTCAGCTGGGCTTCCTGCATTCTGGCCTCATGTTCCCTCCTCTGAGGGGTGGTCAGTCTCCTTCTGGAGTGACCTTGAGAGCCTCTAGAGCCATGGGAAGCATTGGAGTCACCTGAGCGATTCCTTTGCCTTCCAAGCCCTGTGTTAAGTCCACTGGGGAGATCCAATGGGGTGAACCCACTGTCAGTCCCCAATAGCCTTAGTTTAGCTGGGCCAAGTATAACACTTGGCACTGGGCTAGTTCTCCCTTCATCCCCACTCACATCTGTATCCCCATCACTTTCTTCCTCTGTGGTAGGCATCCCATCTAAGGGGTGACTATTGAAAGGGGGTACCTCTGTGGCATCTTCAGAAGGGGGGCCTCCTGTTCCTGACCCTAAGGGGGCTAACTGGGAAGCTTTCCTGAGTTCTCTCTGATTCTCATCATTTTGTAAGAGTTCTCTGAGCTCAGCAGAGGTAGGGTTCTTGGGCTGTTTAAGGCCTCTAAGAGTTGCCAAATGCCTGAGCTCATTCTGGTTAAGGGTAGCAAAGCTGGATGTTGCCCTCTGGGGGTCACTCTCAACAGAGATGGGTACAGTGGACCCCTCTGCCCCGGCCATTGCTCTTAAGTGTGGGTGGATGTGTTGCAATCTACCTACACTTGGGTTTACCTACTAAACCTATCTAGTAGTTGTAGTCAGGGTGTGCTACTCCCTTTGCTCTACAACAACTAAGTTCAGTAGAACTTAAGTATATCTAATCTTGTTTTATATGTACCTACAGGTACCTATGTGATCTTTCAATTGGTAACCAAGAGATTACAATGGTAAAACACAGCAAGCTCAAATCCAACCGCTGCTCACCAATGTGAGAAGTTGGCCTGGTATATGATGCTCACTAGTTAAAGTGATCACCTTGTACCATGCCAAGCAACCCTTATGGTGTGGTTGTAAGTCAACCTTTTCGGACTAGCTGCCCTAGTGGTAGCGTAGGCTAAGCAGTCTTTGAGGCTAAACTCGTGAAGCGTGTTAAGCAAGCTGTTTTACCAATAGTAACCCCCTTTTATACCAATGAAAGGACACCACACAGATATATATTCAAAATATATATGTATTTATTTCTCAAAGTAACCCCTAGTCTCTTTATGAGCACAGGAGCACAAATCGTCAAACAAGATTACAGTAGAATACACAGAAGTTGCACTTTATATGGATAGGCCCTGGTGGCCACTCAAACCATATACTAAAATAGTGGTATAAGTACCACGAACAGAAAAGGGAAAAGGCCTAGGGCCTCTAGAATCGCTGGGCCTACAAGGAGCTAACGTCAGTTAGTGACCAGGAGGTCCACGGGTGGCGTGTGCAGAGCAAATAGTCACACGCGGGCTCCCATAGGTTTCAATGGGTGCGTAAAAAGTACAAAGTTACTGCAAAAGGAATCTTCCGGATGACCTAGGAACTTAAGATTTGGAACACAGGCACTAGAGATGTATTACTACACATGGGCACCGGAGTACCAGCTTTACCTCACCCACAAGAAGCGGGTGCATAGGTCTCAAAGTGCGTCGGGTTTCTTCTATCTGTTCCGTTGAGCCTGGGACAAAGATGCTGCAGGCGGTCGGTCGGGAAGAGATGCAGTGGATCCAAGAGTGGATCGGAGATGTTGAAGACCTGTAAGCAGAGGGGACAGTGTTCACAGTCACTAGCCAGTGACCAGCGTGGCACCAGGTGGGTACCAGGCGATGTCGGGTGCAAACAGGTGATGAGGGGTAGCTTGTCTCCGCAGCCACGTGGTCCCTGAAGGTCGACGACGTCCAGGAGTCGGCTCACGAGCTGTCCCACGCAGGCTCTCGCTGTCGGCGGTGTCGGCGACTTGATCGAAGCAAACAAGCCTTGGCAAAAGCAATTGCAGGAGGATTCGGAAATCAGCTGTTGGTTCTGACCAGCAAGGTCAGAGGGATTGCTCCTTTGGAGGGGAGCAAGGGCCAGTCTGGAGCAACCAGACCAGCGGTGTTTGTCGTAGATTTCGTCGCCAAGATGGCCACTAGCCAGCGGGCCAGCAACCGGCTAGGCGCGTCGAGTGGCAAAATGCAGAAGGGCCCCACGCAGATCGTGGAGATGCTGGAGGGCTCACCTTTGGTGCAGATGCTGCTCGAGGGTTGGGCTTCTCAGGACCCAAAGCACAACTTGGAGGGAGCCTCGGTTGTTGCACTGGTCAGCTTGTCGTAGTCGTTCCAAGATGGCTGGCTCCACGTGTCTCGGTGCCTCCACGGGTCTCCTCTTTGCAGGGACTGTGGATCGGGCGGTGAGAGGTCTGGAGGTCCAGGTCTTGTCAGTCTCTGGGCTCGGGCTCCGGCGGGAGGCGGCGGCAAAGCAGACGGTGATTCGCTGGATGGTGCTTGCGTTAGCAAGGTGGTCACTCCCTGACCACAGGGGAGATTTTCTTCAGTCTTCTGTGCAGCAGAATGTCGAAGTTCCCGTCTTCTTCTTAGTTTCAAGTTGATTCCAGGATGTCTCTAGTCTTAGGACACAGCTCCTACCTTTAAGCAGATTCTAGGGGCCGGACTACCTGCTAGGTCCCTCCCTATGGGTGGGACCAGGAAGGGGGGTGGTTACACCCCCAATCCTTTGTCCAGCTCGCCCCAGGCCCGGGACTGGTGTGCCCCAGGACCGGTTTGAACTGGCATATGCACCGAGGCTCCTTGTGAGCCACAGGCATGTCTGGTTTCTTTCAAGCCCTACCTGACCAATACACAAAATCCTGTCTGGGGTGGTGCATGCACCTCCCCTGGCAGGAAACCCTTTGTCCACACCTCCCAAGCTGGAAGGACTCCCAGCAGCAGGAGGGCAGACTTGTGTCTGTGGTGGCAGCATCCATTTTGTGGAGCTGAGGCTATGTCTGATTTTACCCGGGTTTCAGGTACTGTACATGTCGTGTCCCTCTAGAAGGGTGGAATGCTAACCCCGTCGCCAGAATTGGCGAGGGGTTAGTATTCCAATTCGTATGACACCTTACTCGACATGTTTTGATAAAGCCAAACCAAAGATAGCATTTAACCGCGAGGTTCATAATGCACTTAAGAGTATATGGTATGACGATATCTGGAAACAGTAGAAGGAAGTTGTTCCGACCACTGCAGACAGGCTCAGCTCATGCCAGAGCACCATCTCACATGGAACCAAGCACTCTGCCTTCAGGATTGTTAAGGCCTGCCATAGGAGTGACTTATAGGTTACCAGGTGTCCCATTTAAGGTTAGGTATAGGTATACTACACCTAAGTAAGAGGTGATTACACCAACTTACCCCAGCTGAGTGATCAGCCAGTTGTGTCAGATTGTTAGGCCAAGCCTGGGGTGGCATAATACATGCTTCAGCCCCTGGCAGGCCTTGGATACACCAATGCCCTGGGTACCTAGTGTACACTGGTACAGGGGCTGACAGGGTGATCCAACCAATTGGGTATGTACCTAGGGTACATGGAGTCCATTTTACAGAGAGAGCAGATAGCCTGAGAGCCTGAATGGCAGGATCTCAGGCCAACTAAGTCGAAAAACCAGCTAGACACTAGGCAAAAATTTGGGGGTAACCATAGTCAGATATCCACCTTCCTACAACTACCATCTAAAAGTCTTGTGACTTTGATGTGTGGGACAACTATAAGTCAGTGTGTGAATAGTTGCCATGTGTAGCAGTGAGGCAGAGCAAACATATAACATGTGTACCCCAACTTCCTCCAAACACCCCCTATACCTCAAAACTGCTGAAGTATCTGTCGCGGCGTAGGTGGCTTGCGGATCCCAATGGGAGCCCCGTGCCCGCCCCCGCAATTGGTTCCCCAATAACCTGCCCATTGTCAACGGGCATTTCCCTCAACTATTGAGAGTCAAACAAAGGTACTAGCCCCCGCTCATGCTTCATCGGTCTGGGCAAGTTTCACACCCGTGAGAGTCCTGACGTACCTATGAGGCTGAAGTCCCCTGCCGGGGCACCGAAGTGGATCGGTTGGGATCTCTGCAGGATTGGCGTCTAGATCTCAACCTCCTAGTTCCTTTGATTTTGTGATTGGGTGGGCTGTGGACGACCTCACTGGATGAGGAATCTGATTCCAACCTTAGCGGCGTGCGGGCCGGATCTTCACTGTTTCATCCGTCCAGTTAAAGATATCTTCTGGCTACTCAAAGAATAGCATACAGGATTGGTACACCACCCTCATCCTGGCTTGATACAGCAATGCATAGGGAAGTTTCACCTCACGAAGGTGGGCCTTGGCTGCCATATATGACTGTCGCTTCTGCTGGACTAGTCTTGTGTAGTCATGAAATTTGAGGATGCAAGTGTTTTCAAACATCAGGGGTTCTTTGATTCTGGCTTGCTTTAAAATCATGTCCCTGTCGTGGTAATTCAAAATCTTTACAATGACAGGCCTTGGTCTTGCTTCTGGGGGTGACTTCTGCATCATGTCCATGTGCGCCCTTTCAACAACAAGTAATAGGACAACAACTATGGAGGAAGCCAGCCCGCAAGCCACTTAGTCAGGAACTGTTCCATGTCCCCCCATTCACATTCTTCTTGGAATCCCACACAGCGTAGGTTTTTTCTCCTGGCCCTGCCCTCCACGTCTTCCACCCACGAGGGCAGACCCCTGGTGATCGTCTCCAGTGACGCAACTTTTTTCTGCAAGGTAGTGATGGAATCCTCCACACCCTGGACCCTGGTCTTGGTCTCAGTATTGCGCTCCACTGCATTCCGCTGATCCTGTCTTAGGAGCATGACATCGGAGCCCACCACTCCAGTCTTCTCTTCCAATGTGTCCCTGGACTGTGTGATGGCCGCCATGAATGCGGCATTGTCTGGAATGCCTCCCTGTGTACCTCCCTGGTGGGTTGTCAAGGCCCATGTTCCGGTGTAGCGGTCGAGCATGCTGTGCTCAGCAGTTCCGCCTGCCGTTTTATCTTTTGTCATGGTGCAATCTTGATGCTTATCCCTCATGATGGCGGTTCTATAAACACCCAGACTGGCCTCCCGTACGAACCACACCTGCACAGCCTGTGGCACATAGATCTTCCCCCTTGCGGTCTTGGCTGTCGATATCTGTAGCTGCTTTGAATATCGGGACTTGGGTGGAGACCTCCTGCCCAGAAGCCGCACCGAGTGCTAGCCCGTCTGCTTCCGCAGACAGTCGTGTCCCCCCTACTCGGTGTCACGCTGTTCACTCAAGCGCTGCCTCCAGCCGAACAGGGTAGTATATCTCACCACCCGCACTGGGTTCCACATTGCGCATGAAGCCTAGACCTGGCTCCTTGCTTGGTAAAAGTCAGTAGCATATATGGGGTCCAGCAATCACAAGCCGGCCTTCATGCCGCAGGTTCACTATTTGCCACCGTCAGAAGAACCACAAATGTCCATGCAGGGCTGTTCACTGCCGCACAGGGCTCTATTTAGCTCCCATCACCTAAGGGCCCTGCGCTCGGCTCCGCTCCCTAGTGCCTCCAATGGCGCTCTTCCCCTGCAGTCAGGGGCAATACATCCCAGGGCTCAAGCCGTTACACTATTGTACATAAAAAGGGTCACAGCGTCCCTCCACTGAGTAGATATATATGGCTTGTGGAGCCCAACAGCTCCCGTGCCAGTCCCCATGCTGCAGGCCCCAATGCTACAGCCGCCGGGAAGCAGGGTCACGTGAGCCGGCCCACGGACCTTCAATTGGGCCCTGCACAGTCCCAATGGCCCCCCACAAGCTGTCCGGACCCCAGCAGGCAATTCACTCGACTCTGGGCCCCCGGTGAGTGAGCGGGACACCCCCTCCCCACGGCCCGATCGACCTCTAGAATCAATGTAGAAGGTGGGTGGAGGGGAGATGAGCAAAAACACTTACCGGGTCACCACTGGGGACCTCCCGGTCACATATACGCTTTTGCTGCCACAACACGCACGCCAGGCCAGCAACCAGGAATCAATTCTGCCCTCGGCCAGCCCTTCCACCCTCGGAGCACTCTGGCGCTGCCGTGCCCGTCGTTCTCAGCTCCGGCTGCCGCCCAGAAGGCTCCACCTGATTCTTGCCCACTAGGCCTCCGAGGCCGCTCACCACCGCAGCCACTGCAAACTCTCCGGTCATGGCTATCTCTGGGTCAGAAACACTGCCACACGGTTCCCAACAGCTACGGGAGACTTTGAAAGATAGGTTATCCTATGAAACAGGATAAATCACATATTAGTAACTTAGCTACTGTAGTGTTCTGCTGAACACAGAACTTAGCTACCGTTCCTTAGCGGCTTTATTGACACCAACACCCGTCCATCACATGCATCACCAGTTAGGTGACACTGCTATTAAAAGGTTCTGGGTGCACAAGTCTGTGTCAAGTTCCACAATGTAATCTGTGTCACTTTATTCACTAGCATATGGTGTGACGGGTCGACAACACCATAGCCATGACACTAAGGGGCCCATTACGATATGGCTCGGAAGGCGAGCCACATCGTAATGGGCCGTTTGGATTTCTTTCCGACCACCTCATTTTGATGGAGGGTGTCGGAATGGACTCTGCCCGTTTATTCCGACTGGCTTGGAGAGCCTGTCTGCCAGTCGAAATGCGGCCTGTAAACTAAAGTGTGGCTCTTTCCGCCCTTGAGATTACGATCATGGTTTCCATGCTGGACTGTCCGAGATGGAAACCATGTTGAAACGCGTGTTAGGGTGCCCCAGCTGGGCCCCCTTTGGTGCACAGCCTCCCGTTTAAGGTTGAGAAAACACCTTTTTTTGCCTACCACGGGCTGCAGGGATGAACTGCAACTCCCATTTTACTATGGCCGGTTTATGGCCGGAAGGTATGCTCCCATAGTAAAATATAGGAATGCAACAGAACAATGTCTGTTTGCATCATAATAGGGCGGTCAGGGCCGACGACTGGGCGTCGGTAGGTCCCATGACTGAGTCAGTATCGGGCAGAAGTGATTCTGTCCAACATCGTCATGAGCCCCGAAAGCTTTTTGGAGTTTGGTAGCTGGCTGTCAAAAATGATGTCTGCTGTTCACAAAGCTTTTTTTTACCTTCATGGGACCCATTGTTACAGCTTTTCCCCTGAAGGTAGAAAAATCATTGCTGGGCTTGAGGGTAACTCTAAATCTGGTGTGCTGGAATACATCATAGTGGCGTATGAAATTTCCTCCACCACCCTGACTGACAGACTACTGCCTATCAAACTATAAATTGTGCCCTTAAAGTTTAGGGATCTTACTCTAGTTTTGTTCTAACATCATGCAACATTTTATTTATAATTTGTTCTGCACTGAAGGACACATACACCAAATGGGTTCAATATAATCTTTTTAGACTGGATACTAATACTTCATTCCAGGTGTAAGCCCTGAACTCTGAGGAGCTTGTAATGTGCTCTTGCTTAAGTATTGAAGCTTCTATCTTCTTTGTTGTTTTACAGAAGAGTTTAAAGTTGCTATGCACTGGTGTGTGTTTAGGCATTATTTAGAACAGTCTATTTTAAACTTTTACAAACTCAGAGATTGTATGCATCTCTGAGGATCCAGCAGTTGCATAGCAGGGTGAGGGAATGTAGTGTAGAAAAGAACCCCATAGGGTACCTATAAGAAAGTCAATTATTACTTTTGGGTGGTTAGTAGGTCAGCAAAGTAAGAAAGTCACAAACCTTTTTGGTCCAAGCTTATATTTTAGTAATTTTAAACCTAAACTAAACCCCTGCTAGATATAGCACAGAGCAAACACTGTTAAATTACAGAAAATGTGTAAAGCATTTAAGATATTCAAAACACTTAAAAGTTTAAAGCACAACACACTAGTAATCTAACTCCAATCTGCAAAAATAATTTAAAATTGAATAAACAGATTTACTTCAAAATAATGAAATACCAATAAGGGGAACATGAGATATTATATTTTCAAAAGAAAGTGTGTTAAGAATAATTCACAGTTCATGGGGGACCTGGACCTAGGTGTAATTTGAGGCTAACTGAGATAAAATGCAGTCAGATATATCAAATGGGTTCAGTCAGATTGAAGGTTTTACCTTAGGACTTAGAAATGAAAGTGGAGATCCTTGCCTGTGCTAAGGTTGCAGACCATGCCTGAGGAAGTTTTCTGGAAGCCAGATAGTTTTTAGGACGAGGTCCTGCTGAAGTTGTTGGTTTTGGAGGGAAAAGGCCTAGGTGGGAGATGTTAGAATTTTGTGTGCAAGTAATTTTGTTAGGCAGTTCAAGATTTATAAGTTTGTACTTAGTGCCTGATTATGAGTTTGGTGGTGTGAGAGCAGGACACCACACCACCGCCCCCTCCCACACTGCCATACATTACCGCCGGCCACCCGCAAGATTAAGAGTTATCTTGTAGTCTGGCAGGTGGTCCTTTGCCATTGCCACGGTGGTGCCTATAAAAAAGGCCTAGCAATGGCAATGCCAAAGCCCATTCATTCACGGCATATACTGTAAAGTCCATGCTTTGCAGGAAAGGGAGTGCATGCAGAAATGGGGGCACACCATGTGCCCCCATGTCTGCATCCCATGACCCAGTGGGAACAGGGGGCCCTGTAAGGCCCTCTAGGTTTTCTCACTGCCACCATTTTTGTGGGGGACTCACCACCATGAAAATGTTGGATGTGAGGAAACTAGTAACATGCTTGGCGGTGCTGCAGTGGTACTTTCAGCTTATTGCGGCCCTCCGACTAATGATCAACCCCTAGGGAGTGCATATTCCTGGTGGTTGTGGCAGCCCTATGGTGATCTGAATGCTATACTTGTAATATGGCAGTCGGACCACTGGTGTGGCGGTTACTGCACTGCCACTGTGGGTTTGGTGGTCCACAAATCTGCCAAACTCATAATCAATCCCTAAGTCTCTTTTCTCAGAGGTCAGAATCATCCATCTGACAAGGCTAAAGGTTCTATCTGATGATGAGTCTGGAAGCCTGGGGCCTGGATACCTTCTCATAGAGGACCAGCTGAAACAGATTTGCTGCTGCAGAGAAGCTCCTTGCACAAGAAACCTTATTCTTCAGCCCAGTGAAGCCGCACTCTTGTCGGATTGGCTCAGATGGTTGGTCTCAGTTCTCCTATGGCTGGAAGTTCAAAGCCATTTTCTGTCCCAACTTTTCAGAGATTGCAGCAGAAGTCAACCAAGTGTCTCATGACCTCACGGACAGCACTTAGAAGTTTTGGCTCAGACTTCAAAATGCAATTTGAGATTTGAAAGCCACTCAAGGGCCAATTTGTGTCACCTTGCGTGACTCTGTAAAAAACCAAAAAATAAATCACATTGGCTACACTGTGAAGGGTTGACCTTACAATGGGTGGACCATGAGCATTCCCATACACCCACCCTTGTATTTTAATGCATTCCTGAAATACTGAAGGAAGTAAACCTGATTTAATGTGACAATCGTGCACCTGCCAGGTAGAGCAGTAACAGGGAGAAATAGCTTAATTTTGCTTTGTTACTTCCTCTTTGCATTTATACTTTATTCTGCAGCACACATATTAAAAGGAATATGCCTCTAAGTATTGTTTTTGTGCCTTCCAATAGAAAAACAACAACTGCCCATAATATATTCACCTTTGCATCCTGGTGCAAGTCTACCTGAGTTGGTGCAAGTTCACCAGCGTAGGTAGAGAGCTGAAATGCGCCATATGTTTGTAATGTGGCACTGTTCTGTTCTTTTCCATTCTTGTATCACAGCACAGCAACTCCTCTTGCTGCATTATGTTGTGTGCATTTTGTATGAAAATCTGCCAATACACTTTGAAATGTCCTACTTTTAAATACAATGTATCCTGTTTTATGGGCAGAATGGCCTTCATAGGCGTGATGTGTTAATATTTAGAAAGAAAGTTCAGACCGGTAAAAAGGGGTTACTTTGATAGGTTGAACTGTAATATTTAAACTGCCACACTGAGGCTATAATGGTAGTGTAGGGAAGTGCAGCTTTCTGTATAGTTACCCCCCTCATTGCTCTAAAGGCTGATGGATATGACAAGTGAACATGAGTCTGCTGCCTATACACCAGTGCCTGTCCTCTCTACTAAAACTGCTATCTTCCACTTGGTAATCCCAAATTGGCAAACATTTTAACACCTTATAAGTTTCAAGCATATGGTACACAAAGTACCCAGGGCATTGGTAGTAGAGGAGTCACCAGGGCTTCAGCACATTTTTTGCCACCCTGGGTGACCTATGTAAAACTAAAGACAGCAGGCCTGTCATTGCAGAAGCAGTGCAAACTACACAAACTCTACTGTGCCCTCACAATGTTCGGCACAGTCACCGACACAGCCTTTACTGTATCTAAGACACTCCTTAATGTTTGACCCCTCAGCCCAGGCATCAGGTTGCATTATATTAAAGGTGTGAACAAATAAGGGAAAGCCTATATGTCCCTATAGTAGCATTCCCCATTATAAATTAGTATATATGTTAGCGGTCCATAGGATAACATGGGCTGCCAACCGGACATATCGAGATTGGCTGTTCCATTTTTGGTGCCCCTAGAATAAGTCATGTTTGGTATCAAACAAAGTGCCTTCTCACCGCGGACACAATTCTTGTGCCCTGGGCGATGTGGCAAGCACCCATGTGGCACCTTAGAGTTTACCCCCAGCTCTACTGTGCTTTGGCTGACCAACCCGCGCTTTCTCGTGCCTGATGTAGCCAAGACAGGAGGTGACACCTCCCTCATCCCCAGCAGCCTAGTGAATTGGCACATCAGAGCAGTGAGCTTCAAAGGCTGCACCTCCTCTGATATGGATCTGGGGGGAAAGAACACTCCCCTTGCCCCAGGCACACTTGCAACGGGGAAAGCATGGAAATTAGCAATGCAGGAGTCAATCACATAGATGAAGGCTGGCCATACCTCTAATTTGGGCAAGCTGGTATGTACACCTAAAATTGAATTCTTTCATCTTTAGGAGGGCAGAAATAGTGTTTTCAGGGTAGAAAAGGTGACCAACGAAAAGCACAGTTGATTGGAGGGTCTTGGGGAGTTTAAAGACCTCCACGGACGGATCCCCAAATATTGAAACTTGAACAACACCAGAGTCCGTGGGTCTATACCGGTCTACCTAGAGCACAAGCAAAACACGCCAGCTACATACACACATGTAGAGGTCCTTTCAAAAGGGACCAGGTCCCATCACCCACCGAAGTGGCATGCTTCATCATCTGGGACCTCCCTTAACCGCACCTGGTGCGGTTAAAGAGCTGCAACTCCTTAAATTACTATAAAAAGGAGGAGCTCAAGGATGTTTTAACTGATGGAAATTGGAGGATATCACTCTCAAAGTGGGAGGAAGCTGCCAAAAGTGTAGTGAAGTTAAGAGCAGTGTGTGAAAAAGTGGTATTAAAATTGATTATCACTGGAAAAATATTTTATTAGATATCCAGTGGTATCAAGAATAAAAACGCAGAACAATCAGGAAGAAAGTCCGGGGTAGCGACGGACAGAGCGCTGCCTCACGCCCTGAGTTGTGACCAGGAGTGTGGGACGTTCCCCGATCATTTGACGGGTGACTTTTATACTTCCCTACGGTGCCGTATATCCTCCGATAAGCAGGTACCTATGTAGGTTGTATCGTTCCTTTCATATTTACGTTTACACTTTTTCACATTGCAGTAGTGTTTTGTCATGGTCCTGAAGAAAGCCACTGTCATCTGGTCGAGACGCTAGTTGGCTGAAACATGTAGACCTACACTTAGAGTACGTGTTCCTAAATTATCTGCGTACACGTTTTACTCTATTATTTCTGCGTTTTTATTCTTGATACCACTGGATATCTAATAAAATATTTTTCCAGTGATAATCAATTTTAATACCACTTTTTCACACACTGCACTTAACTTCACTACACTTTTGGCAGCTTCCTCCCACTTTGAGAGTGATATACTCCAATTTACATCAGTTAAAACATCCTTGAGCTCCTCCTTTTTATAGTAATTTAAGGAGTTGTAGCTCTTTAACTGCACCAGGTGCGGTTAAGGGAGGTCCCAGATGATGAAGCATGCCACTTCGGTGGGTGATGGGACCTGGTCCCTTTTGAAAGGACCTCTACATGTGTGTATGTAGCTGGCGTGTTTTGCTTGTGCTCTAGGTAGACCGGTATAGACCCACGGACTCTGGTGTTGTTCTAGAAAAGGTGACCTCCACCACTGGATGAGGTCACTTCAAGGGCAGACTAGCTGCAGAGGCTAGCTACGCATTGGCTCCTAGCTCACACATCCCTACATTCCCTAAATCTAGGATTTCAGGGACCCCCAATGACACCAGAATCTTAGATTTGAACAAATTTCTTTTAAAAGGGCCCAAGAGGAGACCCGTGTTCCCAATAACAGAACTTTGCCCACCAGCCAAAAGCAAATGGCAACAGAATTGGAACTTATTGAACGACCCCCGTCCTTGGCTAGAACTCAACACCCCTCAAAAAGGTGGCCCCTGTGGAAGCCAGACGAACCCTCAGTCTACCCTGGACTAGAAAAACTACTCCCCTACAAACTGCATTTAAAAACACTCACTGACTCCGAATAATTCTTTGCTATTGGGCCCTCTGAGGGATTGCCCAAATCAAGGTGGCCCAGTGCATTGTGGGAGATGTAGTCTCACCTGCCTCAAAGTTTCACACCACTATGTTACTGACCCAATGAGGTTCCTGAAGCTTTTCATTGTGTTTTTTGCAGCCAAGACATGTTAGTCACCAATCTTTAAACCAACCCCCACAGATGACGCTGTATCTACAGAGAACAGTGTGCAACCAACATCCGACATCAGCAGTGTGTGCCTGTTGTGCTTTTGCATTTTGCTTCTTGCTGCTCCGTGTAAGCGGTAAAATCAGGGGTAACACAGTGGGTACTGTTCTGCACCAAGGAAGCGCCAGGACAACTATGCACCTGGGGCTATGTAGAATGTAGCTGACTGTTGTGGCCTGGTCCCAGTCCTGGGGCCCGCATGACCTTACATTTATCATGGTTCCAAGTAACTCGACCCAGTGGCGGCTGCTGCAGAACTGGGGTGTTGGGGGGAAGAAAAAACACTTAACTGTGTACGACCATTGTCTTTCCCCCATCCTCTTCTCTTCTTGTCTTTTGGCATCACGGAACAGAAGCACACAGGCTCCCAGACTCCCCTAAGCCAATCACAACTCTGCTGTCACCAACAAGACATCAGCGTTGTGATTAGTCTGAGCTTCCTGTTTGGCTGCTCAGGCAGTGCCTGGAAGACTAGGACAGTTCTCCACCTGGCTGGCTGGCCAAACTGACATGTGCACTAATGTTAGACATATTTTCTCCTTCCGCTGGCTCTGACAGCCCAGCCCCGCCCCACCCTAACCTGGCTCTTAGTTTGCACTGAAAAATAACTGATAATAACATTGAGTTATTACTATTTTCTTTTTTGTTTTTTGCGCTGCTCAAAGAGCAGTGGGGTGACTCTGTTCCGATTTAGCGGAGGAGCCGCAGCTGACTCGACCTACAAGTGACCTATTGTCACTAGTGGATTTTGCAATTTACTTCAATATTATTTTGTCTATGTATTTTCTACACTGATTTACTATTGCTTTAAAAATCTATAACTCAAATTATAAGTATGCTACTCTGTTAATTTTGGTCTCTACATTAAGATAATATTACCCATACTTTATATAGATTGATGCTGGATTATTTACATGTTCCTCTAGTAAAGCCTGATTTCTTTTAGCCACTCTACTTACTAGGACCAAAAAAATGAAGTATTACTGTGAATTCAAGGACCATCTTTGGGGTATAAATCTAATATTACAAGGTAAGGCCATAATATTTCTACAGGTAGTCCCGAATCCTTGTTCAACACCATCAGTTTAGTGGATGGTACACTCGGAGCTACAGTCCAACAGTGACATTTAACTTGCAGGCCTTGGGTACACTTTGTGCACAAGACTAGGGGCTTAGAGGTAAGATTAAATATGCCAATTTACAATATACCAATTTCATCATATTGAAAGGCGGGTCAATTGTAACGTATAGAGACTTCTACACCCAGCAGTAACAGATATGGCAAGACATTGGGTATTTGTAATGCAAAAGATGTTCTTTTCCTGAAGATAAATCACAGATATTTATTTTCTTTTACCTGAACTGTTTCTTCCCATAAAGTCCACTAAATTTGTTGTCCTTTTAAATTTTGACAGACATGACGGTTATTTTCCTGTAATTTCTCAAACATCTATACAGCAATTAAGT
Organism: Triturus cristatus; assembly: GCF_964204655.1. Classification (NCBI taxonomy): domain Eukaryota; kingdom Metazoa; phylum Chordata; class Amphibia; order Caudata; family Salamandridae; genus Triturus; species Triturus cristatus. The sequence continues at coordinate 904,076,449 of NC_140579.1, forward strand.
GCATTCTATATTAATACCAGTTTAAATTAGTAATAACATGAAATTGTAGTTGATGTAGAATTCAACTTTTAAAATTAAACTGTATGGTAGTCATTTTGATTTCTATGTTCCACAAACCAAAAATGATGTACTATATGATTCTGGTTGTTTATTAAAAGATTATCTTTTTTTGAATTGTTTAATAATATTCTATGTTGAAATGAAGCATAATCAAAATAGGCATGCCAAAGAATATCTTCTTTGTATTATTATCTCATTACTAAAAATACCTCCTTTTTTTGCTTTTATTTTTAATTAAACCACAGTAAACATTTATACATATTATATTTTAATCAATAAATATTTTTCATAACAAATCTTTTAGTAAAGTTACATGTAATACTATACACCATTTGACATAAACATACAATTTAATTTTTCAATGTAATGAACAAGGCAATCTTTTAAAAATGTTAATTCCGTGCGTCCCTTTTCACTTTTTTCAATGTTTGCACTTCATCTACTTCATCCTCATCGGAGTCTAGGAAGTATCCTCTCATCAGTACACGTTCTGCTTCATATCTATTTAACTCTTCCTGTTGTTGGAGAATTTTGATTGTCATCTGCAATAAGAAAATAAAGAACTTTTAAATCTACATACGTTTAGCTTAAAAGCTTACAGGGAAAGTGTTCATACCATATAACATTCCTTACAATAATTACAGTCCTCCATTGTTCAAGAAGCCAGAACTGGCTCCTCCCCCGGGAAGGAACATGGCGGCGGGCTGACACCGGTCATGGGAGCTCCCGGAGCAGTGAGGCAGAAAATCGAAGTTGGCAATGAAATGACTCACAGCGACGTTTAGTGAAGATACCGTCAGGTACATAAGAACGATGATTCTTTTTAAAGATACGCCGTGATTTTAAAACTCTTTTTCTTATTTTTCTTACTTTCTTGCCGCCATGACGTGCCGCACCATTGTGTTATCGTATGGGGCAGGAAGCGGCGGTGTACCTTGGGTTCGGAGGATGCCGAACCAAGCTGTGGCGGAGAATACAAGCCGCCGTCACCCGGATTGACTTCAGGGTTGTCGAGGGCAGAGGCAGCACAGTACACCGGCGGACAGCCACGCTGCAAGAGGACCTTGCAACACAGGACTTCTCTGGCACCTTGGTTGATGGGGTAAGTCGGGCGTCTGGCAGGGGTAAGGTTCAGCCCATGGAAAAGGAGCTTTGTTTTTCCCGCCAGGGTGTGTCTCACTGCCCCTTTGAGTCAGCTTTAGGGAACAAGGCTGGAAGACAGGAGAGGATATCGAGTCCGCATCTTTACAGGAGCCGCCTGTGCGAAGTGCTCCGGCTGGGTATGGCAAATCTCTTAACACTATACCCGGGAAAGGAGTGTCGGCCTCCCCTCCAAGTAGCAGATATCAGCTACGTTCACATCTCGAGGCAAAAAATAAGGGGGACCCAGTTGTGGAGGGGAAGTCTGTTGGGGAAGTACTTCCAATCACCCCCCAAAAAAAGTGATAATATCTGGGGAAAGTGAAAAGCGAAGGGAGGCCAAGGCAGTTTGCCTACTAGTTAAGACTACCCCCTCACTGAAATCCTACTTTAAAATAATGGAGCGGGTCGCTACCTCTAAGGGGCCGCTATTAGGAGTTCAGCAAACCTCTCCCCCGCTTCTGCTGGAAAATAGGTATGCATCATTAATGTTGGACGCTGGAACTGAAAAAGGGGTTTGTCAGGCTGGACCCATAGAGATACCCAGAGATGGAAACACCGCCCCCACGACAGATCAGCTTTCTAACATACCACCAATGCCGGTGCTGGTTAGCGACATTGCCCTGGATGGAAGAAATACAGATATGCCTATAGGAGCAGAGGCTGGCCGGACTCGATTAGAATCAATGCTCCTAAGCCTAAGAGGGGATCTACTCTCAAAATGTGAGATCTCTGAGGCCAATCAGAGAGGGATACATGAAAAATGTGAGACTTTAGGGGGAAAACTGGACAATATAGTATTACGAACTGGATTTCTGGAATCTGAGGTTAAGGCCCTCTCGGAAGTTGTACTAGGGAATATTAAAGACCTAAAGAAATTAAAAGTCCAAAATAAAACTTTACAAGAAGACTTGGAAAGGTTGGAAATGCAGGCAAGGAGAAATAATATGAGAGTTCTCAAAATACCTGAAGGCGCTGAGGGAGGAGATATTAAGGCGTTTATATGTAAGGTTTTAAAAGAGGGAATTCTGAAGGACAGACCGGATATAGACTTGGACAAACAGATACAGAGAGCCCACAGAGACCCGTTTAAGTTGCACCCTGACAGGAAAGCCCCTAGAAAAATCTTGATAAATTTCCAAACTTATGCAGTTAAGGAATTTGTTTTGGGGAGAGCCTTAAAAGAAACGGCACTTCAATATGAATTGGTTAAATATCAAATTAGATCGGACCTTGCCAAGAGAACGGCGCAAAGGCAATGGGATCTTGGATCCAGAATGCCTGATTTAAGAAGCCAGGGGGCCCAGGTTCAAATCAAATTCCCGACCTTACTAAAGGTAATGTGGAAAAATAAGATATACAACTCTAGCTCCCCCGAAGAAGTAGATGTTTTCCTGGCACAAATGAAGAAGTAAAATAGATTTAGATTATTACTCATATCGAAACCCACAATACGAGTCAGATAACTAGATAATATAAAAGGAAGAAGGACGTATATTATAGTCGGGGGAAAAAAAAGGAGGAAGAGGGAAAAAAAGAGGGAAAAAAGTGGGAAAAAATATATAAAGGAAAAAAGAGGAGTAAACAAAAAGTTTAGTAAAATTTGGTAAAAATTGATATAGCTAGCTATAATTCAATTGGTGAGCCCTTTCTTTTTACAGTAGGTGTCTCAGTAGCAAAGGGAGGCTCCAGAAGAGGCGGTTTTTCATCGCCAAGGGTATTGTAGGAGGGTTCCTTATGGGTGGGATGAAGAGAGGGAGCACAGGGTGTTGGGAGCAAGAGGGAAAAAATAAAAAATGTAGTCCTCATACAAATCTTAAAGCTTTTGAGTTGCGAGGGAAGAGTTTAGGGTGCGGTGAAAATGAACAGGCTAAATAAAGTTAAATTAATAACTTGGAACGTAAATGGATTGAGAAGTAGGAGGAAGTTGTCCCGGGTTATTGAATTCCTGAAGAACAGTGAGGCTCACATCGGTTTTTTAGAAGAAACCCACTTAGAGGCCCATGAGTGCAAACAAAGTTTCAGTAAGGGCAGATTGATCCAAGAGGTGCTTTGCTCAGACCAAAACGGTATTACAAGGGGAGTCGCTCTAATTATCAGAGGTAATGTAGGCATAAAAGTAGTAAAACAAGACACAGATAAGTCAGGGAGATGGTTAGCAGCCACCTTAACAGTCTGGGGTATCCCTTTAGTCTTTGTAGCTTATTACGGTCCTAATGAAGACAATCCAGGAGCGCTCTTACAACTAGAGGCTAGTTTGCTGAACTCGACCGCACCAATTATAATTGGGGGAGACTTTAACCTGCTGTTAAATAAAGAGATAGATCGTACCTCAAAAGCAAAATACAACAGCCCACCAAAAATGTCTGTTGCGATGAAAAGTTTGATTAAAGATTTTAAACTGCTCGATATTTGGAGATGTAAGAATGGGAAAACTAGGAATTTTACCTTTTACAATAAGAAATATAAACATCATTTGAGAATCCATTATTTTCTTGTTAATCAGGCGATGTTTTCAGAAGTTGAGTCAAGTTGAGTCAATAACTCATATCCCTGCAATCGTATCAGATCATTCAGCAGTGGCAATGACATTGGGGTTTAAGCAAAAAGAGATTCAAAGAAGGTGGACTCTTGATAGGAACATGTTACTAGATGAAGGAGCGATATTGGAGTTAGGAGACAAAACGGATGAGTATTTTAAGTTCAACATTGGCACAGTTAAAGATCAGATAGTCTGGGAGGCCTTCAAAGCTTATATAAGAGGGTTACTTTGTTCGATAATGATAAGTAAAAGGAAAGCTTTGAAAAAAGAAGAAACAGATAAGATGACTAAGATAAAGGAAAAAGAGACAGAATTGCAGAAGGCATCATTGGCAGAGTATAGTATCACGTCTGGAAAAAGAGCTGGAGGGCTTACAGGCAGAATTTCAAGCCAATTTAGATTAAAAAACTTATGAATAGGTGGAAAGCTAGCAAGCTGTAGCATTTTGCATACGGAGAGAAATGTAGCTCTCTATTAGCTTGGAAGGCAAAAATGGATAGGGCAAGGAACCTGATAAAGAACCTAATCCAAAGAGGGTCTGGAGTGTTGATATATGAGGATGATAAAATTCGGGAGGAGGCTAGAATTTTTATGAATGACCTGTATAAGGAAGACACCACATCAGGACTAGAGGGAGTCCAGGAATAGTTAAAGTTAATAACTCTCCCTCAGTTGACAGAAGAATATAAGACATCCTTGCAAGCCAGTATTACGGAGGAAGAGGTCAGAGCACAATTTAAAAAAATGGCCAGGGGTAAGGATGCAGGCCCAGATGGGCTTCCAATTGAGGTATACTTAGCTATTTTAGATAAGGTAGGGCCAGTGTTAAAATATCTGTTTAACAAAATATACATAGAGGGGGAATGTACTCCAGGTTCATGGGCAGAAGCAACAGTGACTCTGATCTTAAAACCAAACAAAGACCCACAGAAGATTGAGTCTTATAGACCAATATCTTTATTATCTCAGATCATAAGGTTTTTGCAGGAATATTGGGAGCAAGGGTGGCAAAAGTTATTAAGGCTATAGTTCATCCTGATCAAAGAGGGTTCATACCTGGGAGACAGCTAAATGAGCTTACCTTTCAGGTAATGGGGGCAATAGATGTAGCAGAAGCAAAGAAGGTCCCTCTAACGATCGTAGCAATAGATGCCGCAAAGGCTTTCGACTAGGTCAACTGGGTATATCTATGGGAGACAATAAAAAGCTTTGGTTTTTCTAACAACTTTGTCCAGGCGGCGAAGTGCCTATATCTAAACCCGAAAGCAAAGGTTTTGGTAAATGGGGCCCTGACAGATTGGTTTAATATCTCAAGAGGCGCTAGGCAGGGGTGCCCCCTGTCACCACTTTTATTCAACCTGTACATTGAGCCGCTTGTCAGTTGGCTTAGGACAGACCCTATCATTCACCCTTTGAAGATCGCAGAGTTAGAGCTAAAACTTGCTCTTTATGCAGATGACTTGCTTCTGTTTACATCAAATCCTGCAGAGGCAATACCTAGGTTATTTGAGAAGGCAGAAAAATTTGGTGAAGTTTCAGGGTATAAAATAAATAAGGAAAAAACTGAAATAATGGAATGGAACCAAGTCATTGCTAGTCAGGGGGTAAAAAGTCAAATGAGGTACCTAGGGGTTCAGTTAGCCCCAGAATCTAGACAATGTCCCCAAAGTTAATTGGAAGAGGGTCTCCAAAGAGGTTGTCAGTTTATTAACATGATGGGCAAACCTCCCTTTAAACATCTATGGGAGGGTTAACCTTGTCAAAATGATAATTTTGCCCAAAATTACCTTCCTATATAACTCAATCCCATTGCCATTTAGGGCGGAGGATATAGCTAAGTTGCAAGGTAAAATTGGTACCTTCATTTGGGCTACGAAAAATCCCAGGATAGCTTGTAAAAAGCTAAGGAGAGGCCTTACAGTGGGTGGGTTAGTGCTACCAGACCTACTCACTTATTGTTATACTTTCCATTTAAAAATGTTTAGGATGTTGGCTAACAAAACCGATTCTTCATCATTAGGTATACTGTTCGAGGCAATGTTAAGGGATGTGGCGCAAGGGCAGGATTTATTTCTATATAAGTACGGCGACCCGAAGTTCTATAAAAAAGTTAGACTAAAGATTTTGGGGGCTGCTTTAAAGAATTGGATGTATATTAGAAGAAAAATGAAAATTCCATATTATGCAGCTCAGGCTCCAGTTTGGGACTACCCCGGCACTCTGGAATGCTTACAAGATCAACTTTGTCAGCCGCTAAAAATGGGAGCTATGGGGGGCGTGGCCTGCAGCCGATCAAGATGGGCGCAACCTAGTGAAGCTCCGTGGGTGACGGCGATTCCCCGTAAAATCTACAAATCTGGGCATTAATCGTACCTCAAGAACATTTCTTCACAGCCGGCGGTGAGGGGCACTGATCGTGCTGCTCCCTGGAGGAATCGGTCGGAAGAATCGCTGGCGGGCGCAAGCTGAAAACTGGGGCCTGGACGTATGTGAGCCGCCGGGGACTGGAGTAAGCTGTGGACCGTTGGGAGCGACTGTGGACGGTGGGACTGCGCAGAGAGCGACTGGCGCGCTGGTGAGAGGCAGTGGCAAGATAAGGGGCGCACGCTCAGCGGCCAAGTCGGCAGATCTTCATCTTTCCCCCTCTGCTCCCCCCCGGCTCCCGGAGCGGGTACGGACCGGCATCGGCCTGCGAAGCGAGGTGTGAGGCACGGAGGTGGTGCGCGCTCGGGAAGAGGCGCGATCAGCGGCAGTGGCGGCAAGCGATCCCCCGGCTGAGCTCAGGGATCAGGAGAGCACAGGGTGACTCTATAAGGCTGCAGAGGAGTACTGGATATACACGCACACGGAGAGAGGTGCGTCCCGTGCTGGGAGGAGAGGCTGGAGGGATCCTTCGAGGAGAGGGACCTGGGCACAGTGAGGCGACTGTGCATATCGCATGAGGGACACACATATGGGCTGCTCCACAAGTCTCAGAGGGACCTCCAGGTGTGGGCTTAGTAAAGATGGTGGTGAGCGGCGTCTCTGATGTGCTGACTGGTGCGGAGTGCACAACGATATCCTAGCTGCCCAAGCAGAGGAGGGGTGCCTAACTATCCTGTGAACTTTCCTTGTGGACCCAAGATAATCTGATAAAGGCTCCTGCGGATTGGCCGTGGTGTTGGATTCGAGTCATTGGTGTACAGTTACTGGGGGCGCTTCGAGGGTCCGGGGCCCCGCCTAGGTTTACCTACCAGCGCAGCGGGAAACCCGACAGGCCGCGCGCGGAGTATACTCCCGCGGCAGGCGGCGGTGATTACCGGCGGGCGCAGGACGTCGTTGGGCCGAAAATGGGGGGCAGGGGCCCTCGGGCGCACCCACAGGGCAAGCTGGAAAAGTATGCCTACAATAAGGACCTTGCGGCTCTGCCTGAACGGAAAGAAGTGCCTGCCAAAAGCTCCGAGTCAGAGGGAGCGACGAAAATTACGCTGGAGGATATTATGGCGGCGCTCGACAGGGTGCAGTCAACGGTGGGGTCCATCTCCACTCCACTGATGTCACCTTCTTGAGGGCAGATTTTCAGAAAATGATGGTCAGGGTAACGGAGGTTGAGCAGGTGACAAAAACTCTGTCGAAGGACACCACTGCACTGCTTCAAAGGGTGGATCAGTTAGAAGCAGAGAATAAACTTATGATGGAGAAATTGGACGACCAGGAAGGGCGCTCTCGGCGCAACAACGTCCGCATCATAGGTATCCCCGAAAATGAAGGGAATCCAGCTATGGATTTGTACGTTGAGGATATCATAAAACACAGACTCCAACCCAGAGGCCTTTCGACCTTCTTTTCTGTGGAAAGGGCACAAAGAATCCCGGGGGGTAGACCCAGGCCGGGGGCTCCCCCTAGACCGGTCCTAGCTCGCATCTTCAATTTTCGAGACAGGGATGCTATACTGCAAACGGCAAGGGTGGCCCCTCAGCTGCGGATCCAAAATTTAGTGGTGTCCTTCTTCCCGGACTACACGGTGGCGGTAACCAAGCGTCGTAGGAGCTTTTTTGACATAAAGAAGGAACTTAGGCGTAGGGAACTCCCATACTCCATGATATTCCCGGCGAGGCTGCGTGTCGTGGCGGATGGAAAAACCTGCTTTTTGAAAGCCCGGAGGAGGCCAATGAGTGGCTCGAGGGACGGAGGCGTGTGGAAGGACCCGGAAGACCGGAATGGCGGCAGCAGCGACGACGGGAAGGTGGCGACGTCGGGGACCACAGAGGGGAGCGGGAAGAAGGCAGTTCACTACAGACTATGACCGAGGATTGAAGCAAGGTCCTATGGCCTGGTTGGGTCACATCTCCGCACTGAGACGCTTTCTGGCTTTGCCAAGATGAAGAGGGTAGTAGCTGGAAGAGCTCAGGGATGAACACCAAGATCCTCCCACTCGAATGTGGTAGGTAACGGACCGAGAGGACGAAAAGAAAGATGGGCTGTGACACACTCCTGTTGACAATCTAACTTTTTGAGGAGGGGATGAGAGGCGGTGTTCCACGGACTTCTTCTCCCCTGCACGCAAGTACTGTTTATGGGAGTAAAGCACTCTGCTGAGTTGGGGTGGCGGATAGTTGGGGGTCCGTCTGGCAGGGACACAGGGAGGGGGTGGAGAGGGGGGTTGGTTTCTACTTTTGGTTTGGTGTGGTTTGTTTGGTTATTTTTGGGGTGATCGACTTCGGATTAACATGCAATTGCGGATGCAGGGGTTATGGTCCTTGTTGCTCCCACTGGTGGATAGCCTATGTACCCTGCAAGCGGGGCCACTACCCGTTTACAAACATACGCACCCAGCTAGAGGCTACACCAACGATGTGTACTCCAGACGAAGATCGGTCAGGGGGAGCTGGGAGATGGGGAAAGGGGTGGGGGGAGACAAGAAGTTGTTTTTTTAAATTTATGGTTCAGTTTTGTATAAGGGCAGGTATGCCACACCTTCAATATGTGATTAGGAAAAGTTGGTGGACGCACGACATACACGATTCTGGGAGAGGATAGGATGTGCGGAAGGGACAGGGATGACGCAGACACAAACTGAGTCCAACTCACAGATGCCTTTGTTGTCACCGGTTGCCCCCTTAACACTGCTCACGTGGAATGTGCACGGGCTGGGGGATAAAATAAAGAGAGGTCTCGTTCTACAATATCTAAAGAGATGCGCACCGGCAGTGGCCCTGCTGCAGGAAACGCATTTGGTGGGTTCGGCCTGCAAGGATCTGGATCGTTGGGGATACAAAATGGTGGCACACTCGGCGTTCTCTTCAGGTTCAAGGGGGGTGGGGATTTTAGTGCGTAAACAATTTCCGCTGGTCATACACCATACATGAACGGATGACCAGGGTCGATTTGCAGCAATATCCTGTCAGTGGGAAGGGAAACAGTATAATATCATGTCCATATACATCCCCCCGGCCCTCCACTCAGTAGCCCTCCCCACGCTTAGCGCGTTTCTACAAGGTCTCCCAGAGGGGGTAATAATGTTGGGTGGGGACTTCAATGCTGTGGTTGACGGCACAATAGATGGGTATCCCCCCAGACAGACCACGACAGGCACTGCACGTTTGGAGGGGTTTGCTGAGGCTCTCTGGCTTACAGATGTGTGGAGATACAGGCATCCAGGGTCTAGACAATATACTTTTCAGTCAGGGGTACATAATAGCTTGTCACGTATTGATTACTTTTTTGCAGCTGCAGAAGATCTCGCGAATGTGGCACATGTTGAGATTTGCCCGAGGGGCATTTCAGATCACTCCCCCATAATGTTAAAATATACACGTCACCATAAAGCGCGGAGGCGTGTTTACCCTGTGTATCCGGGATATTTACAAATCCCTAAGATATCAGAAGAAGTAATAGCAACAACGCAGCATTATTTCCAGGAGAATGCTCCCTCAGTCAAGTCCCCAGGTACCCTTTGGAAAGCATATAAAACGGTGATTCGTGGTCAGATCATTTCCTCGGTTGCGGGGCATAAGAGGGCGGCGCAAGCTGAATTAGATAATTTAGGGACTACCAGATGGAGACGACTAGGGCACGAATCCAAGCCACGTGCCACACAGTATATGAACTGGGTGATAAGGCTAATAAACTTCTAGCCTGGCTCTATAAAAGGGAACGTGCACAGAGAACGATAGCACGGCTACGGACGCCAGATGGCTCATTGGTGGATGAGCCGGAGGAGATAGTGACCACGTTAGCCGGGCATTTTAAGCAGGTCTACGCATCGCAGGCGATTATATAGACACAACAGAGGCACAGGCATACATCAAGGACATTAAGTTGCCTAGATTATCCCCAGAAGAAGCCCTCATCCTGGAAGCTGACCTAACGGTCGAGGAAGTGCAGTTGCCCATAGGTTCCCTACAATCGGGTAAGACAGCGGGTCCTAATGGTTTGCCCATCGAACTGTATAAGAAGACAGCCGTCTTGACGGCCCCTTTTCTTTTGAATATGTATCTCGGAAGCCTGGCGATGGGGGAGCTTCCCCGAGATCAACGAACAGCCACCATTGTGACGATCCCAAAGCCGGGAAAACCTCCTGAGGAGTGCTCCTCTTACCGTCCGATTTCATTAATTAATGCTGAAGCTAATATATCAGCCAAGCTGCTGGCAGCACGGTTGACCCCCCCACCTGGCAACCTTAATACACCCAGATCAGTCTGGATTCATGCCAAATAGGAGCACAGCTTTGAACTTGCAGCAGTTGCAGGGAGTAATGGCGCGTGTGTCCCACATTCAGGAACCGGCAGCCATCCTTTCTCTTGATGCGCAAATGGCATTTGATATGGTAGAGTGTCCGTATCTTTTTGCAGTCCTCAGGCATTTTGGCCTTGGCCCCAAATTCTGTGCGTGGATAAAGATGCTCTATACTAAACCTATAGCACATGTGGCTGTCAATGGACACATCTCCGGAGACTTCCCCCTGGCGAGGGGAACACGCCAGGGATGCCCACTGTCTCCGTTGCTCTTCGCATTAGTGTTGGAGCCACTGGCGGCATGGATCAGATGGGAACCGATGATTCGTGGACTTAGATGGGCACCACACTGGGAGGACCGCATATCCCTCTATGCGGATGATGTGCTGCTATACCTGGCATCCCCCAAACGTTCTATCCAGGCGCTCTTAAATATTTGCGAAGTATTCGGGAGAGTGTCAGAGTACTCAATTAACTGGTCCAAATCGGTCCTGTTTGTGTTGCATGGTCCGACGCCGTTGCTCCCTGGGAATTGCCCGTTGCAGGTCGCAGAGACGACCTTCAAATATTTAGGCATTCATATTACATCTACACCTGAGGAATTCATGCAGCGCAATCTTAGACCTCCCTTGGAACGGTTTCAGCGCGACACGTTAGTGTGGCGCGGTCTGCCGTTATCAATGCTGGGGAGAGCGGCACTTTTTAAAATGATGGCACTCCCACAGTTTTTGTATGTTTTGGAGAACACCCCGTTTCGAGTACCGCTAAGCTATTTTAAAGCAATCGCGTCGGAGGTTTCGGGGCTGATCTGGGAGAATAAACCGGCACACATTGGACAGGAGAAGTTGGTCAGAGGCTGGTATGACGGGGGTATAGCCCTCCCTAATATACAATTATATTACTGGGCGGCCCAATTGAAAGTAATTAATAGCTGGCTGCACGCTCCTCATAATGATCCAGCGTTTTAGGCGGATAGGCAGGGCCTATGAGAAGATGGAGTCATGGCCGTGCTGTATAATAGAGCTAAATCCAAACAGCTGATTGGGCCAACAGCAACCACGGTTCATATATGGTACGAGGCACATACGAGGTTGGGTTGGAGAGGGGTTATTCCGCAAATGACACCACTCTGGACATCTCAGCTTCTTGGACGGCTGAAGAATAGTAAAGGCTTTGATAAATGGGATATGATGGGCATATCCACGGTGGGGGATCTCTGGAAACAGGGCGCGGTAATACCGTTTGAACACTTGCAGGCCAAATATACACTTGCTGCGTCGTAATTATACAGATATATGCAGGTGAGACACGCGCTACAGGCAACGATACCCGCAGGTACCATCCTGGCTGAGGCCACACTCTTGGAGGATAGATTATTAACTGAATATATGCATAAAAGGGCCACCTCATTCACCTATCGTAAGCTAGTGAACAATTTGCCGGACCCTATGTTGGCACTTAAACGGAAATGGGTCGTAGACCTGGGAGAGTTGGATGATGGAGAGTGGCAGGAGGCGTTGTCATCCCCTCGGGAGGTGGCAATACCGGCACGCCTGCGGTTGATACAATTGAAAGTACTTCATCGTACATATTATACTAGAGTGACCCTCTTTAAAATAGGAATGGCAACACACCAATTTTGTCTGAGGGATTGTGGGGAAGAGGGCACCTTCTATCACACGATATGGGCATGTCCGAAAATTAGGGCATATTGGATCAAGATAATGAGGACTATGTCACAAACCGTGGCGGAATCAGTGCTTCCAGAACCGAAACAATGCTTATTAAACATATGGGAGCCGACTGATCTAACCCACCCAGCGCAGGACTGGGTAACGATGGGAACCGTGGTTGCTAAAAGAAATATTGCACAGAGGTGGGGATCGACTGAGGTACCTACACTGCGAGACTGGTGTAAGGACATGGATGAAGCCATGGTAGCAGAAAGGGCGGTGCATGTACATCCGGGGTGCCCCCAGAAATGGGCAAGAGTCTGGGGAGATTGGAATAAATTCAGAGGGTATATTTGTGACCCACCAGGATTAGACAATGTACAAAGGTCAGATTAGAGATGTTGGAGGACAGGGGATGGGGGCGGTAAGAGGGAATGCTGTCGGAAGTTCACTGGAGTTGTGTCCACGTATTGCTTTCATGCAGATAAAAATGTATTGGTGTGGCCAGGATATAATGTTGTACAGATCACGCGAATTGTTGATGCCCTATGTTTCTAATAAAAATAATTTTTTACAAAAAAATTGGGAGCTATAAGACGCTAGGGTGACCTGCAATAAGTTAATAAGTTGGGAGGCGCTTAGCAGATTAAATGGAGGGTCACTGACAAGGTTTAAGTTTTATCAGTTATCCTCCTGGTGGGCGACGCAGACCTGGTGCAAGGAGGAGGCAAACTGGAAGTTTGATCTAGTTTCTAGAACAGGCATATGGAAAAGGGAAGTTTCGTTTTGGTACTGGGCCCTCCTGGAAGCCGACGAGGATGGGGAATCTGAAGTCATAAGACTGTGGGGCAAAGTATTTGGAGACAGAGTAAATGATGTGTATAAAACATGGTCTGACTCTTTTCTTATGTTGCTGGCTATAGTCCAGGGGTCTCCAACAAGTAGCTCGGGAGCTACTGGTAGCTCGCCAGTACCCTCAAAGTAGCTCTCAGAGGTGAAGTCAATCCCAGTATCTCATTCAGAGAGTCTATGCAGAGTCTCTAAGCATTTTAAAAAAGGCAGCACTTCTCATCTGAAGATCTTTAGCCAACCAGCCTATGGCAGGGACTAATATTAACAATCAAACACACACTGTGTCGGCCTATTGAGTCTGCCACATGGTCACCTTTATCCAGTCTCAGACTAAGTCACAAGGTAATTAGCCATGTGGTAGTCAACTGTTTTATCAATTTCACCATGTGTGTGAATAGTGGGCCATAAATGAAGAGTGCCAGTGGTAGCCTGAGCAGTAATCAGGGCTGACCCACTAAAGTGTGGGACTTCAGGAGTCAGAGTGAAAATGTTTTAGTTGGGTGCATGAGCAGCCAAGGGCTGAGGAAAGTTATGATCCTGAGCAGAGAAAATGAAGAGCCTCATCTGCATTCATCTATGTTTGCATCCATTATAAACATTGTTGATTCCTGTAAGCTACACCTGGTGTCACGGACTACCAAATGGGTACGCTAGCCACCATCATATGGGTTTTGTCTGTAGCACAATTGTGTCAGTTCATGGCATAATAGTCCCAATGACATAATTATGGCCATCCTTTACTATTTTGGGTATTCGTGGTCTAGTTATGGTACACTGGCAGCCATCAGTGACATTAAGAGCATGACTGCACTATATTTAGGTGTTCCTGATATACTTTTGGCTGCCCCTTGCATAATAAGGACCATGACTTAATAATATGGTGGCCATCCTGGTCCTTATGGTGTCCAGACTAGGCACAATTTATACTGGTGTGCATTATTGGCATTATACAGTCGTCCTCGGTGCTACGGTGCCATGGATTATGACTGTAATACCTGAGCATTTGAAGCAGCCTGTCCATATGAGGCATTTGTACAGGTGAGTGCTCAATTAAAATGACTAGCTGATGTTTGCGGACTATGTATTTCCTAAAAATGAAAAAAAAACAAGGGTTTTCTTCAGGAAAATGTAGTTTGTTTGCCCAAAATGGAAAGTGGTGATAGAAAAATCTGTATATTTTCAGAAATTGATATGCTGATGAAGACAAAAGGTTTCAATTCCAAAACACATTTAAAGTTGATACTTGAAAGATATGTCAAGCTGAATCGAGGAGACTTTTTGCTGTGGTTATGTCCTTTGTGCCACAAGGCATGTGAAGATTTGAATATTACTTTATCAGTCAGGTGGGGGCATTTAATATTGATAATTGTTTCCCTAGCATTTCTTCCGGTACTATCACCTCAAGCATTGCAACACATTGGGAAGAAGCACGACATCAAATTGCCCAATTAAAATTCCAGATTATTGAAGAAGTATCAAAACTTCCAGATCGCGACAATTCAAAATACTTATTACAAAGGGAAGCATTTTGGATTAAAAAACTTAAAACTCTAAGCCCCCATGGGCTTAATGACAAGTTTGAGATGGCTTGCTTCCTATAACCTATTCAGTCCCCGCAGGGCTCCACACCTATGTTAAACCACATAACTTGGATATACAAAGATCATACTAGTACCACATCTTACACAACCAGTACATATTACTGTTTCAACGCAGAATGATTTTATTGTCTTGTTGTTGTATACTATCCCTTTATTGTGATTATGTGATAAGACATGTTGTATCACACTGTTTTTTTTCCTAAGATGTGCTTTATTCATTAGAAATTTCTTTCATCCCAACTAAACACTTTGGACATCGTATGCTTTTCTGTTAAGCAATTTTTATCTTTGGGATTCACACACTTTCGTTTAGGCCTAACATTCCATATTAGGGATTTTTTCGGATACACATAGGATAGACACATCTCAAGAATTTATAACATCTTTGTTCTTGTTATATACATTCAAGAACGCAATGTTTATATTATCGACGTCGTTCTCTTTAGCAATTCATTCGTTAGTCTTTTTTCCATATCCATTTCCTGCGTTGTCACGCAGGAAATCCCGGCGTATACAAACCAGGAAGTACACGCAACTTTGAGAACACCAGCGATTTGAGACGCGGTTCCTCTATTTCTCGACTCGGTAAGCCCACCGCACTGTTTCCCTCGGAATCCCAGACATTTTAATCACCGTTAAACTTGAGATAACCGTCAAACTTTTTTCATTTTCCAGACGTTCCATATGCCACGGCCGGCTCCCCCTCGGGTCTTCATATACACGAATTGGAATAGGTGAGCCTTGATTCTCAGCTACGCGGTTGACAGTTACCGCTTATTATTGTTTTTCCTCTGTAGTTTACACCATTTCTCCATTAGTTTTTAGATCACGACCCAACTAAAGACATAGAACACTACACAACAGGTACGCAGTGTGACTTTTGTGGTTTCAAATAGCTCGCGGTTTAACATGTGGAACCTATTTTTCTTATTACAAATGATATTGTTTCTTCAGAGTGTGAACACGTGAAATCTAGAAACTCTTATGAAATCTTCAAAGGTATCGTATACCTCTCCTTGAGCACATTAGGCACTGTGGTGTAGGGAGCACTTTTCACCACAGTTTTTCTGAAACGTTACGATCTCGCTACACGCAGATCCTGAAACTCTCCTTTTTTCTCCTACAGCTTACCCCTGACGAAGGGACAGAAACGTCCCGAAATGCATTGGGTGTTAAAATAAGCTTGTCCTGTTTGAAATAAGCGTTTATCAAATGTATATGCGTGTATATATTCATTGACAACGTTATTTGCACGAAATATTTCATTGTTTTTTTCACAAGAATGTATATGTTTTTTTGAAAATCGTTTATGAAAAAATGTATTAAATGATCTAAAAGATCTCAAAGCAGTGCACATTGCAGCCCTAGTGATTTTCAACACTAGGCCCACACTTTCAGTTTCATACATGCCTCGCAAGCATCAAGCAACGTTGCACGCATACCATTAAAATCTGAGTACATCAGAAAGGAGTGCGCTCACCACCCATCCTTCTTCAAGCTGAATTGAAGAGACTTATTGCTGTGGTTATGTCCTTTGTGCCACAAGGCATGTGAAGATTTGAATATTACTTTATCAGTCAGATGGGGGCATTTATTATTGATAATTGTTTCCCTAGCATTTCTTCTGGTACTATCACCTGGAATACTTGGGTGCACTATGATAATCCTGCTTAGGGTGGTCATAGTGTAATGTTTACATGTGCTGTCAATATTTTACAGTGATAAAATTTGCGATGAGCGAACAGGACTTTCCTTGAGCTGAAGTAGCTCTCAATACAGAAAAGGTTGGAGACCCCTGCTATAGTCAAACCAGCTGCATCTGTATACCGCCTACAGAGTATATTGGTCCCCAAAAAAGCTATCTAAAGTGACAGGGAATGAATATAGCTGCCCTAGATGTAAGTACCCTGCAGCCGACGATATTCATATGTTCATGGAATGTTCAAGAATTAAACATTATTGGATGGAGGTATGTGATTTTGTGGAAGCCGTGCTGCATCAACAGATAGAAGTAAGTCCTAGTATGATCTTTTTCGGACTACCGAACGATGACTTCATGAATGCATCTGCTTCCAAATTTGTGTTCTATGTGGTAATTCTTGCAAGGAGGGAAATCTGCAGGGCATGGAAATCAGAAATCCCCCCGACCTTTCTGAATGCTTGAAGAGTATTATCTATGTTAGGGAATCAGATATGGCTTGCGATCAAAAAAGCAAAGGCAAGAATTGGGCAGCTCTATGAGACTGGAGGGAAATTGAGAGTGGGTCCCATGATTAAGCCAATGTACCGTCGGTCCTGGCCTCCTAAGTAACATCCTGGAGCCCCATGAGATGTGAACAGTTGTGGGAGAAGGTAATGGTACTATCTTGGAGGGAAAGCTCCTTTTTTTCTCTCCATCTGCTTCTCCTAAGGGCTGGAAACAGGATGGCATGGACTGATTGGAGGAATCCCATCAAGACTTTTTTTTTTGGTAGTATGAGGACAAAAAAAAATAAATAAGAATTACAGTCCTCTGTTATTTGATTTTTTAGTAGTGTACGTTTATCAGATGGATTTATTGTCAGGTGTGACGTATGTACACTTATTTTTGATAAGCTGCTTACTTTTTATTCTTTCCATGGAAACAATTTTATTTCATGTTATACGAAAACACACAGTTAAATGTACAACTATTTAAGATTGTAAATATGGCTTATCTTTTGTTGTCTTACCTCATTTTTATAATTATCATTACCCGGGCTACCTACATTTGTGAACATGTTACAACTTACAAGTTGTCTGATTTTACCCAATTTAAACATACAAGGATATCCGTTTGCCTATTGTGTTTGCGCTTGAAAAATGCCTGGTTATTTCAATTTTCAATGCTTTACAGTTTTTCGCTGATGAGTTAAACCCTACATTCTTTCAGGTTTATGTGCATACATTTTTAAATAGCTCATTTTAATTTCGAGTTTTTTAATCAACGATAGATGTTTTAGTTGAAATTTCATTTTGGTGATATGTAATGAATTATTGGCAGTTTTATGAATAATGCCAAATTATAAGGTATGTGTTGTAAAGAGAAAGGCTTACTCATTTGTGTCTATTTATTTTTATGTAAATTTTCCCAATACCCTCTGCAAGTGTATAACCACATTTTCCTGCACCACATGCCCACGTTTTCACTCTGGCCACTTGATCACAGAAGATGGCTAAAAATCAACCCACAGTTTTAGCCCTTTTAAGAAGAATGCATGTCTTTTTATTTTTTTATATATGAACTTCTTATAATGGGTAAACACACTCAAATAAAAAAAAATCTGTCTCAAAAGGAAACTCAATTTTTACTTCAATTTTTTTTTCAAGCATAGACCCTATATGCTCCCTTGTGATTCTCCTAATGCAAATGAATCTCATTGGAATATTCTGCTCAGCCTGACCAGGTTTCGTTTATCACATTCCAGATTTGCCTACCATAATGATAAAGATGACTACTTTATGCAAGGAAGCCCACTGTTTTGTCAGGGACACAACTGTTCAATGGATGTACACCATAATCCTAAGAACCTTCACAACATGTCAGTCATAGACATTATTATTCCAAGAATAGCCAGAATGATGTGACAAATGGCCACAAATATACCATGATTGCTAATAATGTGGCATTTAAAGCTGCCATTATCCAATAGTTTGTGGAAGCCTGATTTAAGCAGTATTTAACTTCATTATGCCATTGCAAACATAATAAGAAAAAGTTGCAATTAATCACAAACGGTCATACTTATGGCATAGATGTGCTGTAAAAATAATGTAAAAAAATATCCATACATTCTTAGGAATACTGTACACAGACCAAGATCTTTAATTTAGGCCCCTGCAGCATCGATTGGAACAATAGGAGACTCAAACCTTTTCCCATACCATAGACATTCAATATTAATTTCCATAGGCTTTGATAACAAGTTGACTGGCTCATAAACATTTTTGGGGATCAGCTCAAACAACACTCCTACTAACGTGTATCAATTCTTAGATATACCTAGTCAACTATCATATTCCTTAATCTTCTACAATGCATCGGTTCGAAGGAGATTTTCTCAACAACCCACTACAATTTCCTTCTAAATAAACTGGTATATTTTATGTTTGCATTAGACTTGTAGCACAAAATCTCATGCCGTAAATGGCTACCATACAACCTTCTTCCTGGATACAATGGCATGTAAACATGGTCCCTCACCACCTAGTTTTTCAATTTACATATCTACAGCTATCCATATCACTATTACACATTAAAATAATTCTGAATTGATTTCAAAGCAGTTTTTTTGTATAAATGTAGTATTTTAGGAAAAATATCCCACATTTTATTAGTATAATAGTCAATGTAACTATGTATGGAAGCGTCCACAACATTTTATTTAAACATTTGTTTTTAGTAATATCGACAGATTGAAAACCATATGTCTTGGAGCAGCATTGATTACAGCGGTGGATTTTAATTTAAATGTATTTAAAAATAAAGGGAAAATGTTATAAGGATTACACTCATGCTACTACTTATAATTAAATAGGGTATCCCCCAGTAAAAATTATAAGACAGAGGGCATGGAAATTGTAGGTCTCTTTCACACCTTGAATCCCTTTCCTTTAAATGGCAGCCCCTCATTCAATTGTTCACCCCTGTAGCTGGCCCACACAAGATTATATATTTGGTTCATGTTCACTATATTATTTCTGTTCTCAATTGTACTGTGGTTCAGAGTAACAACATTGACCACTTCTATATTCTTGCACAATGTCATGTGAAATCCCATTTGTTGCTTATTAGCCACATATTGGAAATACCAAATGTTTTTATTATTAAATATGATCAAAAGGTTCCTTAGTCCCTGATAAATGTAAACATTGGTAGGAATCCACCCTGACCCTAGTTGTGAACCATCCTGATAGCCAGGATACATTTATCTACATTTATTAAATATGGCTGAGTGTCATAATTCCTTGAAAAATAATCTAGCTAGCACAGACCAGCATATAGGATGACTTGGACCCCAAGTAGGAAATAATTGGTTCTCAGATTCACTAAGACAAAGAATGAGTGCAGTTAATAGTGATAAACAACAATAGTAAATAAGCCACAGGTATGAAGCACTTGTAAATAATTTAGTACAAATGATAAACAAAATTACAAGAAAAATATAGAGGCTCCAAAGAGGTACTTTTTACTCAAATATTGGTCTTAATTTACACTCTCAACAAATTCTGTCATTTTAGAAATCAACATGATGATATCAATAGCCCTGACAGAAAAAATGGTACATGAATTACTGAACAAAAACACTGATTTGTATTACAATGAATTCCATCCCGCATAAAAATACCAATCAGACTCAAGTCGAGGGATGCCCTCTTTTTTATAACACAACAATGAAGGTACATTTATTTTACTTGTCTTACATCCTCCATTTCTTTAAATTATCTTTTTACCTGTTTACTATCCATCTAAGCAATCAGAAAATTACATCCAATGATGCACCATAATCCAACTGAGTTTGTAAATATGATACAGAATTCTTGGTCTTTTGGTCACTCCCAGTACTTAATGTCTGCTTTCAATTGAACTCTGTCCCTGACACATGGGAAGGCTCTATCTTACACGTTTTTTCTCAAACGGAACACAGAGCCAATCCATGTAATTAGCACCCAATTGCCCCTTTTAATATTGGATTAAAATGAGTTCCAGGCTAGGATTCAATGGATTGAATCCAATCCGCTCACTGATCTTAAAAACTGGGATGAGGAGAAACAGAATATCTCTTTCTATCAAAAATGGTTTGGGCAAAATTGCTGCAATGAAGATAATATTATAGCTCTTATCCTTATGTCTATCACTGTATTGACAAGCAATGCATTTTTTTATATGTATGTTTTATTGAATATACTGTAGCATTTATTGTTGTTGAACGAAGGATTTTATGGTTAATTTGAAAGATTGAGGAATTCCAAACACAGTTACTCAGTGAAATCCTTTCTGTGCTCAACATCATTTGGGTCATAATTGAAGTAGGTGGTGGCACTTGAATTTCTAACCAGGGACCTACTAACAGATGTTGGATACAATGCTGCTGTCTATTCTCTCTCTATAAAGGTGGCATTGGTATAACCTTACTTCAGGGCTGAGTATTCACCCCAAAATTTGACAATCAACATATTCAAATATCACATTATATAGTTCATCTAATTATCCTGTATCCGATAGGCCTGCAAAGGGCATTGAATTCTCTTTACATCTACAACAACAATAAATTATTATAGGCCAACCTGAGCAAGGTAAATATTATAGTCCTTGGCATAGACATCAAGAACTCCAACAGGAAATGGGGCCTAGGGGCCCAATTCTGAAGTCGTTTACAAGGACTCTGAATCGGATTTGTGTTTGCCGAATCAGATCCGGAAACCCTTGTTTTCGGCCGAATCGGACACACTTTCCATGCCAGGAAGGTCACATTTTCACGAGTTTTGCTATGGTGGTAGGTCCCAGTCCTTCAGAGGTCTGGAAGTCCAAATGTTTTCAAAGTCCCATTTTTGCAGTGGCCATTCTCTATCTCCCATTAACAATAAAATTCAAGATGTTATTTTAATTTGACTTGATACCCTAGGGCATCTCGGCCCTGTTACGAACCAAAAACAAGAGTCGATGAGGGTGATTAAAATAAGTGGGCTTTGAGTTGTTTCCTAAATTTACAGTAATTTGGACATGAATGAACAAGAAGAGGGAGCTTTTTCCATTACACAGGGGTGAGATATGAAAAAGCCTTTCCACTGCTGTGTGTTAAACGAATGCGGGGGCACCCACAACAGGTCTTTCGAGCCAGATCTTGCAATACAGTAGGGAGCATATGCTTTTATTCTTTTCTGTAGATAAAGTGGGCCTTTGCCCTTTAAGGCATTATATGTGAGACACAATATTTTAAAATTACAGCGTTTCTTCACGGGCAACCAGTATTTATTTATTTATTTTTTCAATTTTGTTTATTGAATTTTCAAAACAATATTCCCAAAGACTAATACTACACACAATAGCATCATATAAGAATCCAACCATCGAGGTACACGTGAGGAGAGATCCCGCCTTTGTTCCCCCACCCACCACCCTCTCTACCCCCACCCGTCAGTGTGCCCACGGCAACCCCTCATCAACCTCTGCCTGTCGGGCCCCGTGGTCCGAGATATCCCAACTCCAGACAAGCAAGAAAACCCTGTCATTGTTCTCATGAGAGAAGGGGCCCCGCATTGACCTCCCTCTGCGCCCCCTGCTCCCACCCTGGCTACTCAACAGCTGTCAATGTAGAGTGCAGACGCTGAATCCTCCATGAGTGTACCTAAGTGGCCCCGTCCTGCATGGACTCCCCAGTAGCCCCAGTCAGCCCTGTCCCAGGTTCCACCCTCCGGTCCATGTCTACAGAATCCCTATCCCCCTCATTCAACATCTCCCAAGATCGCAGCTCTTCTACCAACACCCCCACGTCCTCGCCGCTTCCAGCGCCTTATCATTAGCTGCTCGTCTGGCCATCTGAAGCCGAAGCGTCCCTTCGCTTCCCGCCCAGGACAAGAAACTCGCCCTCCATCTCCGAAAGCTCGGACCGGGCCTGGCCTTCCAATGCAGAGTGAGCTCCCTCTTTGCCATTATCAGACCCAAATCGCAAAACTTGCTTGTAATTTTTGTACTGGGGGTGTGCGGAAACCACAACAAAAGGCAAGTCCCCATCTCCGCTTCCAACTCGCGCTCAGTCACCTGATTCAGGCACGCCACCACGTCCGCCCAATACGAGCCCAGTCCCTGGCAGGACCAAAACATATGACCAAAATCAGCCCCCTCCACCCTGCACCGTGGGCACGGCGATTGGGAGCCTCCGAAGTACCGCAGGATTTTGACCGGGGTTAAGTAAGCCCTATGGAGAGTGTAAAATTGGATCAATTGAAATCTAGCATTGCGCGTGCCCTTTCAAGCCCGCCGCAAAAGCTGCGCCCACGTCGTCTCGGGAATGGGCCTACCAAGATCCCCCTCCCATTTACCCCGCAAGGCATCCATGGGTGCCAACCTCTCCGTGGACAGCTGCCCGTAGAGACAGCTGCCCGTAGAGACAAGTGATGGCCCTAAATGTACCCGACGCCATAGTGACGTACTGACATTCCCAAGAAGTTGGGGGCTCTGACAGCCCCATCTTCCATTGTTTCTGGATCCCAGATACCAAGGCGGTGTGCAAAAGATAGTCACCCCTCGGCAGGTCATACGCCCCCTGGAATGACAACAAAACGCCATCCCTGTATAAGTCCCCAATCATGTGAACCCCACACTCTTCCCAGTGAGCCAGCGCCGACCAGTCCCCGCCATGTGGGAGGGCCGTGCACATGCCCAGGGGTATCTCCGGGGCATACGGCACCGGGAAGCCTGCCCTTTTCTGACTACGGATCCAGCACAGCCGGAGTGTGCACTCCTCGAGGGTAAGCTTGTCCAGTCTGAGCCTCTGCCGAAGCACAATGAATGACAGCACATGTCGCGGGATGACCCTATCTTGCGGGCCCTCGGTGCCTCGAAACTCACGCGCCACGGCCTGCGGCAGCCACTACAGCTGTGCCGCCAAGTAGTACCATTCAAAATCTGGGGCTGCCAGCCCTCCCTCCTCCCGCGGCCTCATCAGCGTTAATAGCGCCACTCGTCGCCTCCCAGCTCCCCAAATAAACCCTGTCATCAATGTCCGGAGCGTCTTGAAAAAGGTGACCGGGATCCATACCGGCAAAGTACGGAAAAAATAGAGCAGTCGCGGCAGCGCTATCATCTTCAACAGCGCTACCCGCCCAGCAACCGAAAGAGGAAGGGTGCGCCAGAACCCAGATAGGCTCCCAACGCAGATCCGCCAACTCCGAAGGCTGCTGCACTCCCGGGGACAAAGGAAACAGGCAGGTCTTAGTCCAATTCGCCTGCAACCCCGACAAGCGACCAAACTCCTCTAGCAGGGTTTGGCACCCCGGAGGGAAACCCCCGTATCGGCCAGATATAACAGGAGGTCATCCGCATACAGCGAGATGTAATGTAGCTCTCCTCGCAACCGAACGCCCTCGTAGTACCGCCCTTGCCGGGCATGGGCCGCCAGGGGCTCAACCGCCACTGCGAACAACAGTGGGGAGATAGAGCAACCCTGACGCGTGCCCCTCCCCACCTGGCAAGCCGCTGATATAGTACGTTCCGTACGAACCCTAGCCGTAGCGGAGCTATATAACAGCTCGGTCCAGCGCACAAAATTATCACCCAGGCCAAACTCCCTCAGTACCCGGAACAGATACGGCCACTCCACACTGTCGAATGCCTTTTCGATGTCCACCGATAGCACCACAGCGTCCGACATACCCTCCCCTCCCTCTCCCATTATCCGCACCAACCGCCGGATGCACGTCGCAGTATTCCTAGTCGGAATGAACCCCGATTGGTCCGAATGTACCAGGGAGCGCATGTGACCCAAAAGACTCGTGGCCAAAATCTTACTAAGGATCTTATAGTCAACCGAAAGCATGGAGAGCGGCCGGTATGCCGTCGTAGAGGTGGGAACCCCGCCCTTCTTCAGCAACGGTACTATGATCGCCTCTCTCATAGTGACCGGAAGCCGTCCCAGACCCCACGCCTCCCTATATACCGACTGTAGCCACGGTGCCAGAGCATCCAAGTACGCAGCATAGAACTCCACCGGAAGGCCATCAGCCCCAGGAGTCTTCCTCCGGGCCATATGTTTAACCGCTGTCCTGATTTCGCCCAGAGAGATATCTGATCCTAACGCAGAGCCCTGCTCCGGATCCAAGAGGGGCAACCTCGCCGCTTCCAAGTAATCGTCCAGTCCATCTGGTAGGCCCCGCATACTACTCTGGTACAGCAACGAATAATAACCCAGGAACTGGTCATTAATCTCCTTTTGCGAGTGGCTCCCCGTTGGCGCAGCCAGCGACACCACCGGGGAGCCCCGAACCGCCGGATCAGCCAGCCAGGCCAAAAGCGACCCCACTTTGTCCCGTTCAGCCTGTGCCCGCACCATATATTACTTATAGTCATAGCAGCGAAGCCGCTCAACCTGAAGGGCTACCTCCTCCCGCGCCGCCAACAGCTCCCCCCGAGCGCCCCCAGCCGTGTGGTCGTCTAACTCTGCCTGCCGCAGCCGCGTCTCAGCCTGGTCAACATCCCGTAACAGCACTTTGCGCGTCCCAGCCACCGACGAGATGCAAATCCCTCTCACCACCGCTTTGAGCGCGTCCCACTCCTGCGCTCTACTCGTCGCCGTCCCTGAGTTGCTTAGGAAGTAGCGCTCCACGCCCTCCCCCAACTCCGCATTGAACACGGGATCCTCCAGCATCACCGGGTTCAAACGCCACGTTGGGATCGCCGGTCGTTGCCACGACCAGAGTATCGTAATCAAGCAGGGGTTGTGGTCCGAGAGTGTCTTTGCCAGGTACTCACTATAGGGCGTAAGCTCTAGGGCTCCTGGGGTACACAAAAAGCCATCCAGTCGAACATGTAAGTCATGCGGCACTGAATAAAAGGAGTAGTTCCTGTCTAACGGGTGGTGTACCCGCCAGGCATCCACAAGGCCCCACGCCTCCTGCCAATCACCTTGGCCACTCTACGCACCGCTGATTGAGCTAGCGGAGGGTGGGATCGGTCCAATTCCACATCCGCTACAGAATTAAAGTCCCCCCCGATGAACACCGTTCCAGCTAAGTACGCCGCCAGCTTCCCAGAAAGCCACGCAAAGAATGCAGAGTGATCGGAGTTCGGGGCATATACACTGCAAAATGTCACATCTCTGCCGTCCAGGCGGCCAGACACCAACACAAACCTCCCCTCAGGGTCTACTAGTGTGGTCAAAGGTTGGAAAGGAACCCCGGCTCGTACCCAAATTAAAGTCCCCCTAGCAAAGGCGGAGAATGTAGTGTAGAACAACTGTCCCCTCCATCTCCTCTGTAGCGCCCGCCCCTCCGCCTGGTCAACGTGTGTCTCCTGCAAGAAGGCCACCTGGATCCCCCTACGGACTAAATAAGCATGTACCTTATAACGTTTCCTCATGGAATTCTGGAATTCAGCCCACACACATTCCAAGTGACACATCTCAACTCAAGTCGGTTCGCCATATGGAAGGATACAACAGAGCACAATCCAACACAGCCTAGCGGGCACACTGACAAACCCCCCCCCCCCCCCCCCCCCCTGCAAAACATCCCCAACAAACCCCCTTCCCTCCCTTCCCCAGAACAGGCTCTAAACCATAGTTACCCATCCAAACACAGTCCCAACGAAGAAAAATACCCTGGTAGCTGC
Source organism: Triturus cristatus (assembly GCF_964204655.1). NCBI lineage: Eukaryota > Metazoa > Chordata > Amphibia > Caudata > Salamandridae > Triturus > Triturus cristatus. Next base: position 904,102,380 of record NC_140579.1, read on the forward strand.
CAGGGACTCACAATAGGTGTGAGGTAGAGGGGGTGACCTAGCACCAGCACAAGCCGGACCGCGATCCCACCAGCCCACCCTATGCGTCAGGCCTCAATCATCACATTCCCCTCTTCCCGGCAGCGTCCCGCCCCCGGTGGCCCCCCCTGACCACGAGACCCCCGCCAAGCCTCCCACCATCATCAGCAGAACCCCTGCTACTCCCCACTGCGCCACAGAACAACCCCCAACGTGCCAACTCCGGCTGTAGACCAATGAGAAAGAGGCATCATCACGCATCCAAGAGGCCATCGGCAGTTCCTGGCGTAACCCCCGGCAGGTGTTCGACATCCTCCCCAGTGTCCTCCGACCCCGGCGAGTCTGCCCCCGCAGACGTCTGCCGGGAGCCCGAGTCCGCCGGCGACGCCGCAGCGCCGCCCCAGAAATAGCAGAGACTGCCTGCAGAGCCGCCTGCCTCTCCAGCTCCGTCTGAGAAGCCGACGGCGATTGTCCATTCTTCGCACGTTGTCTATTGCGGCGGCCCTGACGGGGTCGTGGCCTTGCCCCACCTCCGGTTCTTGCCGACCAGTGCTGTCCCCACCTGCACGATACTGCTCCAGCCAGTGCCAGGCATCGTCTGGCGCGTCAAAGAATGTAGATGTCCCGTCCACCATCACCTTCAGACGTGCTGGAAAGAACAGAGCATACTGGATCCCCTCCTCCCGGAGGGCCTTCTTAACTGCCATGAAAGAGAAGCGGCTCCGCTGGACCTCCTGGGAATAATCAGGGTAAAGAGAGACCGAGGCATTATCCACTTTGTACGGACCTGATGTCCGGGCATTCCGCAATATAAGGTCGCGGTCCCTGTAGTGCAGCAGGCGTGCAACCACCGGCCTAGGGGGACGACACACAGCCGGCGGGCGAAACGGCACTCGGTGGGCCCTCTCCAGGGTGTAGAACTGCGACAATCCTTCCGGCGCCACCACCTCTCGCAGCCAATTCTCCAAATACTCAACCATCTTGTCCCCTTCAATTCTCTCGGGAAGGCCCACCACCCGGATATTATTGCGCCTGTTGCGCCCTTATGCCTCCTCAGCCCTTTTCTCCAATATCTGCACTCTACGCGATAAGTCACTCAGGGAGGCCTCCGTCGCCTTCTGGGCAGGTTCCAGCGTCTCTAGCTTGTGTTCCGCGTTTTTGACGCAGTCAACCAGTTTGCCATGATCAGCGCGCAAAAATCCAAGGCTCGTGGACACTTGTGCTATGTCGTGGCCCAATGCCTCCCGCGTGTCCGATATAGCCTTAAGGATTTGATCCAGCTGCTGCTGCCGGAGTCCCGCTGCCGAAGTTCCAGCCGGGTCCTGAGCCTGAGAGCCAGGCGGGTCCTCCCGGTGCTCGGCCTGGGCCGCCCCCGGGCCTCGCCGTGGCTTCCCCATACCCGGGCCCCGACAGCAGTCCAGCTCCAAGGCCGATGAGCCCGCACAGTGAACACCAAGGAGCGGGATATTCGCACTGATCTCCCTACTCAGCAGCAACTGTTCCAGGCGCCCGATACCTCCACCAAGGTCGTTTCCCTATCCGCCGTACCTAGCTCAGGGGCCACAGCCGCAACCGCCGCCAGGCAGGAGGGGGCCGGTGGGCAGCGATGGGAGTATGTGCGTGTGTCGCGATCGCGGTCACTCCGGGGTTATGCCACATGCCGAGGAATCCAGTACCGCTCCCAGCTCAGCGCACTGGGAGACCACACTGCCCTGGACCCGTCCCGCTGGTTGAGGGCTCCCTCCGCCGCCCAGAATGCGCAGGCCCAGCACGCCCGTCGCCAACACCAGCAAAGGCATCCGGTCACTACAACAGCCGGGCGCAGGCCACCCGGCGCCTGCACTGCTCTCGCCGTGGGCCGCGGTCTGCCCTCCAAGGTCCTGAAGCGTCACGGCCGGGCCCAGCTTAACTCCAGGCGCCGCCGATCCAACTGCGCCTCCCCAGGCCTCGCAGGCTCCGCTGATGCTACCAGCCATCCGCGATCCTCCGCACCCCGCCTGGGCCGACACCGCTCCCTCCGCTCACCTCGGGGCCAGAAAGCCGCAGCGCGGCCGACGATCCGCCCCGGCTGGGTCACCTGCTACTTCTGGCGAGGCCGCCCCATACGCAACACCGGGGATGAGAGGCCCTTCACAGGCCGCAAGCAAGATGGCCGGGCCCCACCAGGCAGGTCCTCCGCAGTCGCCGAACCGGGCGGCCCCCGGCGCCTCCGCATGAAGCTCGACCCACCGGCAGGCTCCTCTCCATCCGGGGGAGCCCCCTCCTGGGACTCAGACGCCGCCGGGAAGGGTCAAATCAGGATAATTAGCACGGCCAACACGGAGCTCAGAGCTCACGCGTCCATGCTCGGCGGTGTCCAAGCCACGCCCCCCTCGGGCAACCAGTATAGTTCTTTCAGCAACGGCTCCAAGGAAGTGATAGAAGGGCAGTTAATCACAAACCTCGCTGCCGTATTTTTAACAACCTGAAGTTTAGTAATCATCGTTTCGCTAACGTTTGACAGCAGGGCATTGCCATAATCCAGTTTGCTTATTACGATGGACTGAACAAAAGAACTCCGGAAGGAAATAGGGAGGTAAGGGAAAATTCTGCACAGTGGTCTTAGTCTTATCTGTATTGAGCTTGAGATTGTTCTCATTCATCCTCCTTTGTGCAGATCCTATTTACCTACACATGGGGCTAGTTAGGGAATTCAGCATGACTCTTCTTTGTGGTCACTCTAAACCATTACAGGGATGAGATTCCCTCCAACATTGTATTTGTGCAAACGTGGCTGGTTGACAAAGGGCCGCCTTCTCCAGGCTCCACCGTTCATTTACTTGTTAGGTACATTTTTGGTCCAACCCTACTAGCCTTCCGGTAAGGGGCAATAAAACACCTCCACAGAGCAAGGCCATTATTACTGCACTGGGAGAAGTTTTCACAGTTTATAAAGGCCAAGGAGTGGCTTGACATCTGCTGTAGAGTAAGGGTGGGCGTAGTTTGCGAAGTAGCACTTCGCGAAGCTACGCAAAGTGAAGTTCGCACTACGCGAGCTACGCATAGCACTTCGCGAACTGCGTAGTAACATGTTCGCACTGTGCAAGATGTTGTTTTCAATGATTGCACAGTGCGGACAACCAACCGGCACTGTGCAATCATTGAAAATGGCATCTTGCACAGTGCGAGCTGTAGTTTTCTGCTGCTCGAGTAGATTTTTACTCGAGCGGCAGCTTTCTCAACGCGAACTGGTAGTTTCTCATCGCGAGCGGTCGCGAGCATACGCGACCCCTCGCAAAGAGAAACCTGACCTCCTCGCGTTGGGAATCTCGCCGGGAGGTTTATTTTCCATGCTCGCGATCGCCAACTTGATGTTGCTGATCGCGAACAAGGAAAAAGTCTCGCCGGGATGTCATTTTGCTTGCTCACGGTCGCCAACTTGACGTTGAGGACCGCGAGCAAGCAAAAAATGACCGCAGCACTACGCAACACTACGCTGCGCGTGTTCGCACTGTGCTACGTGCAGTTCGCGTAGCGTAGCCTAGTGCTTCGCCCAGGCTTACTGTAGAGCAAATGCAAATTAGCATCCCAGAGTTTTAGACAGGGAACAAGTAACTTTCTAAAGATTACTTTAAATAAATATTTGCTAAGTATTAGGTATTATCAATGTATTTGGTTTTTTTTATAAACATGGAACATCTTTGCATGAATTTAGTACTAATTACCTGTCAATAGTTACAAATTTGACATTTTCTAGGATTCTGCTGGTGCCTTGTTAGTGGAGAAAATGTTTTGTGGCCAACATATACCCAGTAAAGAATGCCTGGGACTATAGACACAACTACTTCTTTGAAGATACAAGTTTTCAGAAACTTAAACATTTGTAGGTGATTGGGCTCACCCTGCAGGTGTAATGGTATTATATATCTTATAGGTGAGAAAAGCAAATGATCTCCTCCCCTTACGCGCATACATAAGTGGATAAACATCAAGTAGAAGGGCATCAGCAGATATTAAAGATCGGTTTGGAATGTATCTTATTTAATAACAGACAGTGTAAACTGTGGACTATGTCTGGGTGACCGTGTTGTTTCAATTCACAGCAAGCAGAATCTTAAATGCCCTTTTCTGAACATGTTGCAAGCAGGGCCAAATTTTTAAAGAAGGAAGCCAAAAATATAGTGAATTACAGTAGTCTACCCGGGAAAGAATCGTAGGACTATGTTTCACACCTATGTTAACACCCCAAAAACAAAAAACAGGACACTAAATTTGCATTTACTTGCTTTTAGAAAGTGACCTAAATGTTAATGAAGACACATAGGTGCCGATCACGATCCGGTAAAAAAATAGCCCGTACGACTCGTATCCGGTCTTTTTACCGTACGAATCGTACAAGTGCCGTACAAACTGCCAATTACGATTCGCATGGGAAAAAGACCATACGAATCGCATTGGGAACAATTCCCCACACGTCCTCGGGTCGGAAATTGTGTCCGACACGTCCCCGGGCGATTTACCGTACAAATGTGAAAAGTCAAGTCCGACCGCGGAATCACGATCCATCCCATGCGTCCGATGTTACAACCGTATGCAAAAAACACCGTCCGCACCGAACACCCATAGCAACCATGGAGACATGTGCCCGCATACGCGCCGAACACCCCCCCCAGCCCCCGTACGTTCGAGTCGTACCCCCACCCGTGTATGTACACCCGTGTACATGTCCTACCCCCCGTGTATGTACACCCGTGTACGAGTCGTACCCCCGTGTATGTACACCCGTGTACGTTCGAGTCGTACCCCCACCCGTGTATGTACACCCGTGTACGTGTCCTACCCCCGTGTATGTACACCCGTGTACGAGTCGTACCCCCGTGTATGTACACCCGTGTACGTTCGAGTCGTACCCCCACCCGTGTATGTACACCCATGTACGTGTCCTACCCCCCGTGTATGTACACCCGTGTACGAGTCGTACCCCCGTGTATGTACACCCGTGTACGTTCGAGTCGTACCCCCCGTGTATGTACACCCGTGTACGTGTCGTACCCCCGTGTATGTACACCCGTGTATGAGTCGTACCCCCGTGTATGTACACCCGTGTATGTTCGAGTCGTACCCCCCCCCGTGTATGTACACCCGTGTACGTGTCGCACCCCCCGTGTATGTACACCCATGTATGAGTCGTACCCCCCGTGTATGTACACCCGTGTACGTGTCCCACCCCCGTGTATGTACACCCGTGTACGTTCGAGTCCTACCCCCCGTGTATGTACACCCGTGTACGTGTCCTACCCCCCGTGAATGTACACCCGTGTACGAGTCGTACCCCCCATGTATGTACACCCGTGTATGTTCGAGTCGTACCCCCTGTGTATGTACACCCGTGTACGTGTCGTACCCCCCGTGTATGTACACCCGTGTACGAGTCGTACCCCCCGTGTATGTACACCCGTGTACGTTCGAGTCGTACCCCCGTGTATGTACACCCATGTACGTGTCGTACCCCCCATGTATGTACACCCGTGTACGAGTTGTACCCCCGTGTATGTACACCCGTGTACGAGTCGTACCCCCCGTGTATGTACACCCGTGTACGTGTCGTACCCCCCGTGTATGTACACCCGTGTACGAGTTGTACCCCCGTGTATGTACACCCGTGTACGTGTCGTACCCCCCGTGTATGTACACCCGTGTACGTGTCGTACCCCCGTGTATGTACACCCGTGTACGAGTCGTACCCCCCCCTGTATGTACACCCGTGTACGTTCGAGTCGTACCCCGTGTATGTTCGAGTCGTACCCCGTGTATGTACACCCGTGTACGTGTCGTACCCCCTGTGTATGTACACCCGTGTACGTGTCCTACCCCCGTGTATGTACACCCGTGTACGTTCGAGTCGTACCCCCGTGTAGGTACACCCGTGTACGTGTCGTACCCCCCGTGTATGTACACCCGTGTACGAGTCGTACCCCCGTGTATGTACACCTGTGTACGTTCGAGTCGTACCCCCACCCATGTATGTACACCCGTGTACGTGTCCTACCCCCGTGTATGTACACCCGTGTACGTGTCGTACCCCCCGTGTATGTACACCCGTGTACGTGTCGTACCCCCAACCGTGTATGTACGACCCGTACCCTCACCCGCGGACGTATGGAGCGTACCCCAGGCCCCAACACCAGCACCTCCACACAACATCGCGCATGTACGAGTCGTACCAAGCCAGACACAAGGACAGCACTGTACAACAAAATGCCCGAAGTACACACCGTACACACGCTAAAAACGCACGTACACAACCAGGACAAAGCAAAACAACACAAGAATACACCATTCGAATGGCACTAAGCCACTAAACATGTCCAACAAGCTCAAAAACAACACAATCACTGACCTGCAACTGCCAAAATCCAAAACAGAGGCCCAAAACACAACCACTCCTTATAACACACCCACCCAAAGTTCAAACACAGCCACACCCACCAATGGACCAATAAAAAGGGCCCACACACACAAACCATGAGCCTTTGCAACAGACTCACTGCTGCCAGACCCCACAGACAACCTACAGCACCATACTAGAAGCCTTACCACACCTTACACTTGCACACCTTCACACACACACCTTCACAAACACCCCCACATCACATTCACACACACACACCCACAACCATCCACACACCCCCCCCACCATCCACACCCACCCCTCACCATGCCCACTAACAAGAATCCAAAGTTCACTAGCCGAGAGTTGGAGGTCCTTGTCGATGAAATCCTCAGAGTTGAGCCACACCTCTTTGGAACATTGGTCAGACAGACCACCATTACAGAAAAAACATCCATTTGGCAGACCATCGTTGATGCTGTGAATGCTGTTGCGGACACCAGAAGGACCAGGCATGAATGCCAAGCCAGGTGGTACGATCTGCGGAGGAGGGTCCGAGCCAAAATGACCGACTAACACAACCAGGCCAACGTCACTGGAGGAGGGCCGCCCCGCAGACGCGTAGAATACCATCCCTGGGAGGAGAGGGTGATGGCCATACTGCCGGTGGTGGCAGTGGACGGATTAGAAGGACTCCGAGACCCGGGTGAGTACATAAACAACTCACCTCACATGGGGGGAACGTCATCCACAACCAAACTCACAAACAGGCACGCAACCACCCCAAGCTATCGCATGACTCAACCACACTCCATGAACACGCACATGCCACTAGCGCCACCATGCCCCATGCACCCAGCTGGACAATGTCAAGTCACAGGCCACAGAAAACACCAACACAAGACACGGTAACCCGGATGGCGGGAGTGTGGGCCCCAAAAATCACATAGTGCAACTCAGAAGCAGACAACAATGCCCTCTGCCAATATGGCCTAGGTCACAGCCAGACAAACACTGTGTCCCCACACAGGAAAGACTCGCCAGCAAATGGCGGACGCCTTGCATAAACACATGGGGGTGACGGCACGTTCTTGCACATGACAGCAGCTAATGAACAGCCAACACTGTGAAAGAGTGGCAGCACACACCACCACAGCAGCAGTGCAGACACACACAATACACCCAATGGGTGCCTGGAGATCAGAAACAAACTCACATCAACAATCCAAGGGCCATTCAAAGATCTGCGAACAGTCTGTGCCCAGGAAGCTGGGCTGAGGTGACAGAGGGTGACACACAGAGGGAGGGAGAGGGGGACAGAGAGGGAGGGAGACACAGGGAGACGGACACAGGGAGGAGGCTGACACACGGAGGGAGGGAGAGGGGGACAGAGAGGGAGGGAGACACAGGGAGACGGACAGAGGGAGGAGGCTGACACACGGAGGGAGGGAGAGGGGGACAGAGAGGGAGGGAGACACAGGGAGGAGGATGACACATGGAGGGAGGGAGAGGGGGACAGAGAGGGAGGGAGACACAGGGAGACGGACAGAGGGAGGAGGCTGACACACGGAGGGAGGGAGAGGGGGACAGAGAGGGAGGGAGACACAGGGAGACGGACAGAGGGAGGAGGCTGACACACGGAGGGAGGGAGAGGGGGACAGAGAGGGAGGGAGACACAGGGAGACGGACAGAGGGAGGAGGCTGACACACGGAGGGAGGGAGAGGGGGACAGAGAGGGAGGGAGACACAGGGAGACGGACAGAGGGAGGAGGCTGACACACGGAGGGAGGGAGAGGGGGACAGAGAGGGAGGGAGACACAGGGAGACGGACAGAGGGAGGAGGCTGACACACAGAGGGAGGGAGAGGGGGACAGAGAGGGAGCGAGAAAGGGACACACAGGGAGAGCAAATCAGCCTTGTGGGGTGTGGGGATGTCTGCTCGTCAGCAGGTGGACTGCGTGCATGTAGACAAGGGTGGCCAGTGCCAGAACCCCCCTTCTTCTCCATGGCAAAACACAGGCCCATGTCAAAACCTGTGCACGAGCACAACGACAGCTACCTGCATCATATAAGTGTGTGGAACCACACCATGTGCACACGTACAGTGCTACACGGAAGGCGCCAATGCATGGCTCGCCACACCTGCCCACTCCACTGCTGACTGCTGTCACAATTGACGCAGCAAGTAAGACTGTGCCCTCTAGGTAAAGTCTCAAAAGCTGTGGCCAAGGGACATACCCATGCACAAGTGCACTGTCAGTGGAATGCAAGACATATACAAATTCCCAGAGAAAATGTGCCAACTTTCAAAACAATGAAACATGGATGTTGCATGGAACAAAATTAACATTGTCTCTCTCACACACAGGTCAATGTCGTCGATCACCCCCCAACACTGGGGGGGAAGCCACACAGGATCCGGCTCGGCGGGATGACGGAGCCACCGGCAGCGACGACTCTCACCACTCTGTGGACGAACCCGACCCCGACCAACCTGGCCCCTCTGGTGTCCAACGACCTGCAGCACCTGCGTCAGGTACAACTGGGCCAACCACCACCCCCACTCCTGCCACATCCCAGGAGACACCCAGGATCCCTGCCCCACCACCACAATGCAGCCAGGCTGGCCAGGAGGGACACGGTGTCCCGGGCACCCAGGAGGAGGCAGGCGACAACGCCAATGCCACCCCTCAGGGGTCCCGGAGACCCGATGTGCCCACAAGGGCAGGCCAGGTGCAAGTGGGCAGGGGTGGTGGGAGTGGAGGACGGCGGAGGCGCGAGCCTGACCAGTTGGCTGGGGAACCGGTATATTCCCATGTCCGAAACATCCTGGACACATACCGGCAGGACACCACGGGCATGGCCCAGGTTGTGTCCATCCTCGAGGGGATCAAGACCCAGCAGGCCCAGCAACATGCGGAGCAACATGCCTGTCTACTGCAACACCAACGGAGGATGGAGGACAGACAGGCTGAGCTCGTGACGGTGTTCACGGGAATTCACAGTACACTCCGTCGGATGGCCGACAACATGGGCAACCCTCCCTGTGCCATCAGGCGTAGAGCATCACCACCCACAGGGAGGGATGAGGAGGAGGAGGAGGAGACATCCGACGGAGCATCCCAAACATCGTCACGGCCTGCTTCTGAGGGTCCCCGCAGGAGGGCGGGTCGTCCACGGAAAAGACCGTGAGGGTCGGCGCAACAGCACCATCTCCCAGGACACCTGGCCTGGCACCTGGCCCACTGGAGCAACAGCAGCACAGCATCAAAAGACATTCTCTGCCACATGGACTTGCTGGTCACTGTCTGACCAATGTTGACAAACACTGTGGCATGGACTCTGAGGATTTCAAATGGCAAGGACACCAACTCCCCTAGTGAACTTTGGATTCCACACACCCGGAATGCCCCTCATGTCAAACCCCCCCCCCCCACCCCAATCAAAATAAAAAGTCACACCATAAAGAGAAGATGCCTACTGATTGCATTATTACCTTACATGTGTCTTGTAAAGTCTAACTATGCCTGAGTTCTCATTTGACTTCAACCATCCACACCCTGGGGCCTGAGTCTGGCACAGGACACACATGGGTCACATTGTATTAGGCAAGACAGACATGGAGCACCATACACACCCGTGATGGGCCCAACCAGCTGAGGGGGTGGCCGCACAACCGTGCCGACAGACATATTGAGTACAGCGACAGCCATGCGCAGAGGTCAGGGATCATGTGGAGTGTCCTGGGGGGCACCCAGGTATGTGTGGACAGGTGGCAGAACCATGTCCTGCAAGCTTGTCAGGTGGATGCAGTGAATGGTGGCCTGGCCAACGTTGGATGCATGGGGATGGTACATGTCACAATACCCACACAGTCATGGACTACATGCACAATACAGAGTCTAATCCCACACAAACAGCTTGCATCTTGCTACTCTACACATAGACACATAGCCACTATCACGGAAAACCATGCCACACATGCCGGATGCACCGTGGCAACACACCAGCATTGACTGAGAAGAGGCACCTTGGAGGCATAGGGACACCTTTATTAGTCATGTATTCGGGATTGCAGAGTCAACTTGGAGTACACATGAACGGGTCATGTGGAGTAACATGTGGGTCCAACACTGGAACCCCCCTTCTGCAGCCCAAATGCGTGATAGCCATGGAACTGGCACACAAGTGTCGGATAACAGCTAAACACCCCCTGCTGCTCACGGAGAGACTGCCATACACCATTGATCCGCTGATGTGGAAGTCCCACAGCATGTCAAGCCAAGGCAAACCGTATGTGTCCGAGGGCAGTGTAACACACATTGATGCCATCATCACATTCCACAATCCCATCACTGATGACTGTCAACAAGTCTGACCATCTATTCAGGTGTACCCAGCTGCATGTAATGTGTACCATGGTGATGCGACATGTCTGCAGAGGAACCAAACATCGACAGGGGCAGTGTGCATACATCGTGAACAACTGCCACACCCAATACACCCCTGATGCATCCCTTACCCTAAGGAGACTTCCAAACTTGTCCGTGCCTGTAACGCGGAGTCAGCACACGATGACGTGTCCATGAGGAATAGCAGTGCCACAACAATGCAACCAGCAGACGGCATGCGCAAGTACCTGGGGATGAGAGACACACAAGAAGTCAGCCACAAAAAGCACAGCCACTTGCATGTGCATGTACTCGACACATGTAAGGATGACAACATGACAGGTCACAATTATGACTGGGGAAATACACATCACTGCCACCATCACTCCAGTGACACATCCACACACTCCTTTGACTCACGTGGCATACATGCAGATGGACACACACATCGCAACACATGCCACACGGGGACTAATGCGTGCACACACAGACACTGGTACTCACCACTAAGCAAAGAAGTCACGTATGAGCCGAGTCCGGATGTCCTCTTGCGGAACCACGTCCTCCACATCACTAGCCCCATTGCCAAGACCTTCGTCCTCCACGGGTGGATATTCCTGATCATCTTGATCCAGGATGAGTGGCACAGCTTTCTCAACTGCCATGTTGTGCAGCATGCAGCACACCATAAAGATTTTGCATACCTGCGCCGGGGCATATGGGAGCGCACCGCCGGTCTTGTGGAGGCATCGGAATCGGCTCTTCAGGAGGCCAAACGTCCTCTCTATCACTCGCCTTGTCCGGCCATGGGCGGTGTTGTAGCGGAGCTGGGCCGGCGTGATGGGGTTGCGGAGAGGTGTGATCAGCCATGGCATGTTGGGATAGCCAGCGTCCCCTACATGGAAAGCACATGGACATAAGTAGGACAGGAGAAGCGGTCGTGCTGGAAGTCTACGCAAAATACAGGACAGACAGACTGTACCCACCAACAACACATGCTCGTTCGTTGCGCAGCTGCGTCATCATTTCAGGCATCCTGCTACGCCTCATGATGTAGGCATCGTGTGCTGATCCTGGAAAATGAGCACAAACATGTGAAATCACCATGTTGGACAGACACACCACAAGGGCATTGATGGAGTGGTAGTGCTTGCGATTCCTGTACGCTACCTCCTGTGCCTGTGGTGGTACCAAAGCCACATGTGTCCCATCTATGGACCCAATGACATGGGGCATCCCTCCCAGGGCATAGAATCCTCGCTTGACCCCAGTCAACATTTCAGGGGTTGGGAAATGGATGAAGTCATCTAGATGAATCAACATGGCCCCTAAGAAATCATGCAGCACACGGCAGAACATGCTCTGGGACATGCCACCAACATGAGCTATGGTATTTTGAAAGGTACCCGTGGCAAGAAAATGTAGGGCTGCCATTACCTTCAGCTTGGGTGTCAGTGCCGTAGGATACCTGTGCAGCGGTTGCAGGTGTGGTGCCAGTCTCGCCGTCAACTCCTGAATCAATGGTTGGGGGAAGCGGTAGCACCGGATACAGTCATTCTCCCGCATGGCAGCCAAGTCCGGAATTGGTCGGGGAAGAGGTGGCGCTCTGCAGTAATTTGGAAGTGACAAGGAAGAGCGAGTGCACCACAACAACAATTTATTTGTACTGAGCACATGTTAATCTGTCAATACACATATGCTACATACGGAGTCAGGTATGTGCCACATGCCCTGGACACGTATGGCTGCCAGGTGACACTCCTACCAAGACCCAGCTACACACGGAGATTGTGAACCTCCACATGCCATGGCATGGGATTAGCTGTGTCCCAGTGTAAGTGAACAGCCAGACGCAAGACAGGAGTGACATACATCCACACATCAGCAGAAGTAGGATGTCGATTGCAGAGACTGGTAGCGGAACACTAGAGCCACAGGTCACATGACATTACACTAGGACAGCCCACACACCTTGCCATGAAGGTGTACATGTGATGACTCACCACACATTCATAGAGAGGATGCAGACATGTCCTTGTTACGCTACTCCGTGTCCCATGCATACATACGCACCTCACATCCGATACCACATGTGGCATGGTGTGCGGAACAGTGTGCCATGTCAATCTACACACACACACATGTTGGTTGCTGCAACAGCTGCTGCTTTTGAGGGAGCTTCAACATCAACCTAATGGGAACCCCCCACACATACATGACATAGTCACATCGTGCACCGTGGGTGGTGACATGTCTGGTGTGGTAACCCCTGTACCGGGCCTCAGGGGACACTTGCGTGTGTTGTCCGTGCCATGCCAGTGACGCTCATCCCAAGTGTGCAGTACGACATGCACACATGTCAAAGGATTCAAGGGCATGCCTGGCACACATTGCACCGTCACACATTACATGTGTACACATCTCATCATACATCTGGTGCTTTCTCGACTCAGGAGTAATGTGCCACATCACAGCCTTTCACACCTGTGCCCCACACATATAGTACTGCCCAGACAATGCCTTGATGTCCATCCATGGACAAGTATGTCAGCCCTATTCCTTCCTGTGTGCTGCCTGTCACCACTGTGATGTGTGAAAAGCACCGTACTTTCGCAAAGAAGGCCTGTGTACGTTCCCGTATCACTATGGGAGTGCTGCCGTATGTGTACCCATAGTGATAGTGAGCATACAGGCGTGTGTACGCTCCGTACCACTATGGGTGTTCTCGCGTATGCGTACTCATAGTGATAGTGAGCGTACAGGCGTGTGTACGCTCTGTCTCACTATGGGTGTTCTCGCGTATGCGTACTCACAGTGATAGTGAGCGTACAGGCGTGTGTACGCTCCGTCTCACTATGGGTGTTCTCGCTTATGCGTACTCATAGTGATAGTGAGCGTACAGGCGTGTGTAAGCTCCGTCTCACTATGGGTGTTCTCGCGTATGCGTACTCATAGTGATAGTGAGCGTACAGGCGTGTGTACGCTCCGTACCACCATGAGTACGCATACGCGAGAACACCCATAGTGGTACGGAGCGTACACACGCCTGTACGCTCACTATCACTATGAGTACGCATACGCGAGAACACCCATAGTGGTACGGAGCGTACACACGCCTGTACGCTCACTATCACTATGAGTACGCATACGCGAGAACACCCATAGTGGTACGGAGCGTACACACGCCTGTACGCTCACTATCACTATGAGTACGCATACGCGAGAACACCCATAGTGAGACGGAGCATACACACGCCTGTACGGGCCGTTGCTATGCATTTGGGGTGCCGTAGGGCCCCGGAACGCACCGTACCTGTGTGTGAATCTCAAAATTACATAGGGGACACATGAGGGACAAGTATAAAGGCCTACATGCATGCTGGTTGTCATGGAGACCAAGTTTAAAGTTTGAATTTTTTCCGGAAGGTGTACAGCAGAAGTCAGTTGGAATGAATCTACTTTGTTGCAATGTGTTTGTGGAGTTGACATCATGCTGAAGAAAAAAACACAATAAGAACCCACTGACTGTGCTAGGTTTGAAGGGATTGGAGGAAACATAGGATGCAAATGTGAGTTACCAATCACTCTGTACTCCTGTGCATGAAACAGGCCAGCAAGGCAGATATAAGGCAGCCAGGTCCCATGAGGGAGCACTTGCCTGCACATCTTTGTATTCCACGACCCAGCTGCTGCTACTGATTCCCTGGAACCATGTCAAGGTCTGTGGAGAGGTCACAGCCTTTCACCCTGGAGGAGAACCTGGCTTTGCTGGATGTGATCCTCCCACAGTACCCCATGCTGTATGGGCGACCAGGGTATCAGGTGAGTGCAGAGTCCACTGGCACAGACTGTGTCCCTTTTTTGTGACTGTGACTTCTGGGATTGTGTCCAGGTGTGGCCCACATGCTATGTACTGTAGGGGGGGTCCCGTGGGGGGAATGCCTGATGTCTCCCAGCCAGTGCATGCTGTGGTGCATGTCTGCCGTCCTCCCTTGCATTGTGTTTACTGTGACAATCACTGCATGGTGCATGCCACATTCTGCCTGTCTTGTCCTCCTGGGAATGTAGCCTCTACAGTCCTCATGTGATTCTGTGGTCAGCCCAGTGTGACAGGTGACTGTACCCACAGATGTGTGTTAGTTCTGTGTACCTGTGCTGAGAGTGTCCACATGATGTGTTCGTACCCTGGACATCGGTGTGTGTGTAAGTCCCCTGTAATGTGGGTGGGTGCTTATGTGGGGTGTGGCACCCGGGCTGCATGAGGGATGGATATACCCTGCCCATGTAATGTGAGCAGGGAGCAGTGCTGTGTGTCTGACGTGCAGAGCCAGCCCCACACCTGTGAGCCCCCCGTCTAGTGGCACATGTGCAGAGTGAGTTGTGTCGCAGCATTTGGCAATGGAAGGTGAATGTCCTGTGCCTGTGTGTGTCTGTGTACTCTGCTGCGGTAGCGTCAGGGGCCTGTGGCATGTGACTGCTTAGAGGTGCTGCACATTATCCTGGTGTACCTTGTGATGCACAGTGTGTGCCTGGATCATTGATTGTGTCGTTGCCCTCATTCCACCTGTGTACTTTCAATGGCACATACTGCTTTTGCCCTTCCCCAGAGGATCATGTCCCTATGACAAAGGTGCAATGCGTTGGATGCATACTATGACTTGTTGTACACAGCACATTTGTTCTAACATGTCTCTCTGTGACATGTGCCTGGTGTATTGATGTAGTGTCACTTGTTCATCCTCACAGGTAGGCGCCTCTGCCAAGGAGCAGATATGGCTGACCGCCGTCAGTGCCGTGAGGAGTGCGGATGGTTGGAAGCGGCGCCTGTCCCAGGTGAGGAAACGCTGGCAGGATATCCGGTGCTGGACGCGGAGGATCGCACGGGTCCTGCTGGGGGACTCACCTGAGACCCATAAGAACCGGGGGCGCCGCCGTCTGACCCACATCCACAAGCGTGTGCTGGCGGTGGTATTTCCAGAATTGGAGAGGCGCTTACAGGAGAAGCAGCAGCAGGAAGGGGGTAGGTACATGTGTGTTTGTTGTGTGTCACCAGCATTTGTAAGTGCACAGTTGCATGGATTCACTGCCAGGGTTTAAAGGTGCTGTGCAGATCCAGTTACCCACAGTATAGCTGTGCTCTCCTGCCTCCCTTCCCCTCCTTGCAATGTGTTCCCTGGTCTGTGTGTAGTCACTCCTTCACAAGGTAATGTAGGCTGGCGCTTTCTCCACGTGGACTATGCCTGTAGCATCATGTGTGGGGGTGGTGTGTAACAGGTTTGGGGACCTTGCCTGTGCCCTGTCCAGTCCAGTACATGTGGGTTCCATGTCAGTTGGCACTGATGCTGAGTCCAGACATGGGAGTTAGTCTCTCAAGTGTCATGTCTTACAGCGCGCATGTCCTATGTTGTGGCCTGTGACATGATGTGCATGAGTGTGCGATACGCATAGTGCAGGGATGGTGGCGTGTGTTGCAGTCATTCCCATTCAGGACCATGGAGTTTTGTGGCCACTACTGTCCCCTGGGGCATATTTTCATAGGTGTCATGTGTGTCATCACAAAACGTGGACACTCTCAGTGTCTACAGCATAGGTTGTGCTCTGTGCCATTGTCCCCTGGCTCCATGTATATTGACGTGAAATGTAGTACAAGTGTCCACTATACAGCCTGACCTGATTTCCCTTGTTCATAGCCACAGTGGCCAGTGCCTGTGTGTCTTGTTACAATCATCTGATGATGGCCATTTGTACATGATTATTTGGACAGGCGCACCTTGGGAATTTGGCGTCCAATCTTGCATTTATGCAGCCCCTGTGTATTTCACTCAGACTAAGAGATGTAAGTGCTTCCTGTGTGTCAACAACTTGTCTCATGTAGGGGGTGGTTGGTGCGGGCAAAGCCTACATGTCAAAACCTGAACTCTCCTTGCTAGGTCTGGCCAGTGTGTGATGTTTGTCTGGACATACACTCAAGGTGCAGTGAGACAGTCATGTTGGGCATGTTTTCAGTATTACCTATGCAGCATGTGCCTCAAGTTCATGGATATGGTCCCTGCTCATCCCTATTTTCGGCAACGCTGTGTGATGCAGATGCAGTGCTGGATTGTCCCCAGGGCCTGGCTCCTATGTCAAACTCCATTTCATGTCATTTGCAATTGTGTCATGCTCTCCATGGATTTTCAGTGGCATGGTGGGTGAACCAACTGTGTGTTGCATGCCCTACATATGTACCTTGTTTTGTAGATGTTACTCATCTTTCTTTTCAGGCTATGCACTGTAACCTATGTAGATTGGACTCATGTGACATATGTATACAGGTGTGTGATTAATTGCTGTCTCTTCACCTTGCCCACAGCATCGTCGGGGGACACGGAGGGAGACATGAGCACAGACGGAGCGGAGGGACCGAGCACCAGTGCCAGCGTTGACATCGTGGCTGGCACATTGAGTGGTACTGAGGCGGAGGAGAGTGAGGCCGAGGACCTGTCCACTGGCACAACTGAATATGAAGCTGACGGGTCCGAGGATGATCTCTCCGAGTGGGCGGAGGCTGCACCACCAGCTGACAGCGCCACAACATCGCACCCCGCCCCCTCCATTGCCATCCGCCGCCTCCCACTTGCTCGTGTCCCTTCCCAGCGTGCCCGGTCACCACATGTCTCCTTCCTGCCAGGCACCGCACCCCCTGCCCCTGTCTCCACTGCTGCCGCCAATGCCGAGTCTGTGGACATCCAGCGGCAGTTGCAGATTGGTCAGGCTGCGATCCTTAATGTCCTCCATGGCCACAGCCAAGTGCTGCACAACATGGAGGCATACTTGGAGGGCATTTTTTCATCGCGGGCTGACCAACGCCAGTTGCTGAGATCCATAGACTCGACACTGACTGCAGCAGTGGGTCTCCTGCAGCGCTACGTCCCACCCACTACCCCTGCCCCATCCACACTTCCCACTCCCATGCCTGTCCCACGTACACCCAGACGTCAGCATGCACCCACCATAACAGACACAGGCACCACACCAGCATGGAAGGTCATACGCACACCTCCTGGCACGCACACACAGGGTGAAGTAGGCACACCCACTGGGTCGGGGGGCAAACGTAAGTCATGCAGCCAGAGTGGGAGTCCGCATTCCACCCAATCCACTCCCTCTAAATCCCCTCCCCTCAGCTCTCCTGGCCACATTTCCAGCAAGGACTCCTTCATGGCCGCTCTGTCCCTGAGCCCCACTGTGACACCACCCCGCAAGCGGTCAAGGGAGTCCCCGGTCAGGGTTGTTGAGTCCCCCCCTTGTCCACACCCTCCCCCTGTGGCGCTGCTACCCATCCCTCCCCCCCCCCTCCTTGGGGCCTGTGGTTCCTTCGGGTGCAGGGGAGACGCTGGAGGACCTTGCAAAGGTGTGCAGCGCCATCCTGGCCTCCGCCTTTGGCCCTGACCCACCCCCTGTGGTGGAGTCCTCCATCCCTGCACCCACGACGCCTACCCTTCGCCCTCATGTCCCTGCGGTGCCTGGTCCTTCCTCCCCACATGATGCCCTCCCCGCTCTGGAAGACGATGGAGTCTGACTGTGCAGGCAAGCTAGGGGACACGCGTCCCACTGTGTCCCCCACCTGGATTGGAACTTTGGTTTGCCCTATGGGCATAGTACTTTTTGAACTTTGAAGTGAAAAACATATGTTTTGGATGCTGATTAAAGCTATTTATTTTTCCTTTGTACACTACTGTCTGTCTGGTATTGCTGTTGGTGGACCGGCCCCATTATTTTGGGTGGTGATTATGTGTTGGGTGTGTGGGAATTGTCGTCTTGTGCTGGTCATAGGGTGGATCCTGGTATCTGTGTGCCATCACAAGCTGTTGGCTACATAACTTTGTTCATGTAAGCAGTTACTGCATGGTGACATCGTCCCAAGGTGTGTTCCTTCCTCTGTGTAACCTGACTTCTTCCCTGCAGGGTCTTTCCAATATGTGGTGCTTGGCCCATGCATGCTGAGCGATGTCTCCACCTGCATCATTCGTGGCGTCCTTGGTGGTCACTGTACTTGTGTATGTAGACAGTTGCCATGACTTCATGTGTACATGTATTATTTTAGGCGCTATGCATATGTATACTTCCAGCCTCGCACACATGTGGTACATGTACTGCAGGATCTTTGTGCACCTGACTGACATTTGTGGGCATTGGATCTGTGGGTACTCCACCCTTTTCTTTGCAGGGGCACTGCTGTGAGTGTTAGGCACCCACCCCTCCTGCGTTTGGGCACTGCTGTGAGGACTCTACACCCACCCCTCCTGTGTCTGGGCACTGCTGGGAGGACTCTGCACCCACCCCTCCTGTCTCTGGGCACTGCTGGGAGGATTCTGCACCCACCCCTCCTGTCTCTGGGCACTGCTGGGAGGATTCTGCACCCACCCCTCCTGTGTCTGGGCACTGCTGGGAGGACTCTGCACCCACCCCTCCTGTCTCTGGGCACTGCTGGGAGTGTTAGGCACCCACCCCTCCTGTCTCTGGGCACTGCTGGGAGGACTATGCACCCACCCCTCCTGTGTCTGGGCACTGCTGGGAGGACTCTGCACCCACCCCTCCTGTCTCTGGGCACTGCTGGGAGTGTTAGGCACCCACCCCTCCTGTCTCTGGGCACTGCTGTGAGTGTTAGGCACCCACCCCTCCTGCGTCTGGGCACTGCTGTGAGGACTCTACACCCACCCCTCCTGTGTCTGGGCACTGCTGGGAGGACTCTGCACCCACCCCTCCTGTGTCTGGGCACTGCTGGGAGGACTCTGCACCCACCCCTCCTGTCTCTGGGCACTGCTGGGAGGACTCTGCACCCACCCCTCCTGTGTCTGGGCACTGCTGGGAGGACTCTGCACCCACCCCTCCTGTCTCTGGGCACTGCTGGGAGTGTTAGGCACCCACCCCTCCTGTCTCTGGGCACTGCTGGGAGGACTCTGCACCCACCCCTCCTGTCTCTGGGCACTGCTGGGAGTGTTAGGCACCCACCCCTCCTGTCTCTGGGCACTGCTGGGAGGACTCTGCACCCATCCCTCCTGTGTCTGGGCACTGCTGGGAGGACTCTGCACCCACCCCTCCTGTGTCTTGGCACTGCTGGGAGGACTCTGCACCCACCCCTCCTGTCTCTGGGCACTGCTGGGTAGACTCTGCACCCACCCCTCCTGTGTCTGGGCACTGCTGGGAGGACTCTGCACCCACCCCTCCTGTGTCTGGGCACTGCTGGGAGGACTCTGCACCCACCCCTCCTGTCTCTGGGCACTGCTGGGAGGACTCTGCACCCACCCCTCCTGTGTCTGGGCACTGCTGGGATGACTCTGCACCCACCCCTCATGTGTCTGGGCACTGCTGGGAGGACTCTGCACCCACCCCTCCTGTGTCTGGGCACTGCTGGGTGGACTCTGCACCCACCCCTCCTGTCTCTGGGCACTGCTGGGAGTGTTAGGCACCCACCCCTCCTGTCTCTGGGCACTGCTGGGAGTGTTAGGCACCCACCCCACCTGTCTCTGGGCACTGCTGGGAGTGTTAGGCACCCACCCCACCTGTCTCTGGGCACTGCTGTGAGTGTTAGGCACCCACCCCTCCTGTCTCTGGGCACTGCTGGGAGGACTCTGCACCCACCCCTCCTGTCTCTGGGCACTGCTGGGAGTGTTAGGCACCCACCCCTCCTGTGTCTGGACACTGCTGGGAGTGTTAGGCTCCCACCCCTCCTGTCTCTGGGCACTGCTGTGAGTGTTAGGCACCCACCCCTCCTGTCTCTGGGCACTGCTGTGAGTGTTAGGCACCCACCCCTCCTGTCTCTGGGCACTGCTGTGAGTGTTAGGCACCCACCCCTCCTGTCTCTGGGCACTGCTGGGAGTGTTAGGCACCCACCCCTCCTGTCTCTGGGCACTGCTGGGAGTGTTAGGCACCCACCCCACCTGTCTCTGGGCACTGCTGGGAGTGTTAGGCACCCACCCCACCTGTCTCTGGGCACTGCTGTGAGTGTTAGGCACCCACCCCTCCTGTCTCTGGGCACTGCTGGGAGGACTCTGCACCCACCCCTCCTGTCTCTGGGCACTGCCAGGAGTGTTAGGCACCCACCCCTCCTGTCTCTGGGCACTGCTGGGAGTGTTAGGCACCCACCCCTCCTGTCTCTGGGCACTGCTGGGAGGACTCTGCACCCACCTCTCCTGTCTCTGGGCACTGCTGGGAGTGTTAGGCACCCACCCCTCCTGTGTCTGGGCACTGCTGGGAGTGTTAGGCTCCCACCCCTCCTGTCTCTGGGCACTGCTGTGAGTGTTAGGCACCCACCCCTCCTGTCTCTGGGCACTGCTGTGAGTGTTAGGCACCCACCCCTCCTGTCTCTGGGCACTGCTGGGAGTGTTAGGCACCCACCCCTCCTGTCTCTGGGCACTGCTGGGAGGACTCTGCACCCACCCCTCCTGTGTCTGGGCACTGCTGGGAGGACTCTGCACCCACCCCTCCTGTCTCTGGGCACTGCTGTGAGTGTTAGGCACCCACCCCTCCTGTCTCTGGGCACTGCTGGGAGTGTTAGGCACCCACCCCTCCTGTCTCTGGGCACTGCTGGGAGTGTTAGGCACCCACCCCACCTGTCTCTGGGCACTGCTGGGAGTGTTAGGCACCCACCCCACCTGTCTCTGGGCACTGCTGTGAGTGTTAGGCACCCACCCCTCCTGTCTCTGGGCACTGCTGGGAGTGTTAGGCACCCACCCCTCCTGTCTCTGGGCACTGCTGGGAGTGTTAGGCACCCACCCCACCTGTCTCTGGGCACTGCTGGGAGTGTTAGGCACCCACCCCTCCTGTCTCTGGGCACTGCTGGGAGGACTCTGCACCCACCCCTCCTGTCTCTGGGCACTGCTGGGAGTGTTAGGCTCCCACCCCTCCTGTCTCTGGGCACTGCTGTGAGTGTTAGGCACCCACCCCTCCTGTCTCTGGGCACTGCTGTGAGTGTTAGGCACCCACCCCTCCTGTCTCTGGGCACTGCTGGGAGTGTTAGGCACCCACCCCTCCTGTCTCTGAGCACTGCTGGGAGGACTCTGCACCCACCCCTCCTGTGTCTGGGCACTGCTGGGAGGACTCTGCACCCACCCCTCCTGTCTCTGGGCACTGCTGGGAGTGTTAGGCACCTACCCCTCCTGTGTCTGGGCACTGCTGGGAGGACTCTGCACACACCCCTCCTATTTCAGGATATGTACGCTTAGAACATACACGTGTGTGGGTTCGCTCCATGCATACGCGGGTGAGGGTACGGGTCGTACTTACACTGTTGGCATGGGGGTACGCTCCATACGTACGCGGGTGGGGGTACGAGTCGTACTTACACTGTTGGCAGGGGGGGTACGCTCCATACGTACGCGGGTGGGGGTACGGGTCGTACTTACACTCTTGGGGTGGGGGGTACGCTCCATACGTACGCGGGTGGGGGTACGGGTCGTACTTACACTCTTGGGGTGGGGGGTACGCTCCATGCATACGCGGGTGGGGTTACGGTCCGTACGTACACTGTTGGGGTGGGTGGTACGCTCCATACGTACGTGGGTGGGGGTACGGGTCGTATGTACACTGTTGGCAGGGGGGTACGCTCCATACGTACGCGGGTGGGGGTACGGGTCGTACTTACACTCTTGGGGTGGGGGGTACGCTCCATGCGTACGCAGGTGGGGGTACGGGTCGTACTTACACTGTTGGCAGGGGGGTACGCTCCATACGTACGCGGGTGGGGGTACGGGTCGTACTTACACTCTTGGGGTGGGGGGTACGCTCCATACGTACGCGGGTGGGGGTACGGGTCGTACTTACACTCTTGGGGTGGGGGGTACGCTCCATACGTACGCGGGTGGGGGTACGGGTCGTACTTACACTGTTGGCAGGGGGGGTACGCTCCATACGTACGCGGGTGGGGGTACGGGTCGTACTTACACTGTTGGCAAGGGGGGTACGCTCCATACGTACGCGGGTGGGGGTACGGGTCGTACTTACACTCTTGGGGTGGGGGTACGCTCCATACGTACGCGGGTGGGGGTACGGGTCGTACTTACACTGTTGGGGTTGGGGGTACGCTCCATGCATACGGGGGGTGGGGGTACGGTCCGTACATATGCGTCCCCATGCTATGTGATGCTTGTGCGGGCCGTACCCAGGCCTTTGCCACGTGGGTACAGCTGTCCCGCCATAGTTGGGATGACGTAGGTGTGGGCGGGGTACGACTCGTACCCACGCTCTTAAGGTGTGGGTACGGGACGTACCTGTATTGTTGTGTTGCCGGTTCGCGTCGTCAAGCACTTCCGTTGTGGCGGTCGCTGGCTTTGCTGGACACGCCCCCACCCCCTCGTAGTGACCAGGGCCTGAGGGTCAGGTATGTCCAGGGCATGTGTGCTGTGTGACTTTGGTGGGTGTTTTGTGTCCTGCCCCTGCCCCCCCCACCCCTTTGCCCCTGGGTGTTGTTCTGACCTTCTGCGGCGTCTGCGTCGGAACCTGTAGAGGAGGTCGACTGCTATGAGGGCCGGGATGACACGTAGGTTCGGGTCCATGTCTGTCCGTCGCGTACAGGTACCCCTTGTTCGCGTCGTCCTGATTTCCCGGCAGTTTTTGGCAGCCGGAAAATATTCACCGTGCGGGATGACGTCGGTGCGAATCGTGATTCCTGGTTCGTGAATGGCAGGCTGCATGCGTCCCGACGTCACGTCGGCGCTTTCCCGGATCGCATTTGTACTTTTATTTTCGTCGGTCGGGGTTTTGTAATGGTGTTTCCGTGCGAATCGTAATTCCATGGTTGTATATTTTGACGACCGGGTACGCGTCGGACGGAGAATATGCTCCGTCCGACGGTTCGTACCCGGTTTTTACCAGATCGTGATCGGCACCATAGTGTTCTATCAGAAGGTGCCGGTGTAGGAGCACCTTGCAATTTGGAAGTGCACCAGTTTCTACTTTAAGTTATTGACAAAGGTTCTAAGCCAGAAGTTGTGTTTTAACCCTATTAAATGTCAAGGCATTTTTTCACAGCCCCTGATTCACATAAACCATACATGCATGAAAAGTAATCCCAGATGTAGATTCAGCTATCAAGGTGTCTACAATTTGTGAATTGTTTGAGTATTTCATAATGAAAAGGCCAACTCTCTATGTCAGCCTATTTAAAGGAGAGATGTATAAATTAAACAATGTGGGATTCAAATGCCTATCACTCACAGGTGGATTATGCTAATATTATTTTGCACACATTCTACTTTTAAATTCCGGTACCCTACCATATGGGCAGCAAGATGTACTTAGAAGTGAATTCTCAATATTTAAAAACTAGGTTTTCTTCCCGTCAAAAGGGTTATAGTGACATGTGTAACGGAAAACATTTTAAGCTGCTACAGTCTGGCAATATATGGAAGGCCTAAATCATATTTTTAAGTCCCATCCGTGGATCGCACAATCTTTAGAGTATTCCACATGTCGAATTTTACTTCCAGGCCCTGGGTTCATTTTCTAACCCTATACTAGAGCCTTTTAGGGAAGTTAAATAAGTCATTTAAGTTAAGGATAAACTCATATACATGTGTTAAAAATTAAAGCACAGGATATTTAGTTTTTTAAGTTGCGATAATGTGCACATAGGTTGAAATCCAGCAAAAGACATTGGGTACACATTTGGGAGAAACACAAAAAAGATGGTAATTATCTGCAGTACTTAATTTGAATTGCAGTCGTTAATATCTTCCCATTGTATTAATATTGTTTTCTTAGATAGTTTTTATGACATTTCTGTCACTAGATAAGAATATACACAATTTGGGCAATGCTGATGATGGTGCAATGCAATCCTCATGTTAATGTGTTAATTTATTCACACAGCTGCTTGTTATGATGGTGCTATAAAATCTAACGTGTCTAATCATAAAATCAAGTCATTCACTACTGATTTGTCATTTGTGTGGGATAATAATGTAAGTCCTTTTTATTTGTATTTTATATGTATTTACTTATAGTTTGTATACTTAGCCACAAAAAAAGTGTTAAAAGCAGTTTGAACGTATTTATTTCTTATACTCTGGACCCTTCCCAGTCAGGGTTCCACAGCAACCACAGCACCGAGACTGCCCTCATTACCGCCATCGACGACATCAGGACCCTGCTGGACAACAGTGAGACCGCAGCACTCATCCTCTTAGACCTCTCCGCCGCCTTCGACACCGTCTGCCACCGCACACTATGTGCACACCTCCACGCCTCAGGGATCCGAGACAAGGTTCTGGAAAGGTCCACCTCCTTCCTCTCCTGCAGAACCCAGAGCGTTCGCCTCCCCCATTCCGTTCCAAAGCCTCCGAGATCATCTGCGGTGTACCCCAGGGATCCTCCCTCAGCCAGACACTGTTCAAAATTTTCATGGCCATGCTCGCAGACGTCGTGCGACAGCACGACCTCAACATAATCTCCTACACCGACGACACTCAACTGATCCTCTCCCTCACCAAGGACCCCATCACCACCAAAGCCAACCTCAACCAGGTAATGAAGGCCGTCGCTAACTGGATGGAGGACAGCCGCCTCAAACTGAACACAGACAAGACGGAAATTCTCATCCTCGGATCCAACCCCTCCGCATGGGACGACTCTTGGTGACCCACTTCACTGGGGTCCCCCCGGCTCCCATTGACCACGCACGCAACCTGGGAGTCATCCTCGACTCAAAACTCTCCATGACCAAACAAGTCAACGCAGTCTCCTCCACCTGCTTCAACACCCTCCGCATGCTCCGCAAGATCTACAGATGGATTCCGACCAGCATGAGGAAAACAGTCCCCCAGGCCCTAGTCAGCAGCAGACTCGAATACGGAAACGCCCTCTACGCCGGAGCCCCGTCCAAGCTCCTCAGCAGACTACAGAGAATCCAGAATGCCTCCGCACGCCTGATCCTCAATGTCCCGTGCCGCGACCGCATCACCCCCCACCTGAGGAACCTGCTCTGGCTCCCCGTCGACAAAAGAATCTCCTTCAAACTCCTGATCCGCGCACACAAAGCACTCCACAGAACCGGCCCACCCTATCTCAACAGTCGACTCTCCTTCTACATACCCAACAGGAACCTCCGCTCCGCTGACCACGCCCTGGCCACGGTCCCACGAATCCGGAGAACCACTTCCGGAGGCAGGTCCTTCTCCCATCGCGCCGCCAAGACCTGGAACGCCCTCCCCCTCGACCTGCGACAAACCGAAGACCTGCTGTCTTTCAGGAGACAACTCAAGACCTGGCTCTTCGACCAGTAACAGCACCCCCCTGCCCCCTCCCAGCGCCTTGAAACCCTACCGGGTATGTAGTGCGCTTTACAAATTATGTGATTGATTGATTGATTGATTGATTGATTTAAATGGGAATATTAGACACTACTGAAATTTAATAAAGGTATACGAAAACCATGTAAAGTTATCAATTGTAATTACATTGTTTCCCAAAAGTGCATATTAAAAAACAAAAGCAATTGCATTAGTGTAAAATTTTAAATTAAAAAATGCTGACACTGGCATATGTTATAAATATTTCCAGAAACACACAAACACAGACTCTTAATTGATTATTATATAACTTTATGCCATGGAAATAAAAAACACACAACTCTCCCATCATTCTATGCGAACACAATTGTTTTATAATACTGAGGTTATATCACATAATTGCAACTTAAATATTTTATTTCTATATCATACCTCCGGTTTTCTGTAGTTTTGTAAACATCTTAGGGTAAATTTATTTATAGAGGACAAGCTCTTGAAGCCTGTTTATGAGATCTGATTGTGATCCAATTCCAGAAACACCCAAACTTTGGCACGCATTAATCAGTTCATCATTTGTAGCCTATGAAAATACTGTGTGTTAAGACTGATTATAATAATGAAAATCAACTCCAACTACCATAATATAACAGCTAATTGTAATTAAAATATTTTAAGGAGTTCATAGACATGTGGTTGCTCTTTTTATATGTCCCACAGACATATTACCTATAACACAATGCACTTACATTTATCCTCTTCAGATTGTAATTTATAAATGCACAAAATTTTCATTGGTTCAACATAGAACAAAATCAAAAAGAATCGTTCAATTAACAAAGATGTATTTCTTGAATTGTAAATTGCTTTTAAAGTTTCATGCCGTCATACATGCAGTTTGGATAAAAGCACATTTAGCTTAGAAGTGAAGTCATTTAAAGAACTGGCAATGCACCAAGGTCAGAAGAAGAACAAGGCAGACAAGTATTGTGGCAGCCACATCTGCTTGTGCACCTTTGCAGAGTGGTGCATACATAGATGTACTCTTTCTCATAGCTCCCCTTCATATAACACACACATGTAATATGGTAAAGGCACAATGCAGAGGATCAACAAAATTCTTCCAAATTAATAATCAGAATTAAAATTGAGAGTAGGGTACACTACATGCACATTTCACATGAAATCCCTAATATTTCTTCATTTGTCAATTAAGCTTCCTTGTATAAACCTGAAAACCTATTAGCAACAAACATCTTAAGAAAAAGTAGTATAACCTGAAAGTATGTAATATCTCTGAGGACAGCCCGTGGATCCATCATGGAGACAGAAATTACTCTGTCCCAATGGTGGAGAGGACACAACCTAATTCCCACATGATTGCCAAGCAGTTTCATTTTCCCTTACCGCCTGGTTTTACCTGCCGATGAACATCAGTAAAAAAAGTCACTCCATGTCTGCCCACCTAAATTGTGCTGGCAGACATTTTGCCTGTTCTAAAACGGCCCTCACTGCACAAGTCAGTTGGAGAAGGTTTGCCTATAGCACAAACAGAGTAGTCTTTGCCCTGGCCAAACATATGGTCTGACAGCAATTAAACTTGGTGGGCGGACCACTATATTAACAGGGAGGGAACTCTGTCTGCATTGAAACGAAATACCCTTGCCACCAATGTATAGCTCAGGCCCTAAGTCTTTAATGGATGTAGATGTTCAATTAGATTTACAATTGTAGACGAAACCCGGTGACTATTACTTACAGCGGTCATCAAATAACAGGTAAAATGGAAAATAACTTTTATATTGTTGAAATAAAGAAATATTTTATTAACTAACACTTTAAACCTCATTCCCACCACTGCATCTTCTAATTGCAGTTCATGTATTTATCTTTTCATAAGGGACTAGTTTTACATTTAACATTGATGAGCTGTACCTGCTAGACCCTCAATTGCACTAATTAGCTCATAGTTGAACCTGTGATTAAAACCAGGTTAATAAAATAATTTAAATAGCTATGGAAATCATGTAAGAGATACAATTATCCTGCATTCTTTACAAAAACCATAAAGCAATCTAGACTTCGTTGTGCCAGACACATTATTTTAAAGTGTTCTATAGTGCACTTAGATGAACTTTGAAATAATACATTTCTAAGAACCCCTTGAAACAAAGTTGTTACAATATGTATTACCTACTTTGTAAGTAAATTGGAAAAACAAATGAATACATACACCGTGGAAATTATGATACCATACAGCACGATCAATGATTTTGATAAACCATTTATACCAACATGTCAAGTCTCTGACTTTGAAAAGTCTATAACACATTTAAATTGATACCTGTGTTGATTCCAGAAGTAGCAGGATTTTATCTTCATTAATTGTTTTGTCTTCTTCTTTATTAACATTTTCATCTCTGCACCTCCATGGCAACCCTTTCTTCACTTCACTTTTTGGCACCTTAGGGCCCACCCTGGTTGCACTACCGACCCAAGGCACAAAGTTTGAGTAGTCCAGTTGTGTACAATAAGGGTTTTTCTGGTCATTTCCTGAAACATTAGTCAGCAATAACAAATATTTAATATAAAACAAACTATTTTCAGTTTATAAGAAATATTTCTAATCAAACATATTGCTTCAAGTTTATTATAACTCCAGTAAGTTATCATCTTGGTATAATATAGAAGATAAAATCAAAATAGCAATAGTTTTATTCAAAATGATATAGTTATAATAACAGAACTGAAATGCATCCTACAGAAGAGCTAAAAATAATAATTGTTGCAGTGGTGCTTATTACAAATGAATTTAAAAATGTGCACAAATCAATCAATCAATCAATTAATTAATCAATCAGGATTTTTAGAGCAAGGTTAATCACTATGAGGGCCTCCAGGCACTAGGATCATGCTGCAATCAGTTGAAGAGCTATTTTTGACTTACTTCTGAATTCCACGAGAAAGAGTGCTGTACGGTGATGGTAGTAAAGTCCATTCCATGATGTGGCAACAACGTGAGAGAAGGAGCATCCTCTGGGATGCTCTGATGCAGCTTCAGCAGATGCCGGGAGTGCGAGCAAGGGTGATGGAGGCAAAGCGCAGGTGTCTTGATGGCTGGTGGTAGTTCAGTGTGGTTGATAATGCATGCTGGTCCCTGGTCGTTGAGGCCTAATATGAATATATCAGCATCTTGAATTGGTATCTCATTTGGATGGCAGTCAATGGAGGTACCTGAGGTGGTGGATGATATGGGTCCATTTGGGAAGTCTGTGGATGAGTCAGGACACTGAGTTCTGAATCATCTAGAGTCTATTTAGGAGCTGGGTGGTGATTCCTGCGTAGAGTGTGTTGCCGCAGTAAAGCCAGCTGGTGACTAGTGATTGGATGGCCTTTTTCCTGGTATGTACGTCGAGCCATTGGAAGATCTTTCGGTGCATGTGCATGGTGTTGAAGCTGACGGAGGAGGAGGCTGTGTTGATCTGGCATTTCATTGTGATTTATCTACCCAGGATGATGCCAAGATTATGGAGGTGGTCTTTTGGTGTAGGTGTGGGTACAAGTTCAACAGGGCACTAGGTTTCATTCCTCTGGGAATTGATATTTCACAATATCACCAATTCTGTCTTGTCCATGATGAGCTTCAGGCAGTTGGTCTTTATACAGTCGGTGATGCTCGTCAAGCATTTGTGGTAGCTGGTGCTGGTGGAGGCGGGGGTTTTCTGAAAGCGTGATGATGAGCTGGGTGTCATCTGTGTAGGAAATGATGTTGATACCATGGCTTCAAACGGTGGAATGTAGCAATGACTATGATATATTCGACAACATGTAGTACTAAATTTTTGTTGTAATAGTGGAACTGCTTACAAAACCCACTAAAACGAAAATAAATGGTCAAATAACTTTCAACAATACAAATGCCCTTTTAAATCACATTGTCGTTAACACAAAACAAAAATAATAAAAAAGAATTATATATTTCTAAAGGACATATAGCTTTGGACATTAAAGACTCTCATATAAATCTCATTGTAGAAATATAAACACAACAGATGAATCAATTGAAAAATAAAAAAATTATAAAAGAGACACTTCTCCAATGTAAAAGTCCTAATAACCCATTCGAATAGTAATCAAAACACAAGGTGTGCTAAAACCAATACTTGACCATGGATACACACTGTTTTAGCTATCTGGTTCCATCGCATTATGCATCACAAAGGGAAGACACAGTATCCCAAAGCGTGCACTCTTTTTATTTGCTCCAAAATTATTTGTGAGGTGTGCATTTTTTTCATTAGAAAATGCATGTTTCCCTAGTTTTACCAATTCATAGTTCTACGTAGAGTAGTTGATAACTCTGCCTATTGTCTGTAGAACTACTGTTTGCATGTTAATGTCCAAAATACACCTGTACCGTGAATTGTAGTAAATGTATGATGAATTTTAAGTTATATGTATCACTTGACCCTTATGTTAGAAGGAATACATTCATAGCAGTATAAATACATGTCTATCTAGAGTTAACAAATTAAATTTATGGTGAAATTTACATGTATGGGACATGCATAGGCACCACTGTATGCGTACAGAGAATCTCACATTGAGATTTGCCTTTGTGAATGTTGCCCAATGCATAGGATGCATGTTCTTGTGCTATGACATGTACAGTAACACTTATTGAAAATAACAGAGATCCTACCTTTATCTTGATCTTGAAAAAACTATATTCTAAGTAGTTGTTTGAAATATGCATCTTATCAGACTAAAACAACTAAAACAACAAAATACTTACCTTCACAAATGCCGCTAGCAATAATTCGGTACTCTGTTTTTTGCCAAGAATTTTCAATGTCTACTTGCAATTCCTCCTCTTTTTGATCATGCAGTATGGGTCTTTTGAAAAGATGAACTGGGATATAAATTTAGAACATTATATTCGATGTTTCATGTATTAGTAGTTTTAGCACTTTAAATATACTCCAATAGTGTAGAATTCATTGTATTTATGTGAGGTCAATTCACAAAGAATGGATCAGATGTTTATGAAGATCAAAGTGTTCCTTAAAAACTGTAATTTCAGCATAAACAAGAAAAGTTCTGGATAAGTGAAATGTCTTGTAACACCAAATCTTTTTTCTATCTAGATATAAAATCATAGTATAAATATTAACAACAAATGAGTGAGCATATTTTAAGGTACACAAGTCACACTCCATAAACTGACCATGTATATAGTTTTATAGCCAGGGTGAAACATGCATGGCATGCAACATAAATTGCAGGCTAGCATTTATTAATAATAGAGAAAACTATGTTAAATGAGCAGAATGAACAGTGTAGCATAAAATTGAATGACCAAGCCATTAATTAAACAATGATCTGTAATGCAAATTCCGTTTGATTGTATTTGTTAACACATTTTATTGCTTTCATTTTTAAATTGATACACAAATAGACAAATTGATACGGGCAGTCAATATGAGTAGTGCCCAGAAGAGAGCAGAAGAGAGATAACTGACAGTGCTTCTTTCACAGAAAATTGTAGAATACCAGAAATAAGAAGAACTGAGAGTTTATACTATTAACAATGGCTTTTGAGAAAATAAATGATTACTTACTAGGAATATCAAATGAAAGCTTCCAGTTTGCATCACCAACTAAAATTGCTGGAAGGTGTCCACATCTAATGCAATAGAAGTCATAAGAATATTTCCTCATTGCTGAGAAATGAAAGAATGCCTTTCTAAGAGTGTCATGATGAAATTTCATCCCCATGAAATCTTCCAATCTTCCATTGTAGTTAAGAAACGTCCAATTGCTGTGTGGTTCTATTGAGTATAAAGCATTGTGAATATTACAAACATAATCTGTTAGTATTTTTCATATTTTTTTTAATGTAACCACAGAATATCACACTTTAATATTAAATAAAACAAAAGTAATGAAATGTATTAATTATTACGCACATCCTCACCATCATATTGAAGGATAATGCAAAGGTTTTTCCCTTTGAATTAAAGATAAAACTATTGCCTCCTAATAAGAACTTTTTGATCTTTAACGGTTGATGACACACAACAATCAGCGTCTTGATAAGCATGGTTTGAAGTATTTGCCAAACGCCTTTCTAACTTAATGCTTTTGCTTTATTAAAGAGAAAATAAAGTTGAGTACCACAATCAATTTCCCCTCATTTGTTTCATAAAAGAGGGCTCTAAATCTATTTGGCTTGTAATAATATTGCTGGGATTGTTTATAACAAAAAAATGATTCTGCAACAAGAGAGAAATTGATTTTTAGAACATTAAACTGAATCAAATTTTAAGTAGTTAAATTGTGTCTAATCATTTTATACATGTTGAATGACTAATTTTACAGAGGGTAAAATTACTATATTTAGTATTATCATAAAACCTATAAACAGATGTACTAAACATATGTACACATCTGCCAAATCGAAATTTCCATAGAGTACCAATGTTGAGTCAGAGGATGGGAATCCTGTCCACAGTGAATTAAGTGCACATGTAAACATATTGCAATCACTACAATTGTTATAAGGTTAAATCGTCCATTAATTTTGAAAAATAGAATTACGCCTCACAATGTAAAATTTAAATAAATGAGCATGTATTTGTTGAAGCCTTCAAATATTATCAACTAGTGAAAAAACCCACACATACACAGAGGCACACATGCACACACAAGGATACATATACACAAACACACACACACACAGTACCTGAAATGACGAGGTCATAAGAACACATAGAGGAGTCGTCAAAAGTGTCTTGTCATTAAAATTGTGAAATCCTGACGTATATTCTTGATACCGGACCGGGCTAGCACAATTTGGACAAATCTTTACATAAACATATATACCTGATTCAAAGGGGAAAAATAAGATATGAATTATTATACACACCCCTATCTTAAAAACCAATTATTCTATTGAAAACTGCAATCATAGATACACAGATGGGCTATGAAAAATAATAGGTTCTAAAAGGTTTTGAACAAGGGCATTTAAGATCTCAATGAACCCTGATTTGTAACAGAGACAAGAGCTAGTAAGGATAATTAGGCCTGTTTTATTATTCAGAAGAAGCAGAATTACATGATTAAATACTGCTCTGCCTATTTCACGTTGGGTATTTTAAAAGAGCTACTTTACAGTACAGTAAGTCCACACAGTAGAATTGTATGAGGATTTGGCTGTAGCAAATACCATAAAACCACATTCTTGCCATTTTCTGAGAGGGCAAATCATTAACCGCACTAGCCCAGATGACCAAGCAGCGTCCTGCCTATTCAAAAAAGCCACAAAGCCTCGTCAGCTGTAGAAGGTACTATACAAATCCATTTGCAATACAATACAAGATATAAACCCACAATAATAGTAATACCATAGACTCATCGGTCTAGTCAGTCAATTTTAGGTCATACAGGCTGTATAAAAATTCACTTTCATTGCTTGACACTCTTACACTCACATACAATGAAACTGCTAGGGGTCATGTCCCTCCCCCATTACTAAACCAGTCTGCAACAATTAACCACCCATTACCTACTAAACAGGCGTGGAATAACTAAACAGCTCTGCCACATGTCATGGGCCTATAATGGAATGTAATATAGAACACCACTACGGGTCAGACTGGCTACATACAACTGCTCCTTGACATCTCACAATGACAATCAGATGTTAAATATTAACAATATCCATCCCAGCAGATCTTCCCAATCTTCTCCTTTAAAATATGCCTGATCATGATTGTATACTTTAAACAACATATTTAAAGATGAATATTGTAGTACATTAAACAACTAATTAGACTATAAATATAAGAAATAGCAGAAAGGGGCCTGCTGAGCTGTTCATGGTGCGCTATGCTACACCTTGTTTTTGTGTGTCCTATTGCTAATTAATTGAAAAATAGTTTTGTTTGTGGTATTCATCTTACTTTCTGTGAGGGGTATAGTGTTTTCTGAGAAGTGGTGTATATGCACACTTAACTTTGTATAGAGCACAGTACCAAAAAATGGTCTCTGAATAGTTTACACAGTTTCATCACCCAGAATTGCTATAGTAGTTTTCAGGATCACAGTGCTTAGAAAAAATAGTTTTAGAATATATGTAAAACATATTATATTCATTACTCTTATGTTTGGATAGGGATAATTAAAGCAAAACACCTTCCATACAAATATTAGTTAACCTAACTGTATGTGTTTTGAGATTTCTTACACCAAGTTAAGAGTGTATTAGTGTATGTTAAAAACCCCTCCTGCTGTACCAAATGGCCACTAATCTTTTCTTTAATGAAACTATGATTTTATAGTGACAGTGGTCTATCAAACATTGTGACTTTTCGATAAGTTCATAAGATCCATATTATGGACCTTACTTTAGAAATATTGCACTGATGCACAAAATAGAAGACAGGGCACACCTGCATCCATCGTTTGGCGTACTAGCATAGTAGTAAATAGTCTGAAGAGTATTTGCTCCAAAATAACATTTTGCACCAGGCTATATCTTTAAACAACCAGTTTTCATACTATGTTTGTTCATTCATACAATTTAAAAAATGGAACTAACATCTGGGAAACAAACTTACTCCATTTATTATCAATATGTTATTTATGGACCAGTAATTTTCTGTTTGAATCTATGTCAATTCTTTTACGGGAGCAATCAAAGTTCCCATGTGTAGCTTTCCAATAAACAGATATAAGTTATCACAACAAAGACTTTCCATTTAGACTAAATTTCACTGCTACACCAAGTTGATGTTTAATGTACTCACTATAAAGAAACAAAAGATACCATGAAACGTGTTCATGACTTACCATTATATTGTGAAAAATGTTGTTCAAGATACACAATAGGGTCAACATTTTCCAAAGATGGATGTGAAGGCCTTACCACACTTTCCTACTGCAGGGGATTTTATCATTTTTTAGATAATTTCGTTAACCAGAATGGTTTTTCTAAACAGCCTATGAGTTTAGTGACATCATGCCACTGACCAGCACCACCTTTTTGAGAACTGTTCACCACCACTGGATTTACTGCATAGTAGCAGTAAATTGGGAGTCAAATTTACTCTGTGGTAAATATGCCTCAGTACAGTGCATCTCATTAGGACCTTGAAAGAAAAGAAAGCATTATAAAATATATATAATATACCTATTATTTAAATATATAAAAATCAAAAGGTTTGCTAAAACAATGTCAATGTGTTAAATTTCACATGCAAAAAGGCCATAAAATGATAAACTAAAATTCAATAACTTACCTAGATTGTACTAGGTACAATTCACAAGGGAGATGGAAAACCACGTTGACCTTAGGCATGCAAATGCATGCATTTATGATTATAATTGTATGTTTGTTTGTTTTTTTAATACAAATTCACACTTGTAAATGACCTTAACTCCAAATAAAATCACACCAGGAGTATATAATGTTTTTTGTGTAATCAAAGCCAACTTGTGATATTGATGACAATTATGAAGCAATTCACACACTACATACAATTAAAGAATTAAAACTAACATGTGTACTTGACAATATAAAAACAGAGAGAGAACTTGGTAAGTTCAAGTTCAAATAACTTTATTCGATTGTAAAATTAACAATCATAAAAGCACAATACATGAATAAACATTTCACAAATAAATTGTTTAAAAAGGCTGTCCAATACTTATGTATGATAGGCGGACTATGTAAACAATATGAGTAAAGGCAACAAGCAGGATAATCAGGTTAAGAATATAAATAATTTATACAAAGTTAAAAATCATTAGGGAATAGGGCAATGATAACAACATAATTATCCCTCCATACTTTTCCTGAAAGTAATAGCTAGTTTTAGAAAACTGCTCACATATAAAGTACAATCGCAGTTCAAAAGTTGAAGGAAATAAAGTGCTGGTTTAATCTGTGTAAATTTTAATTTCTTTAAACAAGGCTTTAGATATAGCCTTCGAGGTATTGAATAATAGGGACAAAAAAATAAAAAGTGCTCCAAATCTTGCGGAGACTTTCCGTCGCAGCTGCAAGCAGGTAGCACTTGTCCACGATGGGACCCTCTTGGTACTGCCAATAGGAGGTGATACAGGTCGAAGCGGAATCTAGTCAGCAAAACACGGTCATAGCCAGATATAGGCCATGAGAGATATGGTTCCAAATGTAAACATGTTTTCAGCAGGGCGTGTTTCCTGACACTGCCTTTCACAAACTCGGCCTCCTCCCGGGCAAAGTACCTGGTTGTAAAAAATGCTTTTTTCACGAATGTGACATCAGCTTTTGTTATAGTGGATGGGGTTAAAAACAGGGCTGGCCGTCCAAGTTCAGTAAGGCAATCTTTTATATATTTCAGCCATGGGACCTTGAATCTACCATCCCAGGTTAAGGCTTCTCTTAATATATCGTGGGTTAGGGGTATGTCATTGTTCAGCCAAGAGTTCAACCAACAAAATATGGGATTTGCGGCTAGTCTATCGCTTAGAAAGGGCACACCTAGCTCCTCGTGAACCGAGAAGTTTCCGGTGCCCCTAGGCAGCCTTAGGATTTTCTTTAAAAAGTTATTTTCTGTGACCTCTAGGTCTCGCGTCTGGCTATAGCCCCAGAGTTCACTGCCATAGCAGGCAACGGCAATGCTCTTTGCTTGGTATAATTTAAGCAAGGCCGCCACCGGGCTATTGCCCATTTTTCTCACAAATCCTAGTATGGCTGCGTTGACACGAGTCATTTCGTCCTTTTTTTTATGGACTGCTGGGCCCCAAGATAATTGGTCGTCGAGGAGAATTCCAAGATATGAGAAAGTTTTAGATGTTGGAATTTTTTCCCCGTTTATGGTTATTAATACTGAGGCCTCGAGACTCCATAAAAAGATAAAATGAATTTAGAAGTGTCTGGAGACCATTCGCTGTCCTTGAAATCAGGACGGCATCATCTGCATAAAGCAGAACCGGAACTCCTCTAAGACCTACATGAGGATAATCCGTACCTGTTCTCAACAGGTAGTCCTCTAACTCGTTGATATACAGGTTAAAGAGGAATGGGGCCAAGATACAGCCTTGTCTAACACCCCGATTAATTCTTATGTCCCCAGTCACTTTCAAATCTTGGGTGTAACGAACGTTTGCTCTGGTGTCAGAATGCAAATCAGCCAATAGATGGATTAGGTTTTGCTCGACACCCATCTTTAACATGATATCCCATAGTTTACCCCTATCCACGCAATCAAAAGCGGACGATAGGTCCATGAAAGCCGTATGAATAGTTCCCTTCCGGGCCAAAGTATATTTACCTGTAATCAAATATAGATTCAGGCATTGGGTTACTGTTGAGTGACCAGGTCTGAATCCGTATTGTATTGGAGACAAAATTTTATTCTCTTGGGCCCATGTTGTTAATCTAGCCAAGATTACACCCCCCACTACCTTTGCTACTGAGTTTATCAATGAGATTGGTCTGTAGCATTAAGGGTTGCTGCGGTCACCCTTTTTAAACACGGGGACTATTGTCGAGTGCCCCCATGTCTTCGGGCATCCCGAAACCGTAGCAGCATTTATTACATTAGTAAGTACGGGGGCCCAAAGTGCAGTGCAAGATTTAAAAAGATCCGTAGGTAGGCCATCCGGGCCGGGTGCCTTATTTCCAGTTAGCCCTTGAATGGCCTTTTCTACCTCGTTGTCCAGAAAACACAGAGGATTCGCCCTTTTAGTTAAAAAAACATGGTCTGCTTGTTGCTTATTACTTTTAAAGATTACACTAAAGTGATTAATCCAGTCCTCCTCTGGGATATTAGTTCCTAGGTCTGTATCATTGGGGTTATCAAATAGGGGTTTGTTAATAATTTCCCAGAATTTACTGCTGTTGCCCAGAGTTGAGGGGTCAAGCAGAGAATCCCAGGTAAGGGCCTTGATTTCCTTTTTACGTCTAGCGAGTGCTTTTTTATAAGTCGCACGTAGATTTTTATTTAGGCCTGAGTCCCTAGGTGTGATTTTCAATGCTTTTCTTAGGTCTTTGCTTGCCTTGGAGCAGGTGTGGTCAAACCATTTAGTATAATTTCTGGTTTGTCCCTTCACTGGGACTAGCAGCATGGAACCTACAGTAGACACCACAACCTCAAATGAGGCTATGGTTTGTTCAGGGGAAATAGATGTTGATACACAAGCCGCAAGTTCCTGGCCACATAACTTATTGATTTCATTATAAAAGTTTTCATGATTAACTAAATTCCACTTCAAATGACGTTTTCCATTAATACATTTTAAGGTTCCCCGATCTTCACGGTACCTGCGCAGTTCAAAAATTCCTCCACCCAGTTTAATAGTTAAGGGGTTATGATCACTAAAAATATTCGATTGAATAGTGAAACTAGAAACCTGGATGGTAAGGTCTGCGGATAAAAACATTTGGTCTATAAAAGACCCATGGGCACAACCTTTAAAAGTTGGCACGTCATATACCTTGTCCTCCAGTACCAAAGACATAGCTACGGACAAGTTATTTTCATTTAGCAAATCATTTAAGAGGAGTCCACATCTAGTGTGGTTGAAATGAAAGCCGTTCACATTGTTACATCCTAGAGACCCCATAGGAGCATCTCGAGGGTTACCGCAGGGGTGCACATTAAAGTCTCCTACTATTAATAAGTTACATGACATCACACCTGCGCCTTCTGCCAACATTTCTTTCAAAGACATTATGTTACAATCCCCTTCACTGGATGTAGCATTATAAAAGTTAATCAAAGTCAAATCACGTTTGCCTCTCTTTAAATCAAGTATTTGGACATTTCTGTTTACGTGATGTTGGTTACGTATAACACAGGAAAGAGCCAAGTTAATAAAAATAGCCAGACCCCCCTTTGCCCTACCTCTAACTGAGGGAATTGCTGGGCTAATAAAGCTTTGATATCCTTCAATACAAGCGCTATTATCTTCCATCCATGTCTCTTGAAGACAAATGATGGTGTAGTTTTTTAACAAATGCCAACCAAGCAGGATCACTTATTTTATCGGCCAGTCCTGCTACGTTCCAGGAGAACTTGGTTAGAATACACTAACATTTCTCAATGAACCTTTAGTGGAAGAATTATTACTGTTGGAAATCATATATTGGTCTAGGAGAAAACATTAAGGTAGCCAAAATTATACATAAGGGCATAATATTGATGAATGCACAATACACATTATTGTATGTGATAGTTAGAAAGCTGAGCGCCTCATGAAAGCTGCCAAATTCACAGACTTCAAATAGTAATCTAATCATAACTATATATTCAAGAAATTTTAGAAATTAGTGAAACAACATGAAGTGGTAGTTATGGTTACAGTAATTAAAACACAGTTATTTCAAACTCACCTTTATGAATCTTATACATGCCGTACACTGTTGCATTTTTTTAAGATTAATTTAGGTTCACCCAGTAATGGTGGTGTGGCGCCAGGGCAGTAAGGACTATGTTTTTCAATTGGAATTAAAGTTTGTGGAATTTTTGGGTCTTCCATGGTCAATTTTTCAGGAATGTATTCTGGAATACGCTTATTAGCATGTATGTATTCCACCATTTTTCTAACATGCTTTTTGTCTGGTGGATACTCACTCACTTCCACGAGTGCTGCTGGAGACATTTCAAACTTCGAGTCACTGGAAATATCAAAACTGCCCTCTTTAAATATGTTGTCTTCTTCCTGTTCTAAAAGTTCATTTTCTAACAATTCGGGGCGTTCTTAAAATAGCCACCACATTGAAAGATATCTGTGAGTGCATATCCATGATTTGTGGCTGCCCTTACATTGACAGTGCCATTGTCCTGATTTTATATCAAAAGTAACAAATGTCCTTAAGAAGAGACACCAGTAGTCGTGTTTGCCAGTGTATACAGAAAAATATACAA
The DNA here is from genome assembly GCF_964204655.1 of Triturus cristatus. Classification (NCBI taxonomy): domain Eukaryota; kingdom Metazoa; phylum Chordata; class Amphibia; order Caudata; family Salamandridae; genus Triturus; species Triturus cristatus. The sequence continues at coordinate 904,142,347 of NC_140579.1, forward strand.
ATCTTCCTGAAAAACCATGTTCTGAAAGAAACACTGGATATAGTGCACAAACACCTGCTTTTGAAGCAGATTCAATTATTTCTTTGCATTTGATTTTTCGTGTTAAAGAAATCAAATTTTTCCTGTAGCATTTGATTTAGTGATGACTCTTTAAGTTTATGTGGAAATTGAAATGGTTTAGCATTTTTGGCCATTTCTAGGTGTTTGCATTCGAGTGCTGGATGACCACTGCGGCTAGCCATTGTCATAAATTCCCTACAGTGAGCAATTTCACAATTGTATTGTTGTTTAGAAATAGTTTTTTGAACATGAATTGGAGCTCTTTGTCCATTTTTACAACGGGGCATAAAATATATTCCATTTTTGCAATCCACACAATACACTGGAATTGAAGAAATGCTGTGAATATTTTGTTGATGACGCCGTAGTGTTGAATGATTTACAAACGTGGAACTGCAAATACTACACTTTATTGATTTTGAAATATCCTCATTTCTCACACCAGCAGTGGGTAATAATTGAAGTGGTTGATCTAATTTCTTTATATCCTTCACTAAAATAAATAGAATAATAATGTTATTTGAAAGCTAAACATTTATTGGCATGGCCATCAACTTTAATATGCTGCTGAACATATGCCATATACATTTAAATACCACTAGACCATTTAGTGGCTTACCCTTTTTGAATACAAATAAAATAATTTTGGAAAGCTATTTAAGTTAATTAATATATTGTCTTGTCATTACATACTATATCAAATAACCCTTTCTTAATATTAATTAAAAAAAAGTAATTGAAAAAAATCTTGAATTCGGTGTTCTGATTTTCTTTGACTATATAACCTAAAAAATAAGAAGATCCGAAAATCAGTAACATTATACAGGATAAATATTTTGTTAATCATATTTAATTTCACTTTTTCAGCACAGCAGTAAGAAATTTTATAAACATGTACCAAGAATTACTGGTATAGTCCTTTTGTTAATAGAGTTTAGATATTTTGGAACCACATACTAACACCATGCCTTTGTGCTTAGAAAAATGAGATTTATAACATATTGGGTATTTCAAAAATCTGAAAAAAAGAAGTTAATAATGCTTTTTTTTTACCTCTAAAATCCATGTCATTAAAAAAATAACATACCATGTTGTTTATCCATATGGCCTTTGAAGTTTAATGAACGGGTTATAAGTATCGGACAACAGGACAGTGCCAATGATTTCTAGATGAGCTGGATTGTAATTGTAGACAATTACATGGAAATATGTATTTATCTGTAGAGAAAAATGAAAAAACATGTAGTCTATAAGAAATCAAACTCTCAAAATGTAGTTCTGTGCCGCAATTGGGGGGGGGGGGGGGGGGACAGTTTGGTGTTGTACAGCTAGTTCATACACACAGGAACCATGTGCAGGAAAGGGAGCAATTGGCTCTTGTAGGGACGCCCTTACCTAGGTTAGCACAACCCCATGACTTCCTTCTGCTTGGATTTCCCTGACAACCATCCACTAATGATGCCCCTCTTTTTTCTTTCGCCCCTTTCTGGCGTTTATTTTTTTATAGCACTACTTATCCCAAATTTATATTTTCAAACTGCTTTTCATTCAAAACATATTATAAAACGATAATGAGCCATACAAGTGTGTAAATCAATTTATAGGAAAATGTACTCAAGCCAATGAGAATACAATGGCTAGGAGTTACATTAAACATTCTGTGTGGAGCAACAAAGGGACAGATTAATACATTTTTTTAAATGCATAACAAACAAAGTTGGTGTGCTACATTGCTTGAAAAAGAGCAGAGTTGTACCATATCTCTTACCTTTCGGTGATGTTGCTTATCTACATAAAATACAAGTCTTTGATCTGCATGTCGCATACTGTGCTCAATAGCAGGGACATTAAACCCTTAATATAAGACTTTTTTGAACATATTATGTTTTATGCATTTTTATATATAACCTGTATTCTTAGAAAGAGTAGGTTGGGAAACATGTTTTATTGAAACTGCAGCTAACAGTAGTCAATCATTAGAGTTAAGTTGCTTAGTACTGTTTACATTTCATCAACAAACTGTAATAAAAATTGGAACTTGATGAGTAAAGTGGATCTATGTAATTCTGTAGCTACTGCATTTAATGCTAAATTTTGGAATCTGCTCATATGTCACAATCTCTGATGTAATTTACAAAATTTACAAAAATTACTCCCAGAAAAAAATGTATTAAAATATTCCTGTTTGTAAACGTGCTCTGTCTTTTATTATTTATGCACAGTAATTACGCAGCTCTTCCCACCTAAATTTGTCCTCCATGTTGCATTCTCATTTTTGTTTGTTGTAAGAAGCATAACATTGGGAAGGCTCTGTACATATGCATTAAAATTTACAATACCTTCAGATCCAGTAGTAAGAAGAGATGCCCATTTCCAGTGCCTTGTAAGAAGATGATGTTCTGTGCATTTTATTTTCCTTGGGCAATAAGGACAAAAATCACTTTCACCACAGTTGAGGAGAAATTCCTGTTTGCTTGAAAATTGGAACTTCATGTCCATTCAGTTTTTCTTTTAATTGAGATAATAATAAGGGAGATAATTAATATTTACCTATCTACCGTCCTTATAACAAATATGCGTGATAATTAACATAATAATAAAATATCAAAACTGGAAAGCTGTAGTGCCGGGCAATAAATAAATGTGAAAATCAAAATAAAGAATGAAATATTAAAATGTTATGTCAAGACCCGGAGGCCAATGTTATGCAGTAAATCTTTTATTGTAAGCACTCAATAGCACCTTTTAAGTCAGGACCTCCCTGCCAATACAAATGTAACTGCTTCAAACATACAACAAAACACTATGAGACAAAAACATACTACAGTTCAAACATATAAAAAAGCATGTATTTTAAAAGAATCCATGTAGCCTTTGAATTACCATCCTGATTAATCTTCAGAAGATCATTAAGCCAAATGATCCACCAGTTTTCCAGAGGGCTAGAGAAATGTCCACCATAATGAGAGATCCTCACTGCCTGAAGGGGTTATGTCAGCTGTGAAGGTAGCAATCACAGTGATGATACCATTCATAGCACTGCTTTTTCACAGTGGGCACAATATTTAAAGCTTCACTCGACACCAAAAAAAAAAAAAAATGCCATAGCAGTAGTTTATTTCTTGATAAAAATAACCTAACGGCCATGATACCAGCGAATTTGCTCCCTGGCCATCCAGGCCATTATTCATTTTTCTTACACATACCCACTGTGCATCATACATCAAACATAGGTATGGAAAATGATTGATAATCGCCCTGCAGTTAATAGTGCAGGATGACCATCATTCAAACCTATTGGTTCCTTGGTTAATTGGCCACCGAGGGAACCTCTACTTTTGGAGAAGTCGGAGCCTTGTAGATTTACAGTGCCACTTTATCAGGAATCAGATAGTTATATCAAGAAATGTACAAAGAGAAAAGAATAGGACCACATTGAAGAGCTTTGAGAATATACCTATGGTGGCTGAGACCAAGGAATACATACTGCAGAGCATAAGGAACAAAAAGAATTTCCTTTTCAGGTCACAGGATGGGACAGGCACTTCCAGTGGAATTTGAGTAAAAGCAGCTTGAATTACTTGGTGCCAAGCAACACACTTCCTAAGTTACGGTTCCTGGGTCTCTCTGTTACTTCAGGTCAGTGTTTTAACAGCTTTATTTTTATTGGCACACCTTTTCTATTTCATTCATGTAGTTGATTTTTCATCCCACTGATTTTCCCTGTGGCATTTACCCTGCTGCTTCCTGCCCTCCTGACTTGGAGAGAATATGTTGGTAAGGTCCACGATATTTACAGCCTGCCACTTGGAGGTACATCTAATGTCTCATGAGAGCTCATGTTTGTCATTCATACTGAACCACTACAAAAATCTATACTTTGTTCTGTAAGAGCATACGATCTTTACAGTAGCATTCATCTGGTGAAGTACCACAAATAAATATTTGCAGCAGTGGTGTTCTCTCCCTCTTCTCCTTTACACCCGTCTTCTCCTTCATAGAGTTTTTGTTCTCCAGATATACATGATCTGTATTGTAATTGTTATAAAGCATTATTGTTCATATTATTCTTTTTCTAGCTTCTTTCAAGGCACTTAATCCTGTCATTGCTGGAATATACCGAAATAAACCTATGGCACAATGAGAAAACAAATAACTGCCTTTGTTATTACTGAATTATCTCTGATTGACACACAAAGACAACAATATTTGATTTGTTGTGTACATTTCCAGAGTACAAAGTTATAGCCGGTATACAAAATCTCAATTTCAATCTCAAAGTTCAATTTTTGAAGCCTGTACCATCATCAATTTCGTAACATTGAAGTTATTTTTTATAATGTGTACTTCTGATGTATTTTACCATATCATCATAGCAAGAACTGGTTTCTCCCATATAGTATGAGCATGAGAATATGTACCTGGACTGTATTGTAGAGGCAGCAAAATAGATGACATCCAAATTGCATCAATTTGGTATTTAAACAAACAGGTTTTCTTTGAAGTTGAGCCATATGGACTATACGTGGTACTCATTAAAAAAACAATAATACTGGAATTGAAGGAAAATGTCCGTTATCTGCAATGTGCCTGCATACATTTAGACACAGAGAATGTGTAACACTTTGGTCCAAATAGAAACGGCTTTGTTTTTTTCTATTTTAGTTATGCGATTATTCAATTTCACAAAAATAAGTGGAAGCTGTGATAGTGCTCTGTTTCCAAAAGTCTGATAGACATTAATATCCCAAAAATATATGCCAATAATGTAAGTTCTATGCGGAGTCGCTTTGCATTGATTCATGTTGCTTGGTCTAAGGTCCAATACAGATGTGTGTTTCATGGCATTACAGGGCTTCAGACCCATCGATGACGGATCCAGTTAAGCCCTCAGGCAGGAGTGGGGCATCTCTGTGGGACCTTGCATCGGTTTGCACTTGTTGTGGTCCAGCTTTCCGATGGGATGGTATGGCATGGCGCTGCACGGCTTTGTATCTATTGGAGTACAAGCTAATGCACTTTCAGCTGTGCAGTGGGGCTCTACAGGGCTCTGCATTACTTGGGGTCAGATGTGTTGAATTCTTCAAGTGGAAGCTGAACAACTCAGCTATGCTCTACGATGCTTCACTTTTAATCTGATCAATATTTCACTTACAAAGAGAAGATCTCTCTCTAATGCTAGCAAACACTCTATAACCTGGAAGGCACCTCTTGAGGATCTTGACTGACTCCTGCAGATGCCAGCAACAGGGCTCAGGCATATCTAGTTGGAGATGGTCAGCTCGGTGGGTGTAGGAAGGCCTCTGAAAACGTTTTATGTTCATGCAGGTCACATACACGGCCGCGGTCCTGCTCCCTCGGGTCCTTTGATGGGTCTTGCCGCGGCAATCCCGACCTCCCTGCATCGAAGCTAGGCTACCCCCCCTCCCATCTTAGGGGTGCTATGTGCGGTGAGCTCCTTTTTTCCCAGCCCGAGGGGCACACGGACCCGGATGCTTGCAGAGGCTTGCCGGGAACAGGTGACTGGCGTTGGGAAGAGGCCACAAGGAAGCGTCAGCGTCAGAATTCTGCCTGCTTCCAGCTCCGGATCACCGGAGGCAGGGCTAGCACAGCACTTGAGCAATGAAGATCGGGCAGCAGAATCCGGCCCCCAGGTAGGGAGTCGGAGTTGGAGTTACATCTTTCTTGAGTACGCAAGCTCTGTTAGCTTGGACAAAGGTAAGAGGAGACACACGTTTTCTTCAGGCAGTTTAAACGGCAATGTGCTTTTGCCCTACCACAAGAGGGTTATAGTAATTACCAAGCTATTGGCGGAGGGAGGGGCCCACCTCAACTGTATGGAGACAAGTGAGACATTGAAAGCGGCAGCCTCTCCACCTAAAATTAACATGTATACCTTGCGAGCAAGAGTGGCACATACCTCCCTCAACATTGATATCACCCAGCCTATCCTACTACCCCGAGTTTCCCCATATATCTTTGAATGTCAGAGCATCAGTTAAGCAGTGTAAGCGGAGAGGGGATACAACGGATGATGGAGTTATCTCTAAGGGGAAAGAGGCTGGTAAGGGAAGGGGTAGGGGCAAGAAGCCATCGCGTGTAAAAGTGAAAATCACCCCTTCACTGAAAACATATTACAAAGTTATGTCCTCATCAACCACCACTGCCTGTGATTCTTTAAAGAGTGCTGGTCAGGACAGCCCTTCGGTGGATGTGCATAAGTCACTGAGTTCGCCAGTCGTAGGCATAAGTAAACCTCCAGACGGAAATAGCACAGCACCCGATGGAATGCTTAGTGTACCGCAGAGTAACCCAAAGGGGCAAAGATACCCTGCCCCTCTGGAATATCCAGCCATAAGTCCTGATGGTGCATCAGCCATTCACCCAGCACTGAGCCTTTCTAATAGATATTCTGTCTTGGCAACTCAAGATACCCAGGAAACGCCGCAATATGCTTTTAAGGCCAAAGATGATTGTGTAATTACAGACTCCATGACACGCTCATTGGCAGATATACTACTCGCCCTGAAGGACGAGATGAAAAGTAGGTTCACTGTGTCAGAGATGAACAGGGCCGAAATGGCTAGTAGATTTTCCGTTTCAGAAGCAAACCAGGCAGCCATTCAAGCTTCCTGCGAGGTGCTGGAAGAAGTCACTATAAGAACAGATGCAAAATTAAAGAAGCAATGCGTACTAATTCAGTGGAATTGGCAAATCTATTGGCACAGAACAAAGAACTTAAAGATGACCTTAAACGTTTGGAGAACCACTCCAGGAAGAATAACCTGAGGCTTCTAAATGTACCTGAAGCTCTGGAGGGGTCGGACATAAAGGTGTTCATGATCTCCTTATTACAAGGGACAGTGTTGAAGAACTCACACAGCGTAGATCTCGTACAGGAGATACAAAGGGTGCACCGCGACCCCTTCAAGAGGAACTTAACTAGGCAAAAACCTAGGAATATCTTGGTTAACTTTTTGTCATATTCTGTTAAGGAGCGAATGTTATCCTCTGCTCTCAAGGAAGGCATCATAACATCCATGGGCCTTAACCCCTTCTCCTTCTATATAAGATACGATATCTCCCACATCACTGCAACAAAACAGTGGGAGCTGTGGAAGAGGCTCGAGGAGTTAAATAACCTGGGGGCCAAGGCTGAGCTGAAGTTTCCTGCATTACTTTGCGTAATGTGGAACAATCATATGCATCAGATCCGCACAATCGAGGAGGTGGTTGCCCTTATTGTTAAAATCAAAAAGGATTTGGGGGCTGGAGAGGGTGGCCGTTGAGGTAATGTGAGCTCTTAGGCTACAAGACCCTAGATTTAACTGTTATATTTGAGTATTTCCTATAATGCCAGAGGGAGCTGAGATCAAATAGGCTTAGCCTATTGGAAGGGAGAGTTCCTCATAGGGGAAGGGGTCACAGGGTAGGGGGGAGAAGGTAGGGGTGCACTGGGTGGGGAGCAGTGGGTAAAATAAAAAATAGAAAACTCATCTCAATTTTAAGGAATGCCCGTTTAGTTGGCATCAAAGGTTTGCAGGCAGATGGCAGGTACTTGATAGCAAGGTCAGCTTTATTTCCTGGAATGTAAACGGGTTAAGATTCCCCCGTAGGCAAAGGCTGATGCTGAAGTATTTAGAACTCTCCCCAGCTCAGATTTGTATTTTGCAGGAAACACATTTAAGTTCAGCAGAAAGTTGTTTAATCCTCTCGAGTCCCCTGGATAAAATGTTATTGTACCTCACAACAGACGATCAATAGTAGAGGTGTTGCAATTGTGATAAAGCAGGGGGTCTCTTGTTCTATTAAATCTGTGCAGACTGACCTAACAGGGAGGTGGATAGTAGCACAGTTGGATTTTGGAGGCTCAGAGTTAGTTTGTGCCTTGTTCTATGGACCTAATGTTGATGACCCGACTTAAATCTGCAAGTTACAATCTAAATTAATGACGGCAAACCCCCCTGATCATAGGTGGTGATTTTAATGTCCTCCTGGATCCCCTAAAAGACAGGTCTAATCAGAGTCATTACGTAGGGGCACCTCGAATCCGTCGAGCAATGAAAAACCTGTTGCATGACTTGGACCTCGTAGACATCTGGAGGGCAAAGAGGGGAGATCTTCAGGGGTTTACATTTAATAGTACAAAATATTGTCATTCATCTAGGATCGATTACATTCTAACTGATAGGTCCACTCTGGTTGGCCTGACAGGGATCTCAGTTTTACCCAGTCACCTTTCAGACCATGCTCCATTTTTTTCTTCCCATAGTAAAACTTGTATGTTACAACCTAGATGGACGCTTAATAGAGCCATGTTGTTGGATCCTGAGATCATTTAGGCCATTAAGTTATCCTCCCTAGAATGTATTTCATTAAACATGGGCTCTACGACCATGAATTTCGTTTGGGACACCTTTAAAGCAAATTTGAGGGGCAGGCTCCATGGACTCATATGCTCTAAGAATAGGGCTGATGCCTGGGTGCTACATATCATCGAGGAGAGAATACTGCAGTGAGAGAATGAGAGGAATCTACTTAGCCACGGGAGCCCAGGAAAGTTGGCACAAGTTCAGGGTGACCTTGAAGGTGCTAGGCAGGAGTATAGGGGTAAACTAGACCAGAATTGCAGGGCACAATGGCTCACTAAGAGTATGCAAAACTTTGAGTATGGGGAGAAGGTGGGCGCTTTACTGGCCTGGAAAGCAAGAGCTGAGCGCTCCAAAAATAACATTAATGAATTGATAATAAATAAATAAACAAAACTGGGGATAAGTCAAGTAGTGTTGAGGACATGCAAGCCTGCCTGCTTTCCCTTTTTTCAGACCTCTATAAAGAGGACTTGGCCCCTTCCCTTGGTCAAATACAAACTTGGCTGAGGAGTAAATCTTTGCCAACTCTAATGGATGATAGCCGTGATATCTTAGATACCCCTGAAGAGATCAAAGATCAAATATAGAAATGTAAAAACAAAAAAGCAGCAGAAATGGATGGACTCCCGAATGAAGTTTGTAAACTCCTAGCAGAGGAATTGACACCGGTACTGGGTACCATGTTTAATTCAGTATACTGCCCAACAGGTCAAGTCCCCAGGTCATGGAAGGAGGCTACCATCGTATTAATTCTAAAACCAGGAAAGGACCCATTAAAAGCTGACTGTTATCGTCCAATCTCCCTACTGAATGCGATTATAAGATCATTATGGGTATTTTGGCGGGGAGACTGGCTAAATTGGTCCCTAACCTGGTTCACATCTATCAAAAGGGCTTTGTAACTGGGAGGTACATCCAGGAGCAGACACAACTGTTAATAGGTAATATCGAGTTGGCCGTGGAAAGATCGGATCCTCTGGCCATAGTGGCCTTGGATGTGGCCAAGGCCTTCGACAGGGTCTGCTGGGTGTACCTCTGGGAAGTACTAGAGGTAATGGACTTTGGCCCCATTTTTATTCAAACTTTGAGGAAATGTTATCAAGGAGCCTCTGCTAGGATCCTCCTGTAAGTTTACATCTAGCTTTAACATCCAGAGGGGAACTTGACAGGGTTGCCCTATTTACCCCCACATCTACATAGAACCATTAGCGCAAGCTATCAGACTAGATGACTCAATCCATTCTTTTAAGTCTCAACTTTATCGATGCCCTGTATGCTGACGACTTAATGTTATTCACCAGTAACCCGGAGGCGGCTATCCCACAGGTTGAAGCCCTTCAGGAAGAATTTTGCTCCATCTCAGGCTACTTAGCTAACACTTCAAAAACCGAGATGAAGTGTTGAAACATCGACCAATGGGAGGGCACAACCAGCAAAGAGTTAAGATATTTGGGTATATACATTGTTAAAGATCTGGATAAAATCCCCCTGATCAATTTGAATAAAGTCATCAAGGAAATAGACCGCCTCTTTGCTAGATGGAGGAACCTTCCCTTGACAATCTATGGGAAGGTAAACCTGGTGAAGATGGTTATCCTCCACAAGCTGACTTAACTGTTTAACGCAGTCCCCTTGGTGTTCCCCAGTAACAGCATTCATAAGGTTCAGAGTAAGATATGGAGCTTTATTTGGGGAGACAAGGGAGTAAGGTTGTCTTGGAAGAAGTTGAGGCGTAGGCTTATCAAAGGGGGTTTGGCTCTTCAAGATATTGGCTGGTACTCGGTCGCATTCCAATTCAAAGGCGTCCAGATGTTACTCTTAAGACCAGAAGAGTCAGCGTGGGGAAGGCTGTTGGGTAAAATGGCTAAGACGGAGGGTGGAGGAGGCGGAGAAGGCTTTTTATACAAGTTTGGGGCTCCGAGGTATTTTAAACAAGTACGCCTGAAGGTCCTTGGGGCTGCCCTGGAAACTTGGTACAAAGTGAGATGTAGATAGGGAATCGGATACTATTCAGATTTTGCACCTATTTGAGATTCCCCCGGTACACCTCCATGTCTTAGGGATAGTTTGGCTGTGCCAATTAAGAAAGCAGGCATTAACATCTGGTCTGACTTGTTAGATGCAGAAGGGATCCATCCTTGGGAGTCATTAAGGGCCAATATCGGTACAGGGTTTTCCAGGTTTAAGTACCTACAACTTGTTTCCTGATTTGAAGCAGAAAAGGGGGATGTAAGAGGAGATTGGGAAACAGAGCACTCCCCGAAATAAGTGGATCCAAAAAAGAAAGATTTCTATTTGGTATAATAAGTTTTTAGAAGCAGAAGACTTGGAATTTCCACCACAGTCCTCGGTTTGGAATCAATCCCCCTTGAGCCCAACATAGATGCCCTGTTTGAGCCCTCCTTGAAGTTATTATACAAACTTATTAAACCAGCGAGCCTAAAGAAGAACCACTTTTTTGTTATCAACAGACTATTACGCACCGGCCAAGATAGCCAAGTTCACCCCACTACCTATCCCAAAATGCCCCAGGTGTATGACTCCCGATGCCAATGACATCCACATCTTATATGAGTACTCCGAATTAAGAACCTTTTGGAAGGGGGTGGGAGACATCCTATGTGGCATTTTCAAAGTAAACATCGAGGTTAACCTGTAATTAGTGTTTTTTGGTGATGATGGTTTGTTCAGTCTGAATGCTTCACAGATTTATAGTGGGCGGTTGCTATACTTGGTGTTACTCGGAGAGAGATCTGGAATAAATGGAAAGACCCTCTGCCCTGAAGAGCTAAGACTGGCTCAAAGCCATATTTGCTATGGCTCGTTTAGGTCAGGACGGAGCTGGGGAAAGTCCGATAAATATCTGGCAGCACCTTATTATAAGCTGGGGTCGAGACCTGAGATCAATATAGCCGGTCCTATGATTACACCAAGCTCCTATCAAATGGGGCCGGTCTGGTCGACCTAAGTAAGAGCGGTAAGCCGTAGGGCGCACAGTTGGAAAACAACGGCTTTGTAAGATCTGCAGAAGCTTATTGGTGAGATGAGGACGGAAAAAAAAAGAGCAAACGAATGTGGAAGGCAAAATTATATGACACTGCAGAAAGGACACGGTCCAGCACTATTTTATTTTATTCTGTGTATGGTGACTCTGCTAAACAGGCATCTGTGAATGTGCTATGACCTCTAAAATATATTGAATTGGTGTACTCTTAATTAGAATTTAAAACATACCTATAAGTCCCAAGTATGTGGTACAATGTGTACCACGGCTCTTAAGGTAAATGTCACTAGTGGACTGAAGCACACATTGTTCCACCCAAGTACAGTAGCAGTGTAAACAATAGCAGGCCTACGACTGTAGCCTGCCTGGACATTTTTTAAACTCCAAACTGAAAATAACCCCACTTGACAGGCCTAACCATGCCTTTTAAATATAAATATCACCCCTAACTAGGCTGTAATGCCCATTAGGCAGTGTGCATGAATTTAAGTCAGGACATGTAAACATTACCTTTCAAACATGCCCTTATGTTGAAAAGGGCTCAAAAGCCATATTTTACATTAGCAGTGTTAGCTGCTCCATGGGAAAGCATTGTAATGTAATATTACATTTAATCATGTTACCTCAGCAGAGGAAACAGCTACAAAGTTTATTTTTGGACTATCAAAAATATTTATCACAATGTCAGTTCACTGGTAAAGTCAAAGTAGTGACAACAATTTTGGGAAAGGTACTTTAGTACAGCTTCCCTGACAAAAACCCTCTAGAAGCTCATTTGCTTTTTCTGCGAACCAGGAGCTGAATAGTCCCTTGATGAAGTGTGAACTTCCTCTCAAAGCGGAAGCAAATACCTTGTACATGGGAAAGTGTTCTGTGCCTTTAACAGGATGACCACCTGGGTTGTGCCTATGAATCTAATAATCTTCCAGGAGGTTTACCAGGAGGTTTACCATGTCACAGGCAGAGGTAGATAACACTTGGTCTGCCCCCTCTTGTGTACATCTTATAAGCCAGACACTAATCCCAGTGGGAGAAAAGTAGCCTCTACAACCACTTTTGAGTGAACTGCTACAAAAGTGGGTATGGATACTCCGGAGACCTTTAGCTCTATTGGCTAGGTAGAGGCCAGGAGTCCCTTGATTGACATAATTAATTTACTTATAATTCACTAGTAAATGTGTATACCATATACCTAAAGCCTGTAAATGAAATGCTACTAGGATAATGTTAATAAAGAAAAATACGATGCCAATGTACGCCATGATATATTTTCGTATAACAGCAAACTCACATTGCTGGCGTCAAATCTACCCATTATGACCTCCCCATCAGCCCTGAGTCAGAAATACATGTTCAGGAAGGCCCTGCGACCAAGGTCTGGATGAACTGAATGACAGATCACAGGTGGTGTGACACGTAGCCAATAGACAAATGATTGAACAGGGACAACCGAGATCAGTCTGCCAGAAGGTAGCAACACCACAAAGGTCCGAGAAGATTGGCCCCAATAGCATTTGTTTGGCCGGAGGGATGCGCATTCCGAAAAACCCAAAAAGTAAAATGCCACATGTAGTTAGGAACACTCAGCCAATCAGAACACCGTATTTACACAGCACACAGTGAACATGCGCTCCCCGTGATGGACATCTCGTCATGTTACCCACTGGCCCGCATTGTGTCCATGCAAGGTTGAGACCCAGCTGTACCCCTTATCAGGTGATCAAATATACAGTCCTGTGACTAGTCCAGCAATTCATGTTAAAAACTAATGTACAAATTGCTTCATGACAAGTTGTAAAATGTATAAAATAACGGCCAAGGCCAATGTACTTTCAGACTGCTTCAGACCCCAACTTTGCTGCTGCTTCTTGTTGCTGCGTTTAATTAAAACAACTCTTTCTGTTTTGCCAAATGTCTCTTGTGTTTTATTTTTTATGGTAAATCCACATTCTAGCTACAAGGACCTGCAGCTCTCAGTGTGCCACTCAGTTAAGTAGCCTCTTAAAACATGTCCCAGGCCTTCCATTGCAGCCTGATTGCAGTTTTATAAGCCCTGTCTACCCTTAAACTCCCCTTTCATTGCATATAAGTAACACATAAAGTAGGCCCTAGGTAGCCCACAAGGGAGGGTTCATTATAATTGCTAGGATGGACATGTACTTTTACATTTTACATGTCCTGTTAGTAAAAAACTCCTAAAATCAATTTTCATTACTGTGAGGCATAACTCTTTTAAAGGATAACATAGGGTTGCCTTATTACATGTAATAAATGCTAACTTTTGATTGGGAAGAGTAAGACTTTTCATGTTTTGTGTCTGAGAAATGTGTTAGACCTATCAGCCTTTGGCTGGTCTCCCACTAACTTTTGCCCTATCACCTCCAACTTTAGACTATCCCGTTTTGTTGGACTTAGGACTCTGGGTACCTTACCACTGCTAAGGTTCGGGTGCTCTCCCCTAAAATATGGTGACATTGGCAAACCTGCATCCTGCATCGGGCCTCTGCCATTGCAGTGGGGCTGACCCCACCATAGTCCAGCATTAGAAATGCCCTTATATCCCTTTAAGTGATGACTCCTGCATAGTAAGGTGTAGATATATATCATGTTTGGTATGGTTAGATTCATCATGAGAAATCCTCCCTGTTGGTGTATTGGGTTTTACCCTTACTGGCAGAAATGACACTTTCAGAAAGTGGACATTTCTCTGTCCTTCCATAAACTCTGTGTACCTGCTGCCTGCCCCAATCCACGTCTGGCCCAGGGTAGCAGTCCTATACTTGCATACACCCTAGACTCCCCCAAATACAGGAAGGGCTGACACATCAACATACTGATGGCCTTCTTGGGCTGAGAGAAGGGATTAGTGATTCACACTCACATCTGAATAGGCTGAGCCGGGCACCCCACAATAGGCTTAATGACTTTGCTTTGTCAGTTTCAGACAAGTCAGGTGGAACAGGGAACCCCCAAAACTTCAAAGCCCTCTCCAATAGCTTCTGTTCCCTTCTAGTACCTGGGCACCAGGGTATAATAAAAGGGACCTGACCCCACATCTGTGTGACACAACTGGACCTGCACGAAACTCTGCTAGAGTAAAGGCTGCTGCGTGGGAAGTATTGCCTCTTTGCTGTGCCTGACTATTCCCAGGAACTGTTGTCCTGCTTTGTGGGGCAGCCCTCCTGCCAACTGACATCTGCCCTGCAAGCAAGGAAAAAAGAATTGCCCCCAGAGTGACTTCTGGGGGCTTGTCAACTGCCCCTGTTCACCCTACTGGGCTTTGGAACTACAACAGCCTTGCCAGTCTTGCTCGCGATGTCAGCTTCCGTGCTGTCCAGGCACAAGGGGCTTAGTACGCTGTGGATCACCTCTAGACCATGCCCTTGCCACGTGACAGCATCAAGCCACATCCAAGAACAGAGTGCCTCCCTTTGCGCAGTTGTCTGGATTACACCACAGCAGAGTACTTGGGCCACAATGGCTAGGAGTTACATTAAACATTCTGTGTGGAGCAACAAAGGGACAGATTAATACATTTTTTTAAATGCATAACAAACAAAGTTGGTGTGCTACATTGCTTGAAAAAGAGCAGAGTTGTACCATATCTCTTACCTTTCGGTGATGTTGCTTATCTACATAAAATACAAGTCTTTGATCTGCATGTCGCATACTGTGCTCAATAGCAGGGACATTAAACCCTTAATATAAGACTTTTTTGAACATATTATGTTTTATGCATTTTTATATATAACCTGTATTCTTAGAAAGAGTAGGTTGGGAAACATGTTTTATTGAAACTGCAGCTAACAGTAGTCAATCATTAGAGTTAAGTTGCTTAGTACTGTTTACATTTCATCAACAAACTGTAATAAAAATTGGAACTTGATGAGTAAAGTGGATCTATGTAATTCTGTAGCTACTGCATTTAATGCTAAATTTTGGAATCTGCTCATATGTCACAATCTCTGATGTAATTGACAAAATTTACAAAAATTACTCCCAGAAAAAAATGTATTAAAATATTCCTGTTTGTAAACGTGCTCTGTCTTTTATTATTTATGCACAGTAATTACGCAGCTCTTCCCACCTAAATTTGTCCTCCATGTTGCATTCTCATTTTTGTTTGTTGTAAGAAGCATAACATTGGGAAGGCTCTGTACATATGCATTAAAATTTACAATACCTTCAGATCCAGTAGTAAGAAGAGATGCCCATTTCCAGTGCCTTGTAAGAAGATGATGTTCTGTGCATTTTATTTTCCTTGGGCAATAAGGACAAAAATCACTTTCACCACAGTTGAGGAGAAATTCCTGTTTGCTTGAAAATTGGAACTTCATGTCCATTCAGTTTTTCTTTTAATTGAGATAATAATAAGGGAGATAATTAATATTTACCTATCTACCGTCCTTATAACAAATATGCGTGATAATTAACATAATAATAAAATATCAAAACTGGAAAGCTGTAGTGCCGGGCAATAAATAAATGTGAAAATCAAAATAAAGAATGAAATATTAAAATGTTATGTCAAGACCCGGAGGCCAATGTTATGCAGTAAATCTTTTATTGTAAGCACTCAATAGCACCTTTTAAGTCAGGACCTCCCTGCCAATACAAATGTAACTGCTTCAAACATACAACAAAACACTATGAGACAAAAACATACTACAGTTCAAACATATAAAAAAGCATGTATTTTAAAAGAATCCATGTAGCCTTTGAATTACCATCCTGATTAATCTTCAGAAGATCATTAAGCCAAATGATCCACCAGTTTTCCAGAGGGCTAGAGAAATGTCCACCATAATGAGAGATCCTCACTGCCTGAAGGGGTTATGTCAGCTGTGAAGGTAGCAATCACAGTGATGATACCATTCATAGCACTGCTTTTTCACAGTGGGCACAATATTTAAAGCTTCACTCGACACCAAAAAAAAAAAAAATGCCATAGCAGTAGTTTATTTCTTGATAAAAATAACCTAACGGCCATGATACCAGCGAATTTGCTCCCTGGCCATCCAGGCCATTATTCATTTTTCTTACACATACCCACTGTGCATCATACATCAAACATAGGTATGGAAAATGATTGATAATCGCCCTGCAGTTAATAGTGCAGGATGACCATCATTCAAACCTATTGGTTCCTTGGTTAATTGGCCACCGAGGGAACCTCTACTTTTGGAGAAGTCGGAGCCTTGTAGATTTACAGTGCCACTTTATCAGGAATCAGATAGTTATATCAAGAAATGTACAAAGAGAAAAGAATAGGACCACATTGAAGAGCTTTGAGAATATACCTATGGTGGCTGAGACCAAGGAATACATACTGCAGAGCATAAGGAACAAAAAGAATTTCCTTTTCAGGTCACAGGATGGGACAGGCACTTCCAGTGGAATTTGAGTAAAAGCAGCTTGAATTACTTGGTGCCAAGCAACACACTTCCTAAGTTACGGTTCCTGGGTCTCTCTGTTACTTCAGGTCAGTGTTTTAACAGCTTTATTTTTATTGGCACACCTTTTCTATTTCATTCATGTAGTTGATTTTTCATCCCACTGATTTTCCCTGTGGCATTTACCCTGCTGCTTCCTGCCCTCCTGACTTGGAGAGAATATGTTGGTAAGGTCCACGATATTTACAGCCTGCCACTTGGAGGTACATCTAATGTCTCATGAGAGCTCATGTTTGTCATTCATACTGAACCACTACAAAAATCTATACTTTGTTCTGTAAGAGCATACGATCTTTACAGTAGCATTCATCTGGTGAAGTACCACAAATAAATATTTGCAGCAGTGGTGTTCTCTCCCTCTTCTCCTTTACACCCGTCTTCTCCTTCATAGAGTTTTTGTTCTCCAGATATACATGATCTGTATTGTAATTGTTATAAAGCATTATTGTTCATATTATTCTTTTTCTAGCTTCTTTCAAGGCACTTAATCCTGTCATTGCTGGAATATACCGAAATAAACCTATGGCACAATGAGAAAACAAATAACTGCCTTTGTTATTACTGAATTATCTCTGATTGACACACAAAGACAACAATATTTGATTTGTTGTGTACATTTCCAGAGTACAAAGTTATAGCCGGTATACAAAATCTCAATTTCAATCTCAAAGTTCAATTTTTGAAGCCTGTACCATCATCAATTTCGTAACATTGAAGTTATTTTTTATAATGTGTACTTCTGATGTATTTTACCATATCATCATAGCAAGAACTGGTTTCTCCCATATAGTATGAGCATGAGAATATGTACCTGGACTGTATTGTAGAGGCAGCAAAATAGATGACATCCAAATTGCATCAATTTGGTATTTAAACAAACAGGTTTTCTTTGAAGTTGAGCCATATGGACTATACGTGGTACTCATTAAAAAAACAATAATACTGGAATTGAAGGAAAATGTCCGTTATCTGCAATGTGCCTGCATACATTTAGACACAGAGAATGTGTAACACTTTGGTCCAAATAGAAACGGCTTTGTTTTTTTCTATTTTAGTTATGCGATTATTCAATTTCACAAAAATAAGTGGAAGCTGTGATAGTGCTCTGTTTCCAAAAGTCTGATAGACATTAATATCCCAAAAATATATGCCAATAATGTAAGTTCTATGCGGAGTTGCTTTGCATTGATTCATGTTGCTTGGTCTAAGGTCCAATACAGATGTGTGTTTCATGGCATTACAGGGCTTCAGACCCATCGATGACGGATCCAGTTAAGCCCTCAGGCAGGAGTGGGGCATCTCTGTGGGACCTTGCATCGGTTTGCACTTGTTGTGGTCCAGCTTTCCGATGGGATGGTATGGCATGGCGCTGCACGGCTTTGTATCTATTGGAGTACAAGCTAATGCACTTTCAGCTGTGCAGTGGGGCTCTACAGGGCTCTGCATTACTTGGGGTCAGATGTGTTGAATTCTTCAAGTGGAAGCTGAACAACTCAGCTATGCTCTACGATGCTTCACTTTTAATCTGATCAATATTTCACTTACAAAGAGAAGATCTCTCTCTAATGCTAGCAAACACTCTATAACCTGGAAGGCACCTCTTGAGGATCTTGACTGACTCCTGCAGATGCCAGCAACAGGGCTCAGGCATATCTAGTTGGAGATGGTCAGCTCGGTGGGTGTAGGAAGGCCTCTGAAAACGTTTTATGTTCATGCAGGTCACATACACGGCCGCGGTCCTGCTCCCTCGGGTCCTTTGATGGGTCTTGCCGCGGCAATCCCGACCTCCCTGCATCGAAGCTAGGCTACCCCCCCTCCCATCTTAGGGGTGCTATGTGCGGTGAGCTCCTTTTTTCCCAGCCCGAGGGGCACACGGACCCGGATGCTTGCAGAGGCTTGCCGGGAACAGGTGACTGGCGTTGGGAAGAGGCCACAAGGAAGCGTCAGCGTCAGAATTCTGCCTGCTTCCAGCTCCGGATCACCGGAGGCAGGGCTAGCACAGCACTTGAGCAATGAAGATCGGGCAGCAGAATCCGGCCCCCAGGTAGGGAGTCGGAGTTGGAGTTACATCTTTCTTGAGTACGCAAGCTCTGTTAGCTTGGACAAAGGTAAGAGGAGACACACGTTTTCTTCAGGCAGTTTAAACGGCAATGTGCTTTTGCCCTACCACAAGAGGGTTATAGTAATTACCAAGCTATTGGCGGAGGGAGGGGCCCACCTCAACTGTATGGAGACAAGTGAGACATTGAAAGCGGCAGCCTCTCCACCTAAAATTAACATGTATACCTTGCGAGCAAGAGTGGCACATACCTCCCTCAACATTGATATCACCCAGCCTATCCTACTACCCCGAGTTTCCCCATATATCTTTGAATGTCAGAGCATCAGTTAAGCAGTGTAAGCGGAGAGGGGATACAACGGATGATGGAGTTATCTCTAAGGGGAAAGAGGCTGGTAAGGGAAGGGGTAGGGGCAAGAAGCCATCGCGTGTAAAAGTGAAAATCACCCCTTCACTGAAAACATATTACAAAGTTATGTCCTCATCAACCACCACTGCCTGTGATTCTTTAAAGAGTGCTGGTCAGGACAGCCCTTCGGTGGATGTGCATAAGTCACTGAGTTCGCCAGTCGTAGGCATAAGTAAACCTCCAGACGGAAATAGCACAGCACCCGATGGAATGCTTAGTGTACCGCAGAGTAACCCAAAGGGGCAAAGATACCCTGCCCCTCTGGAATATCCAGCCATAAGTCCTGATGGTGCATCAGCCATTCACCCAGCACTGAGCCTTTCTAATAGATATTCTGTCTTGGCAACTCAAGATACCCAGGAAACGCCGCAATATGCTTTTAAGGCCAAAGATGATTGTGTAATTACAGACTCCATGACACGCTCATTGGCAGATATACTACTCGCCCTGAAGGACGAGATGAAAAGTAGGTTCACTGTGTCAGAGATGAACAGGGCCGAAATGGCTAGTAGATTTTCCGTTTCAGAAGCAAACCAGGCAGCCATTCAAGCTTCCTGCGAGGTGCTGGAAGAAGTCACTATAAGAACAGATGCAAAATTAAAGAAGCAATGCGTACTAATTCAGTGGAATTGGCAAATCTATTGGCACAGAACAAAGAACTTAAAGATGACCTTAAACGTTTGGAGAACCACTCCAGGAAGAATAACCTGAGGCTTCTAAATGTACCTGAAGCTCTGGAGGGGTCGGACATAAAGGTGTTCATGATCTCCTTATTACAAGGGACAGTGTTGAAGAACTCACACAGCGTAGATCTCGTACAGGAGATACAAAGGGTGCACCGCGACCCCTTCAAGAGGAACTTAACTAGGCAAAAACCTAGGAATATCTTGGTTAACTTTTTGTCATATTCTGTTAAGGAGCGAATGTTATCCTCTGCTCTCAAGGAAGGCATCATAACATCCATGGGCCTTAACCCCTTCTCCTTCTATATAAGATACGATATCTCCCACATCACTGCAACAAAACAGTGGGAGCTGTGGAAGAGGCTCGAGGAGTTAAATAACCTGGGGGCCAAGGCTGAGCTGAAGTTTCCTGCATTACTTTGCGTAATGTGGAACAATCATATGCATCAGATCCGCACAATCGAGGAGGTGGTTGCCCTTATTGTTAAAATCAAAAAGGATTTGGGGGCTGGAGAGGGTGGCCGTTGAGGTAATGTGAGCTCTTAGGCTACAAGACCCTAGATTTAACTGTTATATTTGAGTATTTCCTATAATGCCAGAGGGAGCTGAGATCAAATAGGCTTAGCCTATTGGAAGGGAGAGTTCCTCATAGGGGAAGGGGTCACAGGGTAGGGGGGAGAAGGTAGGGGTGCACTGGGTGGGGAGCAGTGGGTAAAATAAAAAATAGAAAACTCATCTCAATTTTAAGGAATGCCCGTTTAGTTGGCATCAAAGGTTTGCAGGCAGATGGCAGGTACTTGATAGCAAGGTCAGCTTTATTTCCTGGAATGTAAACGGGTTAAGATTCCCCCGTAGGCAAAGGCTGATGCTGAAGTATTTAGAACTCTCCCCAGCTCAGATTTGTATTTTGCAGGAAACACATTTAAGTTCAGCAGAAAGTTGTTTAATCCTCTCGAGTCCCCTGGATAAAATGTTATTGTACCTCACAACAGACGATCAATAGTAGAGGTGTTGCAATTGTGATAAAGCAGGGGGTCTCTTGTTCTATTAAATCTGTGCAGACTGACCTAACAGGGAGGTGGATAGTAGCACAGTTGGATTTTGGAGGCTCAGAGTTAGTTTGTGCCTTGTTCTATGGACCTAATGTTGATGACCCGACTTAAATCTGCAAGTTACAATCTAAATTAATGACGGCAAACCCCCCTGATCATAGGTGGTGATTTTAATGTCCTCCTGGATCCCCTAAAAGACAGGTCTAATCAGAGTCATTACGTAGGGGCACCTCGAATCCGTCGAGCAATGAAAAACCTGTTGCATGACTTGGACCTCGTAGACATCTGGAGGGCAAAGAGGGGAGATCTTCAGGGGTTTACATTTAATAGTACAAAATATTGTCATTCATCTAGGATCGATTACATTCTAACTGATAGGTCCACTCTGGTTGGCCTGACAGGGATCTCAGTTTTACCCAGTCACCTTTCAGACCATGCTCCATTTTTTTCTTCCCATAGTAAAACTTGTATGTTTCAACCTAGATGGACG
The DNA here is from genome assembly GCF_964204655.1 of Triturus cristatus. Lineage (NCBI taxonomy): Eukaryota > Metazoa > Chordata > Amphibia > Caudata > Salamandridae > Triturus > Triturus cristatus. The sequence continues at coordinate 904,163,929 of NC_140579.1, forward strand.
CTTAATAGAGCCATGTTGTTGGATCCTGAGATCATTTAGGCCATTAAGTTATCCTCCCTAGAATGTATTTCATTAAACATGGGCTCTACGACCATGAATTTCGTTTGGGACACCTTTAAAGCAAATTTGAGGGGCAGGCTCCATGGACTCATATGCTCTAAGAATAGGGCTGATGCCTGGGTGCTACATATCATCGAGGAGAGAATACTGCAGTGAGAGAATGAGAGGAATCTACTTAGCCACGGGAGCCCAGGAAAGTTGGCACAAGTTCAGGGTGACCTTGAAGGTGCTAGGCAGGAGTATAGGGGTAAACTAGACCAGAATTGCAGGGCACAATGGCTCACTAAGAGTATGCAAAACTTTGAGTATGGGGAGAAGGTGGGCGCTTTACTGGCCTGGAAAGCAAGAGCTGAGCGCTCCAAAAATAACATTAATGAATTGATAATAAATAAATAAACAAAACTGGGGATAAGTCAAGTAGTGTTGAGGACATGCAAGCCTGCCTGCTTTCCCTTTTTTCAGACCTCTATAAAGAGGACTTGGCCCCTTCCCTTGGTCAAATACAAACTTGGCTGAGGAGTAAATCTTTGCCAACTCTAATGGATGATAGCCGTGATATCTTAGATACCCCTGAAGAGATCAAAGATCAAATATAGAAATGTAAAAACAAAAAAGCAGCAGAAATGGATGGACTCCCGAATGAAGTTTGTAAACTCCTAGCAGAGGAATTGACACCGGTACTGGGTACCATGTTTAATTCAGTATACTGCCCAACAGGTCAAGTCCCCAGGTCATGGAAGGAGGCTACCATCGTATTAATTCTAAAACCAGGAAAGGACCCATTAAAAGCTGACTGTTATCGTCCAATCTCCCTACTGAATGCGATTATAAGATCATTATGGGTATTTTGGCGGGGAGACTGGCTAAATTGGTCCCTAACCTGGTTCACATCTATCAAAAGGGCTTTGTAACTGGGAGGTACATCCAGGAGCAGACACAACTGTTAATAGGTAATATCGAGTTGGCCGTGGAAAGATCGGATCCTCTGGCCATAGTGGCCTTGGATGTGGCCAAGGCCTTCGACAGGGTCTGCTGGGTGTACCTCTGGGAAGTACTAGAGGTAATGGACTTTGGCCCCATTTTTATTCAAACTTTGAGGAAATGTTATCAAGGAGCCTCTGCTAGGATCCTCCTGTAAGTTTACATCTAGCTTTAACATCCAGAGGGGAACTTGACAGGGTTGCCCTATTTACCCCCACATCTACATAGAACCATTAGCGCAAGCTATCAGACTAGATGACTCAATCCATCCTTTTAAGTCTCAACTTTATCGATGCCCTGTATGCTGACGACTTAATGTTATTCACCAGTAACCCGGAGGCGGCTATCCCACAGGTTGAAGCCCTTCAGGAAGAATTTTGCTCCATCTCAGGCTACTTAGCTAACACTTCAAAAACCGAGATGAAGTGTTGAAACATCGACCAATGGGAGGGCACAACCAGCAAAGAGTTAAGATATTTGGGTATATACATTGTTAAAGATCTGGATAAAATCCCCCTGATCAATTTGAATAAAGTCATCAAGGAAATAGACCGCCTCTTTGCTAGATGGAGGAACCTTCCCTTGACAATCTATGGGAAGGTAAACCTGGTGAAGATGGTTATCCTCCACAAGCTGACTTAACTGTTTAACGCAGTCCCCTTGGTGTTCCCCAGTAACAGCATTCATAAGGTTCAGAGTAAGATATGGAGCTTTATTTGGGGAGACAAGGGAGTAAGGTTGTCTTGGAAGAAGTTGAGGCGTAGGCTTATCAAAGGGGGTTTGGCTCTTCAAGATATTGGCTGGTACTCGGTCGCATTCCAATTCAAAGGCGTCCAGATGTTACTCTTAAGACCAGAAGAGTCAGCGTGGGGAAGGCTGTTGGGTAAAATGGCTAAGACGGAGGGTGGAGGAGGCGGAGAAGGCTTTTTATACAAGTTTGGGGCTCCGAGGTATTTTAAACAAGTACGCCTGAAGGTCCTTGGGGCTGCCCTGGAAACTTGGTACAAAGTGAGATGTAGATAGGGAATCGGATACTATTCAGATTTTGCACCTATTTGAGATTCCCCCGGTACACCTCCATGTCTTAGGGATAGTTTGGCTGTGCCAATTAAGAAAGCAGGCATTAACATCTGGTCTGACTTGTTAGATGCAGAAGGGATCCATCCTTGGGAGTCATTAAGGGCCAATATCGGTACAGGGTTTTCCAGGTTTAAGTACCTACAACTTGTTTCCTGATTTGAAGCAGAAAAGGGGGATGTAAGAGGAGATTGGGAAACAGAGCACTCCCCGAAATAAGTGGATCCAAAAAAGAAAGATTTCTATTTGGTATAATAAGTTTTTAGAAGCAGAAGACTTGGAATTTCCACCACAGTCCTCGGTTTGGAATCAATCCCCCTTGAGCCCAACATAGATGCCCTGTTTGAGCCCTCCTTGAAGTTATTATACAAACTTATTAAACCAGCGAGCCTAAAGAAGAACCACTTTTTTGTTATCAACAGACTATTACGCACCGGCCAAGATAGCCAAGTTCACCCCACTACCTATCCCAAAATGCCCCAGGTGTATGACTCCCGATGCCAATGACATCCACATCTTATATGAGTACTCCGAATTAAGAACCTTTTGGAAGGGGGTGGGAGACATCCTATGTGGCATTTTCAAAGTAAACATCGAGGTTAACCTGTAATTAGTGTTTTTTGGTGATGATGGTTTGTTCAGTCTGAATGCTTCACAGATTTATAGTGGGCGGTTGCTATACTTGGTGTTACTCGGAGAGAGATCTGGAATAAATGGAAAGACCCTCTGCCCTGAAGAGCTAAGACTGGCTCAAAGCCATATTTGCTATGGCTCGTTTAGGTCAGGACGGAGCTGGGGAAAGTCCGATAAATATCTGGCAGCACCTTATTATAAGCTGGGGTCGAGACCTGAGATCAATATAGCCGGTCCTATGATTACACCAAGCTCCTATCAAATGGGGCCGGTCTGGTCGACCTAAGTAAGAGCGGTAAGCCGTAGGGCGCACAGTTGGAAAACAACGGCTTTGTAAGATCTGCAGAAGCTTATTGGTGAGATGAGGACGGAAAAAAAAAGAGCAAACGAATGTGGAAGGCAAAATTATATGACACTGCAGAAAGGACACGGTCCAGCACTATTTTATTTTATTCTGTGTATGGTGACTCTGCTAAACAGGCATCTGTGAATGTGCTATGACCTCTAAAATATATTGAATTGGTGTACTCTTAATTAGAATTTAAAACATACCTATAAGTCCCAAGTATGTGGTACAATGTGTACCACGGCTCTTAAGGTAAATGTCACTAGTGGACTGAAGCACACATTGTTCCACCCAAGTACAGTAGCAGTGTAAACAATAGCAGGCCTACGACTGTAGCCTGCCTGGACATTTTTTAAACTCCAAACTGAAAATAACCCCACTTGACAGGCCTAACCATGCCTTTTAAATATAAATATCACCCCTAACTAGGCTGTAATGCCCATTAGGCAGTGTGCATGAATTTAAGTCAGGACATGTAAACATTACCTTTCAAACATGCCCTTATGTTGAAAAGGGCTCAAAAGCCATATTTTACATTAGCAGTGTTAGCTGCTCCATGGGAAAGCATTGTAATGTAATATTACATTTAATCATGTTACCTCAGCAGAGGAAACAGCTACAAAGTTTATTTTTGGACTATCAAAAATATTTATCACAATGTCAGTTCACTGGTAAAGTCAAAGTAGTGACAACAATTTTGGGAAAGGTACTTTAGTACAGCTTCCCTGACAAAAACCCTCTAGAAGCTCATTTGCTTTTTCTGCGAACCAGGAGCTGAATAGTCCCTTGATGAAGTGTGAACTTCCTCTCAAAGCGGAAGCAAATACCTTGTACATGGGAAAGTGTTCTGTGCCTTTAACAGGATGACCACCTGGGTTGTGCCTATGAATCTAATAATCTTCCAGGAGGTTTACCATGTCACAGGCAGAGGTAGATAACACTTGGTCTGCCCCCTCTTGTGTACATCTTATAAGCCAGACACTAATCCCAGTGGGAGAAAAGTAGCCTCTACAACCACTTTTGAGTGAACTGCTACAAAAGTGGGTATGGATACTCCGGAGACCTTTAGCTCTATTGGCTAGGTAGAGGCCAGGAGTCCCTTGATTGACATAATTAATTTACTTATAATTCACTAGTAAATTTGTATACCATATACCTAAAGCCTGTAAATGAAATGCTACTAGGATAATGTTAATAAAGAAAAATACGATGCCAATGTACGCCATGATATATTTTCGTATAACAGCAAACTCACATTGCTGGCGTCAAATCTACCCATTATGACCTCCCCATCAGCCCTGAGTCAGAAATACATGTTCAGGAAGGCCCTGCGACCAAGGTCTGGATGAACTGAATGACAGATCACAGGTGGTGTGACACGTAGCCAATAGACAAATGATTGAACAGGGACAACCGAGATCAGTCTGCCAGAAGGTAGCAACACCACAAAGGTCCGAGAAGATTGGCCCCAATAGCATTTGTTTGGCCGGAGGGATGCGCATTCCGAAAAACCCAAAAAGTAAAATGCCACATGTAGTTAGGAACACTCAGCCAATCAGAACACCGTATTTACACAGCACACAGTGAACATGCGCTCCCCGTGATGGACATCTCGTCATGTTACCCACTGGCCCGCATTGTGTCCATGCAAGGTTGAGACCCAGCTGTACCCCTTATCAGGTGATCAAATATACAGTCCTGTGACTAGTCCAGCAATTCATGTTAAAAACTAATGTACAAATTGCTTCATGACAAGTTGTAAAATGTATAAAGTAACGGCCAAGGCCAATGTACTTTCAGACTGCTTCAGACCCCAACTTTGCTGCTGCTTCTTGTTGCTGCGTTTAATTAAAACAACTCTTTCTGTTTTGCCAAATGTCTCTTGTGTTTTATTTTTTATGGTAAATCCACATTCTAGCTACAAGGACCTGCAGCTCTCAGTGTGCCACTCAGTTAAGTAGCCTCTTAAAACATGTCCCAGGCCTTCCATTGCAGCCTGATTGCAGTTTTATAAGCCCTGTCTACCCTTAAACTCCCCTTTCATTGCATATAAGTAACACATAAAGTAGGCCCTAGGTAGCCCACAGGGGAGGGTTCATTATAATTGCTAGGATGGACATGTACTTTTACATTTTACATGTCCTGTTAGTAAAAAACTCCTAAAATCAATTTTCATTACTGTGAGGCATAACTCTTTTAAAGGATAACATAGGGTTGCCTTATTACATGTAATAAATGCTAACTTTTGATTGGGAAGAGTAAGACTTTTCATGTTTTGTGTCTGAGAAATGTGTTAGACCTATCAGCCTTTGGCTGGTCTCCCACTAACTTTTGCCCTATCACCTCCAACTTTAGACTATCCCGTTTTGTTGGACTTAGGACTCTGGGTACCTTACCACTGCTAAGGTTCGGGTGCTCTCCCCTAAAATATGGTGACATTGGCAAACCTGCATCCTGCATCGGGCCTCTGCCATTGCAGTGGGGCTGACCCCACCATAGTCCAGCATTAGAAATGCCCTTATATCCCTTTAAGTGATGACTCCTGCATAGTAAGGTGTAGATATATATCATGTTTGGTATGGTTAGATTCATCATGAGAAATCCTCCCTGTTGGTGTATTGGGTTTTACCCTTACTGGCAGAAATGACACTTTCAGAAAGTGGACATTTCTCTGTCCTTCCATAAACTCTGTGTACCTGCTGCCTGCCCCAATCCACGTCTGGCCCAGGGTAGCAGTCCTATACTTGCATACACCCTAGACTCCCCCAAATACAGGAAGGGCTGACACATCAACATACTGATGGCCTTCTTGGGCTGAGAGAAGGGATTAGTGATTCACACTCACATCTGAATAGGCTGAGCCGGGCACCCCACAATAGGCTTAATGACTTTGCTTTGTCAGTTTCAGACAAGTCAGGTGGAACAGGGAACCCCCAAAACTTCAAAGCCCTCTCCAATAGCTTCTGTTCCCTTCTAGTACCTGGGCACCAGGGTATAATAAAAGGGACCTGACCCCACATCTGTGTGACACAACTGGACCTGCACGAAACTCTGCTAGAGTAAAGGCTGCTGCGTGGGAAGTATTGCCTCTTTGCTGTGCCTGACTATTCCCAGGAACTGTTGTCCTGCTTTGTGGGGCAGCCCTCCTGCCAACTGACATCTGCCCTGCAAGCAAGGAAAAAAGAATTGCCCCCAGAGTGACTTCTGGGGGCTTGTCAACTGCCCCTGTTCACCCTACTGGGCTTTGGAACTACAACAGCCTTGCCAGTCTTGCTCGCGATGTCAGCTTCCGTGCTGTCCAGGCACAAGGGGCTTAGTACGCTGTGGATCACCTCTAGACCATGCCCTTGCCACGTGACAGCATCAAGCCACATCCAAGAACAGAGTGCCTCCCTTTGCGCAGTTGTCTGGATTACACCACAGCAGAGTACTTGGGCCACGGTCGTCCTGCCCAACACCAACAGGATTTAGAGGTCTTGAGCTCCTACCCGTGCTAGTTTACCGGCTGTTCGCCATGTTCTGTGTATCTTTTGGCTCACCCTAAGTGCACCGGCTATGTCCAGACGTGGGTCCTGGGCTCACTTTGCCACTGGCTTCAAGCTAGCCTGGCTGATGAGGGGTGAAACCCCGAAACTGGTCCCAGGAGGCTTGTTTCTGGTCCAGGGAGGACCTGGCTTGGCAGTTCATGCTGGACTGTTCCCATGAAGCACAGGGTCAAGACTGATTTGCATTTGGATGGGTACAAACTGGGGTGGCACAGTGAGCAAAAGAACAATGGATTTAACCCAGATGTATTGACTGGGGGAGAATGTTTGATTTGCTCTGCATTCCGTCTGTCATCTGTGTGTCTTTAACTTTTCGAAACACAGCATTTTTCTGCAGAATTGATGCCTGCTGCCTCCTCTTGGGCCATGTGAATGGGTGTAGTTGGCAGCTGGACTTTGTTTATTCCTCCCAGATAGTCACACAATAGAGGGATTAGGTGAACCAGGATTAGCCACAAATTGGCAGGATGGTGACGGACCTGGGCACAGACTCATTTGGAACTAAACAGACTGTGCCCTGCCTTCACAAAAAAGGGGCCGATTACAATCTCGTCCTGAAAGCATTCCGAGCAATTCGGTTACGGAATGCTTTCTGGACTACTCAGATAGGTGGAGTCCGACCAAGCGATTTGGATGCATCCGGATGGCTCTGGATACGATTTAGTCAGGACTCCCATTGATGTCAATAGAAGCCTTTGTTCCGAACAAGAACACAGGCTCCCATTGAAGAGAGGGGTGGCTGGGGGAAATTGTGCACCCTGTGTTGGGCACCCCATGGTGCCTGCCACACTGTGCATGGTTGGGAAGAAGGGACCCATGGGTACCCCTAAGGGCCCGATTTGGATGGCCCCAGGTTAAGGGGGGCCTGACACGGGCCCCCAAAGACAGATTCCAACAGCCGTTTTATTTCTGGCAAAACAAATGGAACGGCTGTCCGAATCGATCATCGTAATCGCTCGTTCAGAAACCGTGTGTATAGAGCTGTACGAATCGGCTCTGAAAGGGTCGACCTGTCCGAAGGCCTTTTGTAACCAATTCGTACATTCCGAGCATCGTAATCAGTAACTTGCAACTGTGTACAATTCGGTCGGAAGCAAGGGTTCTGAATCGGATTCAGCAAACCCGAATCCAATTTGGATCCCTTCTGAATGGGATCGTAAATGACCCCAAAGTACGTGTCATCACTGCATTGTTCATGCAGCCAGTTTGGAGGCAGGACAGGAGAGGCTGAGAATTTAAGGACTTGAAAAGGGAATTATCTAGAAACTTTTCCAACTTGAAAGTGGGCAACATACATAAATATTGAACCCTCAGACCTAACTCTTCAGTACACCTCTGGATCTGTGAAAAGGTCAGAAAGACTGCGGTGCTGCTCTGCAAGAAGGACTGCTACTCTGTTGCCTGGCTGCCCTGGTGCCTGTTGCCCTGCTTCTGGAGAAAATGTCTTGATCTACATCTTGAAAGCAGGACCACTAGAGTGACTACAAGAGCTAGTTGGCTGACCTCCTAATCTTAGCCTCAGGGACAGAGATGAACTTGAAACCAGACCTATACTCTGATTGCTGTAAGTCCTGCGTACCATGTGGTGGCACTCCAGTCCTGGATCCTTAGGAGTAGACCTGAAGGAATTCTACCAGCTCAGGTGTGGTGCCCATCAGAAACAACACAGAGCGACACGAAGCCCCACAAATCCTCACCATACAGTTGCCAGCCTCATTTAAATCAGTGTAGAGCAAAGCAAAGCCCAACAAAGCATCGCTGTACGGCTTCATCAGAACAGACTTCATACAATGTGAAGCCATGCAAAACAAAGCCGCACACAATGAACACCAGGATTTAAAGTACTATGTTCAGTGGGCCTAACGAGGTCCCTGTAGCCGGCCCACGCTCCATTGCGGTCAACCAGTAACAACATTTTTAACTCTGTCTATTCTGGAATCAACGTATTTCAAAAAATAATTTGCATCTCTTCAGGATTTGTTCATTTTTTTAGTGATAAATGCATGTTTGTAAATTAATTCAGTTTCCAATAGTCACTGTGTGTAGGACCTGCCCTATTTGCAGGGTTATCCCTAAACCTTTTGCCTTAGTCCAGTGTTTTTCTGACACATTTTTGCTGGTCTTAGGACTCTGGGGACTTTACCACTGCTGACCAGTGCTAAAGTGCAAGTGCTCCCTGTGTAAAATTGTATCTGTAATTGGTTATCCGTGATTGGCATATTTGATTACTGGTAAGTCCATATTAAAGTACACTGTGTGTGCCCAGGACCTGTAAATTAAATGCTACCAGTGGGCCTGCAGCCTTGATTGTGCCACCAACATATGTAGGCCTTCAGCCATGTCTCTGACCTGTCACTGCAGTGTCTGTGTGTGTCATTTAGAACTGCCATGTCAACCTGGCAAGTGTACCGACTTGCCAGGCCCAAACCTTTCCTTTTATTACATGCAAGACACCCCTAAGGTAGGGCCGAGGTAGCCCAATGAGCAGGGTGCAGTGTAGATGAAAGGTAGGACATGGATTGGAGTGTTTTACTTGTCCCGATAGTGAATACTGCTAATTTCTTTTTTCACTATTGCAAGAACTATATCTCACATAAGTTACTATTGAAGATGCCTTCTACCCACTTACAAGTGTAACTTCCCATTGAGAATAGACCAAGTTTTGGAGTTTGGTGTCAATTTAAAAACACATCTTTTAGTGAACTTGGTTTTTAAATTGTGTGTTTGAAAATGCCTCTTTTAGAACGTGGATATTTTCTTGCTTTAACATTGTGTGGCTCTTCCTGTGGGTGGAATCCACGTCTGAGGAAGGGTGACAGTTGGGCTGTTTGCGCATTCACTCTAGACTGTCACACAAAGGGAGTTGAGGTGTGCCCTGCATATGCATATGTTGATGGCCAATCACCAGCCTGATAGGTCTTCCTGAGCTAGAGTGGTGGAAGGAGTTGTCAATGACACCTGAATAGGACTGTGTGTGTTCTCATACAAAGCTGTCTCCAATCCCCTGTAGTGTGTCTGGAGCCAGGTCAGAGTAAGGTAGGGTCCTGTGCACAACAAAGACTTTCTGTTGAAGTTTGCCTACTTCAATGGTAGAAACTGGCGTAAGTACTGGAGTTATTCCACCATAACTTCAGAACACTTCTGGGACTAAGAGGACATTTTCTTTCTACATCCTACTTCCCAAGGTTCTCCAAAGGCTTATGCATGCTTGCCTCCTGTTAAGAAGTCTTAGGGTCATCAAAGACTTCATTTGTAGCCCCTGAACTTCTCTGCTAGGAGTTCTGACCTGACAAGGGGTGCCAATTCTCCTTTTTGGGCCATTTGGAGGTGGTTTGGCTGTGCGGTTGAAAAAGCAGCGTATCACTGATGTGCAGCCAAAGAATTGATGCAGTGCCTACCGTGCTACTAAAGGATCTCCGCAATCTGAATCCCGAGCACCGTATTACAGACGTCCGTGGTGCACGCTCCGAGTCTGGCCCTGCTGCGCGGCTATAGAAATCAACGCATCACCTGCTTCTCAGCTGTTATATCGATGCAATGCAGTTCCTCCACATCGACACAGCGTGTCTTGATTTTCAATGCATCATCTCTATGAGCCAAGTTCTTCATCAACATGGCCCAGCAGTAAGGAACCGAGGCCGTGTATCCAGTGTTCGACACATCACCTACCCTGACAGTAAGGAACAGACACATCACCTTCCCTGACGGTGAGGAACCAATGCATTATCTCCCCTGCACTGCAGTTAGAAACTGACACATCACATCCCCTGGCAGAAAGGAACTGAGGCATCACCTTCCCTGGTAGTAAGGAAGCAATGCAATCCTTTGCTTTTACTGTGCTTCCCCATAGCTGAGCCTGTTTTCGGCTTTGATTTTAGCCCATCACAGGTACTTTCTGCATAAAGTGACTCATACATAGTTTCCTATGCACTGAACGATTTGTAACCTTTTAAAAGTGACATCTTTGCTTTATATGCAGGATTTTTGGTGTTTTATTCTGATAAATATTGGTTATTTTTGTCAACTGGTGTGGTGTCCTTTCGTAGTGTTTTCACTGTGCTACTGTGTTTGTATGTACAAATGCTTTACACATTTCCTCAGATATAAGTGTGACTGCTCACACCAAACTACCAAGGAGGTGAGCAGGGGTTATGTTAGCAGTGTACTCACCCTACCCTGACTAGAGTGATGGTCTCTGCTTGGACAGGTGCAAACCACTGCACACTAGAGACCCTATTTCCAACACTGTCTTTCTTAATACACCTGTCCCCTGTGAATTTCAGCTCAAGCTCGATGTCTTTTTTACCTTGATAGTATTTCAACTGTAAACAAAGAAAACAACAAGCTGTGAAACGTATTTATGCTGCATTTATTGCGAAAGAGTTGATTTTCAGAAATTGTATTTCCAGTATTTGTGTGAATCTTTATGCGCTGCTTAAGTATTACAAGCTCCAATATGAATGTAGCTTGTAAACATGTAAACAATTACATAAATATGTTGACAAGAATCGTAACTCATGGTATAAATAATCAGCCAAGCTAGATTTAATGAGTCAAATAGGAAGTAGAATACAAATGCTAGGAAAATACCAATGTGTGCAATCATTCCTATATTGTGCGTTATTCGCACACTTTATCATGAATGTGAATGATTAGCAAATCCGTGTCCATGCACTACAAAGTGTGTCAACATAAGATACTAAACCTGCCTAACTACTATTGTGTGTCATCCTTAAAATGTAAGATACCATAAAGTTCAATGTTTGGGCAGTATATTACAGAGCTCTTGCTTTTTGAGAGCTGCTTTTCCTCAAGCATTCATTGCCCCATGATAGTTGTGTAATACCTAAAGGAAGACTATCCTTCTACCAGTCAGTGCTTCAATTGAGATGGTGGTTGCCGGTGTGAGGCACTAGCACTTATTTTTGGGGACCAGCACTTATTTTGCCACATCTATCATTTCAAGTGAAAACCGAGGGAAAAAAAGGGGAATGATGGAGAAAGAGAAAGATGAGAACATCACAAAGGGTAAACGCAGGAGAGGAAAGAGTAAAATAAATGGGCAGATATATGTCTGTTAGTGAAATAAAGATGTATCATGAGTGTTAAGACTACCAGCTTTAGTATTCGACGCACCAACTTTTAATTGCACGTCACACTGGCTTCTCATAAAAGTTGCGGTTACCAGCACTCAGTATTTTACAAATTATGCAGTGCTACTAGTGCTCTCCTTATGATTTTCTGTACATCACCATGTATCATCATAATACTGCTGAAGTCAACAACAATTGAGTTCGGTAGTCATACTTAATTTACGCTGACTGAGCACCCATGTCTTCTCATCTGTGTATTTTTATGTAAGCTTCCTTGCTAAGCAACTAGAATACCAAGGGTTTTCTTGATACTATAGTGATTTTGCCAACTATAAGTCATGTCTGTTTCATCTACCAACATACACTTCATGCTCACTTTTGCAGGTACAATTTGATTTTTGCTTTCTCTCTTTCCCACTCTTTCCTGTATTTCTCTTCCTTCCTTGGATTTTCACATTTCTATCTTGGTCAAAGCCCAATTAAAAATATTTTCCCTTTAACCAAAGAGAAAGTGGCTTTATGCACCACCTCATGCCATAAACCTAAATTAACCACTGACCAGTACATTTCAGTTTTTGTTTTACAAACTGTCTTTGATAGGATCACATTTAGGACATTATATATTACACAGAAACTACTTGGTGATTTGGAAGGTTTTGGACAGTAATCTTTAAGACCCAAACAGCCCCTGATCCAGGCCCATGCTTCTGCTTACCTTATCTTAATGGCAAAATGTGGAGTGGCTTTGTCAGAATCCTGTTTCTGTCAGCAATTCTCCCAGGATGAGTGACACAAACTGCAAATGTCACTGGTTAAGCTGGTAGAAGTGGACAGTTGATGAGGGAGATTATTCCACTGTATGTCAATATATTGGAAAACAACCTTACAAAAGAACTGGAGCGAAACAGGGGTGTCACATGGCTTAGAGGAGGGCCTATCACTGAATTACCCTACTACTTGAAATAGCAAAGGGACTACAGTCATGTTATTGCATACAAAATCCTTTCGACTAAATACAGGAACTGAAAAGCTGATTGATTGTCATACAGGGTTCTAGACTGACCCGTGGAATATAGCAAATGAGATTTTCTTATATTATTGAAAATGTTTAGAAACCATATTGTATAGAATGCATAGAAAAACATTTATAACAATTTTGCAGCTAACAGACTTGAAAAGTAAAAGCAAAAACATATTAAGACTGAAAAGCTGGGGGCTGGTGGCACAGTGAAAGAGAGGAAAGGTAATTGTCCTTGAGGCATTTAAAATACATGTAAAAGTTTGGCAGAAGTTATAAAGAAAGAGTTTGTGAGAAACATATATTTATGGGCTGGTATCAGAGGGAAACAGAGGGAGGATTATTTGTTTATAAAACATGAAAAGCAAGTGTGAATTTGTGGCATGTAAAATCAAAACAACATGAACATAGACACAGGACCAGCACACTCTTTTCATGATCAAAAAGACTCAAGCAGAAGAAGCTTATAGATAAACAGATGGTACAGGGGCAGTTCATAGGGGCTTTGAGTGCTTTTTGACCAGGGTTCAAACGATTTTTATTATTCTTTTCCATTTTTTTTCTAATGTCCACAAATGAAAACTGTGCCTTTGTAAATCACCCCCTTGCAGTGTCTGGGAGAATTATGGCCTCCTTAGTCATAGTGCATGTCAGGCATTGATGGCATGCTGAGGCATGTGGAAGGGTGTACAGGTTTGCTATAAAGGAAATCCCTTATTTAGTGGAATGAGGATTTGGGGATGATTGTTTAAGAATAAGAAATGCATGGGGCAAGTGGCAGACTCAAAGAAAGGAAGGGCTATTTGTATATAAAGCATGGAAATCAAGAGTGGATTTCTGGCATGTAAAATCCAAACACTATGAAAATAGAAGAAGGACCAGCACAGTTTTCCCATGACAAAAAGGCTTCTGGCTAAGCAAAGTTTCAGTAAAACAGATGGTACAGTGGCAGTTCACAGGGCTCATGAGTGCTTTTTGACCAGGGTTCAAACCCCAGCTGGGGAAAATTGTTTGTTTTAATTTTTTTAATATTTGTTTTCTAAATTCCACAAATGAAAGCTGTGCCTTTGTAAATCACCCCCTAGCAGTGTCTGGGGAATTATGGCCTCTTCAGTCATAGTGCATGTCAGGCATTGATGGCATGCTGTGGCATGTGGAAGGGGGGACAGGTTTGCCATAAAAGAAATCCCTTATTTAGCGGAATGAGAATTTAGGGATGATTGTGTAAGAATAAGAAATGCATGGGACAAAAAGGCTTTGGGCTTCAAGCATACTTCTGGAAAACAGATGGTATAGCAGTAGGTAACAGAGGTTATGAGTGCTTTTTGACAAGGGTTCAAGGCCCATATGTTCTGTATTTCAAATGTTTTGTAAAATTTTTGTTAATTAAACCAAGATGGAAGACATATCTTTAAAATAATCAACTAGCCTTTCTGGGGGGTTTATAACACCATTATACCTCAAGCAACATATTCACAAAATGTGGCACGCTGTGGCATATGCCATGACATATGCCACATGCCAGACTTGGGTTCCAACCCCTTCTCCTACTCATCCCTGTCTGATTCAGCCAGAGGAAGTGATGGGGCTGCCACGCAAGAAACTGCCAAGTAACTGCTTCCCTTTCTAAATATACCTGTCTCTGTTTAGCCGGAAAGGATTAAGCCCACGGTGTTTGACGCTTTATAACCCCACCTCCACACCCTTTTGTTTACAATCTTTGACGGGGTGTTTTGGCAGGCCCGGGTCTGTAAACAGCCAAGGGGGAGTTTACTTGGTTCATTATCGGAATGCTACCACCCCTAGAGACAACGGAGCCTACTTAGCTAATCTGTGGGTCACCTGTTCGAATAACGCACCGCCGTAAATGAATAAGAGCCTGCTTTATAAACGCTTGACGACGCACTTGTTCAATTTACAGCGCTCTCATTCACCTATGTTGCAATTTAATTACCATTTTATACCACCTAATTTACCGACCTCGAAGGGATGGAAGGCTAGCATTCCTCACTGAGATTCAAACTATACACAGGTCAATGTGGGCAACTTTCAGCTGGCCCTGCCCACAGAGATCTGTACTCAGGGCAACTCTGAATCCATGGGAAAACCATATATGCACTTGAGTAATAAGTAGGGTGACCAGATTTTCAAAACAAAAAAACCTGGAATGGGTCATAGACATAAAAGTGGGACTACAGTTTGCAATAACCATCAACATAAAAGTAGGACTATTTGATAGCTGTCATAGGCATAGAAAAAGTACCACAGAGACAGATGGAGAATTCTATGTCAGGACCGGAGGCGAGGATTATGCATTTCTTTCTTCACTCTTTATTAACTCTTTATTAACAGCACTTTTAAAGATAAAGTAAAAAACAACATATCCCTGAACTACAACTCCCATGAACATTAGGAGTAACCATGGTCACCAACTGTCCAATCACATAAAATTCCGCTAGTCCATATAATAATCTCGGCATTGTAGTCCTTCCTCTTTCTTCACTGCTGCCCTGTCAGTTAAGTCCCTTCACTCCTTCTTCCTGCCTTGGGTATATAGTTTGGGGATTTGATTGAAGGGTTACTGTGCTTGATTGTTTGAGTTGTTAACGCTCTGCAAGTGCACTCTGCTCAGCGGTCTATCCCCGCTTCAATTCCCAGCATGGGAGGCTCTTTGGACTGAGCGCGTCTTTTATTCTGCGCAGATGCGCTAGGTGGTGCTATTTCGCGCCTTCAACGCATCTTATTGCACCACGGAGCAGCTAGAAGCGCTCCGGTGGTCGCGTTCGTGCTTGGGGTATTAGAGCGGCCTCCCGCTCGTGCCTAAACTTCCCTCCCAACCCTCACCTGTCACCGCAAAGCAGTAAGGATGAAGGGCTTAGCCCATTCACGTATTATACCTCTCACACATTGCCGTTTCACAAGTTACCATTCTGGTTGGCAAGTGGTGATCTGATTTTCAGAGCACCAGTGAGGGGGCTGCTCTCCTTAATTTTTGGGGCATATATTACTGGTGCTCTTACCCTCCAGTGGGACCACGATTATGCTCCTTCTCTTTCCTCAGAGGAGGAATGGCCATCCCCAACAGCGCTTTCCTGCAGGGGCGGACAAGCTCCTTTCTAGGGCCATTGCCCTGGCGCTGGCCCCCCTGCAGGAAAGCGTTGATAAACTGTCTGCCCAGGTCTTCTAGGGCACGGGGATACTGGGAGACGGGGCCTAGTTGGGTGACCTCGGCTCACCCACGTAATGCTGGTAAGTGGGACACGGGGCACCTTGAAGGCTTTAGACGGCTGACTGAAGTCTTTCACAAGAGTGCGCGAACACTTAAAGAAGCACCCTACCGGTAGGAAGACATACCCGGTGCTACCAGAGACGAGGTCGCCACAGATTTCAACCCTGAAGAGGGGCTCCCGGACATTGGGAGGGTGATTTTGATGAAGAAGAGGGCTCCTCTGACGAGTCACAGGACTTAAGCAGGTTTTGGCACCCACAGTTTACCAACTCTGACCCTGGTGAGGGGGAGGGCGCCCCTTTCGACATGTCAGACCCCAAAGGTATTATTAGGCCGCGTTCTTTGGAGTGGGTCCCTGACAGGAAGGTGGCTGAGTACATGGGCAACAAAATTAGACAGCCTCTCAGCAAGGAGTTGATAGCCCGCCTCAGGTCAGAATGCCCTCGACCGTCACTGGCCGACAAGGTCACAGCTACCCCGAGATAGACCCCAAGCTGTGTACCTTCTTCAGTAAGTACATGAGGGACCCCAAGAAGGAGATCGATAGATCCTGGAGAGCCTGCCAGGACAAGCTCCTGGACGTGGTGGGACCGTTAACAAAAATCCTAGAGCTCGCTGAGCTGTCAAGGGAGTCAGGTCAGTCCCTTCCCATGAACAATGTGGCAGGGTGGGTGCAGAGGGCGGTATGCCACCTGGGCTACACCAACTGCGCCCTCTTAGCGGAACGTCGTCACTCTCTCCTCCTGAAAATAGACCCTAAGTTGCAAGAACTCTCGTCATCTGAGGCAGGTCCCGTAGGCCAGGGCTCCCTCTTCAGCAACCCCTTTATCAAGGAGCTCGGGAAGTTTGTCTCGCCGTTCTAAGCTCTCGACAAAGCCTAGGCGTCAATGAAAAAGATCTTCCCCAGGAAGGTTTTACGCAGGGCCGGAAGACACAGGGGTTGCTCCTCCGGCCGCCAATCCTATCAAGGCCCTAACAGAGACCAGGCAAGACAAAACAATGGCTGGCAGGACAGCCGACAAGGAGCCTTCTACCCCCTCCTGTGGCGGGAAAGGAAAGTATAACCGGTGCTGCAGAGGGGCCCACAACAACTGCGGTGGATACAGTGGTAAGCACCAATCTGTTAATACCCCTTCAGTTGGGGGGAGAATAACCTTTTTTCGCAAGTGGGCAGAGATCACCTCAGACCCTTGGGTGCTGGAGACGGTAAAGGGGTACCACATAGAGTTCTACGGAACTCCAGTTCAATCGGTCAAACCCCGTCCATTGGTTTTTTCCTCTCAGGACAAATCTCTCATAGACCTGGAGGTCCAGGACTTTCTGACCAAAGGGACAATATGCCACTCAGAGCTATATCCCAGGGGATTCTTAAGCAACCTGTTCTTAGTGGAAAAGAAGGACAAGGGCTTCCAGCCCGTCATCAACCTCAAGGCAGGTGCACCGCCACTTCAAGATGGAGGGGATCCTTCTCCATCTCCTCAGGGACCTTCTGCTACAGGAAGACTGGTTGGTGCGTTTCGACCTCAAAGACTCCTACCTGTCTGTCCCCATTTTTCCCCTCACTGCAGGTTCCTCCAATTCGAGTGGAGGGAGCAGGTCTTCGAATTCCGGACCCTCCCATTCGGCCTATCATCAGCACCATGGTGCTTTACCAAACTCCTCAAACCAGTTGTAGAACACCTACGGCCCCTGGGCATCAGGCTGATTATTTACCTGGATGACATCCCATTGATGGATCAGTCCCGAGTACAACTGATCACCCACCTGAATATCACTTTAGCGCTACTCCAGTCCATCAACCAACAGAAGTTGGACCTGGTCCCGCAGCAGAGCATGCTATTTTTGGGCTTCAGGATAAATTCTAGGTTGGCGACTCTGAATCTACTGGAGCAGAAGATCGTCAAGATCAAGAAAGAGCTGAGGAAGGTTCTCAGGCGGGACAGAATCCCTTTGCGTCACCTGGCCAGGAATGTTAGTTTGTTATCATCCTCGATACAGGCATCTTCCCGGGACAGCTACACTACAGAGCCCTGCAGAGACTGAAGGCATCCCATCTCAGGAGTGTACTCACTTACTCCGAATTAGTCTCTCTGTCACAGGAAGCCAGGACGGAGCTCCAGTGGTGGATCGACCACATGGAAGCATGGAACGGACAGGCGGTCTTTGGCTCTCAATCGGATCTGCTGATAGAGTCGGACGCCAGGCTCCTGGGCTGGGGCGCCAGATGTGGATCGACCTCCATGGGAGGCAGGTGGACGGAGGAGGAGCTTGCTCTCCATATCAACCATCTAGAGCTGCTGGCAGGCTCTTTTGCTACTCGGTCATTCATGAGGGACAGCGTTTCATGCTGCGTGCTCCTAAGGATGGACAACACAACAGCGGTGCAGTACATCAACCGTCTGGGTGGCACCCGATCTCTGTGATGGCCGAATATCTCCCTGGGACACAAAACTCCATAGCGGACTGGAACTCCAGACACTTCAGAGACGCCAGCGACTGGAGACTCGATCCAACAGTATTTCGGGCACTAACGACCATTTGGGGTTCATGCCAGGTGGACCTGTTCGCTTCCTTATGGAACACCCAACTGCCCCGATACTTCAGCTGGAGACCAGATCCGGGAGCGGAGGCAGTAGATGCCTTCCTTCAGGACTGTTCGACGGACGTAGCCTACGCATTCCCATCTTTCCTCTTCATCCAACCGGTGGCAGCGCAAGCTAGTTGCCAGAGAGCCTCGATAATACTGATCACCCCGATCTGGCGTTCGCAGGCATGGTTCCCCTATCTC
Organism: Triturus cristatus; assembly: GCF_964204655.1. Lineage (NCBI taxonomy): Eukaryota > Metazoa > Chordata > Amphibia > Caudata > Salamandridae > Triturus > Triturus cristatus. The sequence continues at coordinate 904,182,699 of NC_140579.1, forward strand.
CTAGAGCTGGCTTGGGCAGTCCCGATACGACTTCCATCGTACGACGAAATCCTGACGGATCCCCTGGGCCATCCTCATCCTTTGGTTCTCCAGGGCCATCTCCATCTCATGGCGTGGAGGATTTCAGGTGAAGGTGGACGGACGTCAGACTTTTGCAGGGGGTTGAATTCCTTATCCAGCAGGCATGGGCCCCAGGGACCATCAAGAGGTATAGATCAGCTTGGAGGTGATGGGTACGTTGGTGTGTGGAGAAACAGCTGGATCCCATGGGCACCAGCGTTACGGATATAGTGAACTTCTTAGCAGAACTTTTTCAGGAAGGACTGGGTTATTGTACCATCAACTCTTTCAGATCAGCCATCTCAGCGGGTCATACCCCGGTGAATAATGTTCCGGTAGTAGAGCACCCCTGGGTGAGTAAACTCCTCCAGGGCATCAGGATTTCTCACCCCCCCGAACCTCGCAACGATGGCCTGTGGGACGTCAATCAGGTCCTCCGCCTGTTGTCATCTTGGCAGGACAATTAGTACCTGTCCAGAAAGGAAATATTAGAAAAGCTGGCAATGCTGCTCTGTCTCATCTCGTGCAGGAGATCTTCAGATGTGAGGGCCTTGGACCTATCTGCCAGAATTTTTACCCCGGAGGGGGTCACATTCAACATCTCAAGAAGAAGGGAAACGAGTACCAGGCCGGTATCCTATCCAGCTTTTCCCGAATCTCCTAAATTGTGTGTGGTCAGATGTCTACGAAGATATGACATTGGTGGTACAGCCTCCAGGGGAATGGCAACTGTTGATTGCCATTAAAAAAAACCTTCAAAGCGGTGTCATCCCCGACCATTGCCAGGTGGGTGAGATGGATCATGGCAGAGGCTGGCATCGATACTAGTGAGTTTGGGGAACACTCCCCTCGGGGGCTATGGCTTCCAAAGCTGTCCAGGTAGGGGGTAGATTGGAAGATGTTATGAATACGGCTGATTGGTCAACCGATTTCACTTTAAAAAAGTTTTATTTTAAACCAATCCATGACGCAGCCGCACTGGTGGTAAGTAAGCTTTAAAAATGCATAATTCTCGCCTCCTGTCCTGAATGAAAAATGTCCTAGTTAACATGAAGGAAAGTTTCAATTCTATTAAGGGCGCGGAGGCGAGGATTATCCTCCCTGGCATTCTCTACCAATGCCGCCCTCCCTCGGAGAGCTTACGCTGAGACATTCATGGGTCTACAAATAAGACAACAAGTTCCGATGATTGCCAGGAAAGTAATGAATATTGTTCTCGTGTGGCTTATTGCTATGATTGTGTATGATGTATTGACATTGCTTGCTATGGTTCCCACATCCTTTGGTATCCTTCAACGTTTACCATGAGACTACAGTATTCCTTGCATTCAATTGATATTATTGTCATGTCTGATGATATTCTTTGATGTACGATTCTTTGCCTTGACTATGGATTACAATGGTTAAAGGTTTAAAGGAGAATTCTTAACACCTTATCCATATCTTCCTAGGTTCAGATTTTAAGACGGAATAAGATCCAGCGGGCTTAACTTCCTCCAGCAAAGAAAGAGGAAGGACTACAACACCGGCATTATTATATGGACTAGCGGAATGCTATGTGATTGGACTGTTGGTGGCCATGGTTACTCCTAATGTTCATGGGAGTTGTAGTTCAGTGATATGTTGTTTTTTTACTTTATCTTTAAACGTGTTGTTAATAAAGAGTTAATAAAGAGTGAAGAAAGAAATGCATAATCCTCGCCTTCGCGTCCTTAATGGTCCTTAATGGAATTGAAACTTTCCTTCATGTTAACTAGGAAAGTTTTCATTACAGACGACAAATCATATGTGTGACACAGGATGTGGGGTTTTTGCTTTAACAATGACAAGAACCGCCTCAAAACTACTAACTTGCAAAAATGGTTAAAAAGCTTGCCCCACGCCAGAAGCCGAGAACGGGAAGAGGAAGAAGGAAGAGAAAGGGAGACAAAAAAGGAACTATGATGCAGGAAGGGCTGAGGAGGTAGGCCTGTCTGTGTTTCTGAGATGAGGGGAGGGATGAGAGAGGGCCTATCTGTGCCTCTGAGGTGTGGGATGGGCTATGACTATAGGTCTGCCTGTGCTGTGCCTCTGAGATAGGGAGGGGGGGCGGTGGCATTTCACAAGGCTAACTCTAAAATAGATGCAGTATGTTACTGGTGATGTCCGCTCTGTGCATGCTTTTGTTGTACATAACCGTCTCCTGTTGAGCAGCTTTAAAAACACCTCTTGGCACTGTGCATGCACCCATTCTTTGTTGTGATAAAATCATCATAGTGCTTATAAACATTTCCCCGAGTGCATTTTGGGGAGTGCCTTTCTTAAGGAGGCAGTTACTGTTCAATTACAAGTCAGCAATTCTGGTAGAACCGTCAAGCGCCCAGCAGGCTCCCAGGTAGGCGGTCTGAGTAGTGCGGAGAAGGGTACTACAGCACAGACGTGTTGTAGGTCACAGCAAGCAGAGCTCCCCTCTGGCCCTGTGTAAGACAACTGCACCCACAGACGACACCTTCAGCATGTAAGGTTAACACCTAGGTCCCTCCTCCCTGGCCTGGGGTCCCCTAAAACCAGGCACAGCTCCTCTGCTATGGCGGAAGAGCGTTGCCCCACTGCTAAAGTGCAGCAGTAAGGAGAAAAATAAAATGACAATAAAACTGTTTTACTCTCATTTTATTTTTATTTCCAGCCTGCCGAGTCAAGAGGCGGGGCTAGGTAGCATCATCACACTGTGTTGGTAGGCAGGCACTAAAACATACTACATACGCTCTTGGATATCTCCAGGCTGTTTTTTTAATGTACCTAGACCACAGAGGGTATCAGGGCGCTTTACATTTAGGATCGTTGCGTTACAGATTACATCATTTACAAGAGCAAGGTCGGGTACAGTAAACAAAAACAATGTTGCGAAAATTCGTAGGAGGGAGATGAGGAGGAACTGTGTCCATTGTCCGGCTGGGTAGCTGACGGTCAAGGGGGAAAACCAGGGCCAATCTCCTCTTTAGCTGACTAGCAGCACCACCGGGCATCAGCCATGTTGCACAGGTCTCAGCGTTCAAAAAAGATAGTATTGATTTAATATGATTTGAAAAGTTTTATGTAGCGCTGGCTAGACCCGGAGGTATCAGAGCGCTTTACCAGAGGATTGTTGCGTTAAAGTCACATCAGTTACAATAGCATAGTAAGGTGCAGTAAACAAAAACAATGTTGCAAGAATTCATAGGAGAGAGGGGAGAGGGGAGGAAGGAGCCATATCGGGAGACGAGGAAGAACTATGCCCAATGTCCGGCTGGGTAGGTGACGGTCGAGGGGGAAACCAGAGCCAATCTCCTCTCTAGCTGTCTGGCAGCTCCACCGGGCATCAGCCATGTTGCTCAAGACTCAGCGTTAAGGAGAAACAGTTAAGAAGAGAACGGCGGGGCCAGCATCGGCCACACCACAAGTATGGCGGTCGAGCCGGCCCCCTCCGGATCAGGAGGCGGGCCCGTCGTGCGCATTAGTGACGCGACAGGCGCGCCTCCTCCACCATAGGTCCCGTCCCAGAGGCATGACCCGAAGGGGATTAGAATCACTTCCGGGTCACGCGAATGGGCAACGTCAGGCCACCTTAAGAGGATAAAAGGCTGGGGAGCACAGGAGTCTGTCTCTTCGCTCCTTGCTCCCTAGCCTCGCTAGGAGGCTGTAACTTTGTTTTCTTTTTCTTACAGGATCGATACACTCGTGGAAGCGGGGAGAGCGGGATCATCGACGTCGCGGAAGGGAGCTTTAGACGGCGCTAGAGTGATAGTGTACCGGCTAGTCCTGGACCTACATCGGGAGAGCGGGAGACTGAGGCTGCGGAGCAGACGGGCGAACCAGGAAGTTCCGTGTCGCGTGCTAATAACGGTGCAGGTACCCGGGTGTGGTGGCGCTAGTACCATTGGAAAGCGCACACCCCTCCGGTTTTGGTCCGCGTCCCCCAGTTGTGCCCGCGCTTAAGTTGTAGCGGTGCTCGTCAAAGTTTTGCAATTGGTGCCCAGAATTGCTTTGTCTCACCGCGCGTCTGCTTGGGAAGTTGTGAGCCGCGATCTGCACTTCTAGCCGCTGTGAGTGCAGGCTGAGCTTCATATTGTGACCTTTGTTTGCTTCCAAAAGGGAATTAATGCAGTTAAGCATTCGGTTATGCCCGCATCTTCATTTTTGTGCCGACGAATGATTTTCACGCGCAGCGTATAGCGCGGGAGATAACGGTGCACGTCGGGCTTGTATTTGTGCCCAAAAGTTGATTGATTGTTTCACCGCGCGTCTGCTCAGTAACGCGCGCGTTTGAGCAGAAGGTTTCCTCGCAATTGACCCTCCGTTTGTGCCCGCATCTTGGTTTGTGTTCCCACAAACGTTTTTTAAATGCGCACAGCATAGCAAGCGGAGATAACATTCCCCGGAGAGAGTGGGCAACATTATAGTAATACTGGTGGCGCTGTAGCTGCTCATTGAGAGTGATGTAAATCAGGACTGTCTAGTTAACAAAAAACAGAGGTTTCAGGATATTCTATACCGTGTTGCAGCTCATAAGTATATTCCCACGTTTGTTTGTTTCCAAGGTTGATTTAGTCTGTCCCATTTAACTCTGAAAAGAGCTCTGTAATTTTAAATTGTCAACTGAGAGGTTATGTTCTGAGACCCTTACTCTCAGGACTACATGCTTGGTTCACCATTCTGCAAGTCCTCACTCAGTTCTAACTGTGTGCATTGTATTGCGGGTCAGAGTACCGTTGTGAATGTGGGGGATAATGGTGGGAAAAGCGAAGAGGCTGATTGAAGAAATGATGAAAAAAAGTAGATGAACTGGGTCATGGCCTTGCGATTCTTAGGGAAAAGGTGGAGGGCCCAGAGGGGCCAGAGGAGAGGGCTAAGCTCAGCAATGTGCCCCCCAAGGCAGCTTTCCCTCCAATCCCAAAAAGGGTTAGAGCAAAGAAACAGGTGGGGAAAGAACCTACTGCACCCATCCCACAGGTTCCCAGGGGGGACGTCCCACAAGTGCCACTTGTACCTCAGGGCGAGGTCCCTCATGCTCCAGCCCACGCCCCGGTCCCAGTACCAGACACTCCTATGATACCGGCAGCCCCGGTCCCAGTACCAGCTCCTCCTGTGACACCGCCCGTCCTGGTGCCAATATTAGCCCTACCGGTGGGGCCGGCTACCCCGGCACCACCGCCAGCCCACCCTGTGCTTCCAGTCCCGGACCCCCAACCCGTGCCCTCAGGAGAGGTTCCAACTGTACCAGGGGTTCCGGCTCTCCCACCGGGAGGGGAGGGGGGGGAGATCCCACAGGATATAGTGTCACATTTGGCGGCGATCTTGCCGTGGTTGGGGAAGGCAGGCATCCTCGCTTCAACGGTGGGGGCATAGGATATTGGCACTGATGCACTGGCAGAAGCAAAACGGATAGTGTCTCAGTTTCATACCGAGCCGGTGGTAAAAATTGTTGAAGGGCCAGCTGCACCATTACCTATCATTTCAAGGGGTGGTAGCAGCACACTGGAGAACAAGGGATTGTCAGTTTCCAGTGCGGCAACAGGGAAGCAGCAAGAGGCAACTGGGACCACCCCAGCAGGTAAGCTGCCGACATTGCCAGTGTTGGACGTAGGGGAGTCCCGCTCAGAGCGTGAATTTTTAGGCAGACATGTTTCATTAGAGTTAAAAAACAGAATTTGGGCTGGCGAATATGTCAATATGTTCTCATTGCTTATTTGTGAAAGAGAAAGGGAGGAAGCAAGAAAAAACAAAGATTATATGCTTCCCAGGGAATGGGCCAGTCAGATGTTAAAATACAGGGTGGAAGAGAACTTACATAACTGGATCAGAGCCGTTTCCATATTTATGGCAGTAACGGCGGAGCGTTTCCCAAATTTGCAGGCGCAGATGGCTTGCTACCAAAACAGGATAGTTCTGTCACATGATAAATACGCAGGGGCGGGGGGGGGGGGGGGGGGGGGGGTTGGCGGTGGTTGGAATATGACAAGAATTTCAGGGTGGCTAAGGCATCCGATCCATCGCTGTCATGGGACCGCATTGACTCAATAGCATGGTTGGATCTATTTGGGGGTGAAGGACTTAGTAATACAAAGAGCCAACCCCCCCAGTCCTCTCAGCCTTTTCATTCCTTTCGGTCGCAGGGTAACATGAGTTACACCAATAATTCAAACGGCACTGGGGGGGAGGAAGGGGACATGCTGGGATTTTAATAGACGGACTTGCACCAGACCGCAAGGAATGTGCAGGTTCAAACATGCATGTTCCATTTGTGCCAACCCATCACACCCCGAATCCAAATGCCTCAAAAAATCAAAAGACAAGGGGAGGAAAAACCGGGAGTGAAACGGTGACCCCGCTCAAAGCTCGGTCTCCCATGGATGTAACGGCATTGACACCATGGCTGAACAAGTATCCCTGCCATCTTACTGCGAGAACTCTTTTGGAGGGTTTCAGGGATGGTTTTAGGATACCAGCACTAGGTTATGTGGGATCTCCAGAGTGCAAAAACCAACTCTCGGTGCGGTCAAATCCAGGTATTGTTTCCCCAAAAATCGCAAAGGAACTGCGCCTGGGTAGAGTGGCGGGCCCATTTGAGTCTGTCCCTGTTGAGAATTTTGTCTGCTCCCCGTTGGGGGTAGTCCCCAAAAAGGTTGAGGGGGAGTTCAGACTCATACGCAACCTATCAACCCCCAGGGGAAATTCACTGAATGATGCAATTGATGATGAGTTTTGCAGTGTAAAATACGCTTCTTTTGACCAAGCAGTGGAGATGCTCAGGGGTTTGGGCCCTGGAGCTTTGATTGCGAAATCTGACATAGAATCAGCTTTTCGTTTACTCCCAGTACATCTGGACGATTACCATCTGCTTGGTTTTAAGTTTCAAGGAAGTTTTTTATATGGATATGTGTATGCCAATGGGCTGCTCTGTGTCATGTGCACATTTTGAAAGATTCAGTTCATTTTTGGAATGGGTGTTCAGACAGAAGACAGGGCATCAGTGGATCATGCATTACCTGGATGACTTTCTTATCTTGGGGGCACAGGGCTCCCCGGAGTGTGGGTGGGCGCTGCAGGAATTTTGCGTCCTCATGCAGGCTTTTGAGGTTCCTTTGGCCCGGGGAAGACGGATGGGCCAGCATCAACGATAGAGTTCCTGGGGATTGAGTTAGATTCCATTCAGAGGTGTTTTAGGTTGCCCACGGACAAAGTCACCAAGTTCAGGGCAGCTTTACAGCTATGTTTGAGCAGAGAGAAGGTCACACTCCACCAGCTACAGCAGATAGTAGGGCAACTAAATTTTGCCTTAAGGGTTATTCCGATGGCAAGACCGTTTTCCCAATCCATCTCGCAGGCCATGGTTGGGCTCAGGGAGAAACACCACCATACAAGGCTGTCAGCAGAGGTTCGGCAGGACATGCGAATTTGGATGGCATTCCTGCAGGACTTCAAGGGCAGAGTAGTGTGGCCCGGTCCGCCCACTACCTCCGCGGAGTTGGGTTTAATGACTGACGCCGCGGGCAGTGAGGGATTTGGTGCCATACTTGGTACCGAGTGGGTGACACAACAGTGGCCTGCATGGTGGGTGGAGATTGGCCTGACGGGTAACATCGGTTTCCTCGAGCTCTTCCCCATCTGGGTGGCATTGACGGTATGACCAGAACAACTGCGTAATCAGTCAGTGGTTTTCCGGTCAGACAACATGACCGTCGTCGAATACATCAACCAGCAAGTTGCCCGGTGTAAGATGATTTTCCGCCTTTTGAAGGAGATTATTCTCATTTGCATGAAGCTGAATGTACAATTTAGAGCTAAACACGTGCCTGGTGTCCTTTTTATTTTTTATTTATTTTTATTTTTTGTATTCCTCATATGCCACCAGATGAAAAGGGCAGTCTAGATGGGGAGCCCCTTCCCCTCTGCCCCCAATATGAATGTCGCGGTTCCGATGTTTAAAGCCCAGGGGGAGAAAGAGAAGGGTCTAACCCCACTAGCATTTTACTGTTTGCTCCGTCCACTCCAACCTAGTCTCACTGAGAGGCCCCTTAACGATATTGGAGATTGAGCCCCAACAGTGCCCAGGTAAAATCATCGGAATACCTTCATCTGTTCCGCCAGGCCATTAGAGCTGCCCAAATCTTTACACCACTTGAAGGATCACAAGCAATATCGGACTCACTTACAAGGATGATGTGTTTCAAACAGTTTGGGAAAGTGGGTGCCTTCTCGTTTTTCCACGGCCTGCATATTTCTCGCCTAGCCAATAACATTACATAAAAAATAAATTTAGAGTCCATGTCACCATGTCGATATTCCTTAGCTAGCCCAAACAAGATTATCCTTGGAGTAATTGTAAATTGTGTATTCAATACTGCCGCGATGAATTCGCCTATTCTAGCCCAATAACTCACAAGCAATGGGCAATCTACAAACAGGTGTATGTCGTCAGCGGCGAGGAACCTACAACAAGGGCATCGATGTTCTAGGTTTGTAATTCTTACTAATTTCTTAGGTGAAATGTATACTCTATACAGGGCGTGCCTGGTGTCCTTAATCATGCTGCTGATGCACTTTCTCGCTTTAAGATGCAGGTTTTCAGGGTGCACCTCGCAGCAGCGGCGGTCCACGCCACCCCCTTCCCAGAACGCCTCTGGCAGATTGGTGCCCCCAACTACCGGACCTCGTGGCAGCTAGCCTAGCACCCATGACCAGGAAAGCATACAAAGGGGTGTTCTGGCAATATTGTTGTTTCTTGGGAATGGGGTGGGCTGAGAGATGGCACGACACGGGGGCGCTCCTTCAATACCTGGGTTTTTTACAAGGCGAAGGGCGTTCTGCTGCAGCAGCTAAGCGGCATGTGGCGGCGATCTCTTTCTTTGCCCAGATCAGTGACAAAGGGGATCCCACTAAGAGTTTTACGGTTAGGAAGGTTCTGAAAGGTTGGCAATGCCTCCAAGGGTCGGCCCCAGACACAAGGCAGCCAATCGGGGTGGAGCTCCTGACATCATTACTAGGGACCCTCCCCGTGATTTGCAACTCCTTAGGGGAAGTACGGTTATTCACTGCAGCATTTTCATTGGCCTTTTATGGAGCATTCAGGTTTGGGGAATTAGTTGCCCAAAGCAAACTGGATGTACACGGCGGCCTACAGTTTGACCGCATTAGGGTGAAGGGTGATACATTACTGATATCAATTAGGAAGTCCAAGACAGATCAGGAGGCACGGGTTGAAGGGTTAGTACTACACCGGACACATGGTAACCCATGCTGTCCACTTTCACATATGCAGAGTTACCTGCAGGTTAGACCCTGTGACAAAGGGGGCCCTTTGCTAATACACGCGGATGGGGTGCCACTGACACGTTTTCTATTCAAAAGAGTACTGGACATGGCAATCCAGAAGGCTGGTTTGAACCCAGGCAGTTTTGGAACTCACTCTTTTAGGATAGGGGCTGCCACTGAAGCAACAGCCAGGGGTCTACCTAGCAACAAGGTACAAAGGATTGGGAGATGGTCCTCCAATTGTCATAAACGCTATGTGCGACTACACATGCTGTGAGGGGGATAGTTCACCAGACGCTGATGCATGCATCTTTCTCTGCTTTCATTACAGTTTCTCAAATCTGTCACGCAGGGGGGAAACTGAGGACACCACGACAGCAGCGTTGGGCGATGCAAGGACCATCAGCACCAAGGGAAGGACCACAGATTGTTTGGATTGTTGGAAACTCATATGTAAGGCGTCTGCCTAATTTTTTCATTACAGGAAATTAAAAAGACAGGGCACAGCAGGCCGGTTTTGAAATAACATTTCATGGGAAAGGGGGGCTCTGCTTCAGTCAGTTCAGGGGTATCATGCTAGATTTACTGAAGAAGCAGGGGCTCCTCCCAATATTATTGTGCTGCACTTGGGGGGGGGGGGGGAGGGGGAACGATCTGGCAAACCTGGGAAGAAGAGGGTTGGTAGAAACTATAATCACAGAAATAGGTTGGTTAGCCAAGACATGCCAGGGTTGCACTATCGGGTGGTCTCAGATGATACCCCGATTCCAATGGAGGGGAGGGGAATCTGTAAAGGCGTTAAATCACTCCGCGAGGAGAATAAATAATAAAATAGAGAGACTTTTCAGGACTCCCCACCTGCAGACCATCACCCATGGGTGCATCAGGGGCGAACCGTGCTTCCTAAAAGAGGGTGTGCACCTGTCCAAAGTAGGCAATGAAGTGTTCCTAGAGAATATATTGGCGTGGTTGGGTGGCCTGAGTAGCAGGGGATGACCTTCTAGTGAGCACAGGAGGGGGGCTAGATAGTCGGTCAACTATGCTAGCCTGTGGCGGTAAGGTCATGATTGGTGAGCAGTAAATTTAAGGTCCTTAAAGGGCGGTGTCATTCTTGAAATGGGTCGCCCAAGTGGGAGGGACAAGTGGTCTCTCCTAGAACTCCAGGGGCAGTTGGGTGCGGGGGAGGAGGGAGTCACGCTTTCTCTAGGCTGGTTGGCCATCCCGCACGTGCACAACGGCACCAGTAAATGGCACACAGCTGCAAGGGCCCCTTTATGGAGATCAGGTACAAGAGCGTATGGGGGTAACCGGAGGGGGGGGAAGTACGAAGTGTGGAGAGGTGTGGCTCACTGGTTAGAGGCGGCAGACCCGCAAGCAGAGAATCGGCCAGGGACCAGGGTTCAATTCCCGACGCGGCAGGGTCGTGGACCAGGGTCAAAACGGACTCGATAATTCTCGCCTCGGTACCTACTCTAACCAGGAACACACTCGGCAACTCTGGGCATTAGCTTGCCTCATCTCCACAACGGCCCCCCACATTCGCCGGGGATGCCTGGTTTCACCTTGGAGATACCCTGGAGGTACCATCTCACAGGGATAGCCAGGACGGGTTCCCCAGCGGTCTACAGCGCCAGGACGCCTCAGGGCAGCAGTGCGCTTTACAAGACACATACATTTACATTTACGGTGAACGGGCCCTCTGCGCATGCGCACTCCGGCTGGAGGGCGGGGTTAGAAATTGATTAGGATCTGACACCAGTTAGTGACCTTGCCATAGGCCCAATTAGGTACGCAGAAAATAAATACTGTAATGATTATTAAAGAAATGTTAGATATGGATAGGAAACCTTTGTATTAGAGTTATGTTAAGGTTAGCCATCTGACATCTGTACTTATCAATTGTAATCAATGTAATGTATATTTTCTGCTACATTATGTAAATTTTGATAAATGTTTATTAATCTTTAATAAATACGACTGGGGGGTGTTACGCTCCCCGCATCCAAACTTCTCTCCTGTGACTTTCTGGGCCTTGAGATGGGAGGAGGGGGGTGTAGGTAGTACCTGGCCATAGAGAACGGCGGGGCCGGCATCGGCCACGCCAAAAGTATGGCGGTCGAGCCGGCCCCCTCCGGTTCAGGAGGCGGGCCTGTTGCGTGCATTAGTGACGCGACAGGCACGCCTCCTCCACCATAGGTCCTGTCCCGGAGGTGATTAGAATCACTTCCGGGTCACGCTAATGGGCAACATCAGGCCAGTTAGAACTGGCCTGGCCACCTTAAGAGGATAAAAGGCTGGGGAGCACAGGAGTCTGTCTCTTCGCTCCTTGCTCCCCAGCCTGCACCCAGCTTCGCTAGGAGGCTGTAACTTTGTTTTCCCACCCACATCCCCTAAAAAGCAAGTTGGTTGTTAGGCGTATTAATTAGGGGTTAGTTTTACTTTTAGTGGTATATGGATGATGAGATGTATTTTCATGATTGTGTAAAATACCAATTTCTTTCATCCACAGGTCTTCAATCGTCGTATTTATGATTTATTTTGGTCAGGCGGTAAGGTCATGATTGGTGAGCAGTAAATTTAAGGTCCTTAGAGGGCGGCGCCATTCTTGAATGGGGTCGCCCAAGTGGGAGGGACAAGTGGTCTCTCCTAGAACTCCAGGGGCAGTTGGGTGCGGGGGAGGAGGGAGTCACGCTTTCTCTAGGCTGGTTGGCCATCCCGCACGTGCACAACGGCACCAGTAAATGGCACACAGCTGCAAGGGCCCCTTTATGGAGATCAGGTACAGAGCGTATGGGGTTAACCGGGGGGGGGGGGGAAGTACCCTCACGGTGAACGGGCCCTCTGCATGCGCATCTCCCTGCTCGGTATTATGGACGGACCATCCCATTCTTAAATGTAGTATGCCCATAAGTATACATAGTAAAATCAGTCTAAAAGAAAGCATCTGGATCCGGCCATGGCGTAAACTTTCTACGGATACCTTTCAATCTCATTTTGAGCCTTTATTATTAGGTGAGAAGGCCGATGCAGTGGATTCCGCTGCCAGTAACTTAGAATCCGCCATTTCAAAGGTTCTGGATAAATTCCTTCCCCTTACCAGGGTCCAAGTAAAAAACAATGCCTCACCACGGTTTACAGCTGCATTAAAAACTGATAAACAACAAAGCCGGGCTGCCGAACGTCAGTGGAAGAAATCCGAAACTGATGAACATCGCAGGAACTATAAACATCTTCATTCAACCTACATAAATAATATCAAATGCGCAAAAAAGGTCTACCTTACTCAGCGCATCAATAATGCGGCACATTCGAGTAAAGAATTGTTTAAAATATTGAAGGAATTTACCGCTCCCCCGGTCGAACAATCTTCCTTTGCGCCCACACAGGAGTGGGTTGACTCTATTTCTTTGTTTTTTGACAATAAAATCAAAACTATATATGCCTCATTCCCATCTCAGGAGGACGATCATGGCTGCCTCATCACTAATGCGAGTGAACCCACCCCCCCTTCAGAATTTAACAAGGCCCCCTTTTTAACAGAGTTTGAACCTATAACTAAAATTGAAGTTTTTGAAAGTCTAGGAAGGATAAAATCTGGCTCCCCAGCTGACCCCTTTCCCCCCGTGCCTGTGCTAAAATTCTACCACTGTTTGTGGATGTTCTAACCACTGTTTTAACCTATCACTGAATCAAGCCACTGTCCCACGGAGATGGAAACTTGCACAGGTTAAGCCCATCCTTTAAAAACCCCTAGCAGACCCTAGCATGCCCGCTAATTACCGTCCTATTTCGTTGCTTCCCTATTTTGGGAAGGCACTGGAGTTCTTAGTCAACAAACGTTTCACTGCCCATCTTGAGACTAATGGGCTCCTTGATCCCTCCCAATCCGGCTTCCGTGCGGCTCACAGCACAGAGACCGCAGTTATCGAAGTTGTGGACAATATCAGGCTAGCTTTGGACCATCAAGAATCTGCAATTCTGGTCCTTCTGGATCTGTCTGCAGCATTTGACACCATCTCCCACAGTATTCTCAAACATCACCTGTGGGAGGTGGGCATTAGAGGGAAGGTCTTGGACTGGTTTGAGAGTTATCTGGCAGACCGTTTCACTACGGTCTCTGTGGATGGGATTGTATCCTGTACATACCCAGTAACAGTCGGGGTTCCGCAGGGCTCTATTCTCAGCCCTATGCTGGTCAATGTTTATTTAACACCTCTAGCTGATATCATCAGGTCTTATGGTTTTGAAACATTATCTTATGCCGATGATACTCAGCTGCTAGTCACCTGTGACTCTGATCAAGTTGACGTGCAAGCCCGCTTTAAGAGCTGTATGATTCGGATCAATGATTGGATGAATCTAAATATGCTCCAATTGAATGGTGGCAAGACGGAGGTTATTCTATTTGGGAAAGCAGAACAGCTCTGGACATGTGACTGGTGGCCGTTAGAGCTGGGCACTTGTCCCTCGCCCAAGCTAGCAGTCCGTAATTTGGGCAGTACAATTGATAACTCTTTGTCCTTGAAGACTCATATAAACCAAGTGCTTGGGACTTGTTTTGGGATTATGCGCATGCTACGAAAGATCTTTAAGTGGTTACCCATGGAAGCTAGGAAACCTTTGGTTCAGGGTCTTATTATTAGTCGCCTGGATTATGGCAATGCCCTGTTCACTGCACTCAACCAAGATTTACTTTCCAAACTCCAGATACTCCAGAACACGGCCGCTAGTCTTGTTCTCAACCTCCCTTCCCGCTCTCCCTCTGGCCCTACTCTTAAAACTCTGCATTGGCTTTCGGTTCGCCAAAGAGGGCGTTTTAAAATCCTAAGTCTCACCCATAAGATAATGCATGGAGCTGGTCCACTTTATCTGGCAAAAAAACTTCAATGGTACGTTCCTGGACGTTCTTTGCGGTGTAGCACCAGATTTCTTCTTGCTCAACCACGCATCCGGACGGTACGCAATGGGGGCCGTTCTTTTTTATACTTAGCCCCTCTGCTCTGGAATAAACTTCCATTGGAGCTGCTATCCATAACAGACCATCTACTTTTTCGCAGAAAGCTGAAGAAGTGGCTTTTCGCCCAATAAATTTAGGTATCTTAGCATGTTCAGTCATTGTCCATCTTCTTTGTCTTGGTTGCTAGCGCCCTGAGACCTCTTGGTGATTTGTGCGCTTTACAAAAATATTTGACATTGACATTGACATTGACACTCCGGCTGGAGGGCGGGGTTAGAAATTGATAAGGATCTGACACCAGTTAGTGACCTTGCCGTAGACCCAATTAGGTACGCAGAAAATAAATACAGTAATGATTATTAAAGATATGTTAAATATGGATAGGAAACCTTTGTATTAGAGTTATGTTAAGGTTTGCCATCTGACATCTGTACTTATCAATTGTAATCTATGTAATGTATATTTTTTGCTACATTATGTAAATATTGTAAATTTTGATAAATGTTTATTAATCTTTGTTTAATAAATACGCCCGGGGGGTGTTACGGTCCCCGCATCCAACCTTCTCTCCTGTCACTTTCTGGGCCTTGAGAGGGGAGGAGGGGCTGTAGGTAGTACCTGGCCATATAGATACATATGCTACAGTTGCACAGACAAGAAGCAGAAGAACCTGTCCCAACTAGAGGGCAGAGGTAAGAGAAGGGGGGGGGAATCCAAGGAAGGAGCTGGGGGCTGCCATTTAGGCCGCCAAGGTAGATGGGGCCGCCATTTAATGGTCAGGCTCGATATGACCAGGCCTCTGTAGATCCGTAACGCTCCACTCGACCCCTGCCCAGATCAGATGTGGCGGCTTCCTGAACCCGCAGCGGCTGGCGACAGAGTCAGGGCCCACAGGGGCAGGAGGCCGTGAGGTTTAGGCAGCGGCAGGCAAGACTGGTGGGCGTCAACGGTGGCGAGGCTGCAGCGGGCCGGGCAGGATTCGTCCCCACGTCTCAAACCCCGCATTGCGGAGATACAAGCAGAGAAACAGCCCAAGTCGGGCGCGTACAAGCGGCCACCCCCTGGTACAGCTAGGCTAGCGGAAGGCTGAGTGCCTGAGGTCGCGGGGTGGGGCTGCTGGGGCCGAGACCAGTGGTCGTCCGTGGGGGTGCAGCTGCAGCGGAACGGACCAAGTCAGGCTGGGGCGTGCCTCAGTCCCCAGGAAATGTTGGAAGAAAGCGAGCCGGGGCGCTGCGGGAGTCAGGTGCGCACCAGCCCTGAAAGGAGAGGTGCTGCCCCAATCTCTAGAACTTGCAGTCACTCCCGTGGACCCCCGCCGAAGGCAGCCCAACATCCAGGAATACAGCCGGGCAGTGAGCGGGGAGAGGTGGAAAGGACTCACCGGGACTGTTGTCCGATGATATGATGAGGACGCTGCAAGGAGTCTCAGCATCCCAGGTTCTTCGGTGGTAACCGGGGTCTCGATCCTCCCACGAACAGGCAGGCTCCGGGTCGGACGATCCCACAGCGGGTAGCCGGGGTCCAGGCAGATCCAGGCGCTACAGCGCAGAGTGCTGCAAGATGGTGCCGGGAAACCAACTGGCATCGAAAGGCAGCGCCCACCCTAGTGGCCACTGGCGAGATGTCGGTCCTCCAGGGTGGAGGGGACGGAACTCTCCAGCAGCGTGTTGGCCTTCGGACTCCACGGGTCTCCGGAGATGCGGCTCGCAGGCCGCAGGCAGGAGCTCGTCGCCCTCCAAGCTGGCAAGCGGGAGAGGCCACCGTAGGGAAGATCGTCGGCATCACGGATCCCCGATGGCATCTGGAGACCTCGATCCTCCGGAAGCGGCCGGCACGGGATGAGAGGGCCAACAGCGGGGGACAGCACCAAGGGCCTTCAGCAGATTTTACCTGGAGCAAGAGGTGAGCCGTGTCGGACTCTGGATAGCGAGGATATAGATCTGGGCAGCAACGGCGGTCGATCCAGGAGGTAAGTTGAGAGTCAAAAACTGGTTCTGGGGAATGCTTCTGAGGGGGTGTGTAGTCGGACCCAAGGGTCAGATGGTTGATGAAGTGGTTTTTATGGGGATAAATAGCAAGTAGGTAATCCCCAAACCGGGAGCTCTTCGGGAGGCTCCTCCTCGGCGGCCATCTTAACTGCTGACCAATGGAGATATCCTGGTGCTCAGGTGCACAGGCTTCAAGACCCTGCTGGAGTGCAAAACAATCCCACTCCGTCCAATCCCAGCATTTCTCTTATGCTGGGAGAAGCACTGGAATTGGGTGGGGTTTGGGTGCCTGTGCCCATGGGAATTGTAGTGTCATCGGGACGGGAGCAATGGAGCAGTGCGACGCAGGAGGAGAAGATTGTGGCGTGCGGCAGGAAATGTACGTTTCTATTTTTATAATTTCTGTTTTTCATGCCCTGGGCCCCCGCCTCCCCTGCCCCACCTAGGATTGACAGCAGCTTCCCCTGCCTAAAACCCGAACCCCACGTTGGTCTGGATAGGGTGTTTTTTCCGATCGGAACCTGGTGCTTTTTTCACCTAATTCTGAAAAAAGAAAATGCTGAGAGCAAGTTCTGTAAAGTGTTCGCTTAGCTTCAGCGTGTTCGGCGTCGATTGTCACCTTTCTTTTGGTGGTTTTTCACCAGAGAATAAAATGCAGCAAGGCTGAGCCAAGTGTTGCTGACATTTCCCAGAGTGAACTCTTCCAATAGTGAGGAAAGTGCCCAGTGTGAAAATCCGCAAAGTGCATATGCAGGATCCTGGAATAGGCTTTAGAGGTGTGAGGGTGGGAAGGACATTGTGCGTTAGAATACAGGGTGTGGTGACTGCCCATGTGGTTGCGGGCGCACAGACAATATAAAATGGTGAAGGGTGTCTTCCAGCCTTCTTCTACATCCCGCATTAGTGGCAAAAGTGCTTTGTCAAGTGCCAATGGTTTCAGTGAGTGTCGATTGCATTTGTTGTTGACATTTAATAACACCACATCTGCAATCAGTGAAGTGACTCTTCTGATGAAACCAAGTCAACATAGTCGCCTCCTCCTGCTTCCACACACTTCACATGCTCTACAGAATCTTCAGATGGATCCCAACCAACACCAGAAAGACTGTCACTCAGGCCCTCGTCACTCGACTCCCGCAACGCCCTCTATGCCGGCATCTCCACCCAGCTCCGCAGAAGTCTGAAGACCATACAGAACGCTGCCACCAGACTCATCCTGGACCTCCCCAAACAAACCCACATCCACCCCCACCTGAGAGACCTCCATTGGCTCCCCATCCAGAAGAGATGCCAGTTCAAGGTCCTCACATACACCTACAAAGATCTCCATTACCTAGGACCTACCTACATCAGCCATTGACTGAACTTCCAACCCTCGAGATACCTGTGCTCATCTTCACTCACCCTCACACACACCCCCTCACATCCATCGCAGCGGTGGCCACTTCTTCTCTTATACGTTGCCAAAACTTGGAATGACCTTTCCTTCCAGCCTCCTCGCTGGCAGACTTCAGAGAGAGACTCAGGACCTGGGTCTTCGACAGAGACACATTACCCAGATACCCTTGGGGTGACAGTGTTGCGCTTTACAAATGCTGTTTGACTGATTGATTTGATTGAACCATAGCACTATCGAAGTGACCTTCTATGCATGCCAAACTCCTTAGAGTTTCCACCCCTAGCCCATCTGTTATTTGACATTCTTGCTTTTGATACAGACACACAATTTGCATCTTAGAAAACAGACCACATGCTATTTGTCGTAGTATTTGTTGGGAGACACTGTCCCAAGTTTATTCTTATTATATTTATGGAATACATAGGTAGGGTTAACTTACGGGTGATCCGAGTGTCCAGCCCTGTTTAAGATTAAACCAATATCACACCACCGGGAATCACAGTGATGCTTTATTTGCCATCCCGTGCTCTGCATTCCATCTTGGGGCTGCAGCCCATACAATTTTAGAGTTGCTGCACCCATGCCCCCACAGAGCAAATTAATGCTTAACCCCTGCTGTCAAAATATCAACTGTTGCTTGCAGGATAACAGTGTCATCATCACATTCTTCTCATGGCCCCATATGGCCTGAGGATATCAAAGTGTGTGGCCTCCATCTCCATTTTTTTTAGGCACAATGAGCTTTTTGCATTAGTACCGCCTGTATAAACTGCTAAGGCTCAGGGTGGCCTACTGCGACCCCTAGTTCCCCCAACCTATGTAGCTCTGGGGCTCATTCAACTGCAATCAAATGATGTCAGGTCCCACCAACTATTCCTTGTAAATACTTCATTGCACAAGTCTGACATTGCCCAAGCAGACCGTGCCTTATGAAGCCAAATTCAGAGTTCCTTAGAAACTTCTGTATTGTTGCATTCACCCTTCTCCTTGAGGCTTCCACTGCTGAATGTGACCGGCACCCCGCCATTCGCCCCTGGGAATAATCTCTAACCAAATGATGTCCCACAGAGCCAGCTCCACAGCCAATCTAAAATGTGTAGCTCTTCGGTCATGGAGCAGCAGACCTCTGCCGAGTGTGGTAAGGTCATTTCCCACCTGATGTATCACAAGTATGTTGGGCACATTCTCGCCTGCCCTCAGAGTGTTTCCTCAATTTGGGTTCCAGCATCACCCACGTCATGCTGGGGGTACTGATCTATGTTACATGTGCGCTGAGGATGCTGTTCCAATTGTTTAAACTTGCCCATCTTGCTGCCCTGACCCTGAAAGAGTGCCCAAGAACCCAGACTCCTGTACCTGTGAGCAAGGAGAAAAAAACACTTCAGTACTGAGCGCCTATAGTAACCAGAAACCACCAGCCATGCATGTGTGTACCCTTGTGATAGGTCTAAGGTTTGCCGCACTGTTGTCACTATTCCCTTCCTGGGGGACTTCCTCCTTGTGTTTGGGGGGTTGGGGGTAGGCATACTCCTTTCTATCATTTGCAACTTGCCATGTTCAAAATATTTATTACGTCACACAAATAATACATCTACAATGTCATTGACATACTTGTGCTGTGCTGCATTCTCATGCACAGTTACACGTACTGCATCATCACCTTCTCCATAAAATTGCCCCTTCTACAAGAGACCTTGGGTGCCTATCCCTCTGGCAGCTTCCACTGAGGGATGTGATAGCCCACCCTGGTTTCCGCAAACTATTCACGGTGTAAAATAAATTCTACCATATTCTTTGAAGTCCATTTTTGGCTTCTCCCCCACATGGGAACGGCTCTTAGCTGTTTGTGGTGTATAGCTGTAGCCTTGGACTCTCACTCTCCCCTTATGGTCTCACAAGCAGTATGAACTTTTTGATGCCTAGTGGTCAATCCTTTTGATTCTGTTACTTGGAAAGCCCCCCTTGAATGCTGCTGAGTAAACTCCTTTTGTGTAACCTGCCTTTTGCAGGGCTTTGGCCAGCACTTTGTGCAACTGGAATATGGTGAGTGGTGTGCAGTCCATGTGTATGAGATAAGAAGCCTGTTGTGTGTGGGCGTACTAGCACGCATTGTTGCACTGTTGTGACTGGTATAGTATTTGCTCTCCTCTAGCATATGTAAGGTGACAGTTGTGCCCCCGCACTTAGTTTGTCTCATGGTGATGCGCAACTGGTTGCCCCCTACTTCAATGTCCTGCACTGCTAGAGCTTTCATTGTGGTATCTGCTTTGGAGTGTGCTATGAACTCACTGCACCTGAAGGCGCCAAAGAATGCCAACACAAATGCTGCTCGAGTAATGTGTCTTTATATTTGGAAGTGCACATGATGTCCAGCTCATCGAACATGCTTTTTAATTTTCCAAATTCCATTGGTAGCCTGCTGTCCAGTGCCTTGGGCTCATCCTGTGCCCACCCTCTCAGGGCAGTCCGTAGTGGGAAGTTGCTAGTAAGGCAGCCTGCCAAGCTAGCTTGGTGAAGTACGCTATTGCTGCCATATGCCTGCACACCCAGGCATAAGATTTTCCATTGACCCTAGTTCATTGCACAACCTGTTGCACCCTTGCTTCCATCTGTGCCAGCATCTGCTAGTCTGACTAGCTGTTGTAGACAAGAAGGTGGAAAAACAGACCCTGTACCGTCTTCTGGTGCCCTGTGCCAATGGTCGCTCACCTAGGACCATTAATCTGGAGTCCACTGCACTAGTCTCCACCAGTCCTCCTAGAAGGGGGTCATTCTTGAATATGCCTCTGGGCAGTCCACTCAAAATCTCTCCCACTGGAAATGAGAAAGTGCGTCAGCTATGGTGTTCTTTACACTTTGCACGTGGGAAAGTCCGCAGTGTTGTTAAGGCAAGCCCTGACCAATTGTCTAGTAAGTCAAACGTGATGTGGCATTTCGCTGCCTGGGCATCAAACGCGTGTACTACTGAAATGCTGTCAAACCAAAACACAACCTCTCTGCCTTTAGTTCCTTGGGTCTCAACAAGAGTGCAATTTCTATGGGAAAGAGCGTTAGGACTGCTATATCCTTTGTGATGGCCTGCTGGTGCCAAGCACTGGGCCACTTTGCTGCACACCAGTGAGTTCCTAATATGGAACCAATCCTTCTTGCACTGATGCATCCTTGAAGATCTTTAGCTGCTGGCTTGTTGAACAGGTGGGGAGTGGGGGGCTCTCTAGATCAGCGCTCTGTTGAAGTTCCACAAAAAGGGTGCCCACATGGTCAGGTCTTTTTTCGTCCCCCGATTCAGCCTAATTAAGTGATGTTTCTTGACCACTTTGGCTGTAGCCCTGACAAGTCTGCGTGCAAATGGTATGCCCGCCGGGATTACCCTAGCTGTAAAGTTGAGCCTGCCCAGTAAACTTTGAATGGTGCCAAGTGTTACCCTTTCCCTTGCTAGGATGCTCAGAATTTCTGTACAGAGGGCCTCTATTTTGTCTCGAGGCAAAAGACACATCCCCCATGTGTTGTCCAGCTCTATAACCAAAATTGTGAGGGCATGAGTGGGGCCCTGGGTCTTCTTAGGAGCAAGTGGATCTCACAGCTCATTGCAAAGCTGTTGAAAAGCTAAAAGGGTCTCCTTACAATCATTTGTGTCTGCCTTCCCAATGAGTAAAAAGGCATTCACTTAGTACATTGCACTCCCCAAGGGGTCCTTCTTTTCTAGAGCACCCACCAAGAAAAATCTAAAAGCCTCACAGTATGAGCATAACAATGCACAGACCATTGGCATGCATTTGTCAAAGTAAACATGGTCACACCAACACACGCTAAGCAGGTGAAACTGATGGGGTGGACTGGTTAGAGCCTGAAGGCAGACTATGGGCCTGATTTAGACCTTGGCAGGGCTCCCATCATCCCTCCGTGGAAGACTATACAAGTACTAACCAAGCTGACAGTATCTCACCCGCTGTATTTAGTTGTGGGCTGGCTGAACCGCTGTTTGCATCAACAGACTGTTTCCCGTAGCGCATGCGCCACACTTCCATCAATGCGGCTGACTACTCTGATGGCTAGCTACTGACATTGCAGTCAGGTCGGAGGGTTTGCGCCAAACCTATTTATATGTCCCCATTGTGCTGGCGTTGTCCTAGCACTGGTTTGCTGACGGAGTGAGTCCATGCTGGAGTGCAGAATGGTAAGTATTACTTTGTATCAATACACATATATGTTGTGTTTGCTTCCAAAATATATGTAAGTAATGAGTTATCCCCCTTTTGTTTTTACAAAATGCATAGCCCACGAACAGCACACATACACATGCACACCCACAGGCACCACAAGCACAGCACCTTGATAAGTTGTAAAATGAACACTAATGCATTACACACAAGAAAAAAATGCATGTAAGTGCAATGTAAATATACACGATGCTAAAGCGATTGTCGACACAGTAAGACAAGTGTAAAAGAAGCATATCTCAATTCCCGGTGACAACAGAGTTAATTAGTGTTGTGGTCAAGTGGTAGCAGCAAATGAAGGACCTGGACAATCGGGTTCAAGATGGAAACGGAAATGAGAAACAGAAAAAAGGTACATTTGTACCTCATTTCCTTCGATTCCAACAAGTAAAAGTTGAAGGTATTCCCTCTACAGTTTCCTTGACGGAAAGGCATATAGTGATTTTGCTGGTGGTAATCTTGGCTGGACCCACGCCGACAGCCGCTTCTGCCTATGACACCGTCGACGCAGGAGAAAAAATCTGACCGAGTCGATGGCACTCTAACGGTCTTTTGTCCATTGACCTGCCAACATCAAAACAGAGCATGTGGACCGCCAAGTAGGCGGGCGGTGAAACCGTTGAAAAAGTGACGGCGGGATCAGATCTGGTAAGATCTAACTCCGGTTCTATCTCTGCTCTCGCCAGCTGTGCATGTGGGCCTTCTTGGCAAACAAAGTCCACCGCATCGTCGAAGGACGTCTAGGTCACTGAGCAAGAACCTTCGGTTAGGAAGTCATTCACTGATGTGTCTTTAGGGTAGGCCAGGTGGTGGATGAGACAGAATTTTCCCTGCTCTTTTTTGGAGACAACGCCAAGGGGAGAAATAATCATGTTTTCTAGTGGTGGAAACTCAAAAGGGCCAACTATTCACCCTATATGACATTGTTTCGCTAATTTACCATCTACCACTAGTGTCCATTCCATGCCTGACTTCAAATTCTTGGCTGTTCTCAATAATAGAGGGCATGTGTAAGGGATTACAAAGCCTTCTCTGAAACCTGTGAACAGAAGTTTGCATGCGTCATGCCATGGATAAACTGTGAGCAGGTCTGCCAGTGTGTCAATCTTGATTGGCGAGGGTTCTAAGGTGTCAGTAAAATTATGTTTACTTTGTGCCAGTGCCTGGCCTTGTGCCCCTGGGTTTGTCTTGCCTCGAGCCCAGTTTGCCACATGCTGACTCTGGGTGGGCACCAAAGCACATAGGGGCATACCTACAAGGCGGCGATAAAGAATTATCGCCGCTTTTGTGGCCGTTTTCGGGCGAAAAGCGGCGATAATTTTATCGCTATATCAGCAAGGTCACGCTATAGCGTGAAACCTTGCCTTAGCGCCTGAATTCCGAACGCCCATCTTTGCATCTCTAATGAGGTGCAAAGTGGGCGTTCCTCCCCAGGATAACAGGAGAAATGTCGCTAAGCGACATTTCTCCTATTATCAAGCCTCACGCAAAGCAGCATAGCGACAAGAAAAGTAGCGATAACCTCTGTTATCGCTACTTTCCTTACGCCTGCTCTGAAACTGACTTAGCCATGATATCCTATGGAAGGTGGATATCATGGCTAAGTATGTGAGGCCCTATCAGCAAGCTATCGCCAAACTTTGTGGGATTATCGCTGGTTTTCCAGCAATAATCTCACGTTAGGCAGTTAGCGCTAGGATTTTTATCGCTTTTGAGACAGGCGTTGCTAATAGCACGCTATCTCAGC
Source organism: Triturus cristatus (assembly GCF_964204655.1). Lineage (NCBI taxonomy): Eukaryota > Metazoa > Chordata > Amphibia > Caudata > Salamandridae > Triturus > Triturus cristatus. Next base: position 904,206,340 of record NC_140579.1, read on the forward strand.
GATAAAAATCCACGCTAGCCGGCGATAATTATCCTAGCGCTAAGTGCGCTTAGCGATAATTATCGCCAGTTGTTGCTGATATGCCCCTTGGGAAGGTGCTAAACTTACATGCACTCCCCCATGTGCATGCCTCGCTGTAGTAGTGGCGGAACAATGAGTTGTCCCATCTCCGGGTTTGCTGACACCAGTATCGAAACCCTCCCTACCCCCTCGAAAAGGCTACTTGAAATCTATTCTACAGTAGCTGCTCCAGTCGAATCCCAGCTTGAATGCGTGAGTCTTGTAGCTCCAATCCCTGTGTGCGGGCGCATTTCTGGCCCTAGTGTGCTGTATCCAAAGCTCAACGTCCTTGTTGTCCCATGTCATTGTGGGGGTGTATTTCACTTTTTGCCTGAACTTCCTATTGTAAATTAACCACCACATCCCCCAGTTTAGCTTGCATTCATCATGGATATTCCTATTTTAATTATATAGTGCTGGGCTTTGCTCTAGGAACTTTTCCATAATTACTGTTGAGAGTACTGAGAAAACCTCAGGTCAGTTATCTAAGGTCTGCTCAGGCCTGGCTATCCGCTTTGATTTCCTGTCCTTTTCCTTGACTGTCAACGTGATTGTATCAGTGCCTTCCTGGCAGGACATCAATAGGGAGAAAATATCAATAAATTCCCTTTTCCAAATCCTTTCTTTTGCAGCTAAGGGGACCCTTCATACGAACAATGTCCTGGCTGATAAGATGGATGTTAAATAGTCTGCATTCCAGTGCTATGGTATCCCTGCTTGTGTTCCCCCCGAGCCTACACTGCTTGTCTCTGAGCCGTTAAATGCTGTGGTGCTTGGGGTATCGCTTGGGGGACTGTCTACCCTCCCAGGGTTGGAGGGGAGAAGTGTCTCACCTTGCCCTCACACCATGCTAGGGCTCTGTCTTAGTGTTCCTTTTTTTCCTGCTTAAGTGCTGGATCTGCCAGGGATTTTAATGTAGCCATGAGCTGTTGCATCACACCCATCATCTTACCCAACTGCCCCTGTAACGTGGATTTCTTTGGGCTGCTGGACTGCTTCCCCATGGCACTGTGTGGTGAGCTGTTTTGGAAGGGGTTGGCTCACCATGCTGGGATCAAGTGATGCGGCCCCTGGAAGGGCAGAGTCTAGATGTGCCTTCCTTGTTTTCTTCTGCTTGGGGGCAGTGTTTGTTGACGTCATTTTCCTCTTAAGAGTGCTGGGGCACTCCATGAATCAATATGTTGCTGCAAAGAGTAGTCACCAGATGTGGTCATGTGTTGGAGGGCCACGGACCCTGCACCCCCCTGTGTTGTTTCAGCCAAAGCCAGTATGGCCCAGTTAGCACCCTGCATCTGTGTTAATGCTGTGAATCCCTGTCTGAATGCTGCCTTAGATGTCTCACTTGTTTCTGCCCCTGGGTCCAGGGAGTCTTCCGTCTAGAATAGCGCCAGGGAGCTTTGATCCTCTATCCTTGCCGCGGCCCTGTGTTGAGATGGTGAACTTATGCTTTTGCTCCCTTGTTTGGAATTGACAATGTGGTTGTTATACATAGTTAATTTACCGTTGTTCTTACTTTGTCCGACCTGTGCCTTGGTGGTCCCCATTTCTGCCCAGTTCTTTGGCTATCAGCCAAGTGCCTTGTGGTGAGTCCTTCCCATGCCTGTCACAAATCAGCCACCTTTTCCCTTATCAGGTATGTACTCCTTGGATGGTGCTTGGTGCGAGCTTGCCTGCAATACCTCTTGTGGGACTGCCATCGCCCTCTAAACCCGTTGGCGGTTACCTGAAATGGGAAAGCACAGCATCACTCTGCCCCGCCCGAATGAAGGGCCTGTGTTGGCCCTGGGCACCAGAGTCTTACCCTTGTGTGTCTGGTCGCAACCTTGCCCTAAGAAGTTTGCAGTTAAATGACTGAATGGTGAGTCGGCTTTCTGTTTTGCACTTGTGCTAAACCTTGCTCTTACCTAAGGTAGACTGTCTCTGTAGCTGCTTCCCTTGTTTCTGTGTTGTCTTATGTGTGCTAATCAATTTCTGAAACAGAGAGAGATACTTTGTTACCATCATGCATTCAAATGAAACGTTGCAGCACAACCGTGATCTTCTGTCATGCCCCTGTCCGCTCCGGCTGTGGCACGTGGGGTACATACATGACGCTGGCCTTTGCATACCTGGTGCCTCGCTCATTCGCTACTGCAGAGGGTTGGCAGAGGTGGAGCTTTTAGGTAGCTAATGCTTCATGACACATCCTTCATTGGCACTCCTATGTCGTGCAATCGCATTTATGTGGAGGCTTACCCATGTGATATCATGCCTCTACTCCTATACCAACATTGTCAGATGTCACTTTCCTGGTGCTCTTATGCTTGCTACGTAGCTAGCTTACCCCTGGCGTGACAGTATTTTAATGGTTTAGCTGTTATAGATTGAGAACTTCACCTAAAGCTGGTATTCTTGCCCCTCATCAGCACCTGCTTTCAGTTGCGGCTGGCAACTACAGAGAGCGGTGAGGCAGGCAAATGGGTGGTGGGTTGGTGCGCGCGCACGCTACTGATAAGGACCTTATGTTATAAAATAAAAAGTCACCTTGCTTGCTGCATGACATATTCTTCTTGCCCTGGTCCAGTTTTCTTCACTCGTCCAAGCTCCAACATGGTCCCCAGCCAACTCCCTTAACCAATCCTGGTGCTGCTTTCATGCTATTAACCAGCATGAGAGAAGCGCCAGGATTGGAGGGAGCGGCCTCACTCGGCGCTCCCAAAGGCACTGGAGGGTTGTACTTGCTCCCAACCCAGCTGTCTAAGACAGCTGGGTTAGAGAGGTTAAAGTGTGCATATCTGGCTGGCTGTCGTACAACAGCAGACCAAATTGTCACGCACACTTTAAACTTAAGTGCACAGGCAGCTCAACACTTCTCGCTTCTGCTGCCACTCAGCAGGCTTTGCTCCGTCTTGTCACTCGGTTCGGGACGGGTTGATGAAAAATAAAATGGTAATAAACTAACTTTATTACCATTTTATTTTTCATCTCTGGACAGTGTCTATGGGCATTAATAGTTAGTTGGGCGATACTCCTCTGCTCTAATGGAAGAGATGTCCCTGCTTTACACCATGAGTGTGAGCAGAAAACCTTTTGGAAATGTGCTCCACAGCTTTCCATTTGACCCCATACCACTCAGTCAGGGTTGCTGCCTGACTGCTTTTGTACCGGTGCCACCAGTATTTTGATATATTCAAAAAGGACAAGGGAACCCAAAAGGTAATCGAGGGCCTTGGGTAGTAGTAAATTACAAAAAACAGTGGTCCTCAAATGATTTGAATAGGGATGAAAATAAATATAGTCCAGAATCGGTACTATATTAAGGGTGTCCAGCCGGACAACCAATTTAATTCTTCAATAAAACAATGCAGATATACAACAACAAAATACTTGTAGGACACAGTCCTGTATCCGCTAAGAACAATGACATTTACAAAACACACAAAGACATTTCAGGCAAGACAAAGGAGCTTATTTACATTATCCAATGTTTTAAGCTTTTTTAAAACAGCAATTGCACTTTTTTACGCAATGGATTGATGTGCATGCTGTTTTAACTAAGGTCGATGACGTTTCGATCCTGTTAAGAGGATACTAGGATCATCATCAGGACAGTGATATGTACAGGCCTGATTGTTAAAGAAATTGCCGTAGTAAGGAGTCCGTATGAACAGCGTGTGCAATGCCTCGGAGGTGTAAACCGCGCTACAAGCGTCAAGGGTGAGATCCGGTGGTGAAAACAGGATTACGGGTATGAACGTGAAAATACTGGAATAGAAGGAACCGGGAGTAAAGACCACTTATTGACAATCCAACGAAGTTAGTGGCTCAGGTCCGTGAAAACGTGACAATGCACGGAGTAAGACCAGGTCCTCTGATACAGTTAGCCGACTGGTTTTTAAGAGAGTTAATTTGTGAACTGGGAGCCAGTGCAGGTCTCGGCGGTGTATGGACGTCATTTAAAGGTCACAGTTGCAACCCCTGGCTTTCACTTTGCAACCCCTGGCCATGCTTTTGCGACCCTTGGCATCAGAGGTAGTAAATTCATTGACAAAACAGGCCTCAAAAACTTTATTATATACCTCGATATAACGAGGGAGCTCCGAACACCTAATCCATGCCAAATATAGCTGCCTTACCACAGTTTACCTAATTCAGGGGAAAACTGACCTGCAAAAAAGAAATGGCCGGGCCATTGGGCCTTGGTTAGTTGCTTGCAGCGTGGGCTCAGGTTGCAGTGACCACGCACCGATCAGCCAATTAGGGGGCTCATCACTACTGTGTTTTCCTAGCACTATCTACATGTCTGTATATTCCCCTATCCGATTGGCAAATTCAATCAGCAAGGACGGGCCATGCAGCCTGGCCATGCACAAGCTACCCTAACTATTTCTGTGTGCAGTACCTCACTGCTTGATCTCACACTGTAATTGGACCAAAAGGAGGCGCAGCACAGACCACAAACTCGCTCTTTCTGTGTGAAAAAGGCTGCTTTATTGAAAACAGGTGCACTTCACAATGTTTCCCTTGGCCTTTGCCTTACAAAACTACACCTCACTATACATTTGTTCGCCTACTTGCTTCCTCCCCCCACCCCTAAGGTTACCCCCCTATATATCCTTTACTTGCAACTGTTTAAAACCTCTACTTGGTCATTAACTGTTGTATTTTAACCCCAAAAACCTCTTACCTACTTCTATAAACATCTACCTATCTAAGTATCTCCTTTCTTAGCTCATCATTTATTGCTTCTTCTCGGTGTAACTTGTTCACAACCGAAATGTAACCTGTAATCATATAAAAACTGGCTACCAAAACGCCACTCAGAAAAGTCCTACACCTCATTACCTTTCTGAACCTCCCCTCCATTAGGAAGAGCAATTCCATCCCAAAGTGGGACAAATGCACTACGTCACCTTTGAAAAAATCCACCGCAGCAAACTTCAACTCAGGGTGCTCCACTCTACCAAAATCTTCTTGCCTAGAAAATTTCTCATGTCCATGTTAATCTTTTTTCGTGCCTTGTCGATTGCGGCAGGCCGCTCTGCCTCCCTCCACTGTCTCCGCAGAATAAATTCTGACCACGACAAAACATCCTTACCACTGCTGTCAAATTTCCATTAAATCTCTCGTCATTTGCTTTAGCAATGTCAACCCCTTGCACACCACCAAACATTCTCCCCAAATGCAAAATTAAAAAATCCGGGCAAATGTGACGTTTTATCAATTTCTCCATACATGGAAGGAGCTTGTGCCAGCGCATCCCACCTTTTCAGTGCCAAAAAACTTTAAACGACGACTTGTTCATCCCAAGGTTTAGACCTTTTCCCTTCTGTACTTCATGCTGCTCAGTCCATTTATCGAAGGAATGTCCCATTTTCTAGATGGACAGGTCTGCCGCGTCTGGCCTGGTCACTACACCTGAAAAGTTAAATTTTGTCATACCGAGGCCCCGCCGCCCGAACATACCTGCAAAACAATCAGAATTTCTAAACTCCAATTGCATTACCCTATTCCTGCCCCAACCCTGTTGTGCAGCATCAGTGACCACCCCGATCCTGAATTAGTTAGTGCCAACCTCGCTTGGGGATTCCCCCAACTGGGACAAAGCCCGCCGCATAACCCAGAATAGCTCAGCCCAAAGTCACCACTTCTCCAGATGCCCTGCAGAAAACCCCCCCACAACCATGGCCTCGCATATTTCTCAGTCGAAGACCCAAAGAACAGGACACAAAACCGAATCAGGGCATGTCAACATCTGCACCACTCTTCCTACACCCCTTTAATCTGTCATGGAATATCTCAACGACACTGCCACAGAACCCTCTTCTCTATACCTTCCCCCACCTCTTTCCAAACCAAAGCATTCTCCCCCTTCCTCCCCAAAAGCTTGGACACCCTGAAGGCGGCAAAATTCATCCATGACATCAAGGAGGAAAACAAAACGGTCTCCTCACCACCCTTGCATAATGTAGGCAAAACCCAGAGCATCTTTGCCAACAGCGTCCTGGACACAGGCCTCCTTACTCTACATCTGTTCCCTGCCTCCCATGCCCACCCTTCCAGCATGCGCCGACCAAGTTCATCTACAGAAGGAGCACAACCCCAAAACAGCTTGCCCATTAAGGCAATCCCTTTCATTTGCCAATCAGTGTCAATTTAAACTGGACAACATCTTCTTCCCTTGCCCATGCATCTGACCAAAGTGCGCCCCCCCTCCAAAACCTCCAGCCAAGCTTCACTATAAGCATTCCTAGTGGACACGGCCAGAGACCCTACCACAAACTGCAGCATCCTTTGTCTCCCATGGACCAAATCCTTGCTGGCATCGCTGTCTTGGCACTGTCTGCCTCCTTGGCCAGCCCATGGAAGCTCTCCCACTGTGAATGAGACAAAGCATCCGCAATGTAATTGAAGTGTTGAAGGTGCTTATGAGGATGGGGCTTACCTTTACACAGGAATGGAACAGCACAAATGTTTTGAGGGGATAAAATAAGAAATCTGTGGTGCGGACATTCTAGTGCCATTTGATATCAACACCAGCACTATTGTGACTGTGGATGCAAGTGAAACAGGGGCAGATCAGTCTTGTCCCGGAAGGTGGCTTCTTTGGAGAAAACTGTGGCATTTGTGTCACACTCCTTGGCTGCTGTAGAGCATCACTACCTGGTTATAAATAAGGAGACCTTTGGATGCAGCTTGGGGTCAGGCATACTTCAGGACGTATGTGTGGGGAAGTAAGATAACTCTTCACAATGAGCACAAACCCTTGCTCAAGATATTGTCACCAGGTGAGACATGAAAAGGGTCGGCCCGGCTAGCCCGTTTGGCATTCAGGTTGCAGGAGTATAACTTTCTAGTTGAATTTGTAACTAGTTGGCAGAATGTGCTGTAGGATTGCTTGTCACATTTACCCTTGGACTGGAAGAGTGTAGATGAGGTTGGAGTGGCCAAGTGTGCGAGGGAGGGAACTGTGACCAGTGTGGAGTCGGGGTCCTGTAAGTAATTCAGAATATTCTTTATCCATGGAGAAAGATGAGGTGTTGAGGGTTGTCCTTAAGCTCATACTCTAAGGGGAGAGGAGAGAGAGCACATTGCCCATTGCTTTGAGGCCCTTTAATGCAATTTTGGATGAACTCTCCACTGTTGATATCCAGATCATCTTGCGAGGTGATAAAATTGTTCCTCCTCTTGGCATTCGCAGGAGCTTGTTCGAAATAGTACATGAAGGACATTTTGGTCACACTGTGACAAAGAAGAGGTTGCATTGTGAGTTTTGATGGCCAGGTATGGATGGTGATGTGGTGGAAAGTTGTTGTGAATGTAGTGAGTCTGAGAAGAGGTTAAAGTTGGGTGCACACAGTGTATCTAGCAGTATCCATGATCCTGGTCAAGTGTGACATAGTGTGTGTATGGATTTTATTGGCCGCTGGGCAGGTGTTGAGTACAACAAGAGACTTGGAATTGTCATGGTGGAGATTCATTCCAAGTAGCTGATTGTACGGTTAGTGTCTGAGATTACTACTAGAAGTACCATAAAGATACTGTGTGAGACGTTTAAAGAGGAGGGTTACCCTGCTGTGCTCATTACAGATAATGGGATTCAGTTGACATCGGGGGAAATAAGGGAGTTTTTGGATTTGTACGGAATCAAGCACTCCAGCACTGCTGTTTACAATCTCCAAGCTAATGGGATTGTGGAGAGAGCTTACCTCATGGTTAAGGGGACAATAGATTTGGCCTTAGCCAATAACCTGGACTAGAGAGGTGATTTCAGATTTGGTGTGGGCTTACTGCACCACAGAGAGTACTGCTACTAGTAAAGTTCCCATTTGTGTCATGAGAGGGAGAAAGGCTATGACCAAACTTGTGCTATCTTGGATAAGAGGGTTGATAGGTGGGAAAACGGTGGGAGTTAGGCCAGAGATTGATACTCCCTGTGCTCCATGTGAAAGAAAAGATCAACCATGCATCCACAAAGGCGATTGGGTCAAAGTGAGGTCAGGTCGCATCAAGAGTGGTTTGAGGAAGTTCTAGTCCTTTTGAAGTCAAGGAAGTGCATCAGTGGCATGTTGTGTTGGTCAATGGAGAAAGGTGAAATCTCCGGAGGGTGGCAAAGTATTGTTCAGCTGACAAAACACCCATGAGAAGAGAGGATGTAAGTGAGTGTAGTGGTTACATGTTAGCACAAGATCACCAGTTGTTGAGTGAGGGATGTGTGAATGAGGCAAGGAGAGCTGTGGATCCAGGTGGTGATAATTTAGATGTGATTCGTGAAGTTGGAGAACATTTTCTCAATGCACCTTTTTCTTCGAGATCCCTGCGTGTGAGGAGGCCCCCTACTTTCATGCAGGATTTTATAGTGGAATAGCCCTTCCACACAGGGGCCATACCCTTGCAGGGTCTCAGTGGAACTTGTGTTTTCCTACTGTAGTGGCATAAAGTTTACATGTTTGATATTATTTTCCTTCAGAATGCATGTTACCATTACATATATTGTCCTTAGTCGCTCTTTTTTCTTTATTTTTTGTTCCTTTAAAATGTGTTCTAGCAGTTTTTCTGTATGGTGCATATGAGTTTCCTCATCGATTCTTAAGGGTTTCCACCCCAAACCCTGCCACTGTTGTATTTATTTCTTCTTTGTTTATCTTATATTCCATAGTACATGTGTGCGTTGTATTTTTTTCCTTCATGTGTGAAGGAAAGGCGATATGATGTGATCTTGAAAAGAAGGCTGCTGGAGTAATGTTCAGAACCTTCTTTTCCGAATGTTCTGTTGTCATGGTGCTCGACTTGGAAACCAGTAGCAGTGTCAGTTGCCACTGGCTGACGAGGGGAGCACCACGTTTATGAAGAGCATTGCGTGATTAAATCAAAGTAAACCTAAAACTGAATCCTACAGTGCTTTATTACAACAAACACCCTTCAAGCTAACAACTTTAAATAACCTTTTTTTCAGTTTTCTGAGCTTCTCTTTGTCTATGGTGGTAACTGCTTTTGCAGCCCTGGCTTCTCTCGCATCTGACAGCATTGTGTGCCCCCAATGCACACGAGACACACAACTTGTCAAGGATTCCCATGTCAACACTGCTCATCCTCCTTGTTGAATTGTGTACACACCAGTTCGCTGATCACACACAATGTGTTGTCAAACTGGGATGTACTCTCTGTCCCAACCTTGCACTTAATAATCCAGAATCAGACTGTGATTCACACGCTCAGCACATAGTGGTGCAGCACTGCCTGTATAGACTCTCTACGCTACTGAAAGAAAAGGAAGCCTCATGGAGCACTAAAACGTAAAGACCATCTCTGCGAACACACAATTATGATCCTCTCATACCAGGAGGATTTATTGGTTGTATAAGATGCAGCTCTTCAAGCCCACAGTTATGGAGTGCAGCAAAGCTAGCACTGTAATCAGTCTCAACACTTTGCCGACCTCCCGTTCATTATTTGTCTCATTGATCCACCGTCCACTAGAAGAGATTTCACTTGTGTACTGCTTTTTAGAGGTGAAGCACATTTGCTTGTGTACACAATAATCATTTGTGACAGGGACTGAAACATCTCAAGGCCTCTCAGGGCAGTATACTAATAAGCAAGAAAATGTGAGAACATGATCTGATTTCCTACCTAAGCCAAACCTAGGTGCCGAGCAACAGGGCACTGTACATTGAGTGCTGCCTCCAGCCATCTCACACAAAAACCAGCAGATCTACAACAAGCCAGACCTATATGCTTTGCCAAGGCCTGTTAGAGGTATTAGATAAATGAGTAACAACAATACATTTGTTGTTGATAATTAGAATTGAAAATATTTCAATTCCGAAAATATTAGATTGTGAATTAAACATTGGCCTGTCTTCAGAGTGTCTAATTCACTCACTTTCTCTCCTTCACCCCACTTTACTCTTCTACCTGTCACTTTGTTGGCCACTTGTAGTAATATAGATTAAACACAGAGTTCGTTTAAGTTAGATAAAGCCTTTATTGGCAAGGATTCAAAGATACAACTGTCTAAGAGGACGGGTCCAGGTAAAGTGAGTCTACATTCCAATTCTAACAAACAAATCAAATAGCCAATAATACTGAGTGTTGCTAGAACTCCAAGTTCTATAAAACTGGTGAAGGAAATAAAGAATGAAGTACAACTAACCAAATACGGCATATACTACACATCCTCCCCTTTCAGAAAAAAAAGAAGAAAATAATTAAATGAAACGTAATAACAAATACATTCATTGTACCTCTCTGGTCTTTCAACAATTCTTCTAAAAGCAGTTTGAACATTGGATAAAGATCTGGCAGTAACAGGTAAATCATTGGAAACATCACTAAAATTATTGACAGGTTCATTCCTCACATTGGAAGGAACTACAGGAATAAAGTCAACATCTTCCCAAGTATTCTCATAACACCAAAATGGTGAACGAGAAAATGAACGATGGTGAGAAGAGGAAGCTAAATCTCCAGTCTCAGCAGAGTGAGCTAAGGCTAAGCGACTCATGTGCCAAGTCTCACCTTTGTCCAAAACTACGGTGTTATTGTGAATTTTTTTTATTTTCTTGGATTTGCTAAACTTGCTATGTCCTTTTGGTACTTTTCTGGCACTTTTAATGCAAACCCATTGACCAACTTGCAAATTGGCTGGTCTGGTACCATGTTTTGCATCATAATACGCGTTATTTTTTATTTGAGAATTAGCTAAAGAATTTCTGACAACATTAAGATCACAAAAAGACATACTGTTGCGCTTCATCCAACCAGGATTCGTTTTTGAAAAAGGAATTCTACATCTCATAAGAGAAAAAGGGCTTTTGGCTAATGAGGAATGTGGTGTAATTCTGTAAGCCCATAACATCTTCTTTAATTCTTCTTCCCAAGATATTCTTGACTTTCTACACAATTGTAAAGTATCCTTGATAACTCTATTCAGCCTTTCAACAGTACCATTGCTGGAAGGATGGTAAAGAGGAGTACAATTTTGCTTAATTCCATTAAAGGAAAGAAAATTCAACATTTCTTTGGATTTGAATGGCACACCGTTATCTGTTAGTACAGAAGTAGGAAAACCTTCTTGCAAGAAAATACACTCAAGAAAATCAATAACAGATTTCATATCTACTTTGTCAACAACTTTGAGATCAAACCACCTGGAGAATAGATCGACAAGCACAAGGATGTATTTAGTTGTACCATCCATCCAGTCGTTTGGACCCATAATATCTAATGCCACTTCTTCCCAGGCTAGATTAGGAGAACAAACTACACCTAAGGGAGGATTAAATGTTTTTTTGATTTGTCAGCAGTTTCACAACTAATACATGATCTTACAATTTTTCTACACAATTATCAACACCAGGCCACCAGTAGAGATCCCTGACCCTGGCTTTGGTACGAGAAATCCCAGGATGACCCTCATGTGAAAGATGAATGATATGCTCCCTCACTGACCTAGGAGGAATGACTTTGTCACCTCTTAACAACAAATGATCCGTAACAGTAAGCTCATTGCTGACTTCCCAAAAAGGTTTCAAATTGTCATGAAGATTATTTTTGCTGGAAATGTTCCATCCATCAATGACTTTTGACTTCACATCAGTTAAGAGAGAGTCTTGATTATCCGCTTCAAACCATTGTTCATGAGAAATGCAATCTTTAAGATTACCATTAAAAAGAATATTAGCAACAGAGAAATCGTTCAAAGAATTGGAATCAATCTCGATTAAAGGTAACTTAGACAATCAGCAATGACATTTTTGGATCCTGGAACTTACTAAATATCAAATAAATAATCTTGTAGACGCATAGAAAGTCTGGCAATCCTGGCAGTGGCTCTGTAAAGACCTTCAGTGGTGAGTAACTTGGTAAGGGGTTTATGGTCACTTCTAACAACGAATCTTTTGCCCCATAAACATTTTCTGAAGTGTTCTAAACTCCATACAATTTCTAAAGTCTCCCTTTTAATTACAGAGTACTTCTCCTCTGTGGGGGTAAGGGATCTAGAGGCAAAAGCAAAAACAACTTCATGTTCAGATTCAGACATTTGGGTCAAAACAGCACCAAGACCTTTGGAACTGGCATCAGTTGTCACAAAAGTGGGTGCACAAGGATCAAAACCTTGGAGATTAGGAGCACAACAAATGGCTTTTTTAATAAGAAGAAATGCTTGTTGACATTCCTCAGACCATGATAAAACAACCTTATTCTTGAGCAAATTTCTCATGGAATGAGTTTTTTCTGAAATTGTTTGCGTAGAACTCAGCTAAACCCAAGAATGATCTCAAATCATCCTTGGATTTGGATGCAGGCGCATCCATTATGGCCCTGACAAGTTTAGTTTTGGTTCTAATACCTTGTTTACTGATTTCATGACCTAAATAAGTCACTTTATTTACTGAAAACCTACACTTTGAGATTTCGGCAGTAAGACCCTTCTTCTCAAGAACACTGAGTACTTTTCTAAGTCTGGAATCATGTTGTTGGGTATCTCGACCCATAATAAGAATATCATCTTGGAAAAAAATAATGCCAGGCATATCACCAAAAAGTTGCAACATCAACCTTTGAAAGACAGCAGCCGCAGAGACTAACCCAAAAGGCATGCAGCGAAAGCGAAAACAACCAAAGGGAGTGCAAAAAGTTGTTAAATTACGGCTGGAATGATGCAACAAAATTTGGTGATATGCCGAGGACAAATCAATGCTGGAAAAACACTTGTAACCATGTGTAAGATATAACATTTCATCTATCCTAGGCAAAGGAAATTGGTCTACAATTATGTTTTCATTGAGACTCCTAAGATCAACACACAGACGGATTTTTCCATTGGCACGTCTAGCAATGACCAATGGAGAAATCCATTCAGAAGCCTCTACAGGTTCAATGATCCCACAATCTTTGAAGCTTGAGTAATTCTTTTTTTACTTTTCCTCTTACAATCATTGGAACATTTCTTACCTTGTGTATTTTAGGTACGGCATCGCTCTTAAGTCTAATGCGATGGGAAAATCCTTCAAGTTTGCCAATTTTACCTGAAAATACATTGGGAAACTCTTTAAGAACCCAATTCTTGGTGCTCTCACTTTCACAAGCTACAAGAAGGTGTTCTGGGCTGTTTGGACCGAGAATAATATGTAAAGCTCTCTGATCCTTCCAACTTAAAACAGATGGACCTTCAGTTGCAACATAAAGTTTACAAACAGCAGTACGATTTTTAAAGTCAAAAATTAAAGAACGGTACCCCAACAAATCAATCTTATCACCTGTAAAACTTTCAGGAAGTACATCAGTGGGCTCTAAATGTGGACCTAAAACATTTACCAAATTGGTATCCCATACACTTTTAGCAATGATGGTAAAAGGTGAACCGGAAACTGTAGCAACCTGCAATGAAATAGCCCCAAATGTAACTATGCATAATGGTTTACTTCCATTATTGCAATTAATATTAAGAACAATGTTACATTTCTTGTGTTCAGAAGAATGTTGTTTATGCTGGTTGTCAGAGTCATAAACAGAAGAATTGGAATTAGTTTCATTGAGACAAGCAACTTTGGGTTTTTGTAATACTTTCCTTATGCAGGATTTGGCAAAATGCCCTACAATTCCACAATTAGAACATTTAGTAGACCTAGCAGGACATTTATCAGAACTAGCATTGTGAGACTTGTTTCCACAGCGATAACACGCAAATGTTGAAGTATCAAATTGGTTAAATCTTGGGTTAGAAAAATTTCTTGAATTGAATGTTTTGTTTTGATTAACCTTGAACATTCCTGAAATTTCTTTACCTTTCTCAAATTCGGAAATTTTGTTGACTTTTGTGGAAGGTTCATTTTGGCCAGATAACGCCTTATTACTCCTCTCAAAAAGTCCAGCTTTTTTAACTAACGCAATGACATCTTTTAAACTGGAGTCACCTTCAATCCACAATCTATCTTGAATGCTTTGTTTTTTGTGCAGACTACTACTTGATCCCTTATGAGTTCGTTGTGTAATATGCCACATTTACAAGGCGCAGCTAAAGTCTTTAACAATGAAACGTATTCTTCCACAGATTCGTGTTGCAATTGTTTCCTTTTAAAGAAAGCACGTCTGGTTACACCAATGCATACTGTGGGGGAATAATGTTCTGAAAGATCAAGTATGGCTACTTTAAATACATCAATATCACCTGCTCTCTCAGGTTTTTGTATCTGGTTGTAAACCCTCAAACCTTCAGGACCCAAACAATGTAATAAAATTATTTTTTTTCCTCTCATTAAATAAAGTACCAGCATTATCCTCTAGCGTGGCAATGTAGTTTAAGAAATATTCTTTCCACTCTACCCATTTAACAACTGGTTCACCAGGTGCTGTTAAAAACTCTATTGGTTTATTTAAGTTTATGTTGAAATTTGAAGTTGAATTAGTAGACGAGGCAGTGGTTGCTCTGTCACTGGTATCCATTGTGATAACAGGCAGAAATGAAATATAAAAGTACACAATAATGAACAATAATGATGATAAAAATCTTACTTGTGAATAGAAAGCAGTATGTAAAGTTTTGCAAAAACTTCCTTCCGGTATGCGAGGTGATGCGAGGAAGACAAAAAAAAATAATGAAGTGTAGTTTGTGTTTAAGCAAGATGGCGGCACGTACGGCGCGTCAGGTCACGTTGCGTGACCTTGAACGTCACGAAAATGCCCACAAAGCTTTGCGGTAAGAACACAAAGAATAGCATAGCAACAAGGAATGGGAACGTCGGAGCCGCTGTTACACTTAAAAAAAAAAAAACACAATGGTGAGTGGCGCGAGCGTTATTGAAGTAAGCAGGATTTCCAAAGAATAAATAGATGGAAATCGCAACAAAAAATGTAATTGCGCAAACTCACTTTATGCAGTAAAATAAATCAGGCCTCACCAAGTATAAGCATGTGAAATCCAATTCACGAACGTTTACCCAGTCGGCTCTTTGGAATGACACTTCTCGATTCTTCGATGAAATACGCAACAGACAAAAGCGCAAGTATAGTGGGGAAGCAGATGAATCAGGATAGCTTGTAGATGAGCAGGTGAAGCAGGTTAGCTTGTAGAAAGATCCGTTTCAATCCGTTTTTTTTAATGTGCTAAAAAAAATCACAAATCGAAAAATTAAAATCCCTAGTAGTCGCCAAAACGATGTAGTGACATCGATTAAACACAGAGTTTATTTAAGTTAGATAAAGCCTTTATTGGCAAGATACAACTGTCTAAGAGGACGGGTCCAGGTAAAGTGAGTCTACATTCCAATTCTAACAAACAAATCAAATAGCCAAGAATACAGTGTTGCTAGAACTCCAAGGGCCATATTATCAAGAACGGCAATGACATTATCACCGACAGGAAACTGCCGCTAAAGCGGCGATAAGGAGCTTGATAATATGCCCTTGTGAATTACAATAGATGCAAAAACCAATAGATGCCCAGGTTCTGGTGTCAGAGACATAAAACCTGGGCTTCTATTGGAATTCACAAGGGCATACTATCAAACCCCTTATCCTGCCGCTAAACTGGCGATAATGTTATCGCTGTTTTAGATAATATGGCCCCAAGTTCGATAAACGTGATGAAGGAAATCCTGCAACTTACCAAATACGCCATATACTACACCACTTCACCCCACATCTTTCTGAAATCATCCTTCTGCATATCTCACACCATCTTTTCTCTTCAGCATAGTATTCTGCGCATGCCTACTTTCATCTTCTCCACTTCACCACTCCCCACACCTGTAAGCACTGTATTTTAGTTTCCTTTGGCACTGTCAATATATTGACAACTCTGTACCTCCTTAACACATTTTCTCAGAGAAACTCTATTGCAATTGACACACATGTGATCATCGTTCTGTGTGATCTGCAGAGAGGCCAATGAGTGAATGTAATCTTGTTAGAAATCTACTCCACTCCCACACCGGTAAGGGTTGGTGGTAACGGAGTATATTCCGGGAACACACAGTGGAAGCTTGGCTCGAGTGGTCAGGAATCAGGCACCGTGCTAAGCATACGACATACCCATACACTAACCATGCGTGCATCCGTTCCAAAAACGACTCTACACCGTAAAAATTATGAAAAATATCTTTCTTTATCTTCTTTTTCTCTTAGTTGCTGATTAGATAAATAAATAACAATCACAATATACAAACTTTTTAAATAGTGCAGGTCAAATAAATACTGGCTTAATGATTCAATAAAGAGGGGTGATCATAAATAATGAAGGCATAAATATAAGTGTGATACATACAGGCAATTAAATATTCTGAGGCAATAAATACTGTAAACCAATAAATATTGTGCATCAATAAATACTGTGGACCAATAAATACAGTGAAGCAATAAATAGGTTAAATACAATAAATACAGTGCCCCTAATAAATAATTAAAAGCTGACAGTGACACTCATAGAATCAGATCACATTTGAGATTACTATGGGCTAATTCGGCCCAGGCACAGCTTGTGGGGATGTGGTAGGCTTGAGGGTGTCTACTCCCTGGCTTGGACAAGGCTGAGGCCTAAACTGAGGTAGATCAAGGGGGGGATACCAGAGACCTGGCTCTCTCACTCTACACAACCCCTCTAAATTAGTCTCAGCTCACCCCTGGCACAGTCCAGCTGGTTCCAGCACCTCTCTAACCCCTAGAGTAGTCTCTTAGGATTCCACAGGGCCTTTGGCGCCCTCTATTCCACTTACTGCCCTTTTTCTGCAGTTCCGACGCCGCTGGAGTCGTGTCGACGCCGTGAGGCGGATCCGGTTCGACGTCGGCGGCCTCGGCACAATGTCAGTTCCTGACGACGCCGGTAGGCGGCTCCGGTTCGATGTCGGCGGCCTCGGCTCGATCTCGACCTCCGATTCGATGGCGTCGGGCACTCTTGACTCGATGTCGACTTCGGGCGGCTCCGGTCCGATGGCGACCTCAGCTTCGATGACGTCGGCCGGCCTTGGCTCGATGTCGACTTCCGGCGACTCCGGAGTGCGATCCTCACTCCCGACCTCCGGTGCTCCTCTCCTTAGGTTTCCGGCGACTCCGGAGTGCGACCTCCACTCCCGACCTCCGGCACGATTCTCTCAGGTTCCAGCGACTCCGGAGTGCGATCTCCACTCCCGACCTCCGGCACACTTCACCTCGGTCTCCGGCGACTCCGGAGGGCGGACTTCACTCCCCCGTCGACACCGCTCACTCGACCTTGGGTGACTTCCTCCTCGACCTCTGGTACTCCTCACGTCCTCCGTCGGCGCCCTCTCACGATCTCTGGCGGCTCTGGGTACGACGTCTGCTTTTCCAGTCAGCGCCGCTTCTCCACCTCAGGCTCCAGGTCTCCAGGCTACTCGACGTCCGGCTCCAGGGAAACCAGTATCCAGGTCAGGTACTTGCTTTCTTGACTTCTAAGGCCTGTTCCTGCTGTCCAGGTCCTTAAGATGGTTCTTCTTGCTTCTTCCCACACAGGGCTCCAGGCTGGGCTCAGTCAGTAGGGACTAGTATCAAGGGTGGGTTTATGGACCTCACTCCAGGCACAAGTTTCCACCCCTGCTGCCTCACTCCTTCCTCCTTCAGGTTTCTGCTCCTCTCTCTTCACCAGTCAGGTGCCAACTGCCAGCTCCAACTGCCAACTCTCTGTCTTAGCTTCCCAACATTCTAAACCGCCTCCAACGGTCACAGGGTTCTGGAATGTTCTGGAAGGTGCTGGTAGGTTCCAGTGGATGCTGGTGATGTCACAGGTGGCCACCATTTTGTGCTCCAGGCCCTCAGACAGAAGTTTCAGGGGTAGATAAAATGGCTCCCTGAATCTGCAGCAACACGAAAAAGTCTGGTGGTTCCCAAAAAGGAAAAATTCAAACAGGGTTTGAGGCAAAAGTGGGACAAAATAAATAATGATGAGGAGGGACCACCCAAAGGGCTGACAGGTCTAACACGCGTCCCCCCCAGCTGAAAGTGGGGAGAGCTACCCAACCCCTTGGGAGTTCTCATCACTAAGGTGGAAATACCTTGAGAGACCGTCTGCATTGGCGTGGTCCACTCCAGGCCGATGTTCCACCTGAAAGTCCATTCCCTGTAGGGAAATAGACCACCTCAACAACTTGGGATCCTCCCCCTTCATTTGCATCAGCCAACGAAGGGGTCTGTGGTCGGTCTGAACCAGGAAGTGCGAGCCAAACAGGTATGGCCGCAACTTCTTCAGAGCCCATACCACTGCAAAGGCTTCACGCTCTATTGCACTCCACTTCTGTTCCCTGGGAAGTAGTCTCCGGGATAGGAAGACCACGGGTTGATCCAGACCCTCTTCGTTGAGTTGCGATAACACTGCCCCAATGCCATGTTCTGATGCATCTGTCTGGACAATGAACTCCTTGGAAAAGTCTGGGGCCCTTAAGACCGGGGCCTCGCACATGGCTTTCTTCAATCTCACAAAGGCCTGCTGACAAGCCTCCGTCCAGACTACCCGTCGAGGTTGTTTCTTGGACGTGAGCTCCGTGAGGGGGGCTACGATGGTACCGTACCCCTTCACGAAGCGGCGGTAGTATCCCGTGAGGCCCAAAAATGCTCGGACCTCAGTCTGTGTCTTGGGGGGTTCCCAGGCCATGATGGCCTCTATCTTCGCCTGGAGGGGTTGCACCGCTCCCCTACCCACCAAGTGTCCCAGGTACACTACCGACCCCTGCCCGATCTGGCACTTGCTGGCCTTGATCGTCAATCCAGCTTGTCTCAGGGCCTGGAGAACAGCTTGCAGGTGACGCAAGTGATCCTCCCAGCTATTACTGAAGACGGCTATGTCATCCAGATAAGCAGCAGAGAAACTCTCCATTCCGGTGAGGATCTGGTTTACCAGGCGCTGAAACGTGGCAGGTGCGTTCTTGAGCCCAAAGGGCATCACACAGAACTGGTAGTGGCCATTGGGCGTGGAGAAGGCTGACCTTTCCCTTGCTCCATCAGTCAAAGAGATCTGCCAGTACCCAGAAGTAAGGTCAAAGGTACTTAGATATTGGGCAGCTCCCAGCCGGTCAATCAATTCATCCGCCCTAGGGATCGGATGAGCATCAGTTTTGGTCACTGAATTCAGTCCCCGATAGTCCACACAGAACCTCAGTTCTGGTTGGGCACCCGGTGGTGCAGCTTTTGGTACTAACACCACCGGACTGGACCAGGGGCTGCTAGAAGGTTCGATCACTCCTAGCTCCAGCATCTTAGTGACTTCACTATGAATGCTGGCCTTCACCTTGTCTGACATCCGGTAGATCTTGGACTTCACAGGTGGGCTGTCTCCTGTGTCCACGTCATGGACGCACAGGTGAGTCCTACCCGGGACAAGGGAGAACAACGAAGAGTACTGCCCCAGGACCTGGCGACAGTCCTCCTGCTGTTCAGGAGTTAGAGATGGGGAGAGAATCACTCCCTCCACCGACCCATCCTTTTCTTGAGACGCAAACAGATCAGGGAGAGGCTCGCTTTCCACGTCCTCTCCTCCGTCAGTCACCATCATCAAGATGACTTCGGGCCTCTCGTGGTGGGGTTTGAGGCGGTTGGCATGCAGCACCCGCAGGGGCTGACGAGGGGTCTTCAGGTCCACCAAGTAGGTAGCCTTACCCTTCTTCTCCAACACCTCAAAGGGTCCTGACCAGCGATCCTGGAGGGCACTAAGCTCTCCTGGTTCGATCACCCACACCTTCTGGCCAGGCTCCAACTCCACCGGGTGAGCGTTGTGGTCATACCACGCCTTCATCACTGCTTGGCTGGCTTCTAAGTTGTCAGAAGCTTGCTTCCACAACTTAGCCATTTGGTTCCGGAAGGCCAGCATGTAGCTCACCACATCCTGGGGAAGCTTTCTGGGAGTTCTTTCCCATCCGTCTCTCACCAGGTTGAGAGGTCCACGTACAGGGTGCCCATACAGAAGCTCGAAGGGGCTGAAGCCCACTCCCTTCTGTGGCACTTCCCTGTAAGAAAAGAGTAAACAGGGTAGGAGGACGTCCCATTTCCTCCGCAGGCTCTCAGGCAGACTTCTGATCATGCCTTTCAAGGTTTTGTTAAACCTCTCCACCAGACCATTGGTCTGGGGGTGGTAAGGAGTGGTGAACCGGTAGGTCACTCCACACTCCTTCCACATCGCCCGCATGTACGCTGACATGAAGTTGGTCCCCCTGTCGGACACAACTTCCTTGGGAAAACCCACTCGGGTAAAGATTCCCATCAGGGCCCTAGCCACAACAGGTGCTGTTATGGTCCTCAGAGGTATTGCCTCTGGGTACCGTGTGGCATGATCCACCAGAACCAGGATAAACCTGTGACCAGCTGTAGTCGGTGGATCTAACGGACCCACAATGTCGATGCCCACCCTTTCAAAGGGGGTGCTAACGACAGGAAGTGGTTACAGGGGAGCTTTCAGCTTCACCCCTGTTTTCCCACTGGCTTGGCAAGACACACATGTCCGGCAGTAGGTATCGGACGACACTTTCATTTGAGGCCAATAAAAGTGTGGGACAAGACGGGCGAAGGTCTTGTCTTGCCCCAGGTGTCCTGCCAATGGTATCTCGTGAGCCAACTCCAGAAGGAAGGCTCGATAATGTTGAGGGACTACCAAGGCTCGTGACGATCCGTGTAGGGGTGCCTTGGGTTCACTGTAGAGGAGGCCATCCTCCCAGTAAACACTGTAGTTCCCTTCAACGTTCCCTGCTGCCTGGGCTTCGGCCTGTCGCCTCAGCCCCTCAAGGGTAGGGCACTCCCTCTGGCCCTGGCAGAATTCCTCCCTGGACGGGCCTCCCTCCACGTGCCACTCGGCCGGGATGGGTAGGTCCTCCAGGTTGGTAACGTCCCCCACCGCAGACTCCTGGTCCACCACCTCCGGTGGCCTATCCGTCCTACGGGGTGGGGACGCCGAGGCAGGCTCCTCCTGTCCTCGGTTCTTCCCTTGACTGGCAGCTGGCTGGGCCTTTGTTCCAGGCTCCAGCCGAAATGAACTCCCTCTTCGGGTAGTCGCGGACCTTGTGCTAACACAGGCCCAATCAGGTGTACCCAGCATCTCAGTGTGAGTCCGGTATTCCACCTCCTTCCAAGCGTTGTGCTCCATGTCATTCCCCAGCAGACAATCGACTGGCACGGCAGGGCTTACGGCAACTCGAAGTGAACCTGCAACCCCCCCCCATTCAAAGGGAACCTCGGCCACTGGATAGTGGCCTGTTCTGCCGTCAGCCATCGCGGCTGGGTGGAGTACATCGGGAATTACCTGCTCTGGAGACACCAGTTGGCTACGCACCATAGTCATACTGGCTCCTGTGTCTCTCAGAGCCTCCCCTCTTTGGCCGTTGATGGTGACCCACTGCCCATACTTTGCGGTATTTGCGGGCACCTGGATCTTGGGAACCATCTCCCGTTCTCCCAGGGACACTAAAGTGACACCCGCCCACTCCCTTCCCTTAGTTAAGGGCATCTCCTCCCCGAGCACTACACTAGCTACTCCGGGGGTCTTTCCTCCAATGGGAGGGGGTGGTCGTTTCAGGCACTTCGGATCTCCTTTATAGTGTCCAACGCCACCGCACTCGTAGCAATGGACAACCCTTGGCTGCTGACTCTGGCCAGGATTAGGGTTTCTGGGTGGGTTAGCCCTAGGGGTGAATCCTGTTCCCATCCCTTGGAAGTTATTTTGGGGGCCTTTGGAGAACTCCTTTTTCTTTTCCCCTCCCTCTTTCTTCTGGGGGGCGCCCTGTCCGGCCTTTTGAGTATCCCCTCCAGTCCCCCTTGTGGACACCCGGGTACTAGCCCAAATGTCCGCCTCCTCAGCAAGCTTCCGGGGACTGGTCAGCTTGCTATCCACCAGGTGTTGACGCAGTTCAGGGAAACATTTCTCGAGCAGGTGTTCCTTCAGTACTAGATCAAACAACCCCTCGTAGTTCCTCACTTCACTGCCCTGAATCCAACCCTCCAGTGCCTTCTTTGCATAGTCCAGGAAGTCCACCCAATTCTGTGTGCCCAGTTTGTGACTACCCCTGAACTTCTGTCTGTACTTTTCGGGTGTTAGTCCAAACTTTCTTATGAGCGCCACTTTCATGGTGGGGTAGTGGGTCTGCTCATCCTCTTCGAGGGCCAATAAAGCATCCCTACCAGCTGGAGGCATGTACTTGTATAATCCCCCTCCCCAGTACTTCTCTGGAACCCCATGGGCCCTTAACGAGACCTCATAGGCTGCTAGCCACTTGGCGATATCGTCGCCCACCCCATAGCTAGCTACTATGTCCTTTGGCAGGTAGGGTTTGGGTTCCCTGGTGTACTCTCGTTCTTCGCTGCCACCGTTAGGTACAGGGTGTGCCCCGATTCTCAGGATCTGAAGATCTATCTCTTTCAGCCTTATCTCATGAGCCATCCTCTGTTCCTCTTTCTCTTTCTCCAGCCTTGCTAAGTCCCATGTGAGCTGTCTTTTCTCCCTCCGGTCTGTTAACTCCACTTCAGACAAGCCACCGCTAGAGGCACTGCTGCCCTTCCTGGAAAGTGTCCTGGGCCCCGCTGACAGGTTCCCCACCTCCGGTTGGTACAAACCAGCTCCCTCACTGTCGGGCTCTCTATCCCTGTCCTCCTCCTCAGCCTTGCTTTCTCGGCGTGCCTCCCCCCAAGCCCTTAAGCTGGTTTGGAGTGCACCCTTCTTTGCTCCTGGGGGACAATACACCCCCTCCCGCTGGCAAAACTCCCTGAGTTGGACCACAGTGTACGTTTCTAAATTCTCCAGTACAAACTCCATCTCGCCCACTCAGGTCAGAGGACAGTTATTTGCAGTAACAATGCAGGGGGGTACCTTTAATAATACCTCCTCCCACCACCAGAGTAAATTTGGAAAAAACAAAAACCCACAATTAGGAAGGCCGCTTTGAGAAAACTCCCGGTGTAGGCCTATGGACTACCCACAGTTATTGTTGAGTATACGTAGGCACAGCTCTATCCCACCGCTGCCACCAATTAATGTTGGAAATACCCCACTCCCACACCGGTAAGGGTTGGTGGTAACGGGGTCTTTCCAGGACATACAGTGTAGTAGCTTGGCTCGAGTGGTCAGGAATCAGGCACCGTGCTAAGCATACGACATACCCATACACTAACCATGCGTGCATCCGTTCCAAAAACGACTCTACACCGTAAAAATTATGAAAAATATCTTTCTTTATCTTCTTTTTCTCTTAGTTGCTGATTAGATAAATAAATAACAATCACAATATACAAACTTTTTAAATAGTGCAGGTCAAATAAATACTGGCTTAATGATTCAATAAAGAGGGGTGATCATAAATAATGAAGGCATAAATATAAGTGTGATACATACAGGCAATTAAATATTCTGAGGCAATAAATACTGTAAACCAATAAATATTGTGCATCAATAAATACTGTGGACCAATAAATACAGTGAAGCAATAAATAGTTTAAATACAATAAATACAGTGCCCCTAATAAATAATTAAAAGCTGACAGTGACACTCATAGAATCAGATCACATTTGAGATTACTATGGGCTAATTCGGCCCAGGCACAGCTTGTGGGGATGTGGTAGGCTTGAGGGTGTCTACTCCCTGGCTTGGACAAGGCTGAGGCCTAAACTGAGGTAGATCAAGGGGGGGATACCAGAGACCTGGCTCTCTCACTCTACACAACCCCTCTAAATTAGTCTCAGCTCACCCCTGGCACAGTCCAGCTGGTTCCAGCACCTCTCTAACCCCTAGAGTAGTCTCTTAGGATTCCACAGGGCCTTTGGCGCCCTCTATTCCACTTACTGCCCTTTTTCTGCAGTTCCGACGCCGCTGGAGTCGTGTCGACGCCGTGAGGCGGATCCGGTTTGACGTCGGCGGCCTCGGCACAATGTCAGTTCCTGACGACGCCGGTAGGCGGCTCCGGTTCGATGTCGGCGGCCTCGGCTCGATCTCGACCTCCGATTCGATGGCGTCGGGCACTCTTGACTCGATGTCGACTTCGGGCGGCTCCGGTCCGATGGCGACCTCAGCTTCGATGACGTCGGCCGGCCT
The DNA here is from genome assembly GCF_964204655.1 of Triturus cristatus. Classification (NCBI taxonomy): domain Eukaryota; kingdom Metazoa; phylum Chordata; class Amphibia; order Caudata; family Salamandridae; genus Triturus; species Triturus cristatus. Next base: position 904,230,399 of record NC_140579.1, read on the forward strand.
TGGCTCGATGTCGACTTCCGGCGACTCCGGAGTGCGATCCTCACTCCCGACCTCCGGTGCTCCTCTCCTTAGGTTTCCGGCGACTCCGGAGTGCGACCTCCACTCCCGACCTCCGGCACGATTCTCTCAGGTTCCGGCGACTCCGGAGTGCGATCTCCACTCCCGACCTCCGGCACACTTCACCTTGGTCTCCGGCGACTCCGGAGGGCGGACTTCACTCCCCCGTCGACACCGCTCACTCGACCTTGGGTGACTTCCTCCTCGACCTCTGGTACTCCTCACGTCCTCCGTCGGCGCCCTCTCACGATCTCTGGCGGCTCTGGGTACGACGTCTGCTTTTCCAGTCAGCGCCGCTTCTCCACCTCAGGCTCCAGGTCTCCAGGCTACTCGACGTCCGGCTCCAGGGAAACCAGTATCCAGGTCAGGTACTTGCTTTCTTGACTTCTAAGGCCTGTTCCTGCTGTCCAGGTCCTTAAGATGGTTCTTCTTGCTTCTTCCCACACAGGGCTCCAGGCTGGGCTCAGTCAGTAGGGACTAGTATCAAGGGTGGGTTTATGGACCTCACTCCAGGCACAAGTTTCCACCCCTGCTGCCTCACTCCTTCCTCCTTCAGGTTTCTGCTCCTCTCTCTTCACCAGTCAGGTGCCAACTGCCAGCTCCAACTGCCAACTCTCTGTCTTAGCTTCCCAACATTCTAAACCGCCTCCAACGGTCACAGGGTTCTGGAATGTTCTGGAAGGTGCTGGTAGGTTCCAGTGGATGCTGGTGATGTCACAGGTGGCCACCATTTTGTGCTCCAGGCCCTCAGACAGAAGTTTCAGGGGTAGATAAAATGGCTCCCTGAATCTGCAGCAACACGAAAAAGTCTGGTGGTTCCCAAAAAGGAAAAATTCAAACAGGGTTTGAGGCAAAAGTGGGACAAAATAAATAATGATGAGGAGGGACCACCCAAAGGGCTGACAGGTCTAACACGCGTCCCCCCCAGCTGAAAGTGGGGAGAGCTACCCAACCCCTTGGGAGTTCTCATCACTAAGGCGGAAATACCTTGAGAGACCGTCTGCATTGGCGTGGTCCACTCCAGGCCGATGTTCCACCTGAAAGTCCATTCCCTGTAGGGAAATAGACCACCTCAACAACTTGGGATCCTCCCCCTTCATTTGCATCAGCCAACGAAGGGGTCTGTGGTCGGTCTGAACCAGGAAGTGCGAGCCAAACAGGTATGGCCGCAACTTCTTCAGAGCCCATACCACTGCAAAGGCTTCACGCTCTATTGCACTCCACTTCTGTTCCCTGGGAAGTAGTCTCCGGGATAGGAAGACCACGGGTTGATCCAGACCCTCTTCGTTGAGTTGCGATAACACTGCCCCAATGCCATGTTCTGATGCATCTGTCTGGACAATGAACTCCTTGGAAAAGTCTGGGGCCCTTAAGACCGGGGCCTCGCACATGGCTTTCTTCAATCTCACAAAGGCCTGCTGACAAGCCTCCGTCCAGACTACCCGTCGAGGTTGTTTCTTGGACGGGAGCTCCGTGAGGGGGGCTACGATGGTACCGTACCCCTTCACGAAGCGGCGGTAGTATCCAGTGAGGCCCAAAAATGCTCGGACCTCAGTCTGTGTCTTGGGGGGTTCCCAGGCCATGATGGCCTCTATCTTCGCCTGGAGGGGTTGCACCGCTCCCCTACCCACCAAGTGTCCCAGGTACACTACCGACCCCTGCCCGATCTGGCACTTGCTGGCCTTGATCGTCAATCCAGCTTGTCTCAGGGCCTGGAGAACAGCTTGCAGGTGACGCAAGTGATCCTCCCAGCTGTTACTGAAGGACTATGTCATCCAGATAAGCAGCAGAGAAACTCTCCATTCCGGTGAGGATCTGGTTTACCAGGCGCTGAAACGTGGCAGGTGCGTTCTTGAGCCCAAAGGGCATCACACAGAACTGGTAGTGGCCATTGGGCGTGGAGAAGGCTGACCTTTCCCTTGCTCCATCAGTCAAAGAGATCTGCCAGTACCCAGAAGTAAGGTCAAAGGTACTTAGATATTGGGCAGCTCCCAGCCGGTCAATCAATTCATCCGCCCTAGGGATCGGATGAGCATCAGTTTTGGTCACTGAATTCAGTCCCCGATAGTCCACACAGAACCTCAGTTCTGGTTGGGCACCCGGTGGTGCAGCTTTTGGTACTAACACCACCGGACTGGACCAGGGGCTGCTAGAAGGTTCGATCACTCCTAGCTCCAGCATCTTAGTGACTTCACTATGAATGCTGGCCTTCACCTTGTCTGACATCCGGTAGATCTTGGACTTCACAGGTGGGCTGTCTCCTGTGTCCACGTCATGGACGCACAGGTGAGTCCTACCCGGGACAAGGGAGAACAACGAAGAGTACTGCCCCAGGACCTGGCGACAGTCCTCCTGCTGTTCAGGAGTTAGAGATGGGGAGAGAATCACTCCCTCCACCGACCCATCCTTTTCTTGAGACGCAAACAGATCAGGGAGAGGCTCGCTTTCCACGTCCTCTCCTCCGTCAGTCACCATCATCAAGATGACTTCGGGCCTCTCGTGGTGGGGTTTGAGGCGGTTGGCATGCAGCACCCGCAGGGGCTGACGAGGGGTCTTCAGGTCCACCAAGTAGGTAGCCTTACCCTTCTTCTCCAACACCTCAAAGGGTCCTGACCAGCGATCCTGGAGGGCACTAAGCTCTCCTGGTTCGATCACCCACACCTTCTGGCCAGGCTCCAACTCCACCGGGTGAGCGTTGTGGTCATACCACGCCTTCATCACTGCTTGGCTGGCTTCCAAGTTGTCAGAAGCTTGCTTCCACAACTTAGCCATTTGGCTCCGGAAGGCCAGCATGTAGCTCACCACATCCTGGGGAAGCTTTCTGGGAGTTCTTTCCCATTCGTCTCTCACCAGGTTGAGAGGTCCACGTACAGGGTGCCCATACAGAAGCTCGAAGGGGCTGAAGCCCACTCCCTTCTGTGGCACTTCCCTGTAAGAAAAGAGTAAACAGGGTAGGAGGACGTCCCATTTCCTCCGCAGGCTCTCAGGCAGACTTCTGATCATGCCTTTCAAGGTTTTGTTAAACCTCTCCACCAGACCATTGGTCTGGGGGTGGTAAGGAGTGGTGAACCGGTAGGTCACTCCACACTCCTTCCACATCGCCCGCATGTACGCTGACATGAAGTTGGTCCCCCTGTCGGACACAACTTCCTTGGGAAAACCCACTCGGGTAAAGATTCCCATCAGGGCCCTAGCCACAACAGGTGCTGTTATGGTCCTCAGAGGTATTGCCTCTGGGTACCGTGTGGCATGATCCACCAGAACCAGGATAAACCTGTGACCAGCTGTAGTCGGTGGATCTAACGGACCCACAATGTCGATGCCCACCCTTTCAAAGGGGGTGCTAACGACAGGAAGTGGTTCCAGGGGAGCTTTCAGCTTCACCCCTGTTTTCCCACTGGCTTGGCAAGACACACATGTCCGGCAGTAGGTATCGGACGACACTTTCATTTGAGGCCAATAAAAGTGTGGGACAAGACGGGCGAAGGTCTTGTCTTGCCCCAGGTGTCCTGCCAATGGTATCTCGTGAGCCAACTCCAGAAGGAAGGCTCGATAACGTTGAGGGACTACCAAGGCTCGTGACGATCCGTGTAGGGGTGCCTTGGGTTCACTGTAGAGGAGGCCATCCTCCCAGTAAACACTGTAGTTCCCTTCAACGTTCCCTGCTGCCTGGGCTTCGGCCTGTCGCCTCAGCCCCTCAAGGGTAGGGCACTCCCTCTGGCCCTGGCAGAATTCCTCCCTGGACGGGCCTCCCTCCACGTGCCACTCGGCCGGGATGGGTAGGTCCTCCAGGTTGGTAACGTCCCCCACCGCAGACTCCTGGTCCACCACCTCCGGTGGCCTATCCGTCCTACGGGGTGGGGACGCCGAGGCAGGCTCCTCCTGTCCTCGGTTCTTCCCTTGACTGGCAGCTGGCTGGGCCTTTGTTCCAGGCTCCAGCCGAAATGAACTCCCTCTTCGGGTAGTCGCGGACCTTGTGCTAACACAGGCCCAATCAGGTGTACCCAGCATCTCAGTGTGAGTCCGGTATTCCACCTCCTTCCAAGCGTTGTGCTCCATGTCATTCCCCAGCAGACAATCGACTGGCACGGCAGGGCTTACGGCAACTCGAAGTGAACCTGCAACCCCCCCCCCATTCAAAGGGAACCTCGGCCACTGGATAGTGGCCTGTTCTGCCGTCAGCCATCGCGGCTGGGTGGAGTACATCGGGAATTACCTGCTCTGGAGACACCAGTTGGCTACGCACCATAGTCATACTGGCTCCTGTGTCTCTCAGAGCCTCCCCTCTTTGGCCGTTGATGGTGACCCACTGCCCATACTTTGCGGTATTTGCGGGCACCTGGATCTTGGGAACCATCTCCCGTTCTCCCAGGGACACTAAAGTGACACCCGCCCACTCCCTTCCCTTAGTTAAGGGCATCTCCTCCCCGAGCACTACACTAGCTACTCCGGGGGTCTTTCCTCCAATGGGAGGGGGTGGTCGTTTCAGGCACTTCGGATCTCCTTTATAGTGTCCAACGCCACCGCACTCGTAGCAATGGACAACCCTTGGCTGCTGACTCTGGCCAGGATTAGGGTTTCTGGGTGGGTTAGCCCTAGGGGTGAATCCTGTTCCCTTCCCTTGGAAGTTATTTTGGGGGCCTTTGGAGAACTCCTTTTTCTTTTCCCCTCCCTCTTTCTTCTGGGGGGCGCCCTGTCCGGCCTTTTGAGTATCCCCTCCAGTCCCCCTTGTGGACACCCGGGTACTAGCCCAAATGTCCGCCTCCTCAGCAAGCTTCCGGGGACTGGTCAGCTTGCTATCCACCAGGTGTTGACGCAGTTCAGGGAAACATTTCTCGAGCAGGTGTTCCTTCAGTACTAGATCAAACAACCCCTCGTAGTTCCTCACTTCACTGCCCTGAATCCAACCCTCCAGTGCCTTCTTTGCATAGTCCAGGAAGTCCACCCAATTCTGTGTGCCCAGTTTGTGACTACCCCTGAACTTCTGTCTGTACTTTTCGGGTGTTAGTCCAAACTTTCTTATGAGCGCCACTTTCATGGTGGGGTAGTGGGTCTGCTCATCCTCTTCGAGGGCCAATAAAGCATCCCTACCAGCTGGAGGCATGTACTTGTATAATCCCCCTCCCCAGTACTTCTCTGGAACCCCATGGGCCCTTAACGAGACCTCATAGGCCGCTAGCCACTTGGCGATATCGTCGCCCACCCCATAGCTAGCTACTATGTCCTTTGGCAGGTAGGGTTTGGGTTCCCTGGTGTACTCTTGTTCTTCGCTACCACCGTTAGGTACAGGGTGTGCCCCGATTCTCAGGATCTGAAGATCTATCTCTTTCAGCCTTATCTCATGAGCCATCCTCTGTTCCTCTTTCTCTTTCTCCAGCCTTGCTAAGTCCCATGTGAGCTGTCTTTTCTCCCTCCGGTCTGTTAACTCCACTTCAGACAAGCCACCGCTAGAGGCACTGCTGCCCTTCCTGGAAAGTGTCCTGGGCCCCGCTGACAGGTTCCCCACCTCCGGTTGGTACAAACCAGCTCCCTCACTGTCGGGCTCTCTATCCCTGTCCTCCTCCTCAGCCTTGCTTTCTCGGCGTGCCTCCCCCCAAGCCCTTAAGCTGGTTTGGAGTGCACCCTTCTTTGCTCCTGGGGGACAATACACCCCCTCCCGCTGGCAAAACTCCCTGAGTTGGGCCACAGTGTACGTTTCTAAATTCTCCAGTACAAACTCCATCTCGCCCACTCAGGTCAGAGGACAGTTATTTGCAGTAACAATGCAGGGGGGTACCTTTAATAATACCTCCTCCCACCACCAGAGTAAATTTGGAAAAAACAAAAACCCACAATTAGGAAGGCCGCTTTGAGAAAACTCCCGGTGTAGGCCTATGGACTACCCACAGTTATTGTTGAGTATACGTAGGCACAGCTCTATCCCACCGCTGCCACCAATTAATGTTGGAAATACCCCACTCCCACACCCGTAAGGGTTGGTGGTAACGGGGTCTTTCCAGGACATACAGTGTGGTAGCTTGGCTCGAGTGGTCAGGAATCAGGCACCGTGCTAAGCATACGACATACCCATACACTAACCATGCGTGCATCCGTTCCAAAAACGACTCTACACCGTAAAAATTATGAAAAATATCTTTCTTTATCTTCTTTTTCTCTTAGTTGCTGATTAGATAAATAAATAACAATCACAATATACAAACTTTTTAAATAGTGCAGGTCAAATAAATACTGGCTTAATGATTCAATAAAGAGGGGTGATCATAAATAATGAAGGCATAAATATAAGTGTGATACATACAGGCAATTAAATATTCTGAGGCAATAAATACTGTAAACCAATAAATATTGTGCATCAATAAATACTGTGGACCAATAAATACAGTGAAGCAATAAATAGGTTAAATACAATAAATACAGTGCCCCTAATAAATAATTAAAAGCTGACAGTGACACTCATAGAATCAGATCACATTTGAGATTACTATGGGCTAATTCGGCCCAGGCACAGCTTGTGGGGATGTGGTAGGCTTGAGGGTGTCTACTCCCTGGCTTGGACAAGGCTGAGGCCTAAACTGAGGTAGATCAAGGGGGGGATACCAGAGACCTGGCTCTCTCACTCTACACAACCCCTCTAAATTAGTCTCAGCTCACCCCTGGCACAGTCCAGCTGGTTCCAGCACCTCTCTAACCCCTAGAGTAGTCTCTTAGGATTCCACAGGGCCTTTGGCGCCCTCTATTCCACTTACTGCCCTTTTTCTGCAGTTCCGACGCCGCTGGAGTCGTGTCGACGCCGTGAGGCGGATCCGGTTCGACGTCGGCGGCCTCGGCACAATGTCAGTTCCTGACGACGCCGGTAGGCGGCTCCGGTTCGATGTCGGCGGCCTCGGCTCGATCTCGACCTCCGATTCGATGGCGTCGGGCACTCTTGACTCGATGTCGACTTCGGGCGGCTCCGGTCCGATGGCGACCTCAGCTTCGATGACGTCGGCCGGCCTTGGCTCGATTTCGACTTCCGGCGACTCCGGAGTGCGATCCTCACTCCCGACCTCCGGTGCTCCTCTCCTTAGGTTTCCGGCGACTCCGGAGTGCGACCTCCACTCCCGACCTCCGGCACGATTCTCTCAGGTTCCGGCGACTCCGGAGTGCGATCTCCACTCCCGACCTCCGGCACACTTCACCTCGGTCTCCGGCGACTCCGGAGGGCGGACTTCACTCCCCCGTCGACACCGCTCACTCGACCTTGGGTGACTTCCTCCTCGACCTCTGGTACTCCTCACGTCCTCCATCGGCGCCCTCTCACGATCTCTGGCGGCTCTGGGTACGACGTCTGCTTTTCCAGTCAGCGCCGCTTCTCCACCTCAGGCTCCAGGTCTCCAGGCTACTCGACGTCCGGCTCCAGGGAAACCAGTATCCAGGTCAGGTACTTGCTTTCTTGACTTCTAAGGCCTGTTCCTGCTGTCCAGGTCCTTAAGATGGTTCTTCTTGCTTCTTCCCACACAGGGCTCCAGGCTGGGCTCAGTCAGTAGGGACTAGTATCAAGGGTGGGTTTATGGACCCCACTCCAGGCACAAGTTTCCACCCCTGCTGCCTCACTCCTTCCTCCTTCAGGTTTCTGCTCCTCTCTCTTCACCAGTCAGGTGCCAACTGCCAGCTCCAACTGCCAACTCTCTGTCTTAGTTTCCCAACATTCTAAACCGCCTCCAACGGTCACAGGGTTCTGGAATGTTCTGGAAGGTGCTGGTAGGTTCCAGTGGATGCTGGTGATGTCACAGGTGGCCACCATTTTGTGCTCCAGGCCCTCAGACAGAAGTTTCAGGGGTAGATAAAATGGCTCCCTGAATCTGCAGCAACACGAAAAAGTCTGGTGGTTCCCAAAAAGGAAAAATTCAAACAGGGTTTGAGGCAAAAGTGGGACAAAATAAATAATGATGAGGAGGGACCACCCAAAGGGCTGACAGGTCTAACAAATCTGAACACCTTTAGGACCCACAGGAGGTGGAATACCGGACTCAAACTTGCACATCCTTCAGCCTCCACTCCATAGTTCTCACTCATCCCCAGTCATGGACACCTTCCCACAACCTGACCTCACCCATATGCTTGGAGGTGACTCAGTTCAAAGTATGCACTGTACAAAAAGACATGTCGCAATAAACACGCTTAAGAAACACAATTGAAAAAAGCAGATTCTCTTAGGAAATGCAAGATGTGAGTTATAAACAGGGACCTCACTGTTGAGAATTCAGTCAGGTTTTTTGACAGTAAAGGACATTAATATATGGCCATGTAGGGGCCATTTTCAAAGTCAGTTTGTAACAGCTGCCATTTGCTGTTTGCCATTAATATAGTGGACTGCAGTTTTTTTTAAATGGTGTGCCTGCTAATATTTATTTTTTTAAAGTCCGAGATTAGTTTGTGGGTCAGGGGCATTACAGTCAGATCAAGTGGATAACTCAAGTCACTAGACCCCTGGTTTGGCAACATTTTAAAGATTTATTGAGGCCTGCAAGAACAAGGGGACAGCTCACGCCGTGAGGGCAGGGACTCCAACCTTCTTGATTTCTGCCCATTTGTATTACACTAGTCATGAATATTAGTGTTGTCCACTATTAGTGTATTATAGAATTAAGCTCCAAGAGCTGTAACAGGACTTTCGCTGGCAGGTGAAGTAAGAAAAATAAAGTGCTTTTAAATGCATGTTGTGTGCATGGCTGCAGGTGAGAGTGTTTGTGCCACAGAGAGCTGGATATGTGTGAACATCGGCATGTGTGAGTGTATGTGTCTGTGGGTGAAAGTGAGTGAGTGACAGGTAGAGAATGAGTGGCAGTAGGTGAGATGCATGAGTCGGAGAAAGTGAGAGTGAGTGAGGATAAGAGATTGAGAGTAAGAGTGAATGCAAAAGGGGGTGAAAAGGTGAAAGTAAGACGTAATATGAGTGTAAATAGATGAGTCAAAGTGAGAATAAGGGAGAATGAGTAGAAGTAAGACCCAGTGCGCATGTGTGATGAGTAAGTACAACTAAACATAGATGCAAGAGAGAGTGAGTGAGAGTGAATGACAGTAGGTGAGTGTGGTTGAGGAATGTGAGCGTGAGTATGTGGTGTTATGCAAGTCTGCGGCTGCTCCTGCCATACAATTCTTGGCCTTTTAATGCACCAATGGCAAAATGCTGGTGCTGGCCAACTAGAGGTAGCTCTTAGCAGGCACCTGTGACCAAACAGTGACACTGGAGTACTACATGTAATACTTGGCATATTGGGGCAAACATGGCAAAATGTTGCTGCATGCACATTGGAGGTTATTCTTGGCGTGGGGCACCAATCTATAAATGCTGTGGCTGGCAATCTGGAGAAAATACTTGGCCCAAGGAACACCCTTAGCAAATGATGGCTGGCGTTGGCACCTTGGATGTAATTCTTGGCATAAGGGAGGACAACTGTGACATATGGGTGGGGGAGGAACCAATGACAAGAAGCTGGCTTTGATATATAGGAGGTAATTTTAGGAGTCAGGGTCACACATGGCATATGGATAGCACTAATGCCAAAATTCTGCCATGGCATATTGTATGAAATGTTTGACTTGAGGGGAAACTCAAGACACATGGCGGACACCCATGAAAAAATGCTGGCCTGTTACAATGGAGGCCATTTTTGACATATAACCCTTCACCCCACCACCACTTTCAAGGCTCACTAGTCACTACTCAAGATCAGAAGATCTTTTCTGCAACTTCCACAGGAGCATCACACTTTAGGTCTTGTAAAATAAAAATAAAAATCAGCACATGCTGTCTCTTGCAAGGCATTTTACCATTGGTTAGCTTCATCATCACTCTCATTTCGTTGCTTCTCTTTTGTCAGAGCATTCCAGCTTAACATTTCCCAGTGTTTGTCTCTCCCTTGGAGAATGGTCCAAGTACTACTTCCTTACCCAGTGTGTGCTCTTCCACTGCACGTTGGACTTCAGAGGTATATTTTGTTCCTTTCAGTTGCAGCAGTGCATGTTTTTGCAGCGTGCCACACCCCTTCTTCCCCTCCGCATTGTTGTTTGCCTTTTTGTTTGTTTGCCCTGTTGCTTATTGGTTTGTCCATCATTTGTTGCTTTCCCCTTCATTTGTTGCATCTCCCATCGTTTGTTGCTTCCCCCATCGTTTGTTGCTTGCTTCATTGGTTCTTGTTTGCCCTAGTGTTTTTGCCTGCTCTGTCCTCTCCTCAGCATTGTTGCTTGCTTCTTCCTGCCAGATGAAAAAGCATTGGTATACCCTACATGGCAGCTTTTGGGGTTGTCTTTTAAAAAAAAATTAATATTGTACAACTTTGTGGCTGTTGAAAATTTTAGGAAAAAGGTGAAAAAAAAAAAAGAGCTATGACGCAGCCAACACTAACTGTGTCATAGCATTTTGTTTTTTTTACTTTTAGGTGTCTAAAAAATATTGAAAAAGCCAATAGCTCTCGCACAGGTGAGCCCTATTGTCTTTGCCAGTGCTTGTTCTTTGTGTTATACATTCCCTCATTTGCTCCCATGCAATATCAACGAATAATTTCCAGCTCATTAGAAGAGTAAATATACCAGGATGATTGGAGTCATACTGACGTACCAAGACACGTGATCTGCATGCTATCTTGAGAGAACTGGTGCCTCCACTTTTCAAAAACCGCTAAGTATATTATGTTGGCCTTCCAGAACCAGCTGGTCCACACCACAATTCTGGTGGTATCAAACTCAAATGGAGGCAGTACTTAACAATGCCTTTACCATGCATATAATACAATATGCTCACCTTTACAACACATTGCGTGACTTTAATATATATATATGTGTGTGTGTGTGTGTGTGTGTGTGTGTATGCGTGTGTCTTTATATTATCTACTGGCGGTCGCCAGTAGATAGTTATAGTTAGGACCGAGTTACCATAGGAAATTTGAAAATTCTATTTTGAATAACTTTGGCGCCGGTTGACTTATCTTCGTGAAATTTTCAAAACTAATGGGGCGCTCCGCTCAGCTCCTACCCTGAAAGTCTCGGGGTGATTCGTCAAGCGGGGGCCGAGAAAAAAGGGGGTCCCAAAACGCGTTTTCCCCATGCATTTTCCCATAGGACCTTTAGTCGAAGGTACAGCCCAAACGGCTAAACAGAATTACTTGAAATTTAGCAAAGAGGTAGTCCTCAGGTCAGGCATGTGCCTTTTGCATATATGGTGTAAATCCGTTCAGTAGTTCCTGAGAAAATCAAAAGTAAAATCACATATATATCTGGGCGGAGCCTAACCACACATCTCATCGTGAGATCTGATTGGCTGTCAGCACTTCATCCAAGAAGTGTTGGCAGCCATCTTGGGACCAATATACATGATAGCACCTCATTAAAAAGCATTGCAGTTAATAGAAGGTTTTAAGACTTTAGTTACATTATAAATCATTTGTTGATGGTACCATACTCATTTTAGGAATTGTGGTGAGTTCTAAGGTGATTTTACCATGTGAAAAAGCCTTCTGCTGTGATATCATGAACCATGTTTTAGAGAAAACTATTTTCTCATGCTTTTCCCACAGAGGTTTGGAAGGTGATCTATAAGCTAAACTGAGAGCATATTTTCTGTAAATTCACATTATCTTTCTCAGTAATGTGAGAATGAAGTCTGACATTCTCAGTAAAACATGTACATCCAACAAGGGCAGAGACTGTCAGTTGATTCCTTTGTGTTCTACTGCAGCATCCCAGAGTGTTCTAAAGAACAACTAGAGCGCTAACAGTCCTACTTATGACAAACATATAGCACACCAGAAGCCATCTTGGTTGGCATAAAGTGGTAACTCTTAAAACATTTAATTTAAAAAGGAACAAAATGAGGGGGTTCATTTTGCCATAGAAAGTATGATTAGTGCTGAAGAAAGAAAAATTAGGGCACATTTTGAGTGACTTCTCAAATCCTCTTCTATTTCATTAAAAACTTCTGATATGCAGACTGAAACATGCACTTTTAATACCAGCAGCAGACTTCCGTGGTGAGCAGTAACTTTACTACAGTGATCTAATGAGCAACTAGAGTGCTAACATTCAGAATTTATGGCAAATGTGTGACATATCTGAATACCTTCTTGATGGAATCAAAGTAAAAAACCTGAAAGCATTTCCTACTGAGGAGACTGCAGTAAATGAGGAAATTAGGAAACTTCATAACAAATAAATCTCCCAAGATGGCCACCAGAGACAAAAGAGCCCAAATGCAGCACAAATATCACCCAGATGTAGCCCACATGTAGCCCAATGACGGAAGTGTGCAAAACACTTATTTTTTGAGTATTTGCAGTTTTATATAGTGCAGACTTGTCAGGTATTGGAGTGCTTTACATGAGCATTGGTTACATCACACAAGACCAAATTCATTTTGGTTGTAGAGATGGGGAGATTAAGTGATTTGACCAGAATCACAGAATGTTGAGCTGAAGCAGACACTCCAACCTGGTTCCCCAGTTGCAAAGTCTGCAGCTCTGGAAGTAACACCACATCCTCTCCTCTAGGTGCAACATTTAATCAAGTGGTCAACTGGATAAAAAAAACATAAAGAATACAAATAATGTAAAAGTTCTTTGTCGCTATTTGAAAACTCAGAAAATATGTCCTCATTTTAGTTTTTTAGCGTACTAACCATAATTTTGATGCAAATAAGACCCTCTCATATATGTAATTTCTAAAGGAAATACTGTAGGTATTACAGTTTTGATTACATCAAGATGACGTCAGGCGTTCCACACTTTTGTAATAAATATAGAATGTTAGCAATCTAGTTGTTCATTGGGATACTGTTGAGAGGCAGAGGCCAGGGGCACGGACTCTGAAAATTGAAGGCAGGTAGGAGAGTGCAGATGCAACAATTTGACCACACTGGGCAGACAGGAAGGGCAGTGGCAGCACAACAGACTATGGAGGGCAGTGGTAAGGGGGGCAGGGGCAACAAACCAACAATACAGGACTGGCAAGAGAGGCTGTGGCAATATAATACACCATTGTGGGCAGAAGGAAGAGGCAGTTGTAGTACAACCATACATGCCAACAGAACCATTTCAGCCAGGAAACGTCCAATGTTTTTAAGCTCAAATGGGCTTTATTTGATCTCTCTCCTGTCTACAATCTCCTCTTTTTCAATGTAACTCAAAGGGGAAATTCAATACCCCAGTTTTTTTTCAAAATCTCCCTCTTACCAAGTTCAAAATGTTCGCAAGTATGGTACATTGGATCATGGTAGGCAGGAGGAATTGGGGTAGGGACATGGACTCGGATAACAGAGGACAGGAGGGACATGGAGAGGTGCACCAAAGTGACCCTACAGGGCAGGCATCGGGGTTTGCAGCAGCACAATACACCACACAGCGCATGCGGGACAGGAGTGCAGCACAACAATCCATAGAAAGCAATAGGGAGGGGACAGGGCCATGCACATGGACAACAGAGAACAGAGGGGAAGAGGCAATGGTAGCTAGCTGACCATAATGGGCAGACAGGAGAGAAAGCTGCAGCATAACAGACCATAAAGGGCAGGAGGGACAGATCAGGGGCATTACAATGAAACAGACAAGCCAGGAGGGAGGGAATAGGGGTCTGCACATGGAAACAGAGGGCTGAGGGCAAGGTGGCAAGGCAGAAGCAGCAAGATGACCATGGAGGTCAGGCAGGTTGGGCACTAGAAACAAAACACACCATGGAGAGCAACAATGAGACTATGATGGCATACACACAGACCATGGAGGGAAGGTGGGAGGGGGTCAGGGGCAGCTAGCTGATCACACAGGGAAGGTGGGAGGGGCCATAGCAGCACAGAAGACCATGCATGGCAAGCGGGAGGGTTAGTGGCAGCACAATGGCTATGATGGGCAAGAAGGAGGGTGCAGGGGCATGCACAAAGCACCATGGAGGATAGAAGGGAGGGTCAGGACCTGGGCACAGACAAGAGAGTTCAGGGGAAGGGGCCTCACAACAGACCGCGCGGGGAGGCAGGAGGAGCAGTTGCAGCACAACAGACCAGGGAGGGCAGAAGGGTGTGGCAGTAAAATGGACCATGGAGGACAGGAGGAAGGGGATAGGGGCATGGCATGTGGACAGGCAGGGTGGAGGTGGCAGGGACAGGTTACAGCCATCTGACAATGCTAGGCAGGTGGGAGGGGAGTGGCGGCTAAACAGAACATTCAGAGTAGATAGGAGTGGCAGGTCCATGGAACATTGTGGGCAAAAAGGATGGAGCAGGGGCATGCACAAAGACATCGGAGGGCAGGGGGAAGGAGAATAGAGGCAGCAAGCTAAGCACAGAGGCTAATCAGGAGGTCAATGATAAGCCATAGAATTGGGCAATGGAGGGCAGGAGGAGTGGACTGGTACATCATGCTAAATGGAGGGCAGTGGCAGTGCTCCAGCGCGAAGTGCAAAATCCCTCCCTACCGTTGCGGACCAAAAGATCTCACACACGCACACTATCCACACATTCACGGGTGGGGCCCATAACACCAACACACACTCACCATCAGTCCGTACGAGAGGCGATTATCCTTCCAAGTGCTGGATAATGAGGGAGGAAGATACCACTTTACCCTAATGAGCAACAAACCTACAAACCCTTCTTATACTCATTCGGCCGTAGATTCTACATTTGGTATTCCCCTCATGACCGGGATGGATCTGTTAGTTGTAGATTTAAGTGAATTTCTAATACTCTAATTAACCTTTTCATTAACACATTTCAACGAATAAACAACCCAACTCATTTCTGTAGATGTTCAAATCCAAATTTATATTAATATTGCAGATTAAATCTTTCATTTGATCAAGTTGCCATTCATATTTACCTATTCTGGCTAAAGTCGTCCTCTATGTCAAATCTGGCAATCTCGCAAATCTATGCCCATCAATTTAGCAGGTTAAGTTCATCAGGATTTTGGGCATTAATTCAGTCCATCAAAGATTCAGGCTAACAGCTGTCCTGCAGTGTCACCGTCCTCTTCGTCAGCATATCATCAGGAAATCGAAGGAGCGACCCTCCAACCTCTCTATTCTATGGGTTTTATAATAATTTCAATAGCAAAATGTAACAATATTGAGTTTTAAACTGTTCTGATTGGCTGATCATGGGTCAACCTCTCCGTTCCCATAAGGTTTAGTCCATGTTGTCAGCATACTTGCTGGTTCCGGTTCTTTAATAAAGCCTTTTGTCTGTAGCGCTGGCACCTTTCCCAGTGGCCTTGATAAGTACAGCTTGCCTGGGGTCAAGACAGGGCCATTGTTGCTCATCATTTAGCGCAGGCGCACTTCACCCAAGCCTGGTTCAGCGTCGGCAGTTGGGTTAGGCACCAAAAGCAGCCATCATTTGATAGGCCAGAATAGTCAACTTAAGCAAAGAAACACAAAAACGTAATTAATACATAGAAATGACTAATTAAATGTTATTCCCTCGCTAATACCCATATGTGTGTGTATTTATCTAGCCAAAAGCAACACTCAATGCGGTTCATACTTACTAAATAAAGCACGAATCACTATTTCATCACCAAAGCGACATATATCATGCAATGTTCTAATTATCTATCATTAATATGCGTACAAAATTTAGTTCACGTCATTAATTAGGCCATGCAGATGCAAATCCCATGTGTATTTCGGTCATTAATAAGGTTGATTAGTTATTTCCACATCACTCCAAACCATTAGTACGATTATGATTAATTATTTAATCTAATTAATAAAACGACATGCAAAATGGGATGGGTACACAAAAATTTTGCATAACCCGCTCCAGCAGCAGCACATCAGACCATGCATGGCAGGAGGGAGGAGGCTAGTCCATGGATTCAGACAACAGAGGATAGGGAGGAGGTGGATGGGGCAGCAAGCTAACTGTTCAGAGAAGGTGGGTATTAGGAACTTTATTGTTTTTAAAATATGTGTCTGTGCAAACTACTTAAAATATGAACAAGTATGCAGCATAATCTCACTTTTATTCAGGAAGAAGAGGACGTTTGTGACTGTGACTCCGGGCTCACTTGGCAGAAACACCCCCTGACCCTCCACCCCCCATCGCAAAATGTAATGCCCGTGAAAAGGGGAGGTGGACGCAGTGTTATATAGAACATAGTCCTGAGAGCACGATTGTAAAAATGAAAACTAGATATAGTGTATGGTATAAACTATGCACCAAAAAGTGTGATATAAGATGAACCGGGCGTGAAATATAATATGCAATACATTGTGCGCAATGACAGATTCATTGGAGAGCGCGAGATAGCACAGGCACTAGCGCGTGCTATGCGATGTGCGCCTTGGAGTGTAATATGCACAGGGCAGTGTTGTGTAACCTAACTAGTCTCTAAAGTTGTAATATAAAATATGTGCTGGGGAGTGTAACGTTGCATATGGACTGTGACAAAGATATGGATCCCAGATTGTAATATGTATGGCATAGCGCTGTGCGTTATAACATAGACATCGAGGAAGGCACGTTAGTTGAGGCAATATAACCCGTGCGAAGGCAAGTGTGGCATTACATATTCACGGGGTGGTGTTACAGTGCACATGGGCTAGAGAGTGTCATAGCATACACACTAGCTGGTGGAATACAACACAGAGGTGTGAGGCACTCGGCGGGCACTGGTGGGTGTAACATAGCATTGGGCTCAGCCAGGAGCACGCTGTGACTCTCAAGTGAGGTTCGTCTCCTTTCCAGAGAGTAAAATAAAAAGTATTACACATCCGGCGGTGGATGTGTGTTTTATTAACCGTGAGGAGGATTTCTTGCATAGTTTGGTCGAATTTTTGTCGATTCCCCTTTGAATGGTTTGGTGTGCGTGTATGTTAAATGTGCCTGTCAATAGCTACCCATGTTTGTATAAATAAACGACAAGGTTGTCTACTTGGAGAGTACCCACCGTTGGGGGTGCCGAGATTAGGCACGGTAGGGCGTCATACATGTCAGAGCTTCACTAGCGGTGTAAATACATTCCATGTGGATTCATTCTATGCATAGTCGCCTTTTAATGAATATCACGCAAATCGTCATGGTGATCGGTACATACGGTTTGTCCAGCATGTCCTAGGTGTTTCTATAAATATATATTTTTTGAAAAATAATGAAAAACAAAGGCCGGCCCCGGGGGATGTGAAAACATGGCTTAGTGAGTAATGTTTAAATATGTAAATATCTGTATCAGTCTCTCACTTTGTGTATAAGTGGCTGCGTGGGTTGGTGAGTAGCTACATGAGTGTCTATATAGGTTATTAGTTGGTTTTTTGAGTATCAGTATGAGTGTCTGAGTGTCTGTATGGTTCGGTGGGGGGTATTACGTAGTGCATAGGTGCATAAATGAGTGACTCACTGTTTGTATGTGTTGAAGACAGCATGTGTGCAGGACTGTATTGGTGGATGAGTGTGTTCATGGGTGTGTTAGTGAGTGAATGACTGTCTCAATAGTGTGTTTATGAGTAACTACATATGTTTTAAACTAGTATATGTGACTATTGGTGTATATAAGTGAGTATATGTGAGAGTGAGAGATTGGAAGAGTTCCTGTATGAATAAGTATGTGTTTCTATAAGTGATTGTTTAAAAGACTAAGTATGTGTAAGTTTCTGTAGAATTAAGTGTGGTGGTGTGTGTATAACTGTATATGCAAGTAAATGTATGTTTGATTCTTTATTAGCATGAGTGACTATGTGTGTGAGTAACTCTATGGATGAGTGGCATTGTGTAACAGGATGTATAGGTGTATGAGTACATATGATGAGTGAGTACATGTATGAGTGACTGTATAGGACTGTTGGTGAATGAGTGGATGTGTATGTGGATCTTAGAATTACTGAATAGGTTGTTGTAACTGATATTGGTATGTCCATTGTTTTGAAAATTTTAGTTTCTATTTTTGAATGTGTGTATCAAAGGTTATATTAGGGGGAGAGGAGGTCTGCCACTCTATCAAAAGGATGATGTCATCAGTGATGTCATTTGAGATGTCATCAGTGATGTCATGAGTGATGTCACTGATCATGTCATGAGTGATGTAATATGTGACCTCATCAGCAGTGTATTGCGGGCACACGAGTTATAGTTAGCTGAGCTAACTATAATGGGGGAATTTCAATCGTTTTGGACGAGTGAAAAGTCCAGCTAACTATAACGCCCCTGAAACCTATGGTTTTTCCAGTGAATTTCTAAGGTTTTTTAAATGCTAATTCCTAACTATAACGTGCCTGAAACCTATGGTTTTTTCAGTGAATTTCAAAGGTTTTTTAAATGCTAATTTCTAACTATGCCTACAGAGATAGGACATGTGAAGAAAGAAGAAAAAACGCACAGAAAGAAAAAAAAGAAATGCAGAAAGAAGCAACAGAAGTCCTCAAAGACGAAGAAAAGTGCAGGAAGAAGGATAACGTGCAGAAAGAACAAACAGAAGAGCAGAAAGAAGCCTTGTTGCAAAATCATCCTGTACCCTCAACTTTTTCAGACGGATACTGGTGGTAACTGAGTCTGACTAACCAGTCCTAGAGCCAGTGCTATGTTAAAAGACACTCAGAATACAGTGAAAACACCCACATACACTAGGGAACACTATGCGTTGGGGTCCCCCTGTGATCAGCATGACCTCCTCTGTAAGCCCTTAGTATATAACAGGGCAGTGGATTAAAACTACCTCTTAAAACGCACCACAGGGCATGTTTGCACACATCACCTCAGGCCCCGTCCCCTCACTTCCCCACTGTGTAAACACACCCTGTGGCCGTTTTAAGTTGGAAGATTAAGTCCTCTTGAATACTGAGGGTCCCTAGGGTCCAACTAGACCACTAGGTACCACCAGTAAGTGCCACAGAGCTGCGTTGCAGAGAGATGTAAAAAGGGGCATGGCCTAGACCACCTCTCTGCAACGCAGCGCAGTGGCGCTTACTGGAAGCATCTGGTGGGCTAGTTGGCCCCCAGGGTCCCTCAGGATTGAAGAGGAATTATTTCCCCAACTTAAAACACGCCACAGGGCTTGTTTGCACATGTTAACTCAGGCCCCGTCCCCTCCCTTCACCACTGTGTAAACACGCCCTGTGGCCGTTTTTAGTTGGGAGATTAAGTTCATTTGAATCCTGAGGGTCCCTAGGGTCCAACTAGCCCACTAGGTACCTCCAGTAAGCGCCACAGAGCTGCGTTGCAAAGAGGTGTAAAAAGTGGCACGGCCTGGACCATCTCTCTGCAACGCAGCTCAGTGGCGCTTACTGGAAGCACCTGGTGGGCTAGTTAGCCCCCAGGGGCCCTCAGGATTGAAGGGGAATTATTTCCCCAACTTAAAACGCGCCATAGGGCGTGTTTGCACACGTCACCTCAGGCCCCGTCCCCTCCCTTGCCCACTGTGTAAACACGCACTGTGGCCATTTTTTAAGTTGGGAGATTAAGTCCCCTTGAATCCTGAGGATCTCTAGGGGCAAAATAGCTCACTAGGTACGTCCAGTAAGCGCCATTGCAGAGAGGTGTAAAAAGGGGCACGGCCTGCACCACCTCTCTGCAACGCAGAGCAGTGGCGCTTACTGGAAGCACCTTGTGGGCTAGTTGGCCCCCAGGGTCCCTCAGGATTGAAAGGGAATTATTTCCCCAACTTAAAACGCGCCACAGGGCGTGTTTGCAAACATCACCTCAGGCCCCATCCCCTCCCTTTACCACTGTGTAAATGTGCCCTGTGGCCGTTCTAAGTTGAGAGATTAAGTCCCCTTGAATCCTAAGGGTCCCCAGGGTAAAACTAGCCCACTAGGTACCTCCAGTAAGCGCCACAGAGCTGCGTTGCATAGAGGTGTAAAAAGGGGCGTGGCCTCAGAACACCTGTCTGAAATGCAGCTCCCTGGCGCATACTGGAGATACCTGTTGGGCTAGTTGGCCCTCAGGGATCCTCAGTATTGAAGGGGAATTAATTCCCCAACTTACAACTGGCCAGGGGGCGCGTTTGCAGAGTGCTGCAAGGAGGGGGCGTGGCCTCCGGCGCGATGCTGATCTTTTATTTATTTTATTTTTTTAAGAAGGAGGGCTGTGTGGCCCCCCTTCTTTTTCTAATTTACTGGCCCTGGGGACCCCATCCCCCAGGGCCTGCACCCTAATTTTTTTTGTTGAAAAAAAAAATGTGGCCCTCTCAAGGCCTTAATCGGCCCCGGGGACCCCAACCCCTGGGTCATGACCTTTTTAAAAAAAATTCTTTAGGAGGGGGCTGCGTTGCCCCCCTCCTCAGGCCACTTATGGCCCCGGGGACCCCATCCCCCGGGGCCGGCCTTTGTTTTTTATAATTTTAAAAAAATATATATTTATAGAAACACCTAGGACATGCTGGACAAACCGTATGTACCGATCACCATGACGATTTGCGTGATATTCATTAAAAGGCGACGATGCATAGAATGAATCCACATGGAATGCATTTACACCGCTAGTGAAGCTCTGAAGTGTCTGACGCCCTACCGTGCCTAATCTTGGCACCCCCGACGGTGGGTACTCTCCAAGTAGACACCCTTGTCGTTTATTTATACAAACATGGGTAGCTATTGACAGGCACATTTAATATACACGCACACCAAGCCATTCAAAGTGGAATCGACAAAAATTCGACCAAAGTGTGCAAGAAATCCCCCTCACGGTTAATAAAACACACAACCACCGCCGGATGTGTAATACTTTTTATTTTACTCTCTGGAAAGGAGACGAACCTCACTTGAGAGTCACAGCGTGCTCCTGGCTGAGCCCAATTTTATGTTACACCCACCAGTGCCCGCCGAGTGCCTCACACCTCTGTGTTGTATTCCACCAGCTAGTGCGTATGCTATGACACTCTCTAGCCCATGTGCACTGTAACACCACCCCGTGAATATGTCATGCCACACTTACCTTCGCACGGGTTATATTGCCCCATCTAACGTGCCTTCCTCGATGCCTATGTTATAACGCACAGCGCTATGCTATACATATTACAATCTGGGATCATATCTTTGTCATAGTGCATATGCAACGTTACACTCCCCAGCACATATTTTATATTACAACTTTAGAGACTAGTTAGGTTACACAACACTGCCCTGTGCATATTACACTCCAAGGCGCATATCGCATAGCACGCGCTAGTGCCTGTGCTATCTCGCGCTCTCCAATGAATCTGTCATTGCGTACAATGTATTGCATATTATATTTCACGCCCCGGTTCATCTTATATCACACTTTTTGGTGCATAGTTTATACCATATACTATATCTAGTTTTCATTTTCAATCGTGCTCTCAGGACTATGTTCTATATAACACTGCGTCCACCTCCCCTTTTCACGGGCATTACATTTTGCGATGGGGGGTGGAGGGTCAGGGGGTGTTTCTGCCAAGTGAGCCCAGAGTCACAGTCACAAATGTCCTCTTCTTCCTGAATAAAAGTGAGATTATGCTGCATACTTGTTCATATTTTAAGTAGTTTGCACAGACACACATTTTAAAAACAATAAAGTTCCTAATACCCACCTTCTCTGAACAGTTAGCTTGCTGCCCCATCCACCTCCTCCCTATCCTCTGTTGTCTGAATCCATGGACTAGCCTCCTCCCTCCTGCCATGCATGGTCTGATGTGCTGCTGCTGGAGCGGGTTATGCAAAATGTTTGTATACCCATCCCATTTTGCATGTCGTTTTATTAATTAGATTAATTAATTAATCATAATCGTACTAATGGTTTGGAGTGATGTGGAAATAACTAATCAACCTTATTAGTGACCGAAATACACGTGGGATTTGCATCTGCATGGCCTAATTAATGACGTGAACTAAATTTCGTACGCATATTAATGATAGATAATTAGAACATTGCATGATATATGTCGCTTTGGTGATGAAATTGTGATTCGTGCTTTATTTAGTAAGTATAAACCGCATTGACTGTTGCTTTTGGCTAGATAAATACACACACATATGGGTATTAGCGAGGGAATAACATTTAATAAGTCATTTCTATGTATTAATTACGTTTTTGTGTTTCTTTGCTTAAGTTGACTATTCTGGCCTATCAAATGATGGCTGCTTTTGGTGCCTAACCCAACTGCCGACGCTGAACCAGGCTTGGGTGAAGTGCGCCTGCGCTAAATGATGAGCAACAATGGCCCTGTATTGACCCCAGGCAATCTGTACTTATCAAGGCCACTGGGAAAGGTGCCAGCGCTACAGACAAAAGGCTTTATTAAAGAACCGGAACCAGCAAGTATGCTGACAACATGGACTAAACCTTATGGGAACGGAGAGGTTGACCCCTGATCAGCCAATCAGAACAGTTTAAAACTCAATATTGTTACATTTTGCTATTGAAATTATTATAAAACCCATAGAATAGAGAGGTTGGAGGGTCGCTCCTTCGATTTCCTGAGGATATGCTGACGAAGAGGACGGTGACACTGCAGAACAGCTGTTAGCCTGAATCTTTGATGGACTGAATTAATGCCCAAAATCCTGATGAACTTAACCTGCTAAATTGATGGGCATAGATTTGCGAGATTGCCAGATTTGACATAGAGGACGACTTTAGCCAGAATAGGTAAATATGAATGGCAACTTGATCAAATGAATGATTTAATCTGCAATATTAATATAAATTTGGATTTGAACATCTACAGAAATGAGTTGGGTTGTTTATTCGTTGAAATGTGTTAATGAAAAGGTTAATTAGAGTATTAGAAATTCACTTAAATCTACAACTAACAGATCCATCCCGGTCATGAGGGGAATCCCAAATGTAGAATCTAGGGCCTAATGAGTATAAGAAGGGTTTGTAGGTTTGTTGCTGATTAGGGTAAAGTGGTATCTTCCTCCCTCATTATCCAGCACTTGGAAGGATAATCGCCTCTCGTACGGACTAATGGTGAGTGTGTGTTGGTGTTATGGGCCCCA
This sequence comes from Triturus cristatus, assembly GCF_964204655.1. NCBI lineage: Eukaryota > Metazoa > Chordata > Amphibia > Caudata > Salamandridae > Triturus > Triturus cristatus. The sequence goes on from NC_140579.1 coordinate 904,253,370, forward strand.
CCAGCGAATGTATGGATAGTGTGCATGTGTGAGATCTTTTGGTCCGCAACGGTAGGGAGGGATTTTGCACTTCGCGCTGGAGCACTGCCACTGCCCTCCATTTAGCATGATGTACCAGTCCACTCCTCCTGCCCTCCATTGCCCAATTCTGTGGCCCATCATTGACCTCCTGATTAGCCTCTGTGCTTAGCATGCTGCCCCTATTCTCCTTCCCTCTGCCCTCTGATGTCTTTGTGCATGCCCCTGCTCCATCCTTTTTGCCCACCATGTTCCATGGACCTGCCACTCCTATCTACTCTGAGTGTTCTGTTGAGCTGCCACTCCCCTCCCACCTGCCTAGCATTGTCAGATGACTGTAACCTGTCCCTGCCACCTCCACCCTGCCTGTCCACAAGCTATGCCCATATCCCCTTCCTCCTGTCCTCCATGGTCTATTTTACTGCCACACCCTTCTGCCCTCCCTGGTCTGTTGTGCTGCAACTGCTCCTCCTGCCTGCCCGTGCGGTCTGTTGTGAGGCCCCTTCCCCTGAACTCTCTTGTCTGTGCCCAGGTCCTGACCCTCCCTTCTAACCTCCATGGTCCTTTGTGCATGCCCCTGCACCCTCCTTCTTGCCCATCATAGCCATTGTGCTGCCACTAACCCTCCCGCTTGCCATGCATGGTCTTCTGTGCTGCCATGGCCCCTCCCACCTTCCCTGTGTGGTCAGCTAGCTGCCCCTGACCCCCTCCCACCTTCCCTCCATGGTCTGTGTGTATGCCATCATAGTCTCATTGTTGCTCTCCATGGTGTGTTTTGTTTCTAGTGCCCAACCTGCCTGACCTCCATGGTCATCTTGCTGCTCCTGCCTTGCCCCCTTGCCCTCAGCCCTCTGTTTCCATGTGCAGACCCCTATTCCCTCCCTCCTGGCTTGTCTGTTCCATTGTAATGCCCCTGATCCGTCCCTCCTGCCCTTTATTGTCTGTTATGCTGCAGCTTTCTCTCCTGTCTGCCCATTATGGTCAGCTAGCTACCATTGCCTCTTTTCCCTCTGTTCTCTGTTGTCCATGTGCATGATCCTGTCCCCTCCCTATTGCTTTCTATGGATTGTTGTGCTGCACTCCTGTCCCGCATGCGCTGTGTGGTGTATTGTGCTGCTGCAAACCCTGATGCCTGCCCTGTAGGGTCACTTTGGTGCACCTCTCCATGTACCTCATGTCCGCTGTTATCCGAGTCCATGTCCCTACCCCAATTCCTCCTGCCTACCATGATCCAATGTACCATACTTGCGAACATTTTGAACTTGGTAAGAGGGAGATTTTGAAAAAAAACTGGGGTATTGAATTTCCCCTTTGAGTTACATTGAAAAAGAGGAGATTGTAGACAGGGGAGAGATCAAATAAAGCCCATTTGAGCTTAAAAATATTGGACGTTTCCTAGCTGAAACGGGTCTGTTGGCATGTATGGTTGTACTACCACTGCCTCTTCCTTCTGCCCACAATGGTGTATTATATTGCCACAGCCTCTCTTGCCAGTCCTGTACTGTTGGTTTGTTGCCCCTGCCCCCCTTTCCACTGCCCTCCATAGTCTGTTGTGCTGCCACTGCCCTTCCTGCCTGCCCAGTGTGGTCAAATTGTTGCATCTGCACTCTCCTACCTGCCTTCAATTTTCAGAGTCCGTGCCCCTGGCCTCTGCCTCTCAACAGTATCCCAATGAACAACTAGATTGCTAACATTCTATTTTTATTACAAAAGTGTGGAACGCCTGACGTCATCTTGATGTAATCAAAACTGTAATACCTACAGTATTTCCTTTAGAAATTACATATATCAGAGGGTCTTATTTGCATCAAAATTATGGTTAGTGCTCTAAAAAACTAAAATGAGGACATATTTTCTGAGTTTTCAAATAGCGACAAAGAACTTTTACATTATTTGTATTCTTTATGTTTTTTTATCCAGTTGACCCCTTGATTAAATGTTGCACCTAGAGGAGAGGATGTGGTGTTACTTCCAGAGCTGCAGACTTTGCAACTGGGGAACCAGGTTGGAGTGTCTGCTTCAGCTCAACATTCTGTGATTCTGGTCAAATCACTTAATCTCCCCATCTCTACAACAAAAATGAATTTGGTCTTGTGTGATGTAACCAATGCTCATGTAAAGCACTCCAATACCTGACAAGTCTGCGCTATATAAAACTGCAAATACTCAAAAAATAAGGGTTTTGCACACTTCTGTCATTGGGCTACATGTGGGCTACATCTGGGTGATATTTGTGCTGCATTTGGGCTCTTTTGTCTCTGGTGGCCATCTTGGGAGATTTATTTGTTATGAAGTTTCCTAATTTCCTCATTTACTGCAGTCTCCTCAGTAGGAAATGCTTTCAGTTTTTTACTTTGATTCCATCAAGAAGTTATTCAGATATGTCACACATTTGCCATAAATTCTGAATGTTAGCACTCTAGTTGCTCAATAGATCACTGTAGTAAAGCTACTGCTCACCACGGAAGTCTGCTGCTGGTATTAAAAGTGCATGTTTCAGTCTGCATATCAGAAGTTTTTAATGAAATAGAAGAAGATTTGAGAAGTCACTCAAAATGTGCCCTAATTTTTCTTTCTTCAGCACTAATCATATTTTCTATGGCAAAATGAACCCCCTCATTGTGTTCCTTTTTAAATTAAATGTTTTAAGTGTTACCACTTTATTCCAATCAAGATGGCTTTAGGTGTGCCATACTTTTGTCATAAGTAAGACTGTTAGCGCTCTAGTTGTTCGTTAGAACCCTCTGGGACATTCTGTCTTTGCTCTATACTTGGGCTACATCTGGGTGATATTTGGGCTACATTTGGGCTCTTTTGTCTCTGGTGGCCATCTTGGGAGATTTATTTGTTATGAAGTTTCTTAATTTCCTGCAGTCTCCTCAGTAGGAAATACTTTCAGTTTTTTACTTTGGTTCCATCAATAAGGCATTCAGATGTGTCACACATTTGCTATAAATTCTGAATGTTAGCACTCGAGTTGCTCATTAGATCACTGTAGTAAAGCTACTGCTCACCAGGGAAGTCTGCTGCTGGTATTCAAAGTGCATGTTTCAGTCTGCATGTCAGAATTTTTTTATGAAATAGAAGAGGATTTGAGAAGTCAAAATGTGCCCTAATTTTTCTTTCTACAGCACTAATCATAATTTCTATGGGAAAATGAACCCCCTCATTTTGTTCCTTTGTAAATTATTTTTTTAAGTGTTACCACTTTATTCCAATCAAGATGGCTTCAGGTGTGCCATACTTTTGTCATAAGTAAGACTGTTAGCGCTCTAGTTGTTCGTTAGAACACTCTGGGACATTCTGTCATTGGGCTATACTTGGGCTACATCTGGGTGATATTTGGGCTACATTTGGGCTCTTTTGTCTCTGGTGGCCATTTTGGGAGACTTATTTGTTATGATGTTTCCTAATTTCCTCATTTACTACAGTCTCCTCAGTAGGAAATACTTTCAGTTTTTTACTTTGATTCCATCAAGAAGGCATTCAGATGTGTCACACATTTGCCATAAATTCAGAATGTTAGCACTCTAGTTGCTTATTAGATCACTGTAGTAAAGCTACTGCTCACCAGGGAAGTCTGCTGCTGGTATTGAAAGTGCATGTTTCAGTCTGCATGTCAGAATTTTTTAATGAAATAGAAGAGGATTTGAGAAGTCACTCAAAACGTGCCCTAAATTTTCTTTCTGCAGCACTAATCATACTTTCTATGGGAAAATGAACCCCCTCATTTTGTTCCTTTTTAAATTAAATGTTTTAAGAGTTACCACTTTATGCCACCCAAGATGGCTTCAGGTGTGATATATGTTTGTCATAAGTAGGACTGTTACCGCTCTAGTTGTTCTTTAGAACACTCTGGGAAGCTGCAGTAGAACACAAAGGAATCAACTGACAGTCTCTGCCCTTGTTGGATGTACATGTTTTACTGAGAATGTCAGACTTCATTCTCACATGACTGAGAAAGATAATGTGAATTTACAGAAAATATGCTCTCAGTTTAGCTTATAGATCACCTTCCAAACCTCTGTGGGAAAAGCATGAGAAAATATTTTTCTCTCAATCATGATATCCCAGCAGAAGGCTTTTTCACATGGTGAAATCACCTTAGAACATACCACAATTCCTAAAATGTGTATGGTACCATCAACAAATGATTTATAATGTAACTAAAGTCTTAAAACCTTCCATTAACTGCAATGCTTTTTAATGAGGTGCTATCATGTATATTGGTCCCAAGATGGCTGCCAACACTTCTTGGATGAAGTGCTGAGAGCCAATCAGATCTCACGATGAGATGTGTGGTTAGGCTCCGCCCAGATATATATGTGATTTTACTTTTGATTTTCTCAGGAACTACTGAACGGATTTACACCATATATGCAAAAGGCACATGCCTGACCTGAGGACTACCTCTTTGCCAAATTTCAAGTAATTCTGTTCAGCCGTTCGGGCTGTACATTCGACTAAAGGTCCTATGGGAAAATGCATGGGGAAAACGCGTTTTGGGACCCCCTTTTTTCTCGGCCCCCGCTTGGCGAATCACCCCGAGACTTTCAGGGTAGGAGGTGAGCGGAGCGCCCCATTAGTTTTGAAAATTTTACGAAGATAAGTCAACCGGCGCCAAAGTTATTCAAAATAGAATTTTCAGATTTCCTATGGGCACTCGGTCCTAACTATAACTACCTACTGGCGACCGCCAGTAGATAATATATATATATATATATATATATATATATATATATATTATCTACTGGCGGTCGCCAGTAGATAGTTATAGTTAGGACCGTATATATGTATATCTCAAGGTCGATGGAAGAATAAATGGGTATATAAGTGTCTAAATGGATGATTTGTTTTTGAAAAATTGATTGTGTAACTGACTGATTAAGTGTATCATAGTGAATACATGGCTTAGTGAGTAATGTTTAAATATGTAAATATCTGTATCAGTCTCTCACTTTGTGTATAAGTGGCTGCATGGGTTGGTGAGTAGCTACATGGGTGTCTATATAGGTTATTAGTTGGTTTTATGAGTATCAGTCTGAGTGTCTGCATGGTTCGGTGGGGGTATTACGTAGTGCATAGGTGCATGAATGAATGACTCACTCTTTGTATGTGTTGAAGACAGCATGTGTGCAGGACTCTATGGGTGGATGAGTGAGTGTATGGGTGTGTTAGTGAGTGAATGACTGTCTCAATAGTGTCTTTATGAGTAACTGCATATGTTTTAAACTAGTATATGTGACTATTGGTGTATATAAGCGAGTATATGTGAGAGTGAGAGATTGAAAGAGTTCCTGTATGAATAAGTATGTGTTTCTATAAGTGATTGTTTAAAAGACTAAGTATGTGTAAGTTTCCGTAGAAGTAAGTGTGGTGGTGTGTGTATAACTGTATATGCAAGTAAATGTATGTTTGATTCTTTTTAGCATGTGTGACTATGTGTGTGAGTAACTCTATGGATGAGTGGCATTGTGTAACAGGATGTATAGGTGTATGAGTACATATGATGAGTGAGTACATGTATGAGTAACTGTATAGGACTGTTGATGAATGAGTGGATGTGTATGTGGATCTTAGAATTACTGAAGAGGTTGTTGTAACTGGTATTGGTATGTCCATTGTTTTTAAAATTTTAATTTCTATTTTTGAATGTGTGTATCAAAGGTTATATTAGGGGAAGAGGAGGTCTGCCACTCTATCACAAGGATGATGTCATCAGTGATGTCATCAGTGATGTCATTTGAGATGTCATCAGTGATGTCATGAGTGATGTCACTGACCATGTCATGAGTGATGTAATATGTGACGTCATCAGCAGTGCATTGCGGGCGCGCGAGTTATAGTTAGCTGAACTAACTATAACGGGGGAATTTCATTGGTTTTTTACGAGTGAAATGTCCAGCTAACTATAACATGTGTGAAACCTTTGGTTTTTTCATTGAATTTCTAAGGTTTTTTAAATGCTAATTCCTAACTATAACGTGTGTGAAACCCATGTTTTTTTCAGTGAATTTGCAAGGTTTTTTAAATGCTAATTCCTAACTATAACGTGTGTGAAACCCATGGTTTTTTCAGTGAATTTGCAAGGTTTTTTAAATCCTAATTTTTTTTTTTTCTTCTATTTTTTTAAACATATTTTTATTTTAATTTTCTATCCTTTTTTAAAGACTATGGTTACATTTTTAAAATTCTATAATATGTTTTTTTTAATATATTTTATAAAATAAACAGGTAAAATTTATTAGCAATACATTTTTTCCTTTTTTTTTTATTTTTTTTTTAGTACGCGTACCGTAAGCTTACGGTAAGCGTACGGTTTACGCAATGTCCGTAATTTATCTACGCTGTTTGCGTATAGTTACGCAATTTGCGTAGCCGCGCGTGGGACGCGTACGCGTGTACGCTACACGCGCACGTTACGCGAAAATGTCGGGGGGTGACTGTTATGCGCATGCGCGCAAGCGCGTGTCTTTTTTACGCGCATGCGTACTTTTGCCGTAAGCGGACCGTAAGCGTACGGTAGGTCATGTGATCATGAAACACAACTTTTGATTGGTTGAAACTACTTTCAGTTCTAGAACTCTCCTACACCACACCCATTCCCCTCATTTCTGCTTGTGATCCCTTAGGAGAAGGAGCTGGGTTGTCTTTGTGATACGATGGCAGAACAGCAGAGCCCTTCTGAGAGTGAGGCTAGCACTAGCAGCACTACCTTGAGGCAGAGAGCGAGGAAACAAAAGACCTCTTATGTATGGGATTATTTTACTTTTCCTGAAGGCCAGCAAAAGGTAAATGCACCCTTAGTAACTTGTAAGCTGTGTAAGCGTGTACTTTCAAGAGGTAATCCTGACAGGAAGTATTCCTTTGGGAATCACACCATGATGAGACACCTCAAGGATGTACACAGAAGGACACATGCTCGACTTACTGAAGGTAACCCTTCAGTAAATCAACCAAGCACATCCACAGCAGCTCAGCCTGGACCATCATCTGCAGAGCCGAGTCCTTCTTCTGCAGGTCAGGTGAGCCCTTCATCTGTGGGGGGAGCATCTCCTTTTGCTGGCCCTCTGGAAATTAACCCTCGATTTCTGAGGGTTGATATTCGATGCGCCTCTTGTCATGATCTAATTTGTCATAGGGAGACCAGTGTTTCCCTAGTGAACAACAAAATAGATCAGCACACTTGTCGCAGAGACTAATTTTCCCAATCTTTCTTTCCTCTGTCCCTGCATGAACACAACGGCTCTTTTAAGAGCCAACCTTATCTTTCATCTTTTTTTTATATATGTTTTTAAAAACTTTTTTTTTTTTTTTTTTTTACCGTACGCGTACGGTGCGCGTAATTTTTTAGTTTTTTTTTTTAAAAACACTAAAAATCAATTATCACATTACAAGGTCCTTGAGAGACTACAATTAAAAACTGAAAATGTGATTGTAGAGAAGTAGAAAAAAAGGAACCATGATACTATTGACTTACCATACCCGCTCAAAAAAATATTTATTCATTTGTTTTTTTTAAAAATTGCTTTAAAAATGGTTCTAGGTTTTGAAAATTTTCTATATCAATCTGAAAAAAAGAAAAAAGTATTAATATTTTTTAAAACATTTTATAATACAGTACACATATTTACATATTTATCAAAAAATAATTTTTGCCTTATTTTTGCTGTTTTCAGAATATATTGCATTTCACTATAAATTGTGAAAGCAATTGCATTCATCATTTAACAGCGGGCAAAAAAAAAATAACAATCTCAAAGATTGTATTAAAAAAGCCCAGAATCTCTTTTTACTTAAACTTAACAATATAGAAATGCATAATATTCTAAAAAATATCATCTAATATCAATACTTATTTCTTTAAAATACCGTCTGATATTTTTGTTTCAGAAGTATAATCACAATATTATATCTCAAATAACTCCACAATACATCTGGTTCCATTTTCTTTAGGCCAAATAGGAATTTTAAAATTCTTTTTTGATTAAATTTCCAATGGTAATCCAATAAAATTCTAAAGTTTAATTTGTACAGATCTCACCGATTCTCTGTAACATATTGGTTCCCGAAAGATTTATTAATAATTTATTAAGTCCACAATAGAATTGGTTACCTTTCCGCATGGCCAAATAGTAATTTAAAAAATCTTTTTTGAAAAAATTTCCAATGGCACTCCAATAACATTCCAAAATTTAAATTGTGCAGATGTTACCGATTTTCTCTAAATTTTTGGTTTTCGAAAGTTTCATTAAAAATTAAAAAAGTCCACATTACAATTGGTTATCTTTCCATTAGGCCAAATGATAATTTAAAAAATCTTTATTTTTGAAAATTCCAATGGTAATCCAATAAAATGGTAAAATTGTTTTGTCCAGATCTTGCCAAGTCTCTCTAAAATTTAGGTTTCAGGAAGATTAGATAGGAATTTGCTAAATCAAAAGGCAAACGTTGCTTAAAAACCAATTGGGAATCATTACACAGTGTCCAGCCTTTTTCACATTTAAGATAAACTGTGTAATGTCCAGAAGTAACAGTAGGTCCTTCATGGAAAATTATTGCAACAGTTACAAAAGTTTTCCTGAAATTGATAATTGCTGTCCTGTAAACTTCTTTATTAAAGTATCCAATTTTGAACCATCAGCTCTACATCGTTGCATCATTAAAATTACATACTGTCCGTATTCCTTTAAAATTAACGTTGAAAACATGTCAGATTGACACTCACCGCATTGCATGCTATGATTAGCATCTTTAACTAATTTAGCAAAAGTGACTGTTTTACTCTCTGGCAATGTCAAATAAATAAACCTTTCATTATCAACATTAGAGCCACATATATTATAACAGTTTTCACAACTATGTTCCCATTTATAAGAGAGACCAAATAAATTATCAATTGCAACTTCTTCTTCTTCCAGTACCTGAAGAAAAAACATCAAAAATTCGTGTGCGTCTTGCTGTTCATTTTGAGAAAACTGTGTTCGTCCTGAACATACATCTAAAAGTTTTCTAATTTCAGTAGCACTTTCTATTTTAGTTTTATCAATACTCAGCTTTTCAAAAAGGAGACTCAGCTCAGAACAGAATCTTTTTCCCTGATTTACTATTATCTGCTCTTGCAAACTTTCCAGATAAAATGCAACATTCAGCACTACATTAGCGTAGCAGTTGACACCAGAGCTATTTTCAAAATGACATCCTACAACCTGTTCTTCTTTTTCCTTACTCTTTTTGCTTGCAATTACATCACTCCTCTTTTTTTTCCTCCTCTCTACATCTTCACTACAGATATTCTCATTTCTCCTTTTACGAGAAACTACACGTTTCTCCAACACAGGATACTGACCTAAACGAGGAGCATAGCTTCTTCTTAATCTATTATACTCCTTTACACAATTTGTATCAGCACTAACTTTTGAGTCATCAAAGTCTATCATGAATAAACCTGATAATGTTTTCACTCTTGACAAAGCAACATATGCCATTCCTTCTTTGAACACAGTTGAACCAATGTTCACAAATGCACAATCTACAGTCAATCCTTGAGACTTGTGAATAGTTACAGCATATGCTAGCGAAAACGGAACTGCTTCCTACGTACATATAAGTCTTTCACAAGCATGAAACGAACTGTACAACGACAAATGTCTTTAACTTCTTCTATCTGATCAAATTTTATTTTTAAACATTCAATTCCATCTTTTTTCTGATAATTAATAAAACCCACAACTCTTCCCATAGCTCCATTAACTAAACCTTTTTCAACATCCAAATTTCTCCTTAAAAATACTCTACAGTTCATGCAAACATATAGATTTTTTTCTAATCCAGCTGTTTTGGAAATGTTCTTCTCTAGTGAATCCAATTTATTTTTCAGTGTGCCTGTTAATGTGACAGTAATTCTTCCATCCTCAATTTTGTCCACTGCTTCCAATTTCCTGATCTCTTCCTTTTCCAATTTCAAAAGCTCCTCATTGAATATTGAGCATTCACGTAGAGTTGGCATTAAGCAGATGACACTTTTGTTTTCTGCAATGTTCTTGTATATCTTCTCTGCAACTATTTCTTCCTTTGGAAATAAATTATGTAGCAGCCGACTCTGTAATGCTTTTTTGCCAACTTCAGTGAGTAGTCCAATTCTGATATCTTTCAGAATACTTCCATATTCTTCATCGCTTGCTTGCCTCATATTAGTAGTAAGTTCCTTGTACTCAAAGAAGGACCAAATATTTGTATTTCCGATGCTTCCCAATTACTTCTTCGTGTCTTCATGTGTGACAGTATTAAACACTGGTTGTCCTTTAACTGGAGTAAGTTGCAAAAGATCTCCAAAAACTATGACGTGTTTTCCACCAAATAACATGTCATAGTCTGTCTTCAGAATTTGCTGCATTCTTAAATGCACAAAGGCAAGCATTAAGTTTGAAACCATGCTCACCTCATCAATAATGAGAACTTGCATCTTCTTCAATACTCTTGAAACTTCCAAGGATGCTTCTCCAGTTAGCTTGTTGTATTGTATTTTTTTCTCATGCTCCACTGGTAACATTAGCAAACGATGTAAGGTGATTCCTTTTATGTTATATGCTGCTAACCCAGTTGGAGCAGTAACCACACAAGACAAAGTAGAATCCGTTTTTTGCTGTAGGTAGCTTCTGATGACTTTAATTAGGAAACTTTTTCCAGTTCCAGCTTGTCCGCTTACATACATCCTGATTGGATGAAATGATGTGCATGAGCACTCTTTTTTTTCATGTAGAAATCCGTGATCAATTTTGTTTCTGATCTCTTCATAAATTTGTTGCTGCTCTTCATTCAGTTGTCTTTCCAAATTTTGTAAGTCTATAAATTCTTCTTGAGCTTGATTCATAGCCGTTTCCACTTCATTCATGGCTATTGATGCTTCATTTTCAACGATTGGTTGTCCTAGGGGATCTTGACTGAGTGTTCCTGAACTTTGGCTGTCCTGAGAACTGTCTCTAGCTATTTCTGCTGCAATTGTAGTTTCCTGTTCAATTTCTTCATTTAACATTTGAAGATAACTTGAGAATGTACTGCATTGTATGCTGTCTTTGCAAGCATTAAAAGAATCTTCATAGCTTTGAAATTCTCCCAGTAGTTCATCCTCTGTACGCCATGGTTTAAACAACTGTAAAAGAGCCAAGTAGTAAAATTCCTTCTTGTCAGTAGTGTCGCAACTCAGCTTCCTGTGATTTATCAAACTTCCTTTTGTTTGCTTCACCAAACATCCTTCCTCACCAATGACTTTATATTTTCCATTGTTGATGTCTTCTGCGGCTTTCCGTGAATAAATGTAGTTCTGCAGCACTTCATAGAGACACATGTTCTCCAGATGTTGACTTCTCTTGGGATAATATGTGTCCAACATGTTTGATTTCAAAATATCTGTACTTTCTGGGTCATTCTCGGCCAAATATTCAATTTCTCCAACAGATTTCAGTACCCGATTTCTCATTGCTGCAAGGCCTAAACTTGCCCAAATTATTCTTCTTGATTTCGAGTAGAGACTTGCAGAAGATAACCTATCTGAACATTCGTAGGATCCAATTTCTCGATGCGATAACATCTTCATACTGAAACTGTACAGCTTCTTACTGACAGTCTTCTCGTGAGAAATCTCTTCCCACATTTCCTTCAATTCTGTTTTTTCTGATTTCGTAATGTAAAACGTTACATATCGAGCAACAGCAATGGAATTGTCAGCTACATACTGTATATCCATGTTAGCGTTCCACATGGATAAAATGACTGGTTTGTAGTCATTTATATTTTTTGATTCTTCTTTTCTTTTTAGGTTGTAGGTATTCTTAGGTGATTTTCTTGTGATAGTATGTCTCACAGCTGACATAAAACTGTTGACTCTTCCTTTTGAAAGAACAGGTCTAGGAAATCCAAATCGACATTTAGTGTAGTATTTATCTTTGCTCTTGTATTTCCGTCGACAGTATTTTCCACACCGATGACTTTGGAAACGTAAAACTTGCTCCTTTAACTTTTTCTCTTCTGTGCTTTTTGGTATAGCACATGTTGCATATTCTTCAATGTAAGATAACACTGCTTCATCAGTATCTGTTCCAAACTTTGGGGCATCCTTGATCCACAACAGCATATGAATATGAGGAGCACCTCTTGCCTGGTACTCTTTTCTCCAAAAGAAATCTACTACTTCTCCAAGAGGTGGATTTTTTTTATTGCAGATGAAGGACATCATAGCCTCAAATCTATGATTGAAATATCTGCAAACATTAACCGGATCCAATGAGCACAGTTCTCCTGCTGTCTTGTATTCGATGTTTTTAATGTTTGAATTTGCCTCTCGTAGAAAATCCAGTAAATCATCCCAAGCGTACTCAGCACAGCTTAGGGTAACGAACCATGTTGGTGTTCCTAAATTCTGTAACATGCATTTTAATTCACCATGGCGTCGGTACCAATATTCATTTGTCCCACGCTGACAAGCCATCAGATTGATCAGTTGTGTTTCCAAATGATCATCTCGGTGCTGCACTTTCTCCATAAAATCCTTAGCAGACACATTTTGTAAATGTACTCCACTTTTTAAAATGTGATTTACTGCATAAGACAGTGCAGACAAATCACTTTCAAATAAAAGATGGAACAAATAAGGAATACTTTGTCGAAATCTGGGATCTTCAGCATATAGTCTTGTAGTCCGATACTCAGAAGCTGGAATCTGTTCCGGACGTTCATCGTATCGTCCTCCTTTTCCTTTAGGAAACAGCTGGGGAAAACATCGAGCTTCCAAGCTCTCCTCCCATACACTCACGGGAGTTCCTTTTGCTTTCTTCATCTGAAAGAGATCAATATTGTCTCCCATAACTTCTTTTGAATGAAGAGGATGTATGCTAAAATGTTCATAAATTTCTTCTTCCTTTGACTTGTCCACTTTTTCAATTTGTCCAGTTGGTGTTTCTGTGTCTTCTTGTAAATCTTCTTCTTCTTCTTCTTCTATATAAATTGATTCATACCATTTGTTATTCCTTTTCAAATACAAATTTGCTCTTTGTACTTTCCGCACATCTACCAGCTCCTGCCAAATCTTCTTATTCTTTGTAGGTACACCATTAACCAGAATAATTAATGGTTCAGTTTCCAAAGTATCCGCATCAATAGTTTCCATATTTTTTTTCAAATCCAAGGGCAAATACACCACTCTACCTTTTAAACCTCTCAGTAAATCTGAAGGAGGTAATTTACCAGTTTTGGGCTCCATACGTACTATGGTCTGGAACGGATGAACACATTGAATGAGTATAGACTCATATGTATTTAATTCAGAAAGTTCAGCAGGAATAGCATCCAATTCTAAATTATTATGTACAGCTCTGGTCGGCATTCTATTTTCCTCTAACTTGTTGTAACAGTATTTACAAATACGCTGATCTTCACCCAAATCAAAACAATTTTCAAGAAATATATATGTGGCAAAATCCTTCCACTTATAATTATCTTCATTTTCACTCTTTCTGTAGAGATCAACATTCCTAGTTTGTTTTCTATAATGAGTTCTGCGGCAACAAATACAAGTAAAATTTGGTCTTTCATTAGAGATTATTGCAAATTTTGTTATGTGATCATTAAATGTGTTACTTACAGAGGGTTCTACATTCTCTTCCACTTCTTCCTCATTTACTGTGTCCTTCTCTGCACTGTTTTGTTCAGGACCAAAGTAACAAAACTGAATTTCATCAACAACCTTCTCTACATCTGATACCGTTCCTCGGAACAGAGCCCTATTCAATTCATTTAACTTTATTGCTGGACTTTTAGCAAAATACAACCGTCTCACAAACTTTCTCATTTCAGTATGATGAACAGCCAGCATCCTAAAATGATGGAAAACACTATTACACACTTTTCTAGATAGACAAGCCAGAGAATGACCCTGCAAACCAGTATTCTCTCTCACTCTGCATGGATCCAGACTTTGAAGCACCTTAATCTTCTGTTTTATACTTTTTTTACTATATTCTCTTAGAAACTCACGAAATTTGTCAATAGATTCCTGACGCACAGTGCAAATACTACTACAATTCCAAGTGTACACTGGGGCTTTAGGACGTCTCCCCATAGCCTCATCCGCCATCACTTGTACCTCATCTCTTGGAACCATTATCTCCTTCTCCATTATGCAACCATTTTTCACTTCGTAAGCACGACCTCTGGTGTCAACTGCATGCAGCAAACTATTACTTTGAAAATAGCTCTCTTCATTAAAAAAAGGTTCACTACTTGAACTATGCATCCACTTTCCTAAAAACACTTTACAAAAGTTTGTTCTGTTCACTACTCTTTTCCTTTTGCTATGTGATTTCAGTACATTAACCATTTTGTCTAATGTACGCATCCTATTCAAAATTAAAATGAATAGTTTCCTTTTTAATTCTAATGCCTTTGCTGCAATGGCTTCAATTTCTTTTTTTCTTTTATAAAACTTAGCCTTTTGCTTATATTTCTTCACATCCTTTATCAAATTGGACATAACTCTTCTCTGAAACATTTTTCTACGTATCTCTTTAAACGCTGTTTTTCTGTTTATGTAAATCTTTTCAGTTGCAGAAGGTATATTTGCATTAACTAAATTCTCAATTTTTTCCTGTCCTTTTCTTTTCAAAACATTCTTTCCAGTACAGACATTTTGTACATTTTTCCTTTTTTTGAATATGTTTTTTAGAAATTGTTTTGTCTGCTTACCAGAAGATTTTTTCTTTTTCCCAACATGAGCATCTTCTACTAACTTTGGTCCTCCAGTTGTCTTCAAATATAGGTTTTTTTTGTGGGTTTTTTTAACTCTGGATTTTGTAGGCATCTTAAATTTTGTTCACTGCTCTTCAGCAATACCTGAAAAAAACTAAAAAAAATCCTTTATTTTATTTAAATATATTACTACATTTCTTTTCACAATAGTCACAAAACGAAATTTCTTTGCCAATTTGAAAGCACAGTTACTGCTCTTTTTTTTTGGCAAGTGATAATCACTTTTACAGACTGACACATTATGAATCCACTTTTCAGATTTTTTAAAAAGCCCATGTCCAGACTGCTTTTTCAGACCACCACCATGTGTATCCTGGGTGACTGCCTACACTCCAGCAAGGGCAACCAGCCTTAGTGATGCTGAATGTATTTGCATTACAGACTGAAACCTCAAACCCCACTCGCTTGTAAATACTGTGCATGATTCTACATGGAAAGCAGCTGGGTGTGTGCTAAGAGTCTGCTTCTGCACCAAAAAATCGCTCCCCCTTTTTCCTACTAATGCAACTGTGAAATCACCAGAGCAAAACGCAATAAATCTCTGCCTGTAATTCCTATTTGCACACAGAGTCATGTTTTCACATTAGTCACAAAACGAAATTTCTTTGCCAATTTGAAAGCACACTTACTGCTCTTTTTTTTTGGCAAGTGATAATCACTTTTACAGACTGACACATTGTGAATCCACTTTTCAGATTTTTTAAAAAGCCCATGTCCAGACTGCTTTTTCAGACCACCACCATGTGTATCCTGGGTGACTGCCTACACTCCAGCAAGGGCAACCAGCCTTAGTGATGCTGAATGTATTTGCATTACAGACTGAAACCTCAAACCCCACTCGCTTGTAAATACTGTGCATGATTCTACATGGAAAGCAGCTGGGTGTGTGCTAAGAGTCTGCTTCTGCACCAAAAAATGGCTCCCCCTTTTTCCTACTAATGCAAATATAAAATTACCAGAGTTGTACACAATAAATCTCTGCCTATATTTCCCAACATGTGTAACCTGGGTGACTGCCTACATTCCAGCAAGGGCAACCAGCCTTAGTGATGCTGAATGTATTTGCATTACTGAGTCCAACCTCAAACCCTTAAACTATTCTTTTTTTATACCAATACACCTTAATTTATCGTGAAAACATAGTCCATATTATTTTACATGTTCCTCACATTTAAATTTCTCCCAAAACAGAAAATAATAAACACAACTTCAACAAAAAGAATTACATTTCTATTATTCATTTCTTAATTTACCATATACATCTCCTCTCAAACTCTAAACTCACCTTTAAAATTAGTTAGTTGTGAAAGAAATGTGGCACTCAAACAGCAGATTATCAGAGCCAGGATCTCTGTTCTCTACACCTCTCTCCTCTCAGCAGAACCAGATAATGGCAAAGTTTCCCTCTATTTTTCCACACATATACATGTAAGTTTCAAATCTTAGTGCTTCCCCCTTTTTTTCAAATGTAATCACACATTTCTATTGGTTGAAAACCAACCCTTTTCCAAAAGTACCCTTCCCCCAACTTGACTTCTGCCTAGTACCCTTCCCCCAACTTGACTTCTGCCTGCTACCATAGCAACAGCTCATGGAACACTGCTGTGTGGAGTTAGGTCAGAAGTTCGCCAAACAATGTTTCAATTCCACAGAGCAAGAGTGCTTGACTTTTCAAACCTTACAGCAAATCCATAGTACTGTTCTTTGGTAACACATTTTTCTGTACCAATACAAAACATGCTTCTATAAATTTACACATACAGCCTAGTTTTTAGTGTAGAATGGTATGAAACAGCCAATCAGTTCTTTTTTTTTATAAAAAAATATGTATGCCTCCTTTTCCAAACTGTCTTTCATTTCTTTTTACCATTCTACTGAATTACACCTCCTGAGTGCATCCAGATCTCCTTTGAAGATGTTCACAGTGTGGATTGTAGGACACAGCTATGTCTTCTGGAGTGAAAAGTTTGCAGAGAAAACAGGTATTGTGAGAGACCTTGCTTTGCCAAATGTAGACATTAAATGGATTGGTCAGAGAGGGTTAAAGTGGCACCAATTGATGCCATTGGTGAAATCCTTCATGCAAATCCAACACCCTGACCTCATAATAGTGCACTGTGGTGGCAATGACCTAGGCACTTTGACTGGGGTAGGTCTGGAAATGCTTATGAAGGACACCTTTGCACAACTGTTTTCACTTTTCCCTAAAACTGCCTTTGTGTTTTCCAACATATGCCAAAGGCAAAAATGGGACTGGTCCAATCATTTCTGTCCGCAGATTGACAAAGCAAGAAAGCACGTCAACAAATCTGTTTCTGCTTTCCTCCGTGACTATGGTATGGGTTCCATTTACCACAACAACTTGCGTTACGACATGCAAGACATTTATAGAGGAGATGGTGTGCACTTCAATGATGAAGGGAACAGAGTCTTCCTCTTGAACCTTAGACTCTGCATCGGTACTTACTTGTAGGTACCACTAAAAAATAACTTCATAAACACAACGGCTCTTTTTAGAGCCCCCTAATATCTAAACTCTTAAATCTGCATTTCATTTCTTTTATTTATTTTTTTTGTTACCGTACGCTTACCGTACGCGTACCCCGTGATTTTTTTTAAAATCAATAAATGTTTTCTTTGTACTTTTCTGTCCTTCTTTGACCCCCTCACAAATGTAAGGGGGTCTGTAACTCTCCTCCTTGCCCCCTTTTCTTGTTATCACTCTTTTTTTTCTGAGTGAAACACACGAAATGGCGGCCGCCGCTTCCTGGTTTCAGCCGATTCGAATGTTTACTAAGATCTAAGAGCCAATCAGAATCGCGCTCACGCACACCACCGTACGCGTACGGTAAGCGTACCGTAAGCGTACCGTAAGCTGGCTCAGATATATATATTGATTTAAAGGCTATTTTCTCAGAATCTACTGAACAGATTTACACCAAACCTACAAAAGGCACTTCCTTGACCTGAGGACTACCTCTCTGCCAAATTTCTAGTAATTCTGTTCAGCCGTTCGGGCTGTAGCCCTGTCTAAAGGTCCTATGGAAAAATGCATGGGAAAAACGCGTTTTGGGACCGCCCTTTTATCTCAGCCCCCGCTTGACGAATCCCCCCGAGACTTTCAGGGTAGGAGCGGAGCGTAGCGCCCCACCTATTTTGAGAAATTCGCGAGGATTCGTCGACCGGCGCCAAAGTTATTCAAAATAGAATGTTGCGGATTTCCTATGGAAACGTGGTCCTAACTATAACTACCTACTGGCGACCGCCAGTAGGTAATATATATATATATATATATATATATATATATATATATATATATATATATTCACTGAAAAAACCATAGGTTTCTGGCCTGTTGTAGTTAGAAATTAGCATTTAAAAAACCTTATAAATTCACTGAAAAAAACATAGGTTTCAGGGGCGTTATGGTTAGTTGGACATTTCACTCGTACAAAACCATAGAAATTCCCCCGTTATAGTTAGTTCACCTAACTATAACTCGCGCCCCCGCAATGCACTGCTGATGACCTCACATATTACATCACTCATGACATGGTCAGTGACATCACTGATGACATCTCAAATGACATCACTGATGACATCATCCAGTGATAATTTCATGCATATTCTCACACCCTAATATAACTTTTGATACACCCACTCTAAATTACAGACTGCCATTCTCAAAACCAGACACTCCAACACCAATAACTACATACCTACTCACTGATTCTTAGGTCTACACACACATCCACTCACTCACCCGTTCAGTCACTCATACTTACGGTGACTCAGTACAGGACTATCATATGCATTCATACACCTATATAGACACTCACACTCCGCCACTCATCCGTAGAGGTACTCACACACCTAGTCAGTCATGCAAATAATTAATCACACTGCCATTTACTATACAGTTATACACACACCAGCACACTTACTCATACAAATACTAGCACATTCTTATGCTCTTATACAATCACTGATACAAGCACACCCTCATCCATAGAGCCACTCTCACAATCACACACTCTCACTTATAGCCATTTATATACTCCAACACACATATATACTGCCTTTCACATATGAAGTTGCTCACACATGTACCACTGAGTATACATTCACTCACTAACACACCCATACACACACTCACCCATCCATACAGTTCATCACAGATGCACTCTTGAAACCATGCACCCAGTGAATCACCCACTCACACATCTATGGACAGAGTCACAGACACCCCACCCACGCAAACATTCAGGCACCCATACAGATACTCAGACAACCAATCAATAACCCATATAGGCACTCATGTAGCTATTCACAAACCCATGTAGCCGCTTGCACACCAACAGACAGACGTATACAGACATTCCCACAGTTTAGTCACTAACCCATGCATTCAGTAAGATACGTTTAATCATTCACTTATAGAGTCAGTCACGTACCTACTAAATCATCCATTCAGACACTTGTACACCAACTCGTTCTTCATTACGCCTTTGCCTATATATATTAAACATATTTAAACTTTACAGAAACGCACAGTCACTGGATGATGTAATCAGTGATGTCATTTGAGATGTCATCAGTGATGTCACTGACCATGTCATGAGTGGTGTAATATGTGACATCATCAGCAGTGCATTGCGGGGGTGCGAGTTATAGTTAGCTGAACTAACTATAACGGGGGAATTTCTATGGTTTTGTACG
Organism: Triturus cristatus; assembly: GCF_964204655.1. Classification (NCBI taxonomy): domain Eukaryota; kingdom Metazoa; phylum Chordata; class Amphibia; order Caudata; family Salamandridae; genus Triturus; species Triturus cristatus. The sequence goes on from NC_140579.1 coordinate 904,272,909, forward strand.
AGTGAAATGTCCAACTAACTATAACGCCCCTGAAACCTATGGGTTTTTTTTTGTGAATTTATAAGGTTTTTTAAATGCTAATTTCTAACTATAACAGGCCTGAAACCTATGGTTTTTTCAGTGAATTTCAAAGGTTTTTTAAATGCTAATTTGTAACTATAACGGGCCTGAAACCTATGGTTTTTAAAGTGAATTTCCAAGGTTTTTTAAATGCTAATTCCTAACTATAACTGGCCTGAAACCTATGGTTTTTTCAGTGAATTTCAAAGGTTTTTTAAATGCTAATTCCTAACTATAACGGGCCTGAAACCTATATTGTTTTCAGTGAATATATATATATATATATATTTAAAAAATTGTATAATTTTTAATTTGGAAAACTTTATTCATTTTTTTTATATTACACAATAGTTGCGCATCCTTCTACGTGCATAATCGTAGCCATTTTGAAAATTCGCACTGGGGTCGCGCCTTTGTGTGTTTCTTTATTGTGAATGCACTATGGCTTCAAATTTTGTAGAAGTGGATGCACTTGCAGTGCAGGAGGTGGAAGAGAGACTGCAGCAGAAGAGGAAGAGAAGAGAGAGTATTTTAGTGTTCCGGAGGGACAGAAGAAAGTTAATGCTTCTAAAGTAACATGCATAATTTGCCAAAGAGTGCTGTTCAGAGGGTCTGATAAAAAGTTCTCTTGTGGAACAAGTAGCATGAAAAAACACATGGAAACCATCGATCCAGTACACCTAGCAAGAGAGGAAATGAGGAGGAAAGTTGGATGCTGATAGTCAACAGGACCCCGGTATACCCTCAACTTCTCCAACTCCACCTGCAGCAAGGCCTCAGGACCCCAGTACACCCTCAACTTCTGCAACTCCACCTGCAGCAAGGCCTCATGTTATGCCAGAGTTTTTAAATGCATCTCTCAGTTGCATTAAGTGCGCCACTGAGCTCTGCTTTGGTGAACAATGTATAGACGTGTTCTCTGCTGCTCTGAAAGCGCACAAATGTTATTTTTTTTATAACTTTGCTTTTTATTCTTCAAGAAACCATTTTTTTCATAGTTGTTTTTAAAATAAAAAACGTAAAAAAGGTTAGAAAGATAAAAAATTAAAAAAAAATTGTTCTAAAAAAAACCCCGGTTCTTACGGAACCACATCTACTGTTTAAAAAAAGAAAAATTATCAGAGTGATTGCATGAGAGTATGGACTGCATGGATAGTGCACATGTCATTGTAGCAGTGCATGTGTTAGGGCGTGAGGCATTGTATGAGTACATGGGTAGTGACGGTACGGGCTGGTTGTTTTTAAAATAAAAAACGTAAAAAAGGTTAGAAAAATAAAAAAAAATTAAAAATTGTTCTAAAAAAAAACCCCGGTTCTTACGGAACCACATCTACTGGTTAAAAAAAGAAAAATTATCAGAGTGATTGCATGAGAGTATGGACTGCATGGATAGTGCACATGTTATTGTAGCAGTGCATGTGTTAGGGCATGAGGCATTGCATGAGTTCATGGGTAGTGACTGGATGATTACAATACTGCAAGGAGAATATACGTTGAATTTGCAAGTGCTTGGGTTTTGGCAGAGTGAATGGATAGGTATAGGGTACTGGCTGGGTGACTAGAGGTGTGCATGGGGAGTGACAGTGTATTTGCTGGACTGCATGGGTAGTACCTGGGTAAATGAAGGTGTGAACGAGTAGCGTGTAGATGGTTAGAGGTTTGCATGGATAGTGCACATGTTATTGTAGTAGTGCATGTGTTAGGGTGTGAGGCATTGCATGAGTGCATGGGTAGTGACTGGATGATTAGAGTACTGCAAGGAGAGTGTAGCATGTCCTAATGCCTGAGTAGTTGACAGCAGGGAGAGTTTATAAGTGCTTGTGCTTTGACACAGACTTTAGATAAGGACATGGTTCTTTCAGGATGATTGCAGGGGTGGACAGAGAGTAACAGTCTCATTGGGGCACTGCATGAATACTACCTGGGTTATTGCTAGAGTGAATCAGTAGTCTGCAGGGGGTTACAGGCCTGCATAGGTTGTGCACATTTGACTGTAGCACTGTGTGTCTTAATGACTGAGTTATTGTACAATTCCTCGGATAGTGACTGGATAGTTACAGTGATGGTAGTTGACACCAGGAAGAGTTTATAAGTGCTTGTGTTTTGGGACAGAGATTAGATCAGGACATCCTTCTGTCAGGATGATTGCAGGAGTGGACAGAGTGACAGTCTGATTGGGGCACTACATGAATACTAACTGGCTTATTGCAAGGGTGAATCAGTACTCTGCTGGGGGTTAGAGGCCTGCATAGATTATGCAGATTTGACGGTAGCACTCCATGTCTAAATACCTGAGTTATTGTCCAAATGCATGGACAGTGACTGGATAGTTAGAGGTGCTGGTAGTTGACAGCAGGGAGAGTTTATAAGTGCGTGTGTTTTGGTGTAGTAATTAGATAAATACATAGTTGTGCTGAATGATTACAGTATTGCAAGAAGATCACCTGAGGAAATGCATAACTGCTTGGGTATTGACAGAGGTATTGAATTAGTACATGCTAGTAGAAAATGACTTAAAAACTGCATTATCAGTAACATAGTGATTGCTGGACTGAATGGTTAATACCTGAGGTATTTTAAACATGAATAAGCAGTGAGTAGGTGTTTAAAGGTGTGTATGAATAGTGCCTGGACGAATGTAGTAGTGGATGGATAGTGTTTGGATTACTTAACCTTACCTTTATAGTAGTAGATATCAAAATATTGTAAAATATTTTTGCAGTTGTTTGTTATATTGTAAAGTTAAAAAACTTTTAAACTTTAGAACTAGGATCTGTAAAAGAGAAGAAAAAAAACAGTTATAATATATATTATAATTTTTACAACACAACATAATTTTACCATTATATAAATAATTTAGTTTGCCTTTTTAGCTGTTCTCAGAATATATTGAATTTCACTATTAATAGTGATTTCAATGTTACTCATCACATAACAGCGGGCAAAAAGAAAAACAATCAATAAGATTGTTTAAAAAAACCAAATCTGTGTCAAAAATATTTTCAACATATTCAACTATCTTTGCACATTGCATAAAAACATCCTCAATAACATAGCATATAATACAAGTCTCGCATATATAAAATGCTTCTTTCTAAGAAAATGTTGTCAGTATAATATCAAAGAAGATAAACAATAATTCAATCAACAATTCTCTATAATTTCCATATACTCTAAATGATGTTCTTTAAAATATTTGCTATCAGATTATCTCATAAAAACTGTTTAATTTATATTAATATCCTTCCTGAAGGCCAAATGATATTCCTGAAATCCTTCATACTGAAATTGTCCAAAGTATTGGTATTAATACATATTAACATAGGCCGAATTATGTTCTTAGAACTTTGGCTTAAAAAATATTAAGTATGAATTTGGTAATTCCTTAGGCAAATGATATTTAAAAACCAAATGAGCATCATTACAATATGTCCATCCTTTATTTCATTTTAAAAAGACTGTAATGTCCAGATGTTGTAGAAGGTCCATCGTGGAAAATAATTGCTACTGCTACAAATATTCTTCCTGATATTGATAGTTGACTTGCTACATACATTTTAATTAAAGTTTCCAATTTTCTTCCATCAGCTGTACAACGTTGTATCATTAAAATGATATATTCTCCAAATCTTTCTATAAATAATGTTGATAACATTTCTGATATGCATTGGCTACATTCCATGTTTTGATTTGCTGCTTTAACTAATTTGTTGAAAGACACTGTTTTAGAGTCTGGTATTGTCAAATATATGAATCTCTCAGTGTCTATGTTAGTGGTAGAAGTAAATCTAAAATTTTCACATTCATGTTCCCATTTATAACGAAGTCCAAATAGATTTTCAATTTGTATTCCTTCATCTTCCAATACTGCAAGCATATACATTAGAAATTCCTGAGCATCTTGTTGCACATTCTGTGTAAATTGTGTAGAACCACTACATATATCCAGAAGATTCCAAATATCAGAAACACTTTGGATTATACTTATATCAGTTTTCAATTTTACGAAAATAGAATGCAACAAAAAACAAAACCTTTTTTCTCGATGCTCCATAATTTGCTGTTGCAGATATTCTAGAAAAAATACAACATTTAGCACTACATTAGCATAGCAGTTGATACCTGAACTATTTTCTAACTGATATCCAACAATCTCTTCAATACTCTCCTTGTTCTTTTTGCTTGGAATCTCAACATTATTTTGATTTTTCTTCTCCTTAACTTCACTACAGATATTCTCATATCTCCATTTTCGACCAACTACGCGCTTTTCATAAACAGGATATTCACCTAAATTGGGAGCATATAGTCTTCTTAACCGATTATACTCTCTTACACAATTTGAATCTGCACTAATCTTTCTCTCATCAAAATCAATCAAATACAATCCAGATAAAGTTCTGACTCGGGACAAAGCAACATGTGCCATACCCTCTTTAAATACAGTACTTCCAATGTTTACCAAAGCACTGTCTACACTTAAACCTTGAGATTTATGAATAGTAACTGCATATTCCAACGAAAGAGGAAACTGTTTCCTACGAACATACAAATCTTTAACTAGCAAAAAACGAGCAGAACAACGAGCAATTTGCTTTACTTCTTCAATCTGATCAAATTTGATTTTCAAAGATTCAATCCAATCTCTTTTTTGATAATTGACAAATTCAACCACTTTTCCCATTGCTCCATTTACCTTTTTCCACATTCAAATTACGCCGTAAAATGACCCGACAGTTTACACATACATATCATTTTGTTTCTAAACCAGCAGTTTTAGATATAGATTTTTCTAAAGAATCCAATTTTGTTTGTAATTTTTCTGTTCAAATAATAGTAACTCCTTCATGCTCTATTTTATCAATGGCTTCCATTTTTAGTATTTGTTCATTTTCCAGCTTTAAAAGTTCTTCATTGAATGTAGAACACTCTCGCAGTGTTGGCATGAGGCAGATTATACATTTATTTTCTGCAATTTTTTTTGTATATTTTTGCAGGAACTATATTTTCATTGAGAAACAAGTTGGTAAGTAGCCGACTTTGCAAAGTTTGTTTGCCATGTTCTGTCAATACTCCAATTCTTACATCTTGAAGAATGGTTCCATAATCTTCATCACTTGCTTGTCCCATATTTTTAATGAGTTCTTTGTACTCAAAATATGACCAAATGTTAACGTTTCCAACACTTCCCAAATACTTTCTGGTTTCTTCGTGCACAAGCGTCTTAAATACTGGTTGCCCTTTTACAGGAGTAAGTTGCAGTAGATCACTAAAACTATCACATGTTTTCCACCAAATATGACATCGTATTCGGTTTTTAAAATTTGCTGCATTCTTAAATGTACAAAGGCAAGCATTAAGTTTGAGACCATGCTCACCTCATCAATAATCAGAAGTTTCATTTTCTTTAGCACTCTTGAAACTTCATAACAAGCTTCTCCATATAGCTTGTGATATTTCAATTTATTTTCATGTTCCACAGGTAGCATTAGTAAACGATGTAATGTAATTCCTTTAATGTTGTATGCTGTTAATCCAGTGGGAGCAGTTACAACACAAGACAAATCTGAGTCTGTTATTTTCTGTAGATAACTGGTCAAAACTTTAATTAAGAAATTTTTTGCCTGTACCAGCTTGACCACTTACATACATTCGGATAGGTTGAAATTATGTGCATGTGCATTCTTTCTTTTCATGAAGAAGACCATGGTCGATCTGTTTCACTTGCTGATATATTTCTCTCTGTTCATTATTTAGTTGTTCTTCCAAGATTCCCAAGTCCATCATATCTTCTGGAGCTTGATGCATTGCTGTTTCCACTTCACTCATGGCGATGGCTGCTTCATTTTCAAGAATCGGTTGTCCTAGTGGATCCTGACTCAGTGGAGCAGAACTTTGACTATCTTGAGAACTATCTCTAGCAATCTCAGCTGCAATAGTAGCTTCTTGATCGATTTCTTCATTCAACATTTTCAGATAATTTGCAAAAACTGTGCATTCAATGCTATCTTTACATGCATTGAAAGAATCTTCATAGCACTCAAAATCTCCAAGTAATTCTAGTTCTGTACGGCAAGGCTTGGAGAGTTGCAAAAGTGCTAAATAGTAAAATTCTCTTTTATCAGGAGTATCACAACTCAGTTTCCTGTGATTAATCAGATTTCCTTTACTATGTTTCACCAAACATCCTTCTGAACCAATCACTGCATATTTTCCTTCATTTATGTTTTCTGTAGTATTTTTCTTAAAACTGTAAAATTGCAGCACTTCATAGAGACATATTTTCTCAAGATGACGACTTCTATTTGGATAGTATGTATCCAACAATTTTTTTTTCAGAATATCTGTACTTCCCGGTTCATTTATTGCTAAATATTCGAATTCTTGTATAGGTTTAAGTACTCAATTTCGCGTTGCAGCAAGACCTAGACTCACCCAAATGATGCTTCTTGACTTTGAATATAAACTTGCAGACGACAACCGATCCGAGCATTCGTACGCTCCAATCTCTCGATGGGATAACATCTTCAAACTAAAACTAAACAATTTCTTACTAAGACTCTTCTCGTGGGAAATTTCTTGCCACATTTCTTTTAACTCCGTCTTTTCTAATTTTGTTATGTATGATGTTACATACCGAGCCACAGCAATGGAATTATCCGCAACATACTGGATATCCATATTAGCATTCTACATTGACAGTATAACTGGATTATAATCATTAATATACTTTGATTCTTCACTTCTTTTCAAATTGTAAGTATTTTTGGGTGATTTTCTAGTGATGGTATGTCTCACTGCTGACATGAAACTGTTCACTCTTCCTTTGGATATTACTGGATGTGGAAATCCAAAACGATATTTGGTATAAAACTTTTCCTTCGACTTGTTTTTCCGTCGACAGTATTTCCCACATCAATGACTTTGGAATCGAAACACTTGTTGCCTTAAGTTGTTTTCTTCTGTTCTTTTAGGTATAGCACATGTAACAATCTTCAATAAAAGATAAAACAGTGTCATCCGAATCAGTTCCAAATTTGGGTGCATCCTTGATCCATAAAAGCATATGTATATGAGGAGCACCTCTAGCTTGATACTCCTTTCTCCCCAAAAAATCAATAACTTCTCCAAGAGGTGGATTCTTTTTGTTGCAGATAAAAGACATCATAGCTTCAAACCCATGATTGAATTATCTGCATATATTTACAGGATCCAAAGAACACAGTTCTCCAGGAGTCCTGAATTCAATGTTTTTAATATTTGAATTAGCTTCTCGAAGAAATTGAAGTAAATCATCCCATGTGTATTAAGCACAGCTTAGGGTAACAAACCACGTTGGAGTTCCTAAATTCCTTAGCAAGTATTTAAGTTCTCCCTGACGACGATATCAATACTCATTAGTACCAAGCTGACATGCCATCAAATTAATCAGTTGAGATTCTAAATGATCATCTCTCTGATGTACTTTTTCCATACATTTCTTTGCAGAAACATTTCGAAGATGTACTCCTGTTTTTAATATGTGGATGACTGCATATGAAAGTCCAGACAAGTACCTCTCAAACAAAAGATGAAATATATATGGGATACATTGTCGAAATCTAGGATCTTCTGCATACAATATTGTTGTCCGATATTCTGATGCAGGAATCTGTATTGATCGTTCGTCATATCGTCCACATTTTCCAGTTGGGAACAGTTGGGGAAAACAACGAGCTTCCAAACTTTTTTCCCAAACACTCAAGGGATTCCCCTTCACTTTCTTCATTTGGAATAATTCAATAGTATTCCCCAACACTTCTTTAGAATGTAAAGAATGTACACTATAATGTTCATATATTTCTTCACTTTTAGACCTATCCACTTTCTAAATTTGACCACTTGACATTTCACTAACATCTCCTAAAAGTATTTCTTCTTCTTCCACATACACATTCTTGTAGTAATCATTTTTTTATAAGATACAATGTTGCCTATGCACTTTCCTGACATCCACTAATTCCTGCCAGATTTCCTTACTCTTAGTAGGAACACCATTCACTAGAATAATTAATGGTTCAGTTTCCCCTTTCTCTACACCAATAGTTTCAATACTTTTCTTTAAATCTAGAGGTACATATACAACTCTTCCTTTTAATCCTCTCTGTAAATCTGTGGGAGGCAATTTACCTGTTTTAGGCTCCATATGAACAATAGCCTGAAACAGGTGCACAGATTGAATCAGAATAGACTCATACGTGTTTAAATCCATCCGTTCTTGAGGAATAGCTACCAACTCCAGATCATTATGGACAGCTCTTCCAGCCATTTTATTATCGTTTAATTTGTTATAACAATATTTACATATACGTTGATTAGTACCTAAATCAAAGCAATCCTCTACCAACAAATAAGTTGCAAATCCCTTCCACTTATCTTTATTTTATTTTTCACTTTTTAAATACAGATCAACAGTCCTAGTCTGATTCTTATAGTGAGTTCGTCGACAACAAATACAAGTATAATTTGGCCTTTCACACGAAATTACCCTAAACTTTGTAATTTCTTCTTCAAATTTCTCTGTACTAATCTTTTCCACGTTTTCTTCAACGCCTACTTCTATCAATGTCTCACTTTGTCTACTCTCATCTTCAGGACCAACGTAACAAAACTCTATTTCATCACAAACGTTTTTTACATCTGATACTGAGCCATGCACAAGAGCACTGTTTAATTCATTAAAAAATATTGCTGGACTTTTTGCGTAATACAATCTTCTGACTAACTTCCGCATTTGAGAATGATGTACTGCTAACATTCTAAAATGAAAAACACTTTGACATACTTTTCTAGAAAGACAAGCCAGAGAATGAGCTTGCAAACCAGTATTTGTCAATCATTGACTGTAGCACTGCGTGTCTTCATGCCTGAGTCATTCTACAAGTGCATGGATACTGAGTGGATAGTTAGAGTGCTGGTAGTTGACAGCAGGGAGAGTTTATAAGTGCTTGTGTTTTGATACAGAGATTAGGTAAGGGCATGCTTCGGTCAGGATGATTGCAGGAGTGAACAGAGAGTCACAGTCTGATTGGGGCACCAAATAAATACTACCTGGCTTATTGCACGGGTGAATCAGTACTCTTCTGGGGGTTAGGGCCTGCATACATTGCGCACATTTGACTGTAGCACTGCGTGTCTTAATGCCTGAGTCATTCTACAAGTGCATGGATACTGAGTGGATAGTTAGAGTGGTAGTAGTTGACAGCAGCGAGAGTTTATACGTGCTTGTGTGTTGGCACAGATTAGATAAGGACAACCTTCTGTCAGGATGATTTTTTTTTTTTTTCCTCATACATGGCTTTCAACCAATGGCTGGAAACAGGTGCCTGCTAACTAGGATGACAATTTCTGCACCTTCACCCAGACAGCCAAGGCCTTATTAAACTACGTGTCTGGAGATATGTATAACTGTCCGAACTCCAGCAGTGTTCGATATGCCTTAATCATTGGACAATTATAGCTCTTATTTTATGCATTAAAAAAAGGGATCTCCTTTACTTATCGAGACATTGAGGTCATATCCCATATTAGTTTCCACATTTTGATTCGCTTAGATGAACCTTTATTACAGTCTAATCTACAAGTGCTTTTAACGTATGCAATCCATTCTCTTAATGAGGGTGGTGCTTGCGTTACCCATTTTGTACATATTTTGTACATATCAATGCAAATAAGAGATGTGCTTGAGAGGTGTTAGCTATGTAATTTATACTGCTTTTGTGTCTTATGCCAAAAATAACAAGGTTGAGGCTTACCTGAACTTCAAAGCCTAGAGTTGTGGAGACAAAATCACCCACCTCTCGCCAGAAGGTCTGGATTACCGGACACTGCCATAGCATATGAACATCATCCGCATTTTCCAACTCGCACTTAGGGCAGTATCTTCTCGTACTTCCACCCAATTTAGCCAATTTTTTGGGAGACCAATAGGCTCTGTATAAGGTAAAGAGATGATTCCTTCTTAAAGGTGCAGAACGAATATTTAACCTAAGTGCTGCGTATGAAACTTGCCATAAGATGTCGATGCCCGCGTCTTGCATGTCCGATCTCCATAACTCCTCTGGTGCTGGCAGTTTACTGTCATCTGCTTCCACTAGCATCCAGTACCACTTGGACGCTTCCTTTTTAAGTTCTGAGTCTTTCACGAATTCACCCTCCCATTCTGAGTCTGGACTGAGTTGACGCTCATTCCGGATCCAACTTGCCAGTTGAAAATGTTTAAATTATGACACAGTATGATTTGTTTTTGATGCAAGTACATCCCAGGAGATAAGAGAGTCTCCTTCAATTAGTTCTCCCCAAGTTGTTACACCTGCCCTCAATAAAGGGAGGGCTAAAATATCCAAGAGACAATCTGGGGTACCTGGTGAATTCCAGATTGGGGCTTTACTACTATAATACAAGATTCCCATAACTCGTTTAATTTGTACCCAAATCTCACCGGCAGCTTTCAATACTTTAAATCTAACTTTTTAAAAGTATTTGGGATGGCCATATTTGAATAGAAAGAAATTACCTTCCTCTGGAAGGTTCTTTTTCAATGCTTGCAAATGTGGCATAGAATTCTGGATGTTACCTAATGAAAGATTTCTGGTATTTTTAAAAAAGAAAGCCCAGTGGTATAGTTTGAAATCCGGCAGAGTGATTCCCCCTTGCACTTTATTTTTATGTAGTTTTTTCCATGCTCTTCTTGCTGCTTTGTTTTTCCATACAAAAATCACTTTGTAGTTTCTGCAACCATTCTGATTTAAAATGTAATGGTAAAGCATTGTAAATAAACGTAAACTTTGGGAGAATCATCATTTTCATCAAGTTTATTCTACCCAGTATAGATAGTGGAAGATACATCCATGATTCTAGCTCTTGGTTTCCAGGTGAAGCTTCTTAAAATTGATAAACGCTATACTATCCAAATCCTTAGTTACCTTGATTCCCAAGTACCTAATCTCTGGTTTTTCTAATTGCGCATTTATTGGGCAATTCCAGGTCATAGTTTCCGTTTTATCTTTATTTACTAGATATCCAGATATTTCTACGAATTTTTCCATTAATTCCATTATACGTGGCATTGCGGTTCCTGGATTCGGTGTATAAACCATCAAGTCATCTGCATCCAGGGCAGTTTTTATTTCCCAGTCAAAATATCTAAATGGGATGATCCCAGTATCAGATCCTATTCTTCTAGCCAACGGCACTATATACATGTTGAATAATAGAGGGGACAGAGGGCAGCCTTGTCGTGTCCCACGACCTATTTTAATTTTGCGTGAGAGTACACCATTTATCCTTGCTGTTGGTGATTCATAAATAGATTTTATAGCATTTAAGAAGTTATCCCCCAGATTATTTTGTTTTATAACTCCATATAAGTAATGCCATTTTACCCTGTCGAATGCTTTAGCAGCATCTATCATTATTACCGTTAATGGCGTTTTTGTGGTATTGGCTATATCAATGGCTGTAATTAGTTCATGTGTTAAATCCTTTAGCTGTCTGTTTTTCATAAAACCCTTTTGACTATGGTGTATAATGTTACCCAATACCTTCCCCAACCTTATTGCTAAAATTTGTGAACATTTTTTGTAATCACTATTTAATAATGAAATTGGCCTGTATGACTCACATTTTAGTGAGTCTTTCCCAGGCTTTAATATCAAAGTGATTACCGCCTCGTACCATGAAGGCGGAGTGGGAGCATGATGTATATATATATGTTATTAAATACATTTTGTAGAAGAGGGGCTAGTATCTCATTTAAAATGTTATAAATTTCATTGGGGAGACCATCTGGTCCCGCGGCTTTTCCCTTCTTTAAGTTGGAAATTGCTCTTTCTATCTCTGAGATAGTGATTTTCTGATTTAAAATTTCTTGCTGTTCTATATTTATAGCAGGTAGGGGATGCTGTTTCAGCCACTGATCTATGTTTAATTGTAAGTCTCTTTTCTCCTCCGTATATAACTCTTGAAAAAAATTGCTGAAAGCCTTACCTATGCTATCGTTATCCTCGCAGAGTTTGTGGGTAACTCCTTCTTTTATTTTCTAATCTCACCTCTCAACTGATCATGCTTTACCTTCTATGCAAGGAGTTTCCCACAACCTTCCCCATATTCATAATGGGCCAATTTACTGGCTTCCCAGCGTTCTTTAATCTTCCCTTCCAGATGTTCTACCAATTGAGCTTTGGCCTCATTTAACTTATTCTGAAATTCTGGTCTTTTGATGATATTTCGACAGCTTATAAGGTTTTCTTGTGCTATTTTAATCTTTTCTTCATATGTTTTAATAGTTTTTTTTCTTCTTTCCTGTGAAAAGCAGCGTGGCTTATCAGTCTCCCCCGCAAGTAGGCTTTGAAGGTGTCCCAAACTATATATAATGGTGCTGAATTTAGATTGATCTAAAAAAAACTCAGTCACTTCTTTCTTTAATATAGTCCCAATTTCATGTTTACCCAAGAGCGTTCTGTCTAGAGTCCATCTTCGATCCATTACCTTACCCCTCATTAACATTTCTAAGCTCACTGCAGCATGATCTGATAAATGTTCTGGTTGGTGAGTAACCCTAATGTTCCTCTCTCTTAATCTTTCACTTACCAAAATTAGATCAATTCTTGAAGCGTGTGAATATTTTTTATTTTGGTATGTGAATTCTCTTTTATTTCCTGCAGTGAGCCTCCATATGTCCACTAAGCCTAGATTCTTTGTCAATTGGTAAACACTTTTTCTCATTTTTGGAGCTCTTATAATATGTTGTGAGGACGATCTATCAAGTAATGGATCCATTAAGATGTTAAAATCCACTGCCATAATTATGTTATATCTAGTATCTAATAGATGTCTATATAATTCATTTAGAGGTGAAGGGTAATCTACATTCGGACCATAGTATCCGACCAGCGTGAGACCTAATTCATCTATTTTAACATTCACAATTACCCATCTCCCCCCTTTGTCTACCTTACAATCCTCAATCTTAATGTTTGCCTGTTTTTAAAATAATATAGCCACTCCCTTAACATTACATGATTGCAAAGTGCATACCATATGAGCTATCCATTTATTTTTTTTAAGAATGTTTCCCCATTCCTCTTCCCGTAAATGTGTTTCTTGCAGTATAATTATGTCATTGTCAAGCATTATGATTAATTCTAGAATCTTTCTTCTTCTTCTCTTATGTACTCTCAACCCATTAACATTCCATGATATTATTTTAAGGTTATTCATTTTTTTCTGCCCCCTTGTCCTTACTCTTAGTGTTTAAGACCTCTTTCTTTTGCTGTCTAGCTATGCCATGTATGAGGATGATTTTTTTTAATTTTCTCCCCAGATGCTCCCCACCCAGTGCTGCTATTTACAAGTGAAAATGTGTGTTTTTTTTGTGTCCCTCGTGCCACCCTGGGGAACCCTCCCTTCTTCCATGTGGGGTATCGCATTGCACCCCCTTAGAGCCCCGGCGTTCCTTACTTTTTTAAGCCTGTGTGTCTTTTTGACTTTTTATCTGGACTTTTAGGTTCTCAACCACACTGACTTCCCTAAAGTTATGCATTTTATTCTTCCACATGACTTTCAATGTGGCTGGGAATTTTAATTGCGCTTTTGCCCCTAATGTCTCAAGGGTTTTGATGTGTTTTCCTAACTCCCATTGTCGAGTTAGTGTAGTGTTGGCTATGTCTGACCTTATAGAATAAGACCAATCGTCTTTTTGAAATACCTTTGCTTTAAGAGCTGCCAATAGAATTGCCTCTTTGATAACATAGGTACAGAAATTCACCAATATTTTTCTTGGTTTATCCCTTTTTGGGTCTCGTCTAAAGGGTTCTCTATGTTATCGCTGTATATCTTGTTCAAGGTCTGTAGGAAGGTGGAATCTGACTATATGGTTGCCCCCAACTTTTTGCCTGGTATTTGAATGGTTTTTGACTAGTCTGGCTGGGATCCTGCTATCCAGGACCCCAGCCTATCTGCTTCCTCCCTAAAACTGATGTGAGTACCCTAGGTACATTCCAATTGGATACTGAGGACACCCTACCAGCACCTTGTAGATGGTACCCTAGGTACCCAGGGCATGGGTCCCTCAGAGGCCTATCAGGGGCTGCAGCACTTATTGTGCCACCCCTGGGACATCCATACCAAATGACACCACCAGACCACTACTATAGTCTGGGCCAGGTGGTACTTGCACTCCTTACAGGGATATAGGTATTCTGTATCCCACCTAATACAACACATATATCCTCATAGGTCACCCCTAGAGCAGGCCTTGCTAATCCTACAAGACAGGGTGCTGAGATATGTGTGAGGGGGACCCCTACCTGAGTAGGGCCCCTCTGCAACCTTCGTAAAATCATTACTGGGTTGTTTGTAGTGTAGCCATACCATATACTCTTAACCGCATTATAAGTATATCGCGATAGCGTGATAACTTGAGAATGGCTACACAGAACCATATCGTGTTTGGTGTCAAACATGTAGGAATCATACCCCCAATCCAGCCATGGGACTGAGGGCATGATTCCCCCCTGCTAGAGGGGCGATATGGGAAAAGCGGCAGAATTTAGACATCAATTTAAAAGTGCACGCGAAGTACAAAATGGATGCTACCCGCCACCCACACGACTCTGGCTGCCTGTTGCTGGGCAGAACTCCAGCCACGGCAGCTGGACAATAGGGATCCTGTTGCAGGGAGGTGTTCCCACCTCCCCAGACAGACTATGTGGATTGGAACTGGGTGGGTGCACCATAGGATGCCTTTCAGAGTTGCACGTAGGCTTCTCCAGTGCCTACATTCTGCATACACCACCTGGAACCGGTTCAGGGGCATCCTGTCCCCTGACCTGGCGGGAAACACACAAAAGGGGAGAGGGTGTAGCCACCCTTTCCCGCATGACCTCCCATTGGTGGACCCTGATCTGGACACCCCCCTAATCTTTGGATAAAGGTGAATACTGGGTCCCCAGAGCCTCAGATTATTCTTGAACTTCACAGTCTTGACCTTCGACTTACTGCCGCCCAGATACCTGAAGAAATCTCCCTTGGGGTAAAGGAGTTACCCCCCTGCTTGGCAGGCACCTGAAACACTGCAAGTGACCCAGTTGGAACCTCGCTTCTCCTTCGGACATCGACAATTCTTTCCTACCTTCAGGTGGGTTTCCAAGCATCCCAGAGGCCAGTGAGTGTGCACAGCAAAGCTCTGCACTGTAGACCCCGTGGGTGCCGAGATCCCCAATACCCCAGGACACCGGCCACCTCTTGCACAGCACCCGACCCCGACGGGTGGGGAAGTTGTGCTTTGGCCCATTATTGAGCCAACCTCTCAGCAGCATCTGTGCCAAAGATCGACACCCTAGCCCGCTCCGGCAACCCGTGGGTGCACCTTTACGCACGCCAAATTGCTGCCTTCTGCGGTCCCTTGTCTCTCGACTTGTGGACCCTAGCGGAGAACAATCCTCAATTCCAAGAGTTCTCCTGGTTGCTCCGGGCCTGCTCTTCAGTCTCCTTGCTGGAGACCTTGCTCAGACCTCGTGGGTCTGCACCAGTAGCTGCTTTGTGTTTCTTGCATGGGTTGCGGTTGCCAAGGCTTAGTGGATCCAATCTGGACACTAACACCGCAGCAACCCTCATCGTTTGTAGGATAGTCGCCTTTCAGAAGCTGGCCTTCCTTGAAGCCTCCTGGACCCCGTGGCTAATGATTCAAGCTACACCTCTTCCACCTGGAAGCACCCAACATTGAAGGGCTCCTTCTCTTGAGCCCCCTGGTCACTGTGCCGTGACCAAGACTCTGTCCCCTCTGCTTTCAGGTCCTTCTCTACAAGATCTACATTTTCATTCTTCACGACAACGACGACCCTTGTGGCTAGCAGCAGATCTTCACGTTTTGCCATTGAAAATCAGCCCGCGACCCGACATCGAAAATTACCTATGCACCCGGCTTCCCTGGGGCAGGTAACAGTGGTACCTCGGTACTCTCGTGGGTGTGGGCCCTTCAAAAGCTTAACTCTAAGGTGTTGAACTGGAACTCCTGCTAGAAGTGTTTTTAAACTTGTAAATTTCAACCTCGACATTCTCCATAGGCTATAATAGAGATCCCGACAGTAACTTCAGTCACTGCACGCGTCTCCCGTGGGTCCCCTTCCTCACTACCTTGAGTGGTTTTAACAAGGGGCCAACGACCCTATATGCCCTAGGCATTGTCTGTAGAATTGTCGTGGTTCTTATACCACTTTTTTTATATATGGTTTGGTTCCCCCCTGGGGCCTTGTGATTCCAGTGCTATTTATTGTAACTATCAATGCTTGCTTGAATTGTATCTTCACCTCTAGCCTCATAAAGAGACTAGTGGGGTTATTCCTAGAATAAATACATATATTTTATATATATACCTGTGTGGACTACTTTTTAATTTGGTTATTCAAGAGGTTATCTATGGTAAAACAATAAGCTTAACACTCCTTCAAGACTTAGCCTGAAGGCTGCTCTCCACAGCTACCACTAGGATAGCTTTCTTTAAAGGTTGTCTTTAACCTATCACCTTAAGAGTCAAATCGGACTGGTGCAAGGTGGCCACTTTAACTAGTGAACAGCATATTCCAGGCCAACTTCTCACAAGGTCCCAGGTTTGAAATTCTGGCATGGCTTCCTTAATGATAGTCACAACAAAGTTTTTCAAGTGCCCCGTCTCCACGCCTTCCGGGACACTTAAGAGCCTTTAATTTGTTGCGTCTAAGGTTGTTTTCTAACACCTCTAACTTATCCTTAGTCTCTTTCTCACTGAGTTTTAATGTTTTGATTTCCTTTTGGTTATTTTTTACCTCCTCTTGTAGTTCCTCAAAAGCTGTCTCCATTGTTGTTAATCTTGCTGTTATGTCGGCCATTTTGATTTCAAGATTTGTACATGATTCCTGTATTTTAATTTGATTATTTTCCGATATGGCTAATTTCTCTTTTATCTCCCTGAAGAGTTGTGATAGTAGTGAGCTTACGTGTATAGAGCTTCCTTTTGTTTGCCCATCAGGGGGATATTCTAAATGTGTATTAATCTTAGAAATATTTAAATTATGTTCACTTTCAATCGAACCACATGACAAGTGTTCCTCCAGGGGCGTGCCTATGTCCTCTACATCCTGCTTTTCATGTTGTTCTAAAATAGAATATCTATTTGAGGTAGTTAAACTGGTATCCACTATTTGTTTTCCCACCTCCATGGTTGCCATGTTTTCTGTAAAAACTTTAGTTGCTTTAAACTTCAACTTTAAACTTCAACAATATCGGAGTATTTGAAGGGTCTTTTTCTTTTAATTTAAAAAATGACCTTAGGGATGGAGTGATTTTCGGATTCCCTGTATAGTTTTTATTTTGATGTTACCATAACAGGGGAGACGCAAGTTGGAACTGTATCGCCAGCTCTCCCCTTATTCTTATCAGTGCTCCCTTCTTCTCCCTCAACTAATAACTGTATACACTCTTCATTCCTCAAGGCGTATCTGTTTTTTTATCAATTTCAAATTTCCATGTAAAAGCCCCTCCTTGAAAGAAACATTTGTATGGTTGTGATTAAATATTCTATTAGTCAGCTCTAGTATCTCAGGTGTCTTGTCTATCTTATCTGACCAATCTATGCTGCCTTGTTGTGACTAGGCCTGTGTCTTTTCTCCCCCCTCTATCTCGCCAGGCCCAGAGATAGAAGAACATTTTTTTTTCTTTCTAGAATGAATCCTGCCCTTTTTGGGGATCATATGGTGGTCCACAAAGTGCCTCAAATGGTCTTCTTTGGCGTTATGTTGGGTAATTTTAGATTTAGATACCCCCAAACATCCAATCTGAGTTTTAGACAGCACACCCCTCTGGCTTCTCAGCCTCTCTCCCTCACCTCTCCGCTCACGCACAGTCTTTCCCCTCTGACCTCTTATCCGTGTCCAAGTCCGCTCCGCTCTTTGCTCGTTTCCTCCACAGATCTCTCTGCACTGTTTTTCTCTGTCTCCCATAACCCGGAAGGGAAGACGTGCCACTGCGAGTCGGCTCCTCCACAACAGTTGAGCTGCACGCCACCAGGAAAACCCCAAAACGAGTGTAGTAGCTGCCGCGGGTGAAGCCGCACACACAGAGTTCACTGCTGCTGTGCTAGGATCAGGTTTTGAGGAGAGATACTCACGCCGCCATGAACCAACACCACAAATCGCCCTCAGCGCCTTCGGCGGCTTCTCTGGTGAGTTGAATCCCACTACGCACATGAGAGGAAGAAAACACATCCAATATCCACTGTAATGACAAGTCAGGGTCAAACCCAATATTTCTGCAGGTTTTTTAGCGCCTATCCGTTATATCCGTTATATTGTGTCTCGGAACGCCGGAGCTCCGCGACCGTACCGCTAGTCGGCTGCCATGTTCCCCCTGCTTCAATAAATATACATACAAGTATATAAATATAATTTAAACAAATACATGACTCATGACATACTATCTACTTAAGGAGATAACTACTACATACCAGAAATAATGAAATCTACTGACTTTCTTTTGAGCTGCATATTGTCCATTAAATCTAGAAATATGCAACATCATCAAACTGTACCTCTCAGACTTAATGAAGAAGAGTAATAAAGACCAATTTTTTATGAGGATTTTTAAAAGTGCACAATCTGTACAAACTAATAACAGAATCATAATTATTAACACCTTATTTGATCATCATGCAAACAGCACGATTGTACCTCCTTTTTCCAAACTATCTATAATAATACAATATTTTAAAACTATACCTTTTTACACAGAAGAAATAATCATGCTACACCTTATATGAATATTTTAGAAAATACACATTCTTACTACATATTTAACCAATTAATAGTAAATAAGAGCCTTCATTCAACTATACCTTTCAACACACTTAAAAATATAAATATTACTGTACAAACTGTTTTTAAACCAACTTCAAGTACAATAAAAATAATCCCAATATACATCTCTGCATTTAATTATGTATTTCATAGAACACAGTTTCATAAAATTGTCAAATCTTTTTTAAATAAATCTAAAAAATATGTAACTCACCTATTTAAAAAATGTGTTGAATACAAAATCTCACACACTCAGTCAGGATTTTCTTTTTCACACAGAGACTGTAGATCAACACACTCTGCAAGGTTGAACCAGTATTGGCAAACTTTCCCTCTATTGTTCCATAAGCAACAAATGGCATTGCTTCCCAGTGTTTTTCAAATTGAAAAAAGAATTTCCATTGGTCATAGAGAATAATACTTTTCAACTGACCTCTTCACCCCTTGTCCCTAATGTCAGTTTCCATAGCAACAGGTCATGCAACATTCAACTTAGCTGCCAGGTCACAAGTTCACCACACAATGTTGCAAATGACAACAGCAGGTGTGGTTGGCTTTGCAATGCTTGCCCGTATCCTTTCTACTGTACCTTTCCAACATATGTTAATAACCAATAAGAAACATGCTTTGAAAACAAAGTAAAATGCACCCTATATTTCAAAGTAGAGTGTTCTTAAACAGCCAATCAAATGTCTACTTTCTTCAAAACAGTATCTTGTCCACCATTTTAGATAGATTTTATTCTTCCACCTGCCTACCTCAGCTGCAGACATCTTCTGATTACCAACAGAAATCCCTTCAAGATGCTTTTTGTGTGGATTATTGGACACAGCTATGTTTTCTGGTGCAAAAGGTATGCTGAAAGCAGAGGTATTGACAAAGACCTAGCTTTGCAAAATGTAGACATTAAATGGATTGGACAGAGAGGATTTAAGTGCACCAATTGATGCCATTGGTTAAATCCTTTTTGCATCTCCAACCACCTGACCTCATGATTGTGCACTGTGGTGGCAATGACCTAGGCACATTGACTGGGGTAGGTCTGGAAATGCTAATGAAGGACACCTTTGCAGAATTGATGTTGTTTTTCCCCCAAACTGCCTTTGTGTACTCTAACATATGCCAAAGACAGAAATGGAAGAGGCCCTTTCAATTTTGTCCACAGATTGAGAAAGATAGTAAAAATGTTAATAAAGCTGTTTCTGCTTATCTCAAAGAACGTAGTATGGGGTCCATATAAAACAACAATCTATGTTTTAATATGGATGGCATCTACTGGACTGATGGTGTACATTTCACAGATAAGGGAATCAGAGTCCTTCTCAACAACTTAAGAGTCTGCATCGGCACTTACATGTAGCTACAAAAATCTCCCAAAAAACACAAGGGCTCTTTTTAGAGCCACCCAATATCCTAAAATATAACCTAGGTTTATATGAATTTTTAAAAAATATTTTTGCTTGGAGCAGCGCACCCAGTGCGAATTGGAGTCGTGTACCCCTCACGTGCACACTAGGGGGACACGCTGAGCACCGCGCTAGGTACGCGACTCCTAATTTTTCCGTAAAAAAAAAACCCGGCTCATACCATTAATTTCTATGCGGGATAGGGTCCCTGGGGCCTATGTAATACATTGGGGACCGTGAGGGGAGCCCCAATGCCCCCACGGTCCCGCCGGTTCCCCGCGACCTTCGGGAACCGGCATTGCTTTTCCACATGGGGAACTGCTGACATGCAGCTCCCCATGTGGTAAAGCAATTTTGCTTTGGACTTTGAAAGCGAGAGCAGATTTCCCTGCTCTCGCTTCCAAAATCCAAAGCAGAGTTTGCTATGGTAGGGCGGGAGCCGCATGGCTCCCGCCCTACCATAGCAAACAGCAATGTCCCGGGGGTGGGCACCCTGGGACACTGCAGGAGCTGGCCCTGGGGAGTGGCGGTCCCCAGGGCCATCAAAGGCTCCAAGAGGGGGGCCGCGTGCCCCCCTCCCAACAATTTCAAAGCCCCAGGGAGGTGGTGGGTCCCGGGGCGTGTAGGGGGGCTCGAGCCCCCCCGCACAGGTACTTTTTTAAAAAATCAGAGCCCCGGGGGCTGGTGGTCCCTGGGGCAGCAGGGGGGCTGTGTGCCCCCCACAAAATTATTAATCAAAGCCCTGGGGGATGGCGGTCCCCAGGGCTGCGGGGGGGGGCTGTGTGCTCCCCGCAAATATTTATAGAAAGCACCAGGGGATGGCAGTCCCTGGGGCTGCAGGGGTCCTCCTGGGCCCCCGCAATTACTTTTTTACATGCCCCCGGGACTTGGCCCACCCGGGGACTACTTAATAACGAAGCGCGGGAGCCCGCGCTTCATTTTTTTCATTTTCAGGGCCGGATTTGCGCACCCAGCGCGAGTTTGACCAATTTCTTTTTTTTTTAATGCTTTTTTTGGCCCTGGGGGTCCTTGTGGGACCCCCTGAGCAGGCCTAGGGGGTCAGGGTATTTCTACCCTGCCCCCTTTTCTTGTTTTTTGCCTTTTTTTTCTGTTCCCGAGGCACAAGATGGCTGCCAACACTTCCTGGTTTGGAGTGTTGACAGCCAATTGCAATGTAGCTCATGATCGGGAGGGTGCGCGGATCCACCGTGGCCATAGATATGACTTGATTTTTTGATTTTCTCAAAAACTACTCAATGGATTTACACCATTTTAAAAAAGTTCGCTTTCTGAGCCAAGCAGTACCTTTTTACCAAATTTGATGTAATTCCGTTCAGCAGTTTTGGCCGTAACCGTTTCTAAACTTTCCTATGGGAAATTGATTTTTTGACCTCTATATTTTTAATTTCTCAGGAACTACCAAACGGATTTACACCATTTTAAAAAAAGGGTGCTTTCTGAACCAAGGGCTACCTTTTTGCCAAATTTGGTGTAATTCCGTTCAGCAGTTCGGGCTGTAGCCATGTCTAAAGTTTCCTATGGGAAATAACATGGGGAAAACGCGTTTTTGGACCCCCCTTTTTTCCTCAGCCCCCGCTTGATGTATCACCCCCAAACTTTCAGTATAGGAGCTGACCAGAGCGCCCCACTAGTTTTGAAAATTTCGCAAAGATTTGTCATCCGGTGCCAAAGTTAAAAAAAACAAAAACGCTTTTCCTTTGGATAATAGGCCCTAACTATGACTACCTACTGGCGACCGCCAGTAGGTAATACATATATATATATATATATATATATTATCTACTGGCGGTCGCCAGTAGATAGTTATAGTTAGGACCGTGTTTCCATAGGAAATCCGCAACATTCTATTTGGAATAACTTTGGCGCCGGTTGACGAATCCTCGCAAAATTTTCAAAATAGGTGGGGCGCTCCACTCCACTCCTACCCTGAAAGTCTCGGGGGGATTCGTCAAGCGGGGGCTGAGAAAAAAGGGGGGTCCCAAAACGGGTTTTCCCCATGCAATTTTCCATAGGGACCTTTAGTCCAAGGTACAGCCCGAACGGCTGAACAGAATTACTTGAAATTTGGCAGAGAGGTAGTCCTCAGGTCAGGCATGTGCCTTTTGCAGGTCTGGTGTCAATCTGTTCAGTAGTTCCTGAGAAAATCAAAAGTAAAATCATATATATATGTGGGCGGAGCCTAACCACACATCTCATCCTGAGATCTGATTGGCTGTCAGCACTTCATCCAAGAAGTGTTGGCAGCCATCTTGGGACCAATATACATGATAGCACCTCATTAAAAAGCATTGCAGTTAATAGAAGGTTTTAAGACTTTAGTTACATTATAAATCATTTGTTGATGGTACCATACTCATTTTAGGAATTGTGGTATGTTCTAAGGTGATTTCACCATGTGAAAAAGCCTTCTGCTGGGATATCATGATTGAGAGAAAAATATTTTCTCATGGTTTTCCCACAGAGGTTTGGAAGGTGATCTATAAGCTAAACTGAGAGCTTATTTTCTGTAAATTCACATTATCTTTCTCAGTCATGTGAGAATGAAGTCTGACATTCTCAGTAAAACATGTACATCCAACAAGGGCAGAGACTGTCAGTTGATTCCTTTGTGTTCTACTGCAGCTTCCCAGAGTGTTCCAAAGAACAACTAGAGCGCTAACAGTCCTACTTATGATAAACGTATGGCACACCTGAAGCCATCTTGCTTGGATTAAAGTGGTAACTCTTAAAACATTTAATTTAAAAAGGAACAAAATGAGGGGGTTCATTTTTCCATAAAAAGTATGATTAGTGCTGCAGAAAGAAAAATTAGGGCACATTTTGAGTGACTTCTCAAATCCTCTTCTATTTCATTAGAAAATTCTGACATGCAGACTGAAACATGCACTTTCAATACCAGCAGCAGTTTTTCCTGGTGAGCAGTAGCTTTACTACAGTGATCTAATGAGCAAAAAGAGTGCTAACATTCTGAATTTATGGCAAATGTGTGACACATCTGAATGCCTTCTTGATGGAATCAAAGTAAAAAACTGAAAGTATTTCCTACTGAGGAGACTGCAGAGTAAATGAGGAAATTAGGAAACTTCATAACAAATAATTTCCCAAGATGGCCACCAGAGACAAAAGAGCCCAAATGTAGCCCAAATATCACCCAGATGTAGCCCAAGTATAGCCCAATGACAGAATGTCCCAGAGTGTTCTTAAAAACAACTAGAGCGCTTACTGTCTTCATTATGACAAAAGTATGGCACACCTGAAGCCATCTTGATTGGAATAAACTGGTAACACTTAAAACATTTAATTTAAAAAGGAACACAATGAGGGGGTTCATTTTGCCATAGAAATTATGATTAATGCTGAAGAAAGAAAATGAGGGCACATTTTGAGTGACTTCTCAAATCCTCTTCTATTTCATTAAAAAATTCTGACATGCAGACTGAAACATGCACTTTTAATACCAGGAGCAGACTTCCATGGTGAACAGTAGTTTTACTACAGTGATCTAATGAGCAACTAGAGTGCTAACATTCAGAATTTATGGCAAATGTGTGACATATCTGAATACCTTCATGATGGAATCAATGTAAAAAACTGAAAGCATTTCCTACTGAGGAGACTGCAGTACATGAGGAAATTAGGAAACTTCATAACAAATAAATCTCCCAAGATGGCCACCGGAGACAAAAGAGCCCAAATGTAGCCCAAAATCACCCAGATGTAGCCCAAATATAGCCCAATGACAGAAGTGTGCAAAACACTTATTATTTTGTGTTTTTGCAGTGTTATAAAGTGCAGACTTGTCAGGTATTGGAGTGCTTTACATGAGCATTGGTTACATCACACAAGAACAAATTCATTTTGGTTGTAGACATGGGGAGACTAAGTGATTTGACCAGAATCACAGAATGTCGAGCTGAAGCAGAAACTCCAACCTGGTTCCCCAGTTGCAAAGTCTGCAGTTCTGGAAGTAACACCACATCCTCTTCCCTAAGTGCAACATTTAATCAAGTGGTCAACTGGATAAAAAAACATAAAGGTAACAAATAATTTAAAAGTGCTTTGTCGCTATTTGAAAACTCAGAAAATATGTCCTTATTTTAGTCTTTTAGAGCACTAACCATAATTTTGATGCCAATAAGACCCTCTCATATATGTAATTTCTAAAGGAAATGCTCTAGGTATTACAGTTTTGATTACATCAAGATGACGTCAGGCGTTCCACACTTTTGTAATAAATATAGAATGTTAGCAATCTAGTTGTTCATTAGGATACTGTTGAGAGGCAGAGGCCAGGGGCACGGACTCTGAAAATTGAAGGCAGGTAGGAGGGTGCAAAGGCAACAATTTAACCACACTGAGCAGGCAGGAAGGGCAGTGGCAGCACAACAGACTATGGAGGGCAGTGGAAAGGGGGGCAGGGGCAACAAACCAACAATACAGGACTTGCAAGAGAGGCTGTGGCAATGTATTAGACCATCGTGGGCAGAAGGAAGAGGCAATGGTAGTACAACCATACATGCCAACAGACCCGATTCAGCCAGGAAACGTCCAATGTTTTTAAGCTCAAATGGGCTTTATTTGATCTGTCTCCTGTCTACAATCTCCTCTTTTTCAATGTAACTCAAAGGGGAAAATCAATACCCCAGTTTTTTTTCAAAATCTCCCTCTTACCAAGTTCAAAATGTTCGCAAGTATGGTACATTGGATCATGGAAGGAAATGGGGTAGGGACATGGACTTGGATAACAGAGGACAGGAGGGACATGGAGAGGTGCACCAAACTGACCCTGCAGGGCAGGCATCAGGGTTTGCAGCAGCACAATACACCACACAGGGCATGCGGGACGGGAGTGCAGCACAACAATCCATAGAAAGCAAGAGGGAGGGGACAGAACCATGCACATGGACAACAGAGACCAGAGGGGCAAGAGGCAATGGTAGCTAGCTGACCATAATGGACAGACAGGAGAGAAAGCTGCAGCATAACAGACCATAAAGGGCAGGAGGGACGGATCAGGGGCATTACAATGGAACAGACAAGCCAGGAGGGAGGGAGTAGGGGTCTGCACATGTAAACAGAGGGCTATGGGCAAGGGGGCAGGGCAGGAGCAGCAAGATAGCCATGGAGGTCAGGCAGGATGGGCACTAGAAGCAAGACACACCATGAAGAGCAACAGTGAGACTGTGATGGCATACACACAGACCATGGAGGGAAGGTGGGAGGGGTTCAGGGGCAGCTAACTGACCACACAGGGAAGGTGGGAGGGGCCATGGCAGCACAGAAGACCATGCATGGCAAGTGGGAGGGTTAGTGGCAGCACAATGGCTATGATGGGCAAGAAGGAGAGTGCAGGGGCATGCACAAAGGACGATGGAGGATAGAAGGGAGGGTCAGGACCTGTGCTCAGACAAGAAAGTTCAGGGAAAGGGGCCTCACAACAGACCGCACGGGGCAGGCAGGAGGAGCAGTTGCAGCACAACAGACCAGGGAGGGCAGAAGGGTGTGGCAGTACAATGGACCATGGAGGACAGGAGGAAGAGGATAGGGGCATGGCAGACAGGCAGGGTGGAGGTGGCAGGGACAGGTTACAGTCATCTGACAATGCTAGGCAGGTGGGAGGGGAGTGGCAGCTCAACAGAACGCTCAGAGTAGATAGGAGTGGCAGGTCCATGGAACATGGTGGGCAAAAAGGATGGAGCAGGGGCATGCACAAAGACATCGGAGGGCAGGGGGAAGGAGAATAGGGGCAGCAAGCTAAGCAAAGAGTTTAAGCAGGAGGTCAATGATGGGGCATAGAATTGGGCAATGGAGGGCAGGAGGAGTGGACTGGTACATCATACTAAATTGAGGGCAGGGGCAGCACATCAGACCATGCATGGCAGGAGGGAGGAAGCTAGTCTATGGATTCACACAACAGAGGATAGGGAGGAGGGGGATGGGGCAGCAAGCTAACTGTTCAGAGAAGGCGGGTATTAGGAACTTTATTGTTTTTAAAACGTGTGTCTGTGCGAACTACTTAAAATATGAACAAGTATGCAGCATAATCTCACTTTTATTCAGGAAGAAGAGGACGTTTGTGACTGTGACTCCGGGCTCACTTGGCAGAAACACCCCCTATCCCTCCACCCCCTATCGCAAAATGTAATGCCCGTGAAAAGGGTAGGTGAACACAGTGTTATATAGAACATAGTCCTGAGAGCACGATTGAAAATGAAAACTAGATATAGTGTATGGTATAAACTATGCACCAAAAAGTGTGATATAAGATGAACCGGGCGTGAAATATAATATGCAATACATTGTGCGCAATGACAGATTCATTGGAGAGCGCGAGATAGCACAGGCACTAGCGCGTGCTATGCGATATGCGCCTTGGACTGTAATATGCACAGGGCAGTGTTGTGTAACCTAACTAGTCTCTAAAGTTGTAATATAAAATATGTGCTGGGGAGTGTAACGTTGCATATGCACTGTGACAAAGATATGGATCCCAGATTGTAATATGTATGGCATAGCACTGTGCGTTATAATATAGGCATCGAGGAAGGCACGTTAGATGGGGCAATATAACCCGTGCGAAGACAAGTGTGGCATGACATATTCACGGGGTGGTGTTACAGTGCACATGGGCTAGAGAGTGTCATAGCATATGCACTAGCTAGTGGAATACAACATAGAGGTGTGTGGCACTCAGCAGGCAATGGTGGGTGTAACACAGCATTGGGCTCTGCCAGGAGCGCGCTGTGACTCTCAAGTGATGTTCGTCCCCTTTCCAGAGAGTAAAATAAAAAGTATTACACATCCGGCAGTGGATGTGTGTTTTATTAACCGTGAGGGGGGTTTCTTGCATAGTTTTGGTCGAATGTTTGTCGAATCCCCTTTGAATGGCTTGGTGTGCATGTGTATTAAATGTGCCCATCAATAGCTACACATGTTTGCATAAATAAACGACAAGGGTGTCTACCGGGATTAGGCACGGTAGGGCATCAGACATTGCAGAGCTTCACTAGTGGTGTAAATACATTCCACGTGGATTCATTGTATGCATAGTCGCCTTTTAATGAATATCACGCAAATCGTCATGGTGATAGGTACGTACGGTTTGTCCAGCATGTCCTAGGTGTGTCTATAAATATATATTTTTTTAAAATAATAAAAAACAGTGGCCGGCCCTGGGGATTGGGGTCAAAAAAATATAATTAGGAGACAGGCCCTGGGGGATGGGGTCATCAGGGCCAATAAATTAGAATAAGAAGGGGAACCACACAGCCCCCCTTCTTAAAAAATTAAAATAAATAAAAGACTGGCATGGTGCCGGAGGCCACGCCCCCTCCTTGCAGCACTCTGCAAACGCACCCCCTGGCGAGTTGTAAGTTGGGGGTTTAATTCCTCTTCAATACTGAGGGTCCCTGAGGGCCAACTAGCCCAACAGGCATTTCCAGTATGCGCCAGGGAGCTGCGCTGCAGACAGGTGTTCTGAGGCCAAGCCCCTTTTTACACCTCTCTGCAACGCAGCTCTGTGGCGCTTACTGGAGGTACCTAGTGGTCTAGTTTGACCCTAGGGACCCTTAGGATTCAAGGGGACTTAATCTCTCAACTTAGAACAGCCACAGGGCGCATTTACACAGTGGTGAAGAGAGGGGACGGGGCCTGAGGTGACATGTGCAAACACGCACTATGGCACGTTTTAAATTCGGGATAAAATTTTCCTTCAATACTGAGGGCCCCTGGGGGCTAACTAGCCCACCAAGTGCTTCCAGTAAGCGCCACTGAGCTGCATTGCAGAGAGGTGGTCCAGGCCGTGCTACTTTTTACACCTCTCTGCAACGCAGCTCTGTGGCACTTACTGGAGGTACCTAGTGGGCTAGTTGGACCCTAGGGACCCTCAGGATTCAAATGAACTTAATCTCCCAACTAAAAACGGACACAGGGCGTGTTTACACAGTGGTGAAGGGAGGGGACGGGGCCTGAGTTAACGTGTGCAAAAACGCCCTGTGGCCTGTTTTAAGAGGTAGTTTTAATCCCCCTGCCCTATTATTTACTAGGGGCTTACAGAGGAGGTCATGCTAATCACAGGGGGACCCCAACGCATAATGTTCCCTAGTGTATGTAGGTGTTTTCACTGTATTCTAAGTGTCTTTTCACATAGCACTGGCTCTAGGACTGGTTAGTCAGACTCAGTTACCACCAGTATCCATCTGAAAAAGTTGAGGGTACAGGATGATTTTGCAACAAGGCTTCTTTCTGCTCTTCTTTTTGTTTCAGACACGTTATAGTTAGGAATTAGCATTTAAAAAACCTCAGAAATTCACTGAAAAAACCATAGGTTTCAGGGGTGTTATAGTTAGCTGGACTTTTCACTTGTACAAAACCATTGAAATTCCCCCGTTATAGTTAGTTCAGCTAACTATAACTTGCGCGCCCGCAATGCACTGCTGATGACGTCACATATTACATCACTCATGACATGGTCAGTGACATCACTCATGACATCACTGATGACATCTCAAATGACATCACTGATGACATCACTGATGACATCATCCTTGTGATAGAGTGGCAGACCTCCTCTCACCCTAATATAACCTTTGATACACACATTCAAAAATAGAGACTAAACTTTTCAAAACAATGGACATACCAATACCAGTTACAACAACCTCTTCAGTAATTCTAAGATCCACATACACATCCACTCATTCACCAACAGTCCTATACAGTCACTCATACATGTAATCACTCATCATATGTACTCATACACCTATACATCCTGTTACACAATGCCACTCATCCATAGAGTTACTCACACACATAGTCACTCATGCTAATAAAGAATCAAACATACATATACTTGCATATACAGTTATACACACACCACTACACTTACTTCTACGGAAACTTACACATACTTAGTCTTTTAAACAATCACTTATAGAAACACATACTTATTCATACGGGAACTCTTTCAATCTCTCACTCTCACATATACTCACTTATATACACCAATAGTCACATATACTAGTTTAAAACATATGTAGTTACTCATAAAGACACTATTGAGACAGTCATTCACTCACTAACACACCCATACACACACTCATCCACCCATACAGTCCTGCACACATGCTGTCTTCAACAGATACAAAGAGTGAGTCACTCATTCATGCACCTATGCACTATGTAATACCCCCCACCGAACCATGCAGACACTCAGACTGATACTCAAAAAACCAACTAATAACCTATATAGACACCCATGTAGCTACTCACCAACCCATGCAGCCACTTATACACAAAGTGAGAGACTGATACAGATATTTACATATTTAAACATTACTCACTAAGCCATGTATTCACCATGATACACTTAATCAGTCAGTTACACAATCAATTTTTCAAAAACAAATCATCCATTTAGACACTTTTATACCCATTTATTCTTCCATCGACCTTGAGATATACATATATAAATCATATTTAATTTTCAGAAAAACACACATTCACTGGATGATGTCATCAGTGATGTCATCAGTGATGTCATGAGTGATGTCACTGACCATGTCATGAGTGATGTAATATGTGACGTCATCAGCAGTGCATTGCGGGCGCGTGAGTTATAGTGAGCTGAACTAACTATAACGGGGGAATTTCAATGGTTTTGTACAAGTGAAAAGTCCAGCTGACTATAACACCCCTGAAACCTATGGTTTTTTCAGTGAATTTCTGAGGTTTTTTAAATGCTAATTCCTAACTTTGACGTGCCTGAAACCTATGGTTTTTTCTGTGAATATATATATATATATATATTTCCCAAACACCACGCCTCAGAAAAGAACGTGCGGCGCACTCAGGCTCAATTGTAAGAAATCTGGTTTATTAGTTCTTCTCCGTGAAGACTAACATCAAGGTTGACACACGCGTTCCGGCACCCTGGCCTTCGTCAGTGTCAGTTTGCCATGTTCGAAACAAACACTTATAAATAACAAAAACAATCATTGGTTTACAGGGCTGTCAAGCAACATCAACAAGGGACTTCGCATTCGGTTAACTTAAATTCATCGTAACCACAGTGGCCATAATAGAATTGCCACATAGACGCAGAAAATAAATATAATGTGTTACGTTAAACCGTACAGTCAAACCTAATTCATGCATAAATATGCTATTTTTCAAAACAGAACATAGTTCCAACCATACACTAATGAAATTGGCTGCGTTAGTGGCAGAAAAACATTGTTCTATAATTCATGAAATCCAAAATTACGCCCACCAATGGGCAGAGCTTCTGGCAGCTGGGGTAAACATTGTGTTGGCCTAAATGCAATGCGCTGAAAGTCCATACAATGATGTGAAGTCCCATTCGAATAAAGACAAAGAAAACAAGAAAAAGTGAAGGGCATTCACTCGATCTATAACAATTATATACATTTCACGACAGTGCATCAGACGCAAAATGGAGCCCTCCAATGGGCGTAATCATCAGTTCAAATCAATAAAGAGGAAGTGAGAAGTCTAAATATTAGATCAGTGGTTCCCAAACTTTTCACTCCCGAGGACCCCCATTGAGTCACTACTGGAAGCCGGGGACCCCCTAGCAATTTGTGGGATTTAAATCGCAAACATTAAAACTATAATTCAAAGGGAAAAAACACACACACGTGTGCACATCAAACAAAGACGACTTGAATTACTAAAGATTTTAATATTACAAATATTTGCAAAAATTGAAAAATCCTAATGGGCGGGTTGGTGCTGCATCTCACGATTAACTTTTCATTGTTTGGTTTTATTTCACAGCCAGAGGCTCCTGCTCCTGCCAAGGCTGGACTGGACACCTAGAGCTGCTCTGGCAAATGTCAGACCAGTCCCCGTACAGTGCACACTAAGTGCAGCGAGTGAGCCTGACCACTGCAAAGAGTCATTTTCACCAACAGAAAAATTGGGGGAAAAGGGTGCATTTTACAACACATTTGTCATTATATAATAAATTGTATTCGCTATTAAAGCATAGTAAACAATGACCTTACTATGCACCAGGATACAACAATCTTTTGTCAATCTTCAAAGATTGACAATCTTCAGTGATTTCCTCACTACTACCCTCCAACAGTGCCTCTCATCTCTCCTAGGCCCACTGTCATATATATTTAATTTGTTTTATAGCACCTCTCATACCACTGTAGGCTGTCAAAGCACTTTACATCACACACATACAGAGACAATCATATGTGTGTAAATCAGTGAATAAAAAATGTTACATAACGCAAAGGGGACTAAAGGTGTAGGATTCACTTGTCATCCATACTGGTAGGCATTTTTTATGAGTGCTTGGTCTGGAGAAGCACAAACTTACGATTCAGAACATAACACAGGGGTTAGCATTGACTTTAATAATAAGGATTTATTTCTACCCAAACAAACCTTTTTAGTAGCATCTGGATAATGAAAGACTGGGAAAAAGCATGACCTACTAACTTGTACCTTGCAGTTTGCATGCAGCTCCTTGATGGCAGTTCATAGCTCACTGTGCTAGACTACGATTGAAACTTGTGAACTGCTCAGTAACAAAAGAATCTCTGTGGCAAAAGCAGGAACCCACTGAGTTATGCACAAAACAAAATACAGTTTTAAAAGAAATGTGTGGTGGACATTCTTTGCAGCAGGCATATTAACAATCAGCACTTCCTAAGATGAGTCAAAGCTGCAACTGGACAAAACCCCTATCTCTCTACAGCAGGTACATTAATCACCAGTTTAGATTTAGCTTGACACTTTTATTGCTGCCCCAAAACTGCTGATTATAAAAGAAACTTTGCAGTGCTTTTAAACCTGCTGTCTGCGGACCCCCTAGGAATGTGTCAAGGACCCCTGGGGGTCCACGGACCCCTGTTTGGGAACCACTGCATTAGATCATACCCATTTCATATTGTTGTAACTGCATTTAATCACGTGAAGCAAAATGAGAACTCAAAAACACGTAAGAAAATCAACCAATGAAGGACCATAGTTCTTCCTCCATATTTAGGCCCCCAGGGGTACGTGTCTGCAATTCAATGATAAAACGCGCCTCTAATTTGCGCAGCTCTCTTACCCTGTCCCCTCCCCTTTCAGTAACAGGGACATGGTCCAAACAGAAATACCTGAGTTTATCACTCCTGGATTCGTGTTTGTCTGCAAAAAGCCTGGCGACAGGGTAAGTTGTGTCATGATTGGTAATCGCCCGTGTGTGTTCCAATACACGTTTCTTAGCAGGATGAATGGTACTTCCAATGTATTGGAGACCACACGGGCATACCAGGCAGTAAACAACAAAACTGGTGTTGCAATTCAGGAATTTGTTAATACTACATGCTCCTTTTCTACCCGGGACAGTATATTCCTTTACCTTTTTACTGTTCTTGCACGCCTTGCAGGAGGCGCATGGGTAAAAACCAACCGGAGTATTCTTGGGAATTTTATCAGAAAAGTGACTGTGTACCAGCAAGTCTTTTAACGACTTGCTTCTATGGTAAGTCACCTCAGGCTTCCGTGGTACATCTTGACCAATAATGCTATCAGTCTGTAGGATACTCCAATGCTTCTCTACCAGTTTCCTTATGATCCCAGCCTTAGTTGAGAAGCCCAATATAAGTCTGGAACTATTTGGCTTATCCTCTACTTGGGTCATTTTAGATTGTTCCAAGCCAAGGAGGGAATGTCTCTCAATTGACTGCACCTTGAGGGCTGTATCACTCAGGAGAGTGTTGGTGTAACCTCTTTGTCTGAACCTTTTGAGTGAATCACTTGCTGCCTGAGTATAATCTATGGGGAGTGTGCAGTTTCTTTTAAGACGCAACAACTCCCCATAGGGAATGCTGTTGATGAGTGACCTTGAATGTTGACTGGTATAATGTAAAACTGAATTCCCTGCGGTAGGTTTGCGGTAGAGCTTGGTACATATTTTATCTTCTGCTACAAAAACTAGGAGGTCTAGGAAGGGTACCTCAATCTTGCTAATCAGGCTGGTGAAGCGCAGATTCAGAGTGTTGGTATTCAAAACATTAATATATTCTGTGGCTTCATCGGGTGTGCCCTTCCACACGATGAACAAGTCATCGATGTAGCGTGCCCATAGGGCAATTTTATTGACCCATTTGTCATTATCTTCCGACCAGGCCACGTGCTTCTCCCACCAGCCCACGAACAGGTTCGCGTAACTGGGGGCGAAGCACGTGCTCATCGCGGTACCTTGGGTCTGCAGGTATAACTGCCCACCAAACAAGAAGATATTATTGTGCAGACAGAATTC
Source organism: Triturus cristatus (assembly GCF_964204655.1). Classification (NCBI taxonomy): domain Eukaryota; kingdom Metazoa; phylum Chordata; class Amphibia; order Caudata; family Salamandridae; genus Triturus; species Triturus cristatus. Next base: position 904,306,553 of record NC_140579.1, read on the forward strand.
AGTAAATTCAAGAAGCATGTTATTGTGCATCTGATATTTCAAAGGTCTGGTTTTAAGGAAGCACTGAAGTGCCCCCAACCCATCAGCATGCGCAATACAAGTATATAGACTTGTAATGTCCATTGTGATAAGCACAAAGTCCGGTTCCCATTGTATTTCCTGAATGCGTTTAATGAAGTCTGTGGTGTCTTGGACGTAGGAACTCAAATCTTTTACCAGGGGGAACAAGAAATGGTCTACATAAATGGATACTTTTTCAAGCAAACTCTCTTTACTAGACACGATGGGACGTCCTGGAGGTCTTAGGGTGTCCTTGTGGATTTTGGGTAAATGGTAAAATGTAGGTAATACCGGACTGGCCACTTTCAGGAACTGGAATTCGTCTTCCTCCAGGATGCCACTGTTCCTCCATTTATCAAGCAAATTATAGAAAGCTAATACACTGGTGTTATATCTCTCCCTTTGAATTTGCATATAACTTGATGAATCCCCTAGGAGGCGTAATGCTTCCCCTCGGTAGAAAGCCTTGGACATCACCACCACATTCCCACCTTTGTCGGACTGCTTGATGATGATGTCAGTATCTTCTCTGAGGGTCTTGACTGCTGTCCATTGGGCTCTCGATAAGTTGAAGAATCGTTTCTCAGTGTATTGTGGTTTATCTTGTAAGCGCAATGTGTTTAGATCCTTAATTACGGAATCATGAAAACAGTCAATTGCGTCAAAGGGCATTCTGGGGATAAACCGCGATTTCTTTTTAAATTTGCTTCTGCCTCTAGTCTGGCCAATCCCAAGGTACGGATGTTCATCGATCGATTTATACTGTTTTATACGCAAATTGAAGTTGCAGAAAACTTTCAAGCTACATCCAACTCTGCCTTCCTCGACCCCAACGCGTCTGATAACGGATGAGCTGACAGGACATGACTCTGAGGCACTTCAAGCCTTACATGACTTACAAATGGATATGACCACAATGGAGCCGGATGAACATCCGTACCTTGGGATTGGCCAGACTAGTGGCAGAAGCAAATTTAAAAAGAAATCGCGGTTTATCCCCAGAATGCCCTTTGACGCAATTGACTGTTTTCATGATTCCGTGATTAAGGATCTAAACACATTGCGCTTACAAGATAAACCACGACAATACACTGAGAAACGATTCTTCAACTTATCGAGAGCCCAATGGACAGCAGTCAAGACCCTCAGAGAAGATACTGACATCATCATCAAGCAGTCCGACAAAGGTGGGAATGTGGTGGTGATGTCCAAGGCTTTCTACCGAGGGGAAGCATTACGCCTCCTAGGGGATTCATCAAGTTATATGCAAATTCAAAGGGAGAGATATAACACCAGTGTATTAGCTTTCTATAATTTGCTTGATAAATGGAGGAACAGTGGCATCCTGGAGGAAGACGAATTTCAGTTCCTGAAAGTGGACAGTCCGGTATTACCTACATTTTACCATTTACCCAAAATCCACAAGGACACCCTAAGACCTCCAGGACGTCCCATTGTGTCTAGTAAAGAGAGTTTGCTTGAAAAAGTATCCATTTATGTAGACCATTTCTTGTTCCCCCTGGTAAAAGATTTGAGTTCCTACGTCCAAGACACCACAGACTTCATTAAACGCATTCAGGAAATACAATGGGAACCGGACTTTGTGCTTATCACAATGGACATTACAAGTCTATATACTTGTATTGCGCATGCTGATGGGTTGGGGGCACTTCAGTACTTCCTTAAAACCAGACCTTTGAAATATCAGATGCACAATAACATGCTTCTTGAATTTACTGAATTCTGTCTGCACAATAATATCTTCTTGTTTGGTGGGCAGTTATACCTGCAGACCCAAGGTACCGCGATGGGCACGTGCTTCGCCCCCAGTTACGCGAACCTGTTCGTGGGCTGGTGGGAGAAGCACGTGGCCTGGTCGGAAGATAATGACAAATGGGTCAATAAAATTGCCCTATGGGCACGCTACATCGATGACTTGTTCATCGTGTGGAAGGGCACACCCGATGAAGCCACAGAATATATTAATGTTTTGAATACCAACACTCTGAATCTGCACTTCACCAGCCTGATTAGCAAGATTGAGGTACCCTTCCTAGACCTCCTAGTTTTTGTAGCAGAAGATAAAATATGTACCAAGCTCTACCGCAAACCTACCGCAGGGAATTCAGTTTTACATTATACCAGTCAACATTCAAGGTCACTCATCAACAGCATTCCCTATGGGGAGTTGTTGCGTCTTAAAAGAAACTGCACACTCCCCATAGATTATACTCAGGCAGCAAGTGATTCACTCAAAAGGTTCAGACAAAGAGGTTACACCAACACTCTCCTGAGTGATACAGCCCTCAAGGTGCAGTCAATTGAGAGACATTCCCTCCTTGGCTTGGAACAATCTAAAATGACCCAAGTAAAGGATAAGCCAAATAGTTCCCGACTTATATTGGGCTTCTCAACTAAGGCTGGGATCATAAGGAAACTGGTAGAGAAGCATTGGAGTATCCTACAGACTGATAGCATTATTGGTCAAGATGTACCACGGAAGCCTGAGGTGACTTACCGTAGAAGCAAGTCGTTAAAAGACTTGCTGGTACACAGTCACTTTTCTGATAAAATTCCCAAGAATACTCCGGTTGGTTTTTACCCATGCGCCTCCTGCAAGGCGTGCAAGAACAGTAAAAAGGTAAAGGAATATACTGTCCCTGGTAGAAAAGGAGCATGTAGTATTAACAAATTCCTGAATTGCAACACCAGTTTTGTTGTTTACTGCCTGGTATGCCCGTGTGGTCTCCAATACATTGGAAGTACCATTCATCCTGCTAAGAAACGTGTATTGGAACACACACGGGCGATTACCAATCATGACACAACTTACCCTGTCGCCAGGCATTTTGCAGACAAACACAAATCCAGGAGTGATAAACTCAGGTATTTCTGTTTGGACCATGTCCCTGTTACTGAAAGGGGAGGGGACAGGGTAAGAGAGCTGCGCAAATTAGAGGCGCGTTTTATCATTGAATTGCAGACACGTACCCCTGGGGGCCTAAATATGGAGGAAGAACTATGGTCCTTCATTGTTTGATTTTCTTACGTGTTTTTGAGTTCTCATTTTGCCTCACGTGATTTAATGCAGTTACAACAATATGAAATGGGTATGATCTAATGTTTAGACTTCTCACTTCCTCTTTATTGATTTGAACTGATGATTACGCCCATTGGAGGGCTCCATTTTGCGTCTGATGCACTGTCGTGAAATGTATATAATTGTTATAGATCGAGTGAATGCCCTTCACTTTTTCTTGTTTTCTTTGTCTTTATTCGAATGGGACTTCACATCATTGTATGGACTTTCAGCGCATTGCATTTAGGCCAACACAATGTTTACCCTAGCTGCCAGAAGCTCTGCCCATTGGTGGGCGTAATTTTGGATTTCATGAATTATAGAACAATGTTTTTTCTGCCACTAACGCAGCCAATTTCATTAGTGTATGGTTGGAACTATGTTCTGTTTTAAAAAATAGCATATTTATGCATGAATTAGGTTTGACTGTACGGTTTAACGTGATACATTATATTTATTTTCTGCGTCTATGTGGCAATTCTAATATGGCCACTGTGGTTACGATGAATTTAAGTTAACCGAATGCGAAGTCCCTTGTTGATGTTGCTTGACAGCCCTGTAAACCAATGATTGTTTTTGTTATTTATAAGTGTTTGTTTCGAACATGGCAAACTGACACTGACGAAGGCCAGGGTGCCGGAACGCGTGTGTCAACCTTGATGTTAGTCTTCACGGAGAAGAACTAATAAACCAGATTTCTTACAATTGAGCCTGAGTGCGCCGCACGTTCTTTTCTGAGGCGTGGTGTTTGGGAAATAATTGGTTGCGCTATCGCCAGCGCAATCGGCGCACCCGCACTGCTGAGAGCAGAGGAGAGGGGCGGTGTTGTTTTTTGTGTATATATATATATATATATATATATATATATATATATATATATATATATAAACTTGCCTTCTCAGATTGCTCTCTTACCAAGAATGACCGAGCCCAGATCCGTAAGCGTGATAGAAGTAATTTATTAAGTTATGGCAAAACAGCCGCTCCTTTCTCACGGGTCATTTTTTGTTTGTTTTCCAAACGTATATATATCCAAAGTGCACACGTCACCTAAACACGACATAAACATAGGACTACTGCACCACATCTAGGAGTACAAACAAAATAGCAGCCATTTTGGAGTGGTGACTATAGACATAACATGAACGCAATTCATTAAACCACAGCATTGTATGGGCTGATATGCACGTTATTCACATGCATTTTAAACAATTTCAAATGCATATAGATTATAAATCCTTTTCATTTGGTCAAATTAATTTTGTGCAATTCTGATTTACAAAATTCATTTTAACAATTTAGCCCAAGTGGGCGTATCAGTCCCAAATCTTTTTGGTTTTGAAAATAAATGGCTCCAATATACATAGTCCATTGACTCCTCATAATAATGCGAGATTAATCCAATCCAGCCCCAGTGGGCTTTCCAAGTTCATCATACTTGCATAGGCAATAAGTTTGCGTACTTCTTTACATTGTGATGATGGCGTCTCCATCTCCTAAAATTAAAAATACATGTGATAGTGACACTAATACATGAATTAAAAACACAAACTAACATCAGGGATACACGGGTTGTTTAGCAAAGCTAGTCATTTTTACAGTTTCATACTTCCTTCAGCACATATATATATATTCTACAAACGTTGTCACAAGACACAAAACTGCACACTTCGGCTCATAATTAAATAATTAAATTTATTCCAGCTCCTTCAGAAAGTAAAAAAGAACTAACAAACGCGTTTCAGCCACCTGGCCTTCGTCAATGTTAGTTATCACATGTATTTTTTTGCCTTTTAACAAGAAAACAAATAATTGGATGCAAATGTATTACAAAAACAAAGAAAGGACTTGTGTCACGGTGTTTTTAGAATGTGACTGTGTCGGCCATTTTGACATGTACCATTACAACACTACTAATGGAGCATTTCTCTTTAAACCATCTTTCGAAAATTTGGAATTCATCATATTGAGTTCTTGAGAATCCATACAAAATAATAACAACACTTACTAAATTCATTCAAAGTGTCTTGTGGTTCAGTTCTACAAGGTCGAACAGATATTGAACCCTCTAATGATACCATGGCAATTTTTATGGCACTGGTTTTCAATTCATTGAAATCACGCCCTGAATGGGCCCTTCTTGACCCACAGAAAATCCTTGTGGTCAATCATATAACTTTGGTTTGACCCCCTTATTTTTAGGAAAAAGGATTCCAAAAACCATTACAGAGAAAAAGAAATCAATAAATGGTGCATTTTGAAAAGGCCCCACACATATAAATGTAAGATCCCTAAACAAATTACGCCCTTAATGGGCAAGGGATCACTTTTCATAACTTGATTTTCTAATATATATATATATATATATATATATATATATATATATATATATATATATATATATATATATATATATATATTCACTGAAAAAACCATAGGTTTCACACACGTTATAGTTAGGAATTAGCATTTAAAAAACCTTGCAAATTCAATGAAAAAACCATAGGTTTCACAAATGTTATAGTTAGCTGGACATTTCGCTCGTAAAAAACCATTGAAATTCCCCTGTTACAGTTAGTTCAGCTAACTATAACTCGCCCACCCGCAATCCACTGCTGATGACGTCACATATTACATCACTCATGACATGGTCAGTGACATCACTCATGACATCACTGATGACATCTAAAATGACATCACTGATGACATCACTGATGACGTCATCCATTGAGTCTGTGTTTCTTAACAATTTTAATATGTTTAATATATATATGGAAAGGCCTGTTGAAGAATGAGTGGGTGTACAAGTGTGTAAATGGATGAGTTTCTTTGGTGCGTAACTGACTCTATAAGTGAGTCATTAAATGTATCTTACTGCAGACTAGTGACTAATCTGTGTGAATGTGTGTATGTTTCTGTCTGTTGGTGTATAAGTGGCTGCATGGTTTTGTGAATATCTATATGAGTGTCTATGTGGGTTATGGATTGGTTGTCTGAGTATCTGTATGGGTGCCTGAGTGTTAGTGTGGGTAGGCTGTGTGTGACTCTGTGCATAGATGTGTGAGTGGGTGATTCTATGGGTGCATGGTTTTAAGAGTGCATCTGTGATGGACTGTACAGTTGAGCGAGTGTATGTATGGGTGTGTTAGGGATTGAATGTATATCTCAGTGGTACATTTGTGACTAACTACATATGTGAAAGGCAGTATATATGTGTGTAAGAGTATATAAGTGGCTAGATGTGAGAATGTGTGATTGTGACAGTGACTGTATGGGTGAGTGTGTGCTTTTGTCAATGATTCTAATGGAGCATAAAAATGTGATACTATTTTTGTGAGCAAGGGAACTTGATTGTGTATAACTGCATAGGTGGGTAAATGGCAGTGTGATTATTTTTATGAATGACTAGGTGTGAGAGTACCTCTATGGATGATTGGTAGTGTGTGAGTGTCTATATAGGTGTGTGTATAAATTCATATGATACTTTTTTATGGAGTGACTGTAACTATGAGTGACTTTACAGGTGAGTGTGTGGAGGTGTATGAAGACCTAAAAGTTAATATGTGGGTATGCAGTTATTGGTATTGCATTATTTATGGAAATGAGAATGGAACTCTTTAATTTTGAGATGGTATAGCAAAGGTTTTATAAGGGTGTGAAAAGATGTTGTAATTTATCACATTGTTGACGTCATCAGTGATGTCATCAGTGATGTCATTTTAGATGTCATCAGTGATGTCATGAGTGATGTCACTGACCATGTCATGAGTGATGTAATATGTGACGTCATCAGCAGTGGATTGCGGGTGCGCGAGTTATAGTTAGCTGAACTAACTATAACAGGGGAATTTCAATGGTTTTTTACGAGCGAAATGTCCAGCTAACTATAACATTTGTGAAACCTATGGTTTTTTCATTGAATTTGCAAGGTTTTTTAAATGCTAATTCCTAACTATAACGTGTGTGAAACCTATGGTTTTTTCAGTGAATTTGCAAGGTTTTTTAAACGCTAATTTCTAAATATAATGCGTGTGAAACCTATATTTTTTGTGTTTTTGCATGGTTTTTTGAATTCTAATTCCTAACTATAATGTGTGTGAAACCTTTGTTTTTTTCATTGAATTTCTTTGTTTTTTTACATCATTTTTTTCCTTTTTATTTTTTCCTTTAAACACTATTCTACCTATGTATATATTCATGGTTTTAATTCATTCTTCAATTTATAAAGATTCACCTTTTTTAAATAAATGGTTAGATATAGTTGTATAACATAGTTAATATCTTCAACAAACCTTTTTTTTAAAAACATTTTTTTACCATGGGCGTACGGTAAGCTTTACCGTAAGCGCACGCTTCGCGTTATGTACGGTGAGCGTACGTAATATTTCTACTCTGCGCATGCTTACGCAATTTGCGTAGGCGTCCGTACTTCCTACGCGACGCGTAAGCGCATGCTTTACACGCGCGCACGCACGTTACGCGGAAGTGTACGAGCGTGCCTGTAATGCGCATGCGCGCGTGCGCATGTCTTCCGTACGCGCATGCGTACTTTTACCGTACGCGCTCGGTAAGCTTAACGTGCGTGTACGGTTGGTCATGTGATCAAGAAACAACACTTTTGATTGGTTTAAACTACTTTCAGTTCTAGAATCTTCCTACACCACACCCATTCCCCTCATTACTGCTTGTGATTTCTTAGGAGAAGGAGCTGAATTGTCTTTGGGATACAATGGCAGAGCAGCAGACCTCTTCTGAGAGTGAGCAGGGCAGCAGCATCATCAGGCAGAGAAGGAGGAAACAAAAGAATTCTTTTGTTTGGGAGTATTTTACTTTTCCAGAGGGGCAGAAAAAGGTAAATGCTCCATTAGTCACCTGCTCACTTTCTGAGCGTGTCTTATCTAGAGGTAACCCAAGGAAGAAGTATTCCTTTGGTAATCACACTATGCTGAGACACATTAGGGATGTACATCCCACGACTTTTGCTCGACATTCTGAAGCAAACCCTTCAGAAAGTCACCTGAGCACACCCGCAGAAGCTCAGCTGAGTACATCTTCAGCAGCTCAGCCGAGCCCTTCCTCTGCGGTGGGAGCATTACCCTCTTCTGCTCCTCTGGAAACGAACCCTCGATTTCAGAGGGTACAAATGAGGTGCACCACATGTTATGGTCTAATTGTTCCTGGGGAGAGCAGTGTTTCCCTAATAAACAATAAGATAGACCAGCACATGTGTGGTCCTTGTTAATATTCCCATTCTTTCTTTCCTCTGTCCCTGTATTAACACAACGGCTCGTTTAAGAGCCAACCTTACCTCACAACTTTTAAAAAAAAAATTTAATTAATTTTTGTAATTTTTTTTTTACCGTGCTACTATGGTACGCGCATTTTTTTTGTATTTTTTTTTTTAAAAAGAATTTTTTTTTTTACCCTACAAGGTCCTTGAGGGAGTACAACGGAAATGAGAAAAGCAGCGAGAGGAGAAGTGAAAAAAAGGGAGCATGAAACTAAATGTGTGATAAATACAGAAATTTCACACTTACCTGACCAACAAAATAACATATTTATTAATAAATGCTTCATTTAAATTGCTGGAAAAAAGGTTTATTTTTTCGTACATTTTTTTTCTCAATCTGAAAAAAAAGAAAAAAGTATTAATATTTAATAACACATTTTAGAATACAGTACACATACTTTCATATTTAAAAACAATTTTTTGCCCTTTTTTTGCTGTTTTCAGAATATATTGCATTTCACTGTAAATCGTGAAAGCAATTGCATTCATCACTTAACAGCGGGCAAAAAAAAATAACAATCTGAAAGATTGTTTAAAAAAAGCCCAGAATCTCTTCTCACTAAAACATACCTTTATAGAAATGTAACATATTTTTTTAAAATATCATCTAAGAACAATAACTATTTCCACTAAATACCGTCTTAAAATTTTTGTTGCATAAGCATAATCACCAAAATAATATGGGTCAAAGAAGTCCACAATACAAATTGTTACCTTTCCTTTAGGCCAAATGGTAATTTTTTAAATCTTTTTTGATGAAATTTCCAATGGTAATCCAATAAAATTGCAAAAATGATTTGTACAGATGTTGCAAATTCTAGCTAAAATTTTGGTTTCAGAAAAATTAAATAGGAATTTGCTAAATCAAAAGGCAAACGTTGCTTAAAAACCAATTGAGAATCATTACACAGTGTCCAGCCTTTTTCACATTTAAGATAAACTGTGTAATGACCAGAAGTTACACTAGGTCCATCATGGAAAATTATTGCAACTGTAACAAAAGTTTTTCCTGAAATTGATAATTGCTGTCCTATAAACTTCTTTATTAAAGTGTCCAATTTTGAACCATCAGCTCTACAACGTTGCATCATTAAAATTACATACTGTCCATATTTCTTTAAAAATAACGTTGAAAACATGTCAGATTTACATTCACAGCACTCCATACTATGATTGGCATCTTTAACTAATTTACTAAAACTCACTGATTTACTTTCTGGCAATGTTAAATAGATAAACCTTTCTGAATCAACATTAGAGCTGCATGTGTAGAAACAGTTTTCACAAGTATGTTCCCATTTATAAGAGAGACCGAACATATTCTCAATATCTATGCCTTCATCTTCCAGTACCATAAGGACATACATCAAGAATTCCTGTGCATCTTGCTGGACATTTTGAGTAAACTGTGTACGTCCTGAACATACATCTAAAAGATTTCTAATTTCAGTAGCACTTTCTATTTTAGTTTTATCGATACTCAGCTTGTCATAAAGGAGACTTAGCACAGAACAGAATCTTTTATCATGATTTACTATTATCTGCTCTTGCAAACGTTCAAGATAAAATACAACATTTAGCACTACATTAGCGTAGCAGTTGACACCAGAGCTATTTTCAAAATGACAACCAACAACCTCTTCAACATTATCCTTTTTCTTTTTGCTTGCAATCACATGAGTCTCTTTTTGTTTTCTCTTCTCTACATCCTCATTACAGATATTCTCAAATCTCCTTTTCCGAGAAACAACACGTTTTTCCAACACAGGATACTGACCTAAATAAGGAGCATAGCTTCTTCTTAATCTATTATACTCCTTTACACAATTCGCATCTGCACTAACTTTTGAGTCATCAAACTCTATCATGAATAAACCAGATAATGTTTTCACTCGTGACAAAGCAACATATGCCATACCTTCTTTGAACACAGTAGAACCAATGTTTACAAAAGCACTATCTACAGTTAATCCTTGAGACTTGTGAATAGTTACAGCATATGCTAGAGAAAATGGAAACTGCTTCCTACGTACATACAAGTCTTTTACAAGCAAAAAACGGACTGAACAACGACTAATCTCTTTAACCTCTGCAATCTGATCAAATTTTATTTTTAAAAATTCAATTCCATCTTTTTTCTGGTATTTCACAAAACCCACAACTTTACCCATAGCTCCATTCACTAAACCTTTTTCAACATCCAAATTTCTCCTTAAAAATACTCGACAGTTCATGCAAAGATATAGATTTTTTTCTAATCCAGCTGTTTTCGAAATGTTCTTCTCTAGAGAATCCAATTTATTTTTCAGTTTGCCTGTTTTTTTTTTTTTTAAACAACTTTATTGGGATTTTCAAGTGGGGGTACATCGTAGTACACATTACATTGAGCATTTTAGTTATACAGAGAGCTCAGGATACAATGCAGGCATTATACTACCGCTGTGCCCCATGTGGTGTTGTCATCGAAGCCTATCCAGAATATCACAATACAAATAAGGAGGCCATCAGTTCAACACAGTGTTATGCAGTACATTCCTAGCCTCCAACCTATCGTGCCCAAAGGGAGCAGTGCCCGCTCAACTGACCCCCATCCCACATCCCACCCGGAACCCACCTCCTTACCCAACTATGCCACGAAGAAAACAATCTTAGTCTGGGGGGGACTCAGAGCATATCCTTGGGGGTTTCAGTTTGCCTGTTAATGTAATAGTAATTCCTTCATGCTGAATTTTATCAACTGCTTCCATTTTCTTAATCTCTTCCTTTTCCAATTTCAAAAGTTCCTCATTGAATATCGAACATTCACGTAGTGTTGGCATTAAGCAGATTACAGTATTATTTTCTGCAATGTTCTTGTATATTTTTTCTGCAACTATTTCTTCCTTTGGAAATTAATTATGTAGCAACCGACTCTGTAATGCTTTTCTGCCAACTTCTGTGAGTAGTCCAATTCTGATATCTTTCAGAATACTTGCGTAATCTTCATCGTTTGCTTGCCTCATATTGGTAGTAAGTTCTTTGTACTCAAAGAATGACCAAATATTCGCATTACCAATGCTTCCTAATGACTTCTTCGTGTCTTCATGTGTCACAGTATTAAACACTGGTTGTCCTTTAACTGGAGTAAGCTGTAGAAGATCCCCAAAAACTCTAACATGTTTTCCTCCAAATAACACGTCATAGTCTCTCTTTAGAATTTGCTGCATTCTTAAATGCACAAAGGCAAGCATTAAGTTTGATACCATGCTTACCTCATCAATAATGAGAACTTGCATCTTCTTCAACACTCTTGAAACTTCGAAGCATGCTTCTCCTGTAAGCTTGTGATATTCTATTTTGTTCTCATGCTCCACTGGTAACATTAGCAAGCGATGTAAGGTAATTCCTTTTATATTATATGCTGCTAACCCAGTTGGAGCAGTAACAACACAAGACAAAGTTGAATCTGTTTTTTGCTGTAGGTAGCTTCTGATGACTTTAATTAAGAAACTTTTTCCAGTTCCAGCTTGTCCACTCACATACATCCTGATTGGTTCAAATGATGTGCATGTGCACTCTTTATTTTCACGTAGTAATCCGTGATCAATTTTTTTTCTGACTTCTTCATACGTTTGTTGTTGTTCTTCATTCAGTTGTTGTTCCAAATTTGGTAAGTCTATTAAATCTTCTTGAGCTTGATTCATAGCTGTTTCAACTTCATTCATGGCTATTGCAGCTTCATTTTCTACGATTGGTTGTCCTAGGGGATCTTGACTGAGCGTTTTAGAACTTTGGCTGTCTTGAGAACAGTCTCTAGCTACTTCAGCTGCAATTGTTGCTTCCTGTTCAATTTCTTCATTTAACATTTGCACATAATTTATGAAAGTACTGCATTCAATCGTATCTTTACATGCATTGAATGAATCCTCATAGCTTTGAAATTCTCCAAGTAGTTCGTCCTCTGTACGCCATGGTTTAAACAGCTGTAAAAGTGCCAAGTAGTAAAATTCCTTTTTGTCAGTAGTGTCGCAACTCAGCTTCCTATGATTAATCAAACTTCCTTTTGTTTGCTTCACCAAACATCCTTCCTCACCAATGACTTTATATTTTCAATTTTTGATGTCTTCTGTGGCTTTCCGTGAAAAAATGTAGTTTTGCAGCACTTCATAGAGACACATGTTCTCAAGATGACAACTTCTTTTTGGGTAACACGTGTCCAACATGTTTGTTTTCAAAATATCTGTACTTTCCGGGTCGTTCTCGGCCAAATATTCAATTTCTGCAACAGATTTCAGTACCCGATTTCGCATTGCTGCAAGGCCTAAACTTACCCAAATTATTCTTCTGGATTTCGAGTACAGACTTGCAGATGATAACCTATCTGAGCATTCGTAGGATCCAATTTCTCGATGCGATAACATCTTTAAACTGAAACTGTATAGTTTCTTACTGACAGTTTTCTCGTGAGAAATCTCTTCCCACATTTCCTTCAATTCCGTTTTCTCAGATTTAGTAATGTACGATGTGACATACCGAGCAACAGCAATAGAATTGTCTGCCACATACTGAATATCCATGTTAGCATTCCACATGGATAAAATGACTGGGTTGTAGTCATTTATATATTTTGACTCTTCTTTTCTTCTTAGGTTGTACGTATTTTTTGGAGCTTTTCTTGTAATAGTATGTCGCACAGCTGACATAAAACTGTTTACTCTTCCTTTTGAAAGAACAGGTCTGGGAAATCCAAATCGACATTTTGTGTAGAATTTATCTTTGCTCTTGTACTTCCGTCGACAGTATTTTCCACACCGATGACTTTGGAAACGTAAAACTTGGTCTTTTAACTTTTTCTCTTCTGTGCTTTTAGGTATAGCACATGTTGCATATTCTTCGATGAAAGATAAAACTACTTCATCAGCATCTGTTCCAAATTTTGGGGCATCCTTGATCCACAACAGTATATGAATATGAGGAGCACCTCTTGCTTGGTACTCTTTTCTCCAAAAGAAATCCACAACTTCTCCAAGAGGTGGATTTTTTTTATTGCAGATGAAGGACATCATAGCCTCAAATCTATGATTGAAATATCTGCAAACATTAACCGGATCCAATGAGCACAGTTCTCCTGCTGTCTTGTATTCAATGTTTTTAATGTTTGAATTTGCCTCTCGAAGAAAATCCAGAAGATCATCCCAAGCGTACTCTGCACAGCTTAGGGTAAGGAACCATGTAGGAGTTCCTAAATTCCGTAACATACATTTCAATTCTCCATGGCGTCGGTACCAATATTCATTTGTCCCACGCTGACAAGCCATCAGATTGATCAATTGTGATTCCAAATGATCATATCGCTGCTGCACTTTGTTCATAAAATCCTTAGCAGACACATTATGTAGATGTACTCCACTTTTTAAAATGTGATTTACTGCATAAGATAGTGCAGAAAAGTCACTTTCAAATAACAGATGGAACAAATAGGGAATACTTTGACGAAATCTGGGATCTTCTGCATATAATCTTGTAGTCCGATACTCAGAAGCAGGAATCTGGACTGGACGTTCATCGTATCGTCCACCTTCTCCTGTAGGAAACAGCTGGGGAAAACAACGAGCTTCCAAACTCTCCTCCCATACACTTACGGGAGTTCCTTTGGCTTTTTTCATCTGAAACAGAGCAATAGTGTTTGCCATAACTTCTTTTGAATGAAGAGGATGTATGCTGAAATGTTCATAAACTTCTTCTTCTTTTGACTTGTCCACTTTTTCACTTTGCCCAGTTGGTGTGTCTGTGTCTCCTAGTAAATCTTCTTCATCTTCATCTATATAAATTGATTCATACCATTTATTATTCCTTTTCAAATATAAATTTGCTCTTTGTACTTTCCGTACATCTACCAGCTCCTGCCAAATTGTTTTTTCAAATCCAACGGCAAATAGACAACTCTTCCTTTTAAACCTCTCTGTAAATCTGAAGGAGGTAATTTACCAGTTTTGGGCTCCATACGTACTATAGTCTGAAACGGATGAACACATTGAATGAGTATAGACTCATACGTATTTAAATCAGAAAGTTCTGCAGGAATTTCAACCAATTCTAAATTATTATGTACAGCTCTAGCTGGCATTTTATTTTCTTCTAACTTGTTGTAACAGTATTTACAAATACGATGATCTTCACCCAAATCAAAACAATTTTCAAGAAGTATATATGTTGCAAAATCCTTCCACTTATAATTATCTTCTTCTTCACTTTTTTTGTAGAGATCAACATTCCTTGTTTGGATTTTATAATGGCTTCTCAGGCAACAAATACAAGTAATATTTGGTCTTTCATTAGAGATGATAGCAAATTTTGTTATTTGATCTTCAAATTTCTTATTTACGGAGGGTTCTACATTCTCTTCCACATTTTCCTCAATAACTGTGTCATTCTCTGCACTTTCTTGTTCCGGACCAAAGTAACTTAACTGAATTTCATCAGTAACCTTCTCAACATCTGATACAGTTCCACGGAACAGAGCCCTATTCAACTCATTTAACTTTAGTGCTGGACTTTTAATGCAAAATACAATCTTCTCACACATTTTCTAATTTCAGTATGCTGCCAGCATCCTAAAATGGTGAAAAACACTTTGACAAACTTTCCTAGATAGACAAGCCAGAGAGTGTCCTTGCAAACCAGTATTCTCTCTCACTCTGCATGGATCTAGTCCTTGAAGCACCTTAATCTTCTGTTTAACACTCTTTTTACTATATTCTCTTAAAAACTCACGAAATTTATCAATAGATTCCTGTCGCAAAGTACAAATACTACTACAATTCCAAGTATACACTGGGGCTTTAGGACGTCTCCCCATAACCTCATCCGCAATCACTTCTTCCTCATTTCTTGGAACCATTTTCTCCTTTTCCATTATACAACCATCTTTCACTTCATAAGCTCGTCCAGTGGTGTCAACTGCATGCAGCAAACTATTACTTTGAAGATAACTCTCTTCATTAAAAAATGGTTCAGTACTTGAACTATGCATCCATTCTCCTAAAAACACTTTACAAAAGTTATTTCTTTTCACTACTCTTTTCATTTTGCTTTGTGACTTCATTACATTGACTATTTTTTCTAATGTACGCATCCTGTTCAAAATTAAAATGAATAGTTTTCTTTTTAATTCTAAAGCCTTAGCTACAATGGCTTCAATATCTTTTTTTCTCTTGTAAAATTTCGCTTTTTTCTTATATTTTTTCACATCCTTTAGCAAATTGGACATCACTCTTCTCTGAAACATTTTTCTACGGATCTATTTAAATGCTGTTTTTCTTTTTAAGTCAATCTTTATTGCTTCTGCTTGTACATTAGCATTTAGTAAATTCTCACTTTTGTCCTGTTGTTTTCTACTTGAAACAGTCTTTCCAATGGGGAAATTTTTTAAATTTTTCCTTTGTTTGAATATATTTTTAAAGAATTCCTTTGTCTGCTTACCAGAAGACTTTTTCTTTTTTCCAACATGAGCATCTTCAACTAACTTGGGTCCTCCAGTTGTCTTCAAATATACATGTTTTTTCTGTTCTTTTCGCTTTCTTGATTTTATAGGCATCTTATATTTCCTTCACTGCTCTGCAGCAATACCTGAAAGAAACTAAAAAAAAATACCTTTTTGTAATTTAAATATATTACTATATTTTTTATGAGCTTTTCAAATCTTATAATACTATCTACCCCTTTCCTACAAGTGAAAAACACAATAAAACCAACATGAATTAAATCTCTAAGAACAATTCCTGTGTGCACACAGACTCTTGGTGTGATTCTAGGCAGAACACGATATTTGATTTGCAATTCAAAAGCACACTTACTAATGTTTTTTTTGCAACTGATAATTACTCTAACAGTTCGACACATTTTCCTTATAGTTTAGAGAGGCAGAAAAGAGCACATGTCCAAACAGCTTTTTCAGACCATGTACATGTGTAACCTGGCTGACTGACTACACTCCAGCAAAGGTAATGAGCCTTGGTGATGTTCAATGCATTAGCGTTACTCACTCCTACCTAAAACACCACACAGTGCTGATTAGTAAGCATGAGTGTACAGGAAAAACAGCTAGCTCTCTGCTAAGAGTGTGGTTCTGGAGACTGTCTACTGTCAGGTGCAAGAGAGACTTGAATGGACCCTTACATAACTGCATAAACACTGTAAACATGTATGTAAGACTACATGTGTGGTAAGGGTTAATATGAGTTTTTAGCATGTAGCAACTACATGACCCATTGCACGATTGGAAGAAAAATTGACCATGTTGATTTCAAATATGTTAGCATTTGCCTCTCATTTGAGATACTGTTTTGGGCTGAATGCTAACCATCACATTTCCAGAAAACAAGCTTCCCCTTTCCTACGAATGCAATTCTAAAAGAACCAGAGTGACACGAAAAACATCTCTGACAACAATTCCTGTGTGCTCACAGACTCATGGTGTGATTCTAGGCAGAAAACGAAATTGGCTTGCCAATTTCAAAGCACACTTACTACTGTTTTTTTCTGCAAGTGATAAGTACTCTAACAGTCTGATACATTTTCATTACAGTTTTCAGAAACAGAAAACAGCACATGTGCAAACAGCTTTTTGAGACCATGAACATGTGTAACCTTGGTGACTGACTACACTCCAGCAAAAGAAATCAGCCTTAGTGATGTTGAATGTATTAGCGTTACTCACTGCTACCTGAAACACCACTCACTTGTGAATACTAAGCATGATTCTACAGGATAAACAGCTGGGTGTGTGCTAAGAGTCTGCTTCTGCAGACTGTGTATTTTCAGTTACAAGAGACATATGCATGGATACATCCAAAAAGAACCAGAGTGACACGAAATACATCTCTGACAACAATTCCTGTGTGCTCACAGACTCATGGTGTGATTCTACGCAGAAAACGAAATTTGATTGCCAATTTCAAAGCACACTTACTACTGTTTTTTTCTGCAAGTGATAAGTACTCTAACAGTCTGACACATTTTCATTACAGTTTTCAGAAACAGAAAACAGCACATGTGCAAACAGCTTTTTGAGACCATAAACATGTGTAACCTTGGTGACTGACTACACTCCAGCAAAAGAAATCAGCCTTAGTGATGTTGAATGTATTAGCGTTATTCACTGCTACCTGAAACACCACTCACTTGTGAATACTAAGCATGATTCTACAGGATAAACAGCTAGGTGTGTGCTAAGAGTCAGCTTCTGCAGACTGTGTATTTTCAGTTGCAAGAGACATATGCATGGATACATCCATAACAGCATAAACATTGTAGTAATGTATGTAAAAGTACATGTGTGGCAAGGGTTAATTGGAGTTTTGTATATGTAGGACCAACCTCACCCATTCCATGTTTAGTAGCAAAATCTACTATATCTATTTCAAATGTGTTATCATTTGCCTCCCATTTGTGTGATACTGATTTATGCTGAATGGAAACCATCACAGTTCCCAAAAAAAGCTGAGCCTTTCCTACAAATGGCATTCTTACAGAACCAGGCCAACAGAAATAAAATCTCTGACAACATCCAAAACCTCCCCTTTCCTACCAATGCAATTCTAAAAGAACCAGAGTGACATGAAATACATCTCTGACAACAATTCCTGTGTGCTCACAGACTCATGGTGTGATTCTAGGCAGAAAACGAAATTTGCTTGCCAATTTCAAAGCACACTTACTACTGTTTTTTTCTGAAAGTGATAAGTACTCTAACAGTCTGATACATTTTCATTACAGTTTTCAGAAACAGAAAACAGCACATGTGCAAACAGCTTTTTGAGACCATGAACATGTGTAACCTTGGTGACTGACTACACTCCATTAAAAAAAATCAGCCTTAGTGATGTTGAATGTATTAGCGTTACTCACTGCTACCTGAAACACCACTCACTTGTGAATACTAAGCATGATTCTACAGGATAAACAGCTGGGTGTGTGCTAAGAGTCTGCTTCTGCAGACTGTGTATTTTCAGTTGCAAGAGACATATGCATGCATCCATAACAGCATAAACATTGTAGTAATGGATGTAAAAGTACATGTGTGGCAAGGTTTAATTGCAGTTTTGTATATGTATGACCAAGCTCAGCAATTGCATGATTAGAAGCAAAATCTGCTATATCAATTTCAAATGTGTTAGCATTTGCCTCCCATTTGTGTGTTACTGATTTATGCTGAATGGAAACCATCATATTTACAAAAAGAAAGCTGCCCCTTTCCTACAAATGCCATTCTTACAGAACCGGACCAACACTATTAAAATCTCTGACAACAATTCCTGTGTGCACACAGACTCATGGTTTGATTCTAGGCACAAAACAGTATTCCTCAGTGATACCAGTATACCTTAACTTATGGTGAAAACACACTCCATAATATTTTACTAGTTCAAGACAGTTAAATATCTCCCAAACCACAAAATGTAAAACATAACTTTTAAAGAAGAATCTCAATTCTAATATTTATATCAAAAATCACCACATACATCCTCTCTCAAACTCATATCTCACCTTTAAAATTAGTTGAGAAAGAAATGTGGCACTCAAACAGCAGACTATCAGAGTCAGAATATCAGAGCTCTACACCTCTCTCCTCTCTCCAGAACCAGTAAATGGCAATGTTTCCCTCTCTTTTTTCACACATATACATGTTAATTACAAATCTCAGTGCTTCCCACATTTTTTCAAATGAAATCACAAATTTCTATTGGTTGAAAACTTCAACCCTTTTCCAAATGAACCCTTCCCCCAACTTGACTTCTGCCTGCTACCATAGCAACAGCTCATGGAACACTGCTGTGAGCAGAGAGGTCAGAAGTTCAGCACACAATGTTTCAAATCCAAAGAGCAAGAGTTCTTCACCTGTCAAACCTAACAGCAAATCCAAATTAATCTTCTGTGGGAACACAATTTTCTGAACCAATACAAAACATGCTTCTAAAAATGTACACATACAGCCTAGTTTTAACTGTAAAATGATTTGAATCAGCCAATGAGTTCTTTTTATTTAAAATAAATATGTATGCCTCCATTTTACAACTGTCTTTCATTTCATATTGCCATTCTACTGAAAGACACCTCCTGAGTGCATCCAGATCTCCTTGAAAGATGTTCACACTGTGGATTGCAGGTCACAGCTATGTCTTCTGGAGTGAAAAGTATGCAGAAAAAAGAGGTATGGTGAGAGACCTTGCTTTGCCAAATGTAGACATTAAATGGATTGGTCAGAGAGGGCTAAAGTGGCACCAATTAATGCCTTTGGTGAAAACCTTTCGACATCTCCCACAGCCTAACCTTATTATTGTGCACTGTGGTGGAAATGACCTAGGCACTTTAACTGGGGTAGGTCTGGAAATGCTTATTAAGGACACCTTTGTGCAATTGATGTCGCTTTTTCCTCAATCTGCCTTTGTATATTCTAACATATGCCAAAGGCAAAAGTGGAACTGGTCCAACCAATTTTGTCCGCAGATTGACAAAGCAAGAAAGCACATCAACAAATCTATTTCTGCTTTCCTCAGAGACTATGGTATGGGTTCTATATACCACAACAACTTGCGTTACAACATGCAAGGCATTTATAGAGGAGACGGTGTACATTTCACTGATGAAGGCAACAGAGTCTTCATAAACACAACGGCTATTTTTAGAGCCCCCTAATATCTAAACACTTAAATTTGATTTTTACTTCTATTTTTTTTATCGTTTTTTTTCTGCCGTACGCGTACGGTAAGCTTACCGTACGCGCACCCCGCGATTTAAAAAAAAAAAATTTAAATGTATTTTTCATACTTTTGTGACCTTCTTGAACCCCCTGACAAACGCTAGGGGGTCTGCAACTCTCTTCGTTGCCCCCTTTTCACGTTCTACACCTTTATCAGTGTGAGACACACAAAATGGCGGCCGACACTTCCTGATTTCGACCGATTCGAATGTTTACAGTCATGTAACCACCAATCACAATTAAGCTCGCGCACGGAAGCGTGCGTGTACGGTAAGCTTACCGTACGCGCTCGGAGCGCGCTTATAGATATATATATTGATTTAAATGCTATTTTCTCAGCAAATACTGAACACATTTACACCAGACCTACAAAAGGCACATCCCTGACCTGAGGACTACCTCTCTGCCAAATTTCAAGTAATTCTGTTCAGCCGTTCGGGCTGTAGCTTGGACTAAAGGTCCTATGGAAAAATGCATGGGGAAAACATGTTTTGGGACCCCCCCTTTTTCTCAGCCCCCGCTTGACAAATCCCCTCAAGACTTTCAGGATAGGAGCGGAGCGGAGCACCCCACCTATTTTGAAAATTTCGCCAGAATTTGTCAATCGGCGCCAAAGTTATTCTAAATAGAATGTTGCGGATTTCCTATGGAAACACGGTCCTAACTATAACTATCTACTGGCGACCGCCAGTAGATAATATATATATATATATATTACCTACTGGCGGTCGCCAGTAGGTAGTTATAGTTAGGACCCTGTTTCCATAGGAAATCCGCAACATTCTATTTTGAATAACTTTGGCGCCGGTCGACGAATCCTCGCGAATTTCTCAAAATAGGTGGGGCGCTACGCTCCGCTCCTACCCTGAAAGTCTCGGGGGGATTCGTCAAGCGGGGGCTGAGATAAAAGGGGGGTCACAGAACGCGTTTTTCCCATGCATTTTTCCATAGGACCTTTAGACAGGGCTACAGCCCGAACGGCTGAACAGAATTACTAGAAATTTGGCAGAGAGGTAGTCCTCAGGTCAAGGAAGTGCCTTTTGTAGGTTTGGTGTAAATCTGTTCAGTAGATTCTGAGAAAATAGCCTTTAAATCAATATAGATATCTGAGCCAGCTTACGGTACGCTTACCGTAAGCTTACCGTACGTGTACGGTGGCGTGCGCGAGCGCGATTCTGATTGGCTGTTACATCTAAGTAAACATTCGAATCGGTCGAAACCAGGAAGCGGCGGCCGCCATTTTCTCTCTCGCACTCTGAGGGGGGGGCTGTAAACAAAGGCAAAAAACATATAAAGGGGCTGTTTAGACAGCGCCCATGCACATAGCCATGTTAGTTGAGTCCTCAAAGATCCCCCAAGGCCAAAAACGGTAAATTTTTATTTTTTGAAAATTTCGCCGATTACGCTTACCGTACGCGTACGGTGCGCTTACGCTAAAAATTTTAATAAAAAAAAAAAAAAAACACTCTCTGTGCATGGCGTATTATTGTCATCACTTACAAATTAAATTTAACAGATTACCTATCACAAGGAAGCGCATAATATGTCCTCCATGTGCGCACGGTGCGCTACGCGCACCGCGTGCCCACCTTGCGTGTACGGCACTAACTGCGTAAAGTGGGCGCGCGGTGCGCAAAGCGCACCGCGTGCTCACTGTGTGCGCACGGTGCGCAAAGCGCATCGTGCGCGCACGGAACGAACTGCGTTAAGTGGGCGTGCACGCCACGAATGGCGTAAAGTAACTTAGCATTTAAAAAAACGTAAAAATTCACTGAAAAAACCATAGGTTTCACACACGTTATAGTTAGGAATTAGCATTTAAAAAAGCTTGCAAATTCACTGAAAAAACCATAGGTTTCCCACGTTATAGTTAGCGGAAATTTTACTGATAAAAAACCAATGAAATTCCCCCGTTATAGTTAGTGCAGGCAACTATAACTCACGCGACCGCAATCTTCTGCTGATGACATATGTGTCTTTATGAAAAAAAAATATTTGTAATATATGTATAGCTAAAAATGTATGGAAGAAGACATGGGCAAATAAGTGTCTAAATACAGTATTAGCATCAGCAGAGGATTGCGGTCGCGTGAGTTATAGTTGCCTGCACTAACTATAACGGGGGAATTTCATTGGTTTTTTATCAGTAAAATTTCCGCTAACTATAACATGTGTGAAACCTATGGTTTTTTCAGTGAATTTGCAAGGTTTTTTAAATGCTAATTCCTAACTATAACGTGTGTGAAACCTATGGTTTTTTCAGTGAATATATATATATATATATATATATATATATATATATACACATATATATAAATTCACTGAAAAAAACATAGGTTTCAGGGGTGTTATAGTTAGCTGGACTTTTCACTTGTACAAAACCATTGAAATTCCCCCGTTATTAGTTAGTTCAGCTAACTATAACTCGCGCGCCGGCAATGCACTGCTGATGACATCACATATTACATCACACATGACATGGTCAGTGACATCACTCATGACATCACTGATGACATCTCAAATGACATCACTGATGACATCATCCAGTGAATGTGTGTTTTTCTGAAAATTAAATATGTTTTGAATATGTATATCTCAAGGTCGATGGAAGAATAAATGGGTATATAAGTGTCTAAATGGATGATTTGTTTTTGAAAAATTGATTGTGTAACTGACTGATTAAGTGTATCATAGGGAATACATGGCTTAGTGAGTAATGTTTAAATATGTAAATATCTGTATCAGTCTCTCACTTTGTGTATAAGTGGCTGCATGGGTTGGTGAGTAGCTACATGGGTGTCTATATAGGTTATTAGTTGTTTTTTTGAGTATCAGTCTGAGTGTCTGCATGGTTCGGTGGGGGGTATTACGTAGTGCATAGGTGCATGAATGAGTGACTCACTGTTTGTATGTGTTGAACACAGCATGTGTGCAGGACTGTATGGGTGGATGAGTGTGTGTATGGGTGTGTTAGTGAGTGAATGACTGTCTCAATAGTGTCTTTATGAGTAACTACATATGTTTTAAACTAGTATATGTGACTATTGGTGTATATATGTGAGAGTGAGAGATTGAAAGAGTTCCTGTATGAATAAGTATGTGTTTCTATAAGTGATTGTTTAAAAGACTAAGAATGTGTACGTTTCCGTAGAAGTAAGTGTGGTGGTGTGTGTATAACTGTATATGCAAGTAAATGTATGTTTGATTCTTTATTAGCATGAGTGACTATGTGTGTGAGTAACTCTATGGATGAGTGGCATTGTGTAACAGGATGTATAGGTGTATGAGTACATATGATGAGTGAGTACATGTATGAGTGACTGTATAGGACTGTTGGTGAATGAGTGGATGTGTATGTGGATCTTAGAATTACTGAAGAGGTTGTTGTAACTGGTATTGGTATGTCCATTGTTTTGAAAATTTTAGTCTCTATTTTTGAATGTGTGTATCAAAGGTTATATTAGGGTGAGAGGAGGTCTGCCACTCTATCACACGGATGATGTCATCAGTGATGTCATCAGTGATGTCACTGACCATGTCATGAATGATGTAATATGTGACGTCATCAGCAGTGCATTGCGGGGGCGCGAGTTATAGTTAGCTGAACTAACTATAATGGAGGAATTTCTATGGTTTTGTACGAGTGAAATGTCCGACTAACTATAACGTCCCTGAAACCTATGTTTTTTCATTGAATTTCTAAGGTTTTTTAAATGCTAATTTCTAACTGTAACGTGCCTGAAACCTCTGTTTTTTTCAATGAATATATATATCTATACATACATGTATCTACATATATATGTGTGAGAATAGTTCAACAACAGTAACCCACCTTTTTTAGACAGAGGTTGGGGCAGAGGAAGAGGGCGCAACAGAAGAGGTACAAATAAACAGGTCCAGTGGCAAGACCAAACAACCGGGATGGACACCAGGAGCAAGACCCAAGGCAGGAAGACCTAGTGGTCAACCTCTCTCACCGTACCCTCTCTGATTCTGAGAAAACGGTACTACAGAAGAGTTTGGTGTTTGTCCCTATACCTAAAACAGACCGGTTCAAAACACATTGTGAGATACACAATTGGTTCCATACTATACGACTAAAGGCCTTCTTCAAGGACACCCCCCTCAATGAGCAGGATGATTCTGGTCTGAGGAATCCATCATCCTTCACACCATACAACAATATGGTTCCGGTTGAAGTATTAGCCTTTGAACAAGCTGTCCTCAAAGAGTTAGATTTACCGCAGAGGCAGGCACCCTTCCACAACCTCTCCATCGTGGAAGGAAATGCAGTTAGGACTCTAGCTGATGATTTAACAATCACTATAAATCAGGCTGATATGGTACAGGCAGGTGGATTAACGGGCTTAATGAATACCTCAGGTTCTCCCACACGATCTCAGACACGTCCATTCCATTTTTGGACTTAAACATCACACTGACGACAGGGAGTCTACAAACCTCCCTTTACAAAAAACCTACCGACCGTAATAGCTTACTCCTGTACACCAGTCACCATCCCAAAACACTGAGGGACAATCTACCGGTCGGCCAGTTCTTATGAATCAGGCGCAATTGCACTACAATTGCTGACTACAAGACAGAAGCTGACACCTTGGCATCTAACCTCAAGGCTAGAGGGTACCCTGAAAAACAAGTCAGAGACTCATTAAAAAGGGCAAGGCACAACCCAAGGGAGATGTTACTAGAGACTCACCCTAAACCACCCACCGACAACCTCACATGTGTGACGTCCTTCACCCCAGACTCTGCAAGTGATTAAAAAGATAATTCTCAAACACTGGCAGATTTTAAACACAGGGGAGTTACTACTTCCCAGACCCAGGTTTGCATATAAAAGAACACACAACCTAAAGGACGCATTGGTGCATACCAGACCAAACAAATCTAACACTGACACCCAGAGGACTCTGTGGGGTCTGCCACCAATGACTGGACACTATCCCTGTGGGGCATGCGTCGTGTGCCCACTAACCACTGCAACCAAAGAATTATCACTGCAACCGAACTTTAAATGGACGCAAAAGAAACACACTAATTGGAATACCAAACAGTGCATTTACATGCTCGAGTGCCCATGCGGAATGAAGTACGTAGGCATGACCATGCGTCCCATTAAAACAAGAATTGCTGAACACAGAAGCAACATCCGCTGTCAAACAGTCACGACAAAAATGTACACTCACTACAAAGATACTCCACACAGCCCTGATGATCTATGCTGGACGATACTGGAAGCTTTCCAAGTTATCACTAAAGCTGCATTGTTCAGAATTGAACAAAGATGGGTGCACAGACTGTCCACACACACCACTGGCCTCAACTATGACATTCCTTGGGGATCGTTGAACTGAGCTACAGTAACTGCCTGGATAATACACATCTCTGAGTACATCATTGTATATACCAGGGTTCTTGGTCCCATGGTGCCTTGAGATACAAACCACTGCACCATATGACTCACTCCTTCATTGTATATAATTGTTGAACTATCGTATTGGCACCATGTTCACTAAGGCTTTGTGGTCTCTCTACTGGACACTGTTACCATCTTAGTCCCGTAGACACTAACCCAGTGACAACTACTGTTACCATCTTAGTCCCTTAAACATTTACTCAGTGAAATTATCGATTCACTGTTCACTACATTAAAATCAGAATATTATTGCCACTCGTAAGACCAAGATGTACGAGTTGGTGTTTACCGCTGATGACTATGGTAATAGTTTACCACTTAATTCACACAAGCCAGTGGCGCCTATTATCCAGTTTAGCCATCAACAGGCTAGCTTCTATGACGTCAGTGAAGACTTACTGTACCCAACACTACCCATGTGCACTACGAACAAACCCCTCTACAAGATGGCCGCCACCGCGGCATCAGTCCTAACCTATGGACACTGTCCTTTTTACATTTCCCTGGTTCTGTTCACACACGTGACCTATCACACGACCGGCTTAGTACTACTTCAAGACCCGCCGCCGACGTACCTCTACCATCCCGGTGTCGGCGGCAGGGTAGGTCATATGCCTGCAAGCGTACCACACGCTGGTGAGTTTCCTGAATTGTATTCTTCATCCGGAGGTGAGTTACAGAAGCTCTGGGCTCGTTCCATTTCCAGGTTTACCCACTGAGATAGCAACTTATGGCACACTGGGTTAGCGGGTACGTTGGGCTGCTCCGACTGTGGTGTATCGGCGTGACACACTCTGGCTTCGCTGGAGGTGCTGCGGTGGTGCACACTGGAGGCGGTGGTTCGGCGTTTCCCGTGACCCACGGCATTTGGTTGTTACTTTGGTGGTGCAAGGCCACCATTTGGATGCCCTCACCTTGTTGTACATTTACCACCTGAGCTATGATACTTGAGCTGCCACTTATGGCCAATACTGGTGGCATTTTAACTGGAGTGCAATTGCTGCTCCCTCTTCCCATTCTCTTTCCCCAATTAGGACCCAGTTGGTGTCCTTTAAACCGCCGGCTACTGTAGCATATACCTTTTGCGGACAGTTTAGGTGAGTCCTGTTATGTCCTGATTACCAATTTTCATTGTTTTTAATAATATAGTGCTTCAACCTTAAGAATGGGTGACACTTTCAGAGTATGTTTTCAATATTTAAGATACCTTGTGTAATACTCACAACTCACTATGATTGTGTGTGACAGAGCACCTAATACAAGATCCTTTCCACGAGCACCAGTTTACTGGACAATAATGGTCAATTTGAAATTATGTATTGATTAATGTGTGGTTTTAACAGAATCCCTTACCCTTTTTAGGTCGAGCCTACAGCAGCGCATGCGCTGTTGTTCGACTTTTACTAAGGGGCTTTTCAAAGTGCTACCCACAAGCTTTTCTTGGCCTGAAGCTTGCGTGCATGTGCACGTGTACGGGCGCAGCCACCATCTGCCTTTCTTATCTCTTCCTCCTCGCTGGCCATTACTTTCACTTTCGCGGCAATGGCTCTCCTCCAAGAATATTCAGGAGAATATTCTGAGTTCTAGCTACCAAAAACTCAAATTCCAAGCAATGACCGAGTGTACTGCAGCAAATACATCAAATATTGGGAGCCCTACATGCAAGGTAATGTTTTTGTACAAAAGGCAAGGAAATGTTTTTGTACAAAAGGCACATATATTTTGTCCTTCAAAACTCTCTTACAATACATGTAAAACTTTCGAGATGGCCTCAAACTCCTTCTGAAATGACTTCACCAGAGGTTAAAGATGCTTTTCTTGAAAGTTCTGTGCTCAGTTTGGAAAGGTGGCCCAAGAATCCACAGGTGTTAACTTATTTTTAATACAGAAATAAGCACTGTACTTTCAACTAAGTGCATGCCAACTGTGGCCCGCTGGAACCGACTTCATTAGCAGCCCTCTGTGTGATTCCCACATCTAGCCAAACGTAGAGATGTGGCTTCACTGCTATTGAATAAACTGTATGGACAGTGTGCGTTTTATACACCACAGGAATAAGTCAATTAGAAGACAGACCACTGCTGGGATCGTGTGAAATCGACAAGTGCATAAAATTGCAACTTGCTAAACTTTTTTTTAACCTAAAAAGCTTCGGTTTAAGCGGGTATTTCTCGTGGCGGGAAACTCTGAGTGGTTTCTACGTGTAGGCAGTATAGAAGAGCCCACGCCAACTGGCTCTCTCATGCCCACTCCACCTGGCCCTCTCCTGCCCACTCCACCTGGCCCTCTCCTGCCAACTCCACCTGACCCTCTCCTGCCCACTCCACCTGACCCTCTCCTGGCCATCTCCTGCCCACTCCACCTGACCCTCTCCTGCCCACTCAACCTGGCCCTCTCCTGCCCACTCTACCTCACCCTCTCCTGCCCACTCTACCTCACCCTCTCCTGCCCACTGCACCTGACCCTCTCCTGCCCACTCCACCTGTCCCTCTCCTGCCCACTCCACCTGACCCTCTACTGCCCACGCTACCTCACCCTCTCCTGCCCACTCCAACTGGCCCTCTCCTGCCCACTCCACCTGGCCCTCTCCTGCCTACTCAACCTGGCCCTCTCCTGCCCACCCTACCTGGCCCTCTCCTGCCCACTCCACCTTGCCCTCTCCTGCCCACTACACCTGGACCTATCCTGCCCACTCTACCTCACCCTCTCCTGCCCACTCCACCTTGCCCTCTCCTGCCCACTCCACCGACTCTCTCCGGCCCACTCCACCGACTCTCTCCTGCCCACTCCACCGACTCTCTCCTGCCCACTCCACCTGGCCCTCTCCTGGCCACTCCACCTGACCCTCTCCTGCACACTCCACCTGACCCTCTCCTGCCCACTCCTCCTGACACTCTTCTGTCCACTCCACCTGACCCTCTTTTGCCCACTGCAGCTGACCCTCTCCTGTCCACTCCACCTGACCCTCTCCTGTCCACTCTACCTCACCCTCTCCTGCCCACTCTACCTGATCCTCTCCTTCCCACTCCCCCTGGCCCTCTCCTTCTCACTCCACCTGACCCTCTCCTGCCCACTCTACCTCACCCTCTCCTGCCCACTCTACCTCACCCTCTCCTGCCCACTCTACCTCACCCTCTCCTGCCCACTCTACCTCACCCTCTCCTGCCCACTCTACCTCACCCTCTCCTGCCCACTCTACCTCACCCTCTCCTGCCCACTCCACATGACCCTCTCCTGCCCACTCCACCTGTCCCTCTCCTGCCCACTCCACCTGACCCTCTACTGCCCACGCTACCTCACCCTCTCCTGCCCACTCCAACTGGCCCTCTCCTGCCCACTCCACCTGGCCCTCTCCTGCCTACTCAACCTGGCCCTCTCCTGCCCACCCTACCTGGCCCTCTCCTGCCCACTCCACCTTGCCCTCTCCTGCCCACTACACCTGGACCTATCCTGCCCACTCTACCTCACCCTCTCCTGCCCACTCCACCTCACCCTCTCCTGCCCACTCCACCTTGCCCTCTCCTGCCCACTCCACCGACTCTCTCCGGCCCACTCCACCGACTCTCTCCTGCCCACTCCACCGACTCTCTCCTGCCCACTCCACCTGGCCCTCTCCTGGCCACTCCACCTGACCCTCTCCTGCACACTCCACCTGACCCTCTCCTGCACACTCCACCTGACCCTCTCCTGCCCACTCCTCCTGACACTCTTCTGCCCACTCCACCTGACCCTCTTTTGCCCACTGCAGCTGACCCTCTCCTGTCCACTCCACCTGACCCTCTCCTGTCCACTCTACCTCACCCTCTCCTGCCCACTCTACCTGATCCTCTCCTTCCCACTCCCCCTGGCCCTCTCCTTCTCACTCCACCTGACCCTCTCCTGCCCACTCTACCTCACCCTCTCCTGCCCACTCTACCTCACCCTCTCCTGCCCACTCTACCTCACCCTCTCCTGCCCACTCTACCTCACCCTCTCCTGCCCACTCTACCTCACCCTCTCCTGCCCACTGCACCTGACCCTCTCCTGCCCACTCCACATGACCCTCTCCTGCCCACTCCACCTGACCCTCTCCTGCCCACGCTACCTCACCCTTTCCTGTCCACACTACCTCACCCTCTCCTGCCCACTCCAACTGGCCCTCTCCTGCCCACTCTACCTGGCCCTCTCCTGCCCACTCTACCTGGCCCTCTCCTGCCCACCCTACCTGGCCCTCTCCTGCCCACTCCACCTTGCCCTCTCCTGCCCACTACACCTGGCCCTATCCTGCCCACTCTACCTCACCCTCTCCTGCCCACTCCACCTCACCCTCTCCTGCCCACTCCACCTCACCCTCTCCTGCCCACTCCACCTTGCCCTCTCCTGCCCACTCCACCGACTCTCTCCTGCCCACTCCACCGACTCTCTCCTGCCCACTCCACCGACTCTCTCCTGCCCACTCCACCTGGCCCTCTCCTGCCCACTCCACCTGGCCCTCTCCTGCCCACTCCACCTGACCCTCTCCTGCCCACTCCACCTGACCCTCTCCTGCCCACTCCACCTGACATCCTTCTGTCCACTCCACCTGACCCTCTTTTGCCCACTGCAGCTGACCCTCTCCTGTCCACTCCACCTGACCCTCTCCTGTCCACTCTACCTTACCCTCTCCTGCCCACTCTACCTGATCCTCTCCTTCCCACTACCCCTGGCCCTCTCCTTCCCACTCCACCTGACCCTCTCCTGCCCACTCTACCTCACCCTCTCCTGCCCATGCTACCTCACCCTCTCCTGCCCATTCCACCTGGCCCTCTCCTGCCCACTCCACCTGGCCCTCTCCTGCCCACTCTACCTGGCCCTCTCCTGCCCACTCTACCTGGCCATCTCCAGCCCATTCCACCTTGCCCTCTCCTGCCCACTACACCTGGCCCTATCCTGCCCACTCTACCTCACCCTCTCCTGCCCACTCCACCTCACCCTCTCCTGCCCACTCCACCTCACCCTCTCCTGTCCACTCCACCTCACCCTCTCCTGTTCACTCTACCTCACCCTCTCGTGCCCACTCTACCTGATCCTCTCCTGCCCACTCTACCTCACCCTCTCCTGCCCACTCTACCTCACCCTCTCCTACCCATTCTATCTAACACTCTCCTGCCCACTCCCCCTGACTCTCTCCTGCCCACTCCACCTGACCCTCTCCTGCCATTGCTACCTCACCCTCTCCTGCCCATTCTACCTCACACTCTCCTGCCCACTCCCCCTGGCCCTCTCCTGTCCACTCCACCTGACCATCTCCTGCCGACTCTACCTCACCCTCTCCTGCCCACTTTACTTACCCTCTCCTGCCCATTCTACCTCACACTCTCCTGCCCACTCCCCTGGCGCTCTCCTGTCCATGCTACCTCACCCTCTCCTGCCCATTCTACCTCACACTCTCCTGCCCACTCCCCGTGACCCTCTCCCGCCCATTCCCCCTGACCCTCTTACGTCCACTCCACCTCACCCTCTCCTGCCCACTCTACCTCACCCTTTCCTGCCCATTCTACCTCACCCTCTCCTACCCACTCTACCTGGCCCTCTCCTGCCCACTGCACCTGGCCCTCTCCTGCCCACTGCACCTGGCCCTCTCCTGCCCACTCTACCTCACCCTCTCCTGCCCACTCTAACTCACCCTCTCCTGCTCACTCCACCTCACCCTCTCCTGTCCACTCTACCTCACCCTCTCCTGTCCACTCTACCTCACCCTTTCCTGCCCACTCCACCTGGCCCTATCCTGCCCACTGCACCTGGCCATATCCTGCCTACTCCACCTGACCCTCTCCTGGCCACTCTACCTCATACTCTCTGCCCACTCCACCTAGTCCTCTCCTGCCCACTCCACCTGCCCCTCTCCTCCCCACTCCCCCTGACCCTCTCCTACACACGCTACCTCACCCTCTCCTGCCCATTCTACCTCATCCTCTCCTGCCCACTCTACCTGACCCTCGCCTGCCCACTGCACCTGCCCACTGCACCTGGCCCTCTCTTGCCCACTGCACCTGGCCCTCTCCTGCCCACTGCACCTGGCCCTCTCCTGCCCACTGCACCTGGCCCTCTCCAGCCCACTCCACCTCGCCCTCTCCTGGCCACTTCACCTGACCCTCTCCTGGCCATTCTACCTCACACTCACCTACCCACTCCACCTGACATCCTTCTGTCCACTCCACCTGACCCTCTTTTGCCCACTGCAGCTGACCCTCTCCTGTCCACTCCACCTGACCCTCTCCTGTCCACTCTACCTCAACCTCTCCTGCCCACTCTACCTGATCCTCTCCTTCCCACTCCCCCTGGCCCTCTCCTTCCCACTCCACCTGACCCTCTCCTGCCCACTCTACCTCACCCTCTCCTGCCCATGCTACCTCACCCTCTCCTGCCCATTCCACCTGGCCCTCTCCTGCCCACTCCACCTGGCCCTCTCCTGCCCACTCTACCTGGCCCTCTCCTGCCCACTCTACCTGGCCATCTCCAGCCCATTCCACCTTGCCCTCTCCTGCCCACTACACCTGGCCCTATCCTGCCCACTCTACCTCACCCTCTCCTGCCACCTCCACCTCACCCTCTCCTGCCCACTCCACCTCACCCTCTCCTGTCCACTCCACCTCACCCTCTCCTGTCCACTCTACCTCACCCTCTCCTGCCCACTCTACCTGATCCTCTCCTGCCCACTCTACCTCACCCTCTCCTGCCCACTCTACCTCACCCTCTCCTACCCATTCTACCTAACACTCTCCTGCCCACTCCCCCTAGCCCTCTCCTGCCCACTCCACCTGACTCTCTCCTGCCCACTCCACCTGACCCTCTCCTGCCCATGCTACCTCACCCTCTCCTGCCCATTCTACCTCACACTCTCCTGCCCACTCCTCCTGGCCCTCTCCTGCCCACTCCACCTGACCATCTCCTGCCGACTCTACCTCACCCTCTCCTGCCCACTCTCCTTACCCTCTCCTGCCCATTCTACCTCACACTCTCCTGCCCACTCCCCCTGGCGCTCTCCTGCCCATGCTACCTCACCCTCCGCTGCCCATTCTACCTCACACTCTCCTGCCCACTTCCCGTGACCCTCTCCCGCCCACTCCCCCTGACCCTCTTACGTCCACTCCACCTCACCCTCTCCTGCCCACTCTACCTCACCCTTTCCTGCCCATTCTACCTCACCCTCTCCTACCCACTCTACCTGGCCCTCTCCTGCCCACTGCACCTGGCCCTATCCTGCCCACTGCACCTGGCCATATCCTGCCTACTCCACCTGACCCTCTCCTGGCCACTCTACCTCATACTCTCTGCCCACTCCACCTAGTCCTCTCCTGCCCACTACACCTGCCCCTCTCCTCCCCACTCCCCCTGACCCTCTCCTACACACACTACCTCACCCTCTCCTGCCCATTCTACCTCATCCTCTGCTGCCCACTCTACCTGACCCTCTCCTGCCCACTGCACCTGCCCACTGCACCTGGCCCTCTCTTGCCCACTGTACCTGGCCCTCTCCTGCCCACTGCACCTGGCCCTCACCTGCCCACTGCACCTGGCCCTCTCCAGCCCACTCCACCTCGCCCTCTCCTGGCCACTTCAGCTGACCCTCTCCTGGCCATTCTACCTCACACTCACCTACCCACTCCACCTGACCCTCTCCTGCCCACTCTACCTCACAATCTCCTGCCCACTCCACCTGACCCTCTCCTGTCCATTCCACCAGACCCTCTCCTGCCCACTTCACCTGGCCCTCTACTGCCCACTTCACCTGACCCTCTCCTGCCCACTTCACCTGACCCTCTCCTGCCCATTCCACCTGACCCTCTCCTGCCACTCCACCGGACCACTCGCCTCGTCCTCTTTCACATTCCCCATGAAATTCATGGACGTCAGTGCGTAATAATAAAATATAAATAAGTGCAGGTACCCAAACGTTTTTTAGGAGGCCACCACCCACTTCAGCACTGGTGCTATATCACTCATGGCATAGATACTGCCCTAAGTTTGGTTGGAGCAAGCAAATTAAGAGAGCCTGCCTTCCACCAAGGGTCAATGTGATACCTGCGCTACCCATCTTTCGAAGTCACATGTCCGATAGATAACTCACTCCAGAGGCTTTTCAGAGACCATACTTAGATCTGAATTCACCAAACTGACTGAACTATGACTATCACTCTAAAGTCCTGCTAGTCAGACTAACTCCTGCCTGAAATCTGACTGACTACCTCTTGTCCAGCTCTATCAGTCTTTCACTCACTGGCATGAACAGGGCACTTTTTTAATCCCCCTTTCCCTTTAGAGTGTGACTGTAAATGTTATCAGATTCATTACAGAACCAGGAGCATCATCTGCCTCTCATTCTATCCCCCAAACCACCATCACAACAAGCTCTGCACTTCAGCAGGGAGGCCAAGCAATGGATGCTCATGCATGGCCTTTGAGCTCCCAGGCTGGGCAGCTCAGTAGTCCATCTGTCAGAATCCTGCAGGTCCTTCGGGCTCTTGTTCTACAAACCCGGCACCTTTTACAGCAGCAGAATCCAGATTTGCACTAAGTTGGAATATAGTGCGCCAATGACATGTTGTACGCTGTACGTGGAAACATACTCGCCCGTCCAAGCTCCGCACAAGTCTGGCGTCATTTATGTACAAAGCAGTCTGTGGCATGATAGCATACAGATACAGTTACTATATCACGGCAACATGGATGGCGCCTAACTCCGCCTTAGCCATGCCTTCGCGGCATAGCCAATAGGTCTTGCTTTTGGGACCTTATAAGCAGTTAGTTATGCAGCACAATATCCTTGGTGCAACAACATCAACTGGTGCATGGCTAAACACTTATAAGGTCCCAAAGGCGAGACCTATTGGCTATGCCAATGCTTGGTTTTTTTTGTTCCACATTCAGGTCTACTATGAAAGTACAGGTTATGTAGTTTTACACTTACCTTGTAGTGTAGATAGTATAACATTGATCCTGAAGAGGTGTCCCGATCATTTTTTGCCTTTTGAGACACGAAACATGTTGATCGTTTGAGAGCAGGGCTCTCACCACTAGACACCTCATGACTAGGTTTGGCCCCTCTCCACCTTTTAATTAGGCAGTTTACCTTTATAATAAAGTTCAGATAGGACTAACTGACCTATTTTAACTCACATTTTCCCTACTTCTACACACACTAGGCCCCTCACCCCCACTGCACCCACCGGCAGGAACAAAAGACCCCCGATAAAGAGCCCCGGTTCCGGGTGCTCGTCAGGTATTGCAGTGCCGACCTGACGAGGGGCAGGCTCAAATGATGAAGCATGACACCTAGCTTCGCTGGGTGTGTGAGAGCCCTAGTTCCAACAAGGAGAATTCCCTCTCCTTCCTGCGCACATTAGTGGTTCCCCAGAGACCCTAATACTGGTTCATGCTCCTAACTTCTCGAACCCACTGATACAGAGGAACTTCGTACCCCTCTTGCAACACAGCCTCTTGGGGCTTGTACACTGGACCTCATTAAACTAGCCCCTAGTCCCTCTTGTTGTTTAATATATATATATATACATACATACATAGATACATACATATTATAATAATTATTTAGCTTATAAAGCGCCTGGTTACTCCAACCGGAGTGTCCCCGCGCTAGAACACCATCAGACCCCTAACAGCTGACCTATGCTAGCAGCCTTGCTATGCCTGTGACTGCCAGACCATCAATAGAGACACTACGTTTGTCCTCCATGCGGGTGACAAAAAAGCCAGGTTTTTAATTTTTTCCTGATCAGAGTTTCCGATACAAACATCCGTAGATCCATAGGCAGATCATTCCATGCCTTAGCCGCCAAGAAGCCTAAGGATCTCCCTCCCGCTTGAACCCTTTGTACCCCCTGGGCACAGTCACTTTGGCTGTGCTCAACGTTCTCAGGTTTCGGGCAGGTCGATATGCAGTACGAAGAGGGAGCAAAAATCTCGTCCCCTTATGATTAAGGATCCTATGTCCAAAGCATAGGGCCTTAAAAGTAACTCTGTCCTGTATAGGGAGCGAATGAAGTTTCATCAAGGCTTCCACCACTGATGCCCGCCTGGAAATATTTAGAATCAGCCGAGCTGCCGCATTCTGGACCTTCTGCAGGATATTCAAATTTCTGGCGGTCACCCCTAAATTCAGTATGTTACAATAGTCACGGTGCAAAGTAACAAGGACCTGTACAATGTTTCTTTTTGCATAAAGTGGAAGTAGGTCCAGTATTTTTTGTAACATTTTAAGAATGCCAAAGCAGGCTTCAGCTACAGCAGATATCGGACAGATTGTCGTCAAACCATACTCCCAAATTTTTGACCTTAGCTTTCAGGACCGGAGTAAGTCCCAGTTCCTCTGGCCACCATAGCTGAGACCAAAGTGAGGGCTGTTTACCAATTACCAACACCTCAGTCTTCCCTGCATTCAAATGAAGACAACTGTGTTTCATCCAATCATTAAGCGCACCCAAGCAGACCTTAAAATCAGATGCCATTCCAGACTCCTTTTGCTCCAGAGTAACAATCAACTGAGTGTCATTGGCATATGACACCAGTTTTTCCCCATTCCTCAATACAATATCTGCCAGGGGGCGCATGTAGATATTAAATAGAGTCGGGCTAAGGGCCGAACCCTGCGGCACGCCCTGTGACAGAGGGCAGACTCTAGATTTAAAAGGATGTTGTATGACCTGGAATGGTCTGTACTACAGGAAATTTTTCAACCACTTCCAGATACCGCCGCTGACCCCAGCCTCCCTCAGCCTCTCCAATAACAGGCCGTGGGAGACCGTGTCGAACGCAGCGCTCAGATCAAGTAGGATCATTGCAGATGTCCTTCCTTCATCAGCTGCGGTTCTCAATGCCTCCGCAGCCAGGAGAAGGGCTAACTCCGTGCTATGAAGTGGCCTAAAGCCAGACTGGGTGTCGTGGAGGACCTGGCTTTCTTCCGAGAACATGGACAGTTGACGATTAAGATGTTTCTCTGCAATTTTTGCAACTAAGGGGAGCAGGGAGATTGGTCTCAAATTTTCTGGGAGGGTGGGGTCTAAAGAAGGTTTCATCAGCAAAGGTGCCACCATAGCGTGTTTCCAATTGCTGGGGACCTGCCCCAGCTGAAGGACATATTCAGTAATGCTGTTAGAACCGGAGCAATGACCTCCTTCCCTAACCGCATAAATTTAGGGGGAACTGGGTCCAAAGGGGACCCTGATTCAACCACGTCCATCAATTTCAGGATCTCACTTTCCACAGGAGGGTGAAAGACAAACCTATCCTCGGTCCAGGGGACCTCTACGGCAGGGGCAGGGACAACATTCCTGCTGCTTTCTGGAAAGGTGGCATATATTTTATCTATCTTGCCCAGAAAGAAGTTTGCGACCTTATTGTAGTGATCCGTAGACGCAGAGAGTGCTGCTGTCACACGTTCCAGAGAGGATAATTGTTTGACTACCTGGAAGATGTTCTTAGTGGAAT
The DNA here is from genome assembly GCF_964204655.1 of Triturus cristatus. NCBI lineage: Eukaryota > Metazoa > Chordata > Amphibia > Caudata > Salamandridae > Triturus > Triturus cristatus. The sequence continues at coordinate 904,343,622 of NC_140579.1, forward strand.
TTCTTGCTAACTCAATCTGCTCCGTATAGGGTTCCCTACGCACTCTCCTAATCTGTAAGTGATAAAACTTCAAGGCCGCTAGGTAGGTCTGCCTATTTTTCTCCAGGTAGTTCTTCCTCCACTGGTGTTCAAGGCGTTTGCAACCCGTTTTTAGCTGCACCAGTTCTTCTGAAAACCATTTCGCAGATGCAGTCGTACGAGTGCTTTTGCATGGTTTCAGGGGTATCAAGGAGTCCACTGCCTCCTTCATCCAAAGGGAGCCTAAATCCTCTGCTATCTCAGTTCATACACACACACACACACACCAAAAAATACGTATGTCCGTCCATTTTTGTAAATATATTGATTAATTATACCCTCATCTATCTTTACCTCTACCCACCCCTAAACAATAACATTATCTTACACCCCTTTCCCTCTATCCACCCCTGAATACTAAATTCACCCTTAACCTCCCTTTACCTCTACCTGCCCCTTAATCCTAAAATCACCCTTATCTTTCTTTACCTCTACCCGCATCTTAACCCTTTATTTTTCCAATAACAGAAAAAACTCTGATTTCAACATCAACTGATACATTGATATCTTGTTTGTGAGGAGGGTTGGTGGGTTGGTTCTTCGACCAAACAATTCAGAGGGGATTGTATCGTAACGAATGGCAATAAACCAGGTCTGGCTCACCACTTAATTCAGTGTGGTTCCACGAGGCATTAACAGGGTGCTGACATTAATATTGTACCTTTGGCTAGATCTATCAACACAGCCAGAAAGAAGGCTGGGCATGGGAGTCTGCCACCCAGGCCAGATGAGGTAGCTAGATTTACTGTTCCCATCTCTAACAGATTTTTTTATTTGTCAGATTTGGCTAGCATTGACTGACATGCAGAGACCCCAGTTGCATTTACAGAGATTGCTCATTCACAAGTCCTCTTACTGGGGATCGTGCCAGGAAACGAGGCATACTAATTAAGATGGTATGTTGGAATATAGCAGGTGTCAGGCATAAGCCGCAGGATCCCAAGTGGTTTGACTTGATCTCGCAGTTTTATGTAGTCATGCTGCAAAAAACCTGAGCTCTCAAGGAGATCATATGGGATGATTATGAGAGTTTTACTACACCTGCTGTGGCCTCTTCAGACTAGAGAGCATGGTGGTTTGACCATCTTGGTACAGATCACTATGCCTTTGAAAATTGTCCCAATAGCTTTAGATCAAAATGGGATCCAGACGGTGTGGGTGTGTTGCCAAATAAATGTAATTTTTTTTATCAACTTTTATAATTTGTATGAACTGAGCTGTCAGATAGGGACGCTTTTCAGGTGATGTTAATGTTATACTTGGAGTTGACTTTAATGCTAAATTGAGTACCATTACTACTCTGAGTGATCCTTTCTCTCTGCATGATCTGCCCACTCACTGTGCATTAACTGATCAGAGGGGTTAGAAGTTGTTTAAGGCATTGGGCAACTTGGGTCTCTCTAGTGTGGTGAACCTTCAACCAGTTCCCTACTTTTGTTGGATTGGCTGTGTTGTCACAATTGAATGTTTTTATTTCTAGGGACCTGGAATTTTTTGCATACTTGGAGGTAGTCATACAAAACTACTACAGTGACCATAACCCCACTAGATTTTCTCTTAACTTTCCTGTTACTCCTGGGATTATTGACATTTCTCAGAAGGTTAAGTGGTGGGCAATTAATATTCCTATCCTGAACCTGGCCATTCTAGTTGACTGTCTCTTAACAAATGATTCTCTGGCCCCCAATATTTTAGAGGCTTTTAAAGTCTAAATCATCTGGCAGAGCAATCATGCTAAATCGTTCAGGATCGAGAGGGGCATGGAAACTGGTTTGATTCAATAAAGAGTGCAGAGTCACTAACTGTAGGGTTCGGAAACTTCTGAATGCTGGGCCCCGAGATCAGCCAAGTATCATGGCTGCAAGACTGGACTATAAACAGGCCATTAAGGGGTCGGTTCCGATTCGGGTCGGACAGCTCTCCGAGAGCTGTTCGTAGCCTTACCTTGCGACCGACTCGTACCTAGAGCCGGTCCGTCCGGGCGATGAAGTACGATGCGCATAACTGACAAAAATCCAACCGACACGTAGGCTGTGATTCAAGCTTCATTCTCCGTCCGAGCCGTACCTCCGAACGCCGATCCGAGTCGCCCGGAAGCAGTATTCACAGCAGTTTCCGGCTGGACAAGTACGATGCGCAAATCATACGCGCCGGACAGGTCGCCACATACAGCACATCACAGCATCCGGAAAAGAAGCATATCAGGTACGATTCGCACCAGAACACAATCCACGGTTACGAGACGGACCAGCTTACAATGGGTACGAGACGGAGCAACAAGCAGCATGTACAAGACAAACACATCATGAATCTCTTCGCGCAGGTCATACCAGTACTGTACATCTATGACCGGATCAGGAACAGACGGTAAGTCAGAAACCCACCACACAAACAAACAACACGTACCCGCCAAATGTCACACACACCCAGAGGATCCATATCCTGGCCACAACAACAGGCCACCATAGGGGTTGCATGGCCAGCACCACTACTGACCCCATTCATAGGGCTTATGTTGCCCATGACTCCTGCCACCCCCACACATAGGGGACCTGTTGCCCATCACTCCTGCCACCTCCACCCATAGGGCTTATGTTGCCCATCACTCCTGCCACCCCCACTCATAGGGGACATGTTGCCCATCACTCCTGCCACCCTCACTCATAGGGGACCTGTTGCCCATCACTCCTGCCACCCCTACCCATAGGGCTTATGTTGCCCATCACTCCTGCCACCCCCACCCATAGGGGACCTGTTGTCCAGCACTCCTGCCACCCCCACTCATAGGGGACATGTTGCCCATCACTCCTGCCACCCCCACCCATAGGGCTTATGTTGCCCATCACTCCTGCCACCCCCACCCATAGGGGACCTGTTGCCCAGCACTCCTGCCACCCCCAACCATAGGGGACCTGTTGCCCATCACTCCTGCCACCCCCACCCATAGGGCTTATGTTGCCCATTACTCCTGCCACCCCCACTCACAGGGCTTATGTTGCCCATCACTCCTGCCACCCCCACCCATACGGGACCTGTTGACCAGCACTCCTGCCACCCCCACTCATAGGGGACATGTTGCCCATCACTCCTGCCACCCTCACTCATAGGGGACCTGTTGCCCATCACTCCTGCCACCCCTACCCATAGGGCTTATGTTGCCCATCACTCCTGCCACCCCCACCCATAGGGGACCTGTTGCCCAGCACTCCTGCCACCCCCACCCATAGGGGACCTGTTGCCCAGCACTCCTGCCACCCCCACCCATAGGGGACCTGTTGCCCAGCACTCCTGCCACCCCCACACATAGGGGACCTGTTGCCCATCACTACTGCCACCCCCACCCATAAGGTTTATGTTGCCCAGCACTCCTGCCACCCCCACTCATAGGGAACCTGTTGCCCAGCACTACTGCCACCCCCACTCATAGTGACTATGTTGCCCAGCACTCCTGCCACCCCCACCCATAGGGCTTATGTTGCCCATCATTCCTGCCACCCCCACCCATAGGGACTATGTTGCCCATCACTACTGCCACCCCACTCATAGGGCTTATGTTGCCATCACCCCTGCCACCCCCACCCATAGGATGGGTGATGTGCCACACATCCATCATACACCAACATTAGGTATGTCAGCAAAATACATCCCCCTAACATCATGACAACAGTGTATAGTCTGTGACAAATGCCCACAACAGTGATTATGAATTCGAACATACAATGTAACTACCATCACATGTGTGAACAAAAACTGAGTGTTGCCTACACAAGGCAAGCATCACTATAGCACTGTGTCAATGTAAAACTAACACCCCCTCCCTGTGTAGAACAAAAGTTAAGTGTGTGGTTCCAAACTGCAGCAAATGTTGAGCATTGTGGTGATGGGGTCCAAAACCCCCCTCATCACAGTGACCAAAAGGTAAGTGTCATCATGGTCAAAGCTGCAAATGCCAAACAGCATGTATGATTCCTGGTCCCAACACATGAAACACTTTTGGGGCAAAGTAGTGGTTGTGTCCCATACCCACAGAGATGTGGTGAGGCTAACAGTGCTGTGAAACCCTAACATACTCTCGGCCATGTGCAGACAAGCACTACCCAAGGGGGCTGACAATGTACATTGACACTAAAGCAGAAGTGACCATCACAAAGCATACACACATCTCGAAAATAGACACACAAATCAAAACATCCTGTGTAGACTGTAGGTGTCAGGTCACAAACTCCCATTCCATGCCAGCAATGGGACCTAACAACCAGGATGAATGTGCAGAATGATGTGATATGACTCACAGGGATAGCAGGGTAAATCAAAAAAACAACATCCAGACAATGACCCACAACAGCAATACCAATGCACTGGTGCAGATGCACAAACACAAACAGACAACCTCACACTGCACATCTGACACAACATGTGTGTGTGTCTCAGTATCCCCAGGCAACTACACAACACATGAGGGGGCCTGAACCAAAGTGAGACAGATGTGGACACAGTGCCATACAAAAGTAACCCATCAATGGGCCCCCCTTAGTGGGCAATCAGGCGTTGTGAGATTAGAGGGAGCACAACAGACACATGTGACACAAGCTGGAATGAACAGCAACTAACACAGCAAGAGACTGACACACAACACCACTACCCCCAGGGACCAGACATTGGGGTGACACAAGCATGCATGATACGTCCACTGTGATGACAAAGGTAGATGTCGTACAAACTGTGAAACCCAGACATGTGTCCTGTGCGATAAACGTACATCACACCTACACAAACACAAATCACTCAGCATGGCCCGTCATCCATGGACAAACAGGAGCTAGGGGCCCATCCATGCAAACATTTACATCAGTCCACCCTCAACACCACACACCCAGAACTGCACCAATGTGCATCTGTGAAGCCCACATGGACAGGTGACATTGCACATGCACCCATGACAAACACAGTAATGTTGGGTGGAACTAAGGTGCACAGACTCATCACACAAGGACAGTCTACAACCCTGGTGAATGACAGACATACTGCACAGTATGCGGTACATGGCCATGACGTCAAAGCTCCCGTAACCTTCGGAATAACTGCCACAGTCCCAGGACAATGCAGAAGCCAAGGAGAACCACAAGGCACACATGCTGACACCTGCCAACATTGCAGCCATGAACCTGACAAGTGGGAGCAGTCACACTCACATACACATGTCTCAATCACTGAAAGGTACCACCTAGGGACAACTACATGATATTGCGAACAAACAAGTGCCTTGGGGACTCCTGACTGTGTCCCATCTGCGTCTCACCACATCATCACCACTCAGAACTGACAAATCCCAATGATGAAACACCAATTAACAGTAGTGTGTCATGCACCCACACATCTGGTAGCCCATGGCAAAGTTGTGAGATGAACACAGTACAACTCAGCAAGCATCAACAACAGGAACATATCAAGGGAACACTGCCTGTGTATGAAAAGGGATGTGGACACACACACACATGCTCACACAACACACACCATGGGCCCAGTCAATGTCACGGAACAACACACTTACTTGAGGGGGCTCAACTCCTGTGGAAGCTCAGCTGTGCCAAACATAGTCCCAGCAGGTCACAGTCATGTCAGCAGAACACTTGGTCAGTCAGCCATCAGTTACCACACAATATAGGCTCTGGTCACAACAGCCTGGGTATGGGAGTGTCCCTTAAGTCATTTGCACATACTCAATACATATGTCCAGCAGGTTGCACAGAGGACCCAGTTGCTCCTACGATGCCCACACCTACATGTCCAGTGGAGATGCGCTCACAGTCAGGGAAATAGACACATTGGACAATGGGAAGCACATCATATGTGCATGTGTGCAAGCCACAGATGTGACCATGCAAATTAAATGTTTACAGAGATGTTCACAAATTGTTAATCATGACACACCCAGTTAGGTGCAAAGGATGATATCGATAACGACCAGAATAGGATACATATCTCATGGACCACATGGAGTACCTCACATCAACACCTCACCACATAGGAAATCCAGCATTACAACTGCAAGTTCATGCTAAACATCATCAACATAATGTACAGCTAAATCAAATTCACAAGGATAAAGAAAAATGCTTTATTCAGCAATTTTTAAATGCAAAGTCCTTTCAATACAAAGGCCAATGGCCAGTCCATATCCAAATGACAAAAAGTTAACTTGCCTGCACTGGTAAGGATAGGGGACATCCCCTCGGAGGGGCATACATGGGGCAGGCCAGGCACCGCAGGGACAGGATCAGGGCTCAGCAGAAGGAGGCAGTGAAGGGGTGGTTGATGCAGGAGAGTCCCTGGCAACTGCAGTGGAGCTGACTGAAGGAGTGGGTGCAGAAACAACTGTGGGGCACAAGACAGATGGGGTGTGTGCCGGCACAACTGCAGTGGGCAGGTCAGATGGATTGGACTGGGTCCCAACTGCAGTGCCCAAGTCAGACGGGGTGGTCGTGGACTCCACTGCAGTGCGCTCAATGGGAGCGGAATGGGGTTCAGGTGAGGTCGGCAGGACAGAGGGGGGGACACGGTCCCCACATCAGTGGCACAAGCTGTCTGACCGGGGGTGGTGGGGATGGAAGAGCAAGTGGTAGGGGCGAGGGCCTGAGCATTTTGGGGATGGTGTATCTGTGGGTGGGGGAACCTGAGGCAGAGTGTGGCGGGGGAACCTGTGGAGTGGTGGCCTGGGGGATGGAGTCTTTGTTGTGGAGCTGTGGGGGGGGGGGTCTTGCTCTTCCGGCTCCGGGGGGACTTGCGGTTGGGGGCCTCAGTCTAACTGCACCTGGGGGAGGGTGTCCGGGTGTGAGGGGCACTCCCCTCTGTGTGTGTGGACTTCCTCTTCCCCTTGTAAGCTGGATCTGCTGGGTCGGTGGGGAAGAGGCCAAGGTCACAGAGGAAGAGCTTCTGGGGAGATGGGGTTGCAGGTGAGGCAAGGGAAGGAGGCAAGGAGGTAGAGGTATCGGAGGACTGCGGAGTGGTTGTGGATGACTGTGTGTGTCTGTGTGTCTGCAAACCATCCCCTGTGAGTGTGGTATCAGTCCCCTGAGGTTGCTTGTGTGCACGTCTAGCCCTTGGTTTGAGTTTTGTGTGCTGCCCATGTCTGTGGGTTTGTGTGACTGTGCTGGTGTGTGTGTGCTTGGGACAGGTAGGGTGCTAGGAATTGTGGGTAGTGCAGGGGTAGGAGAGGTGCAGGACTGTTGGAGGAGGGACACTGCTTCCGTCAGGGAGGTGGCCACGGACTGATTGGTCCTCTGTAGGGCAGACATGCCCGATGAAATGCCCTCCATGAACGACACCAGTTGTGTCAACAGACTGGTGTATGCATGGAGGACAATCAGCATTGATGTCTGCCCTACATGGATCTGTCGCAGCAAGTCCACAGACTCCTCACTCAGGGCAGCAGGGGACACAGGGGCAGGGGGTGCGGTGCCTGGCACAAAGGAGACATGCTCCTGAACACGGGAGTCTCCACGGACCTCTGGGATGGGAGCCGATGGGAGGGTGGTGATGGTGGTGGTGGGGCCGGTGGCTGGGACAGCCTCACTAGCTGGGGTTTGGTGGCTGCTGACACCCGCCTCCACAAGGGAGTCACCCTCCGAGCTGCTGTGGCCCTCACCTGGGGTGGATGGTGCTGAGGACTACTGGTGTGGCTCCACTCGCCCTCCGTGCCACTGGGTCCCTCCGACTCCTCGCTTCTGTCCCAGTCAGGCACTGTGGCTCCTCCTGGCCCGTGGAGCTGTCCCCTCCTGTGGTCGTGGATGTATCTGGATAGAATTAGGAAAAAAGAGAACAACATCAGTCACCTGCACTGACTGCACACACCACAGTGAGTATGCCAGGGATGTCATCAGTGATGTCACTGACCATGTCATGAATGATGTAATATGTGACGTCATCAGCAGTGCATTGCGGGGGCGCAAGTTATAGTTAGCTGAACTAACTATAATGGAGGAATTTCTATGGTTTTGTATGAGTGAAATGTCCGACTAACTATAACGTCCCTGAAACCTATGTTTTTTCAGTGAATTTCTAAGGTTTTTTAAATGCTAATTTCTAACTGTAACGTGCCTGAAACCTCTGTTTTTTTCAATGAATATATATATCTATACATACATGTATATACATATATATGTGTGAGAATAGTTCAACAACAGTAACCCACCTTTTTTAGACAGAGGTTGGGGCAGAGGAAGAGGGCGCAACAGAAGAGGTACAAACAAACAGGTCCAGTGGCAAGACCAAACAACCGGGATGGACACCAGGAGCAAGACCCAAGGCAGGAAGACCTAGTGGTCAACCTCTCTCACCGTACCCTCTCTGATTCTGAGAAAACGGTACTACAGAAGGGTTTGGGGTTTGTCCCTATACCTAAAATAGACCGGTTCAAAACACATTGTGTGATACACAATTGGTTCCATACTATACGATTAAAGGCCTTCTTCAAGGACACCCCCCTCAATGAGCAGGATGACTCTGGTCTGAGGAATCCATCATCCTTCACACCATACAACAATATGGTTCCGGTTGAAGTATTAGCCTTTGAACAAGCTGTCCTCAAAGAGTTAGATTTACCGCAGAGGCAGGCACCCTTCCACAACCTCTCCATCGTGGAAGAAAATGCAGTTAGGACTCTAGCTGATGATTTAACAATCACTATAAAACAGGCTGATATGGTACAGGCAGGTGGATTAACGGGCTTAATGAATACCTCAGGTTCTCCCACACGATCTCAGACACGTCCATTCCATTTTTGGACATAAACATCACACTGACGACAGGGAGTCTACAAACCTCTCTTTACAAAAAACCTACCGACCGTAATAGCTTACTCCTGTACACCAGTCACCATCCCAAAACACTGAGGGACAATCTACCGGACGGCCAGTTCTTACGAATCAGGCGCAATTGCACTACAGTTGCTGACTACAAGACAGAAGCTGACACCTTGGCATCTAACCTCAAGGCTAGAGAGTACCCTGAAAAACAAGTCAGAGACTCATTAAAAAGGGCAAGGCACAACCCAAGGGAGATGTTACTAGAGACTCGCCCTAAACCACCCACCGACAACCTCACATGTGTGACGTCCTTCACCCCAGACTCTGCAAGGATTAAAAAGATAATTCTCAAACACTGGCAGATTTTAAACACAGGGGAGTTACTACTTCCCAGACCCAGGTTTGCATATAAAAGAACACGCAACCTAAAGGACGCATTGGTGCATACCAGACCAAACAAATCTAACACTGACACCCAGAGGACTCTGTGGGGTCTGCCACCAGTGACTGGACACTATCCCTGTGGGGCATGCGTCGTGTGCCCACTAACCACTGCAACCAAAGAATTATCACTGCAACCGAACTTTAAATGGACGCAAAAGAAACACGCTAATTGCAATACCAAATAGTGCATTTACATGCTCGAGTGCCCATGCGGAATGAAGTACGTAGGTGTTAGAAGGCGACCTCAGAGGAGCCCGGAGGGGGCCATGACTATCCTGAGACCAACCCTCGAGGTATCGCAGCCGGGCACTGGCGGGAGACTCCTAAGGGGAGGAACCTCGTATCTAGGATCGTACACTCAGCACCACACGACAAAGAGACACCACACCGGGAGTTCTTAAGAACAAGTCTTTATCAGATCGGAGTTGTAGAATCTTTATGATCAGCAAGGCAAATATATACAAGTGGAGCGCGGGCTCACAGAGTCTTGGAAGGGGGTAGGAGGTAGCAGGACAGTCTTTGGGGATATGGATCAAATGCAGGGGCGTACCCGGCGCACAGCTCACAATCCTCGAGCTGGGGGATACGCTTGTCGTCATCGGGGTCCGGTGGGACCAAGAGAGTCTGTGGGAGCCGTGAGTCACTCAGCAGGGCTCAAGCACAAGTCGGAGGTCTTACGATCTTTTCGGGGAGCCGCGAGTCACTCAGTAGGGCTCAAGCACAGGTTCGGATGTCTTACGATCTTCAGGGAGCCGCGAGTCACTCAGCAGGGCTCAAGTACAAGTTCGGAGGTCTTACGATCTTCAGGGAGCCGCGAGTCACTCAGCAGGGCTCAGGTGTTTCCAAAGGCGAATCTGCCGGACAGTCCCAGAGCACCCCTTGTTATAGGACGACTCCTCTTTGATGTCCGGAGTCTGTGCAGGCAGGGGTCTTGTCACCTGGGGGTCGCTTGTCGGGGTTTCCTGCCATTGTCTTTTGATCCTTTCAGGGCCGGGTCGGGAGGAGTCCCAGACACCCAGCAGGCGTGGAGCCAGCCCTCGGGGAGGCCGGCGGGCCGATCGAAACCCACCTTCCCAGGGGAGCTCAGAGGTGCGATGGAAACTGCTCCTCCCTCTCTCATCCCAATGGGAGCGCGGTGTCCCCCAGCCGGAGTGGCGCCTCTAGGCCAGGGTCGCGCTGGGGCCGGGCGGCCATCATGGTGCATGAAGTGGGCACGTGGGCCTGGTGTGGCTGAAAGGAGGAGGGCCACGGACGGGAAAGTCCGGGTCGGGTGTGTGTGTGTTCTGGTGGGAAGGATCGGCTAGGCCGTGGGCTCGGGGGCTGCGTGAGGGGCATGGGTCAGGTTATGTGGTGCGGGGACAGGGATGGCTATGCTACGAGGCCGGGTCTAACAGTAGGCATGACCATGCGTCCCATTAAAACAAGAATTGCTGAACACAGAAGCAACATCCGCTGTCAAAGAGTCACGACAAAAATGTACACTCACTACAAAGATATTCCACACAGCCCTGATGATCTATGCTGGACGATATTGGAAGCTTTCCAAGTTATCACTAAAGCTGCATTGTTCAGAATTGAACAAAGATGGGTGCACAGACTGTCCACACATACCACTGGCCTCAACGATGACATTCCTTGGGGATCGTTGAACTGAGCTACAGTAACTGCCTGGATAATACACATCTCTGAGTACATCATTGTATATACCCGGGTTCTTGGTCCCTTGGTCCCTTGAGATACAAACCACTGCACCATATGACTCACTCCTTCATTCTATATAATTGTTGAACCTTCGTATTGGCACCATGTTCACTAAGGCTTTGTGGTCTCTCTACTGGACACTGTTACCATCTTAGTCTCGTAGACACTAACCCAGTGAAAACTACTGTTACCATCTTAGTCCCTTAAACATTTACTCAGTGAAATTATCGATTCACTGTTCACTACATTAAAATCAGAATATTATTGCCACTCGTAAGACCAAGATGTACGAGTTTGTGTTTACCGCTGATGACTATGGTAATAGTTTACCACTTAATTCACACAAGCCAGTGGCGCCTATTATCCAGTTTAGCCATCAACAGGCTAGCTTCTATGATGTCAGTGGAGACTTACTGTACCCAACACTACCCATGTGCACTACGAACAAACCCCTCTACAAGATGGCCGCCACCGCGGCATCAGTCCTAACCTATGGACACTGTCCTTTTTACATTTCCCCGGTTCTGTTCACACACGTGACCTATCACACGACCGGCTTAGTACTACTTCAAGACCCGCCGCCGACGTACCTCTACCATCCCGGTGTCGGCGGCAGGGTAGGTCATATGCCTGCGAGTGTACCACACGCTGCTGAGTTTCCTGAATTGTATTCTTCATCCGGAGGTGAGTTACAGAAGCTCTGGGCTCGTTCCATTTCCAGGTTTACCCACTGAGATAGCAACTTATGGCACACTGGGTTAGCGGGTACGTTGGGCTGCTCCGACTGTGGTGTATCGGCGTGACACACTCTGGCTTCGCTGGAGGTGCTGCGGTGGTGCACACTGGAGGCGGTGGTTCGGCGTTGCCCGTGACCCACGGCATTTGGTTGTTACTTTGGTGGTGCAAGGCCACCATTTGGATGCCCTCACCTTGTTGTACATTTACCACCTGATCTATGATACTTGAGCTGCCACTTTTGGCCAATACTGGTGGCATTTTAACTGGAGTGCAATTGCTGCTCCCTCTTCCCTTTCTCTTTCCCCAATTAGGACCCAATTGGTGTCCTTTAAACCGCCGGCTACTGTAGCATATCAATTTTGCGGACAGTTTAGGTGAGTCCTGTTATGTCCTGATTACCAATTTTCATTGTTTTTAATAATATAGTGCTTCAACCTTAAGAATGGGTGACACTTTCAGAGTATGTTTTCAATATTTAAGATACCTTGTGTAATACTCACAACTCCCTATGATTGTGTGTGACAGAGCACCTAATACAAGATCCTTTCCACGAGCACCAGTTTACTGGACAATAATGGTCAATTTGAAATCATGTATTCATTAATGTGTGGTTTTAACAGAATCCCTTACCCTTTTTAGGTCGAGCCTACAGCAGCGCATGCGCTGTTGTTCGACTTTTACTAAGGGGCTTTTCAAAGTGCTACCCACAAGCTTTTCTTGGCCTGAAGCTTGCGTGCATGTGCACGTGCACGAGCGGAGACACCATCTGCCTTTCTTATCTCTTCCTCCTCGCTGGCCATTACTTTCACTTTCGCGGCAATGGCTCTCCTCCAAGAATATTCAGGAGAATATTCTGAGTTCTAGCTACCAAAAACTCAAATTCCAAGCAATGACGGAGTGTACTGCAGCAAATACATCAAATATTGAGAGCCCTACATGCAAGGTAATGTTTTTGTACAAAAGGCAAGGTAATGTTTTTGTACAAAAGGCACATATATTTTGTCCTTCGAAACTCTCTTACAATACATGTAAAACTCCTTCTGAAATGACTTCACCAGAGTTTAAAGATGCTTTTCTTGAAAGTTCTGTGCTCAGTTTGGAAAGGTGGCCCAAGAATCCATGGGTGTTAACTTATTTTTAATACAGAAATAAGCACCGTACTTTCAACTGAGTGCATGCCAACCGTGGCCTGCTGGAACCCAGCGGGCCACTGTGTGATTCCCACATCTAGCCTAACGTAGAGATGTGGCTTCACTGCTATTGAATAAACTGCATGGACAGTGTGCGTTTTATACACCACAGTCCCACTCCACCTGGCCCTCTCCTGCCCACTCCACCTAGCCCTTTCCTGCCAACTCCACCTGACCCTCTCCTGCCCACTCCCCCTGACCCTCTCCTGGCCATCTCCTGCCCACTCCACCTGACCCTCTCCTGCCCACTCGACCTGGCCCTCTCCTGCCCACTGCACCTGACCCTCTCCTGCCCACTCCACCTGACCCTCTCCTGCCCACTCCACCTGACCCTCTCCTGCCCATGCTACCTCACCCTTTCCTGCCCACACTACCTCACCCTCTGCTGCCCACTCCAACTGGCCCTCTCCTGCCCACTCCACCTGGCCCTCTCCTGCCCACTCTACCTGGCCCTCTCCTGCCCACCCTACCTGGCCCTCTCCTGCCCACTCCACCTTGCCCTCTCCTGCCCACTACACCTGGCCCTCTCCTGCCCACTCCACCTCACCCTCTCCACCCCACTCCACCTTGCCCTCTCCTGCCCACTCCACCGACTCTCTCCTGCCCACTCCACCTGGCCATCTCCTGCCCACTCCACCTGGCCCTCTCCTGCCTACTCCACCTGACCCTCTCCTGCCCACTCCACCTGACCCTCTCCTGCCCACTCCACCTGACATCCTTCTGTCCACTCCACCTGACCCTCTTTAGCCCACTGCAGCTGACCCTCTCCTGTCCACTCCACCTGACCCTCTCCTGTCCACTCTACCTCACCCTCTCCTGCCCACTCTACCTGATCCTCTCCTTCCCACTCCCCCTGGCCCTCCCCTTCCCACTCCACCTGACTCTCTCCTGCCCACTCTACCTCACCCTCTCCTGGCCACGCTACCTCACCCTGTCCTGCCCATTCCACCTGGCCCTCTCCAGCCCACTCCACCTGGCCCTCTCCTGCCCACTCTACCTGGCCCTCTCCTGCCCACTCTACCTGGCCATCTCCTGCCCATTCCACCTTGCCCTCTCCTGCCCACTACACCTGGTCCTATCCTGCCCACTCTACCTCGCCCTCTCTTGCCCACTCCACCTCACCCTCTCCTGTCCACTCCACCTCACCCTCTCCTGTCCACTCTACCTCACCCTCTCCTGCCCACTCTACCTGATCCTCTCCTGCCCACTCCCCCTGACCCTCTCCTGCCCACTCTACCTCACCCTCTCCTGCCCACTCTACCTTACCCTCTCCTACCCATTCTACCTCACACTCTCCTGCCCACTCCCCCTAGCCCTCTCCTGCCCACTCCACCCGACTCTCTCCTGCCCACTCCACCTGACCCTCTCCTGCCCATGCTACCTCACCCTCTCCTGCCCATTATACCTCACACTCTCCTGCCCACTCCCCCTGGCCCTCTCCTGCCCACTCCACCTGACCATCTCCTGCCGACTCTACGTCACCTTCTCCTGCCCACTCTACCTTACCCTCTCCTGCACATTCTACCTCACACTCTCCTGCACACTCCCCCTGGCACTCTCCTGCCCATGCTACCTCACCCTCTCCTGCCCATTCTACCTCACACTCTCCTGCCCAGTCCCCCTGACCCTCTCCCGCCCACTCCCCCTGACCCTCTCATGCCCACTCCACCTCACCCTCTCCTGCCCACTCTACCTCACCCTTTCCTGCCCACTCTACCTCACCCTCTCCTACCCACTCTACCTGGCCCTCTCCTGCCCACTGCACCTGGCCCTCTCCTGCCCACTCTACCTCACCCTCTCCTGCCCACTCTACCTCACCCTCTCCTGCTCACTCCACCTCACCCTCTCCTGTCCACTCTACCTCACCCTCTCCTGCCCACTCTACCTCACCCTCTCCTGCCCACTCCACCTGGCCCTATCCTGCCCACTGCACCTGGCCATATCCTGCCTACTCCACCTAACCCTCTCCTGGCCACTCTACCTCACACTCTCTGCCCACTCCACCTAGTCCTCTCCTGCCCACTCCACCTGACCCTCTCCTCCCCACTCCCCCTGACCCTCTCCTACACACGCTACCTCACCCTCTCCTGCCCATTCTACCTCACCCTCTCCTGCCCACTCTACCTGACCCTCTCCTGCCCACTGCACCTGCCCACTGCACCTGGCCTTCTCTTGCCCACTGCACCTGGCCCTCTCCTACCCACTGCACCTGGCCCTTTCCTGCCCACTGCACCTGGCCCTCTCCAGCCCACTCCACCTGGCCCTCTCCTGGCCGCTCCACCTGACCCTCTCCTGGCCACTCTACCTCACACTCACCTGCCCACTCTACCTGACCCTCTCCTGCCCACTCTACCTCACAATCTCCTGCCCACTCCACCTGACCCTCTCCTGCCCACTCCACCTGATCCTCTCCTGCCCACTTCACCTGACCCTCTCCTGCCCACTTCACCTGACCCTCTCCTGCCCATTCCACCTGACCCTCTCCTGCCACTCCACCGGACCACTCACCTCGTCCTCTTTCACATTCCCCATGAAATTCATGGACCTCAGTGCGTAATAATAAAATATAAATAAGTGCAGGTACCCAAACGTTTTTTAGGAGGCCACCACCCACTTCATCACTGGCGCTATATCACTCATGGCATAGATACTGTCCTAAGTTTGGTTGGAGCAAGCAAATTAAGAGAGCCTGCCTTCCACCAAGGGTCAATGTGATACCTGCGCTACCCATCTTTCGAAGTCACATGTCCGATAGATAACTCACTCCAGAGGCCTTTCAGAGACCTTACTTAGATCTGAATTCACCAAACTGACCGAACTATGACTATCACTCTAGAGTCCTGCTAGTCAGACTAACTCCTGCCTGACATCTGACTGACTACCTCTTGTCCAGCTCTATCAGTCTTTCACTCACTGGCGTGAACAGGGCACTTTTTTAATCCCCCTTTCTGCACTTCAGCAGGGAGGCCAAGCAATGGATGCTCATGCATGGCCTTTGAGCTCCCAGGCTGGGCAGCTCGGTAGTCCATCCGTCAGAATCCTGCAGGTCCTTCGGGCTCTTGTTCTACAAACCCGGCACCTTTTACAGCAGCAGAATCCAGATTTTCACTAAGTTGGAATATAGTGCGCCAATCACATGTTGTACGCTGTACGTGGAAACATACTCGCCCGTCCAAGCTCCGCACAAGTCTGGCGTCATTTATGTACAAAGCAGTCTGTGGCATGATAGCATACAGATACAGTTACTATATCACAGCAACACGGATGGCGTCTAACTCCGCCTTAGCCATGCCTTCGCGGCATAGCCAATAGGTCTGGCTTTTGGGACCTTATAAGTATTTAGTTATGCAGCACAATATCCTTGGAGCAACAACATCAGCTGTTGCATGGCTAAACACTTATAAGGTCCCAAAGGCGAGACCTATTGGCTATGCCAATGCTTGTTTTTTTTGTTCCACATTCAGGTCTACTATGAAAGTACAGGTTATGTAGTTTTACACTTACCTTGTAGTGTAGATAGTATAACATTGATCCTGAAGAAGTGTCCCGATAATTTTTTTAGACACGAAACATGTTGATCGTTTGAGAGCAGGGCTCTCACCACTAGACACCTCATGACTAGGTTTGGCCCCTCTCCACCTTTTAATTAGGCAGTTTACCTTTATAATAAAGTTCGGATAGGACTAACTGACCTATTTTAACTCACATTTTCCCTACTTCTACACACACTAGGCCCCTCACCCCCACTGCACCCACCGGCAGGAACAAAAGATCCCCGATAAAGAGCCCCGGTTCCGGGTGCCCGTCAGGTATTGCAGTGCCGACCTGACGAGGGGCAGGCTCAAATGATGAAGCATGACACCTAGCTTCGCTGGGTGTGTGAGAGCCCTAGTTCCAACAAGGAGAATTCCCTCTCCTTCCTGCACACATTAGTGGTTCCCCAGAGACCCTACTACCGGTTCATGCTCCTAACTTCTCGAACCCACTGATTCAGAGGAACTTCGTACCCCTCTTGCAACACAGCCTCTTGGGGCTTGTACGCTGGACCTCATTAAACTAGCCCCTAGTCCCTCTTGTTGTTTAATATAAATATATATACATACATACATAGATACATACATATTATAATTATTATTTAGCTTATAAAGCGCCTGGTTACTCCAACCGGAGTGTCCCCGCGCTAGAACACCATCAGACCCCTAACAGCTGACCTATGCTAGCAGCCTTGCTATGCCTCTGACTGCCAGGCCATCAATAGAGACACTAAGTTTGTCCTCCATGCGGGTGACAAAAAAGCCAGGTTTTTAATTTTTTCCTGAACAGAGTTTCCGATACACACATCCGTAGATCCATAGGCAGATCATTCCACGCCTTAGCGGCCAAGAAGCCTAAGGATCTCCCTCCCGCTTGAACCTTTTGTACCCTGGGCACAGTCACTTTGGCTGTGCCCAACGTTCTCCGGTTTCGGGCAGGTCGATATGCAGTACGAAGAGGGAGCAAAAATCTCGGCCCCTTTTGATTAAGGATCCTATGTCCAAAGCATAGGGCCTTAAAAGTAACTCTGGCCTGTATAGGGAGCCAATGAAGTTTCATCAATGCTTCCCCCACTGATGCCCGCCTGGAAATATTTAGAATCAGCCGAGCTGCCGCATTCTGGACCTTCTGCAGGATATTCAAATTTCTGGCGGTCACCCCTAAATTCAGTATGTTACAATAGTCACGGTGCAAAGTAACAAGGGCCTGTACAATGTTTCTTTTTGCATCAAGTGGAAGTAGGTCCAATATTTTTTGTAACATTTTAAGAATGCCAAAGCAGGCTTCAGCTACAGCAGATATCGGCTCTGAAAAGGACAGATTGTCGTCAAACCATACTCCCAAATTTTTGACCTTAGCTTTCAGGACCGGAGTAAGTCCCAGTTCCTCTGGCCACCATAGCTGAGACCAAAGTGAGGGCTGTTTACCAATTACCAACACCTCAGTCTTCCCTGCATTCAAATGAAGACAACTGTGTTTCATCCAATCATTAAGCGCACCCAAGCAGACCTTAAAATCAGATGCCATTCCAGACTCCTTTTGCTCCAGAGTAACAATCAACTGAGTGTCATTGGCATATGACACCAGTTTTACCCCATTCCTCAATACAATATCTGCCAGGGGGCGCATGTAGATATTAAATAGGGTCGGGCTAAGGGCCGAACCCTGCGGCACGCCCTGTGACAGAGGGCAGACTCTAGATTTCAAAGGATGTTGTATGACCTGGAATGATCTGTTCTGCAGGAAATTTTTCAACCACTTCCAGATACTGCCGCTGGCCCTAGCCTCCCTCAGCCTCTCCAATAACAGGCCGTGGGAGACCGTGTCAAACGCAGCGCTCAGATCAAGTAGGATCATTGCAGCTGTCCTTCCTTCATCGGCTGCAGTTCTCAATGCCGCCAGGAGAAGGGCCAACTCCGTGCTATGAAGTGGCCTAAAGCCAGACTGGGTGTCGTGGAGGACCTGGCTTTCTTCCGAGAACATGGACAGTTGGCGATTAAGATGTTTCTCTGCAATTTTTGCAACAAAGGGGAGGAGAGAGATTGGTCTCAAATTTTCTGGGAGGGTGGGGTCTAAAGAAGGTTTCTTCAGCAAAGGTGCCACCATAGCGTGTTTCCAATTGCTTGGGACCTGCCCGAGCTGAAGGACATATTCAGTAATGCTGTGAGAACCGGAGCAATGACCTCCTTCCCTAGCTGCATAAATTTAGGGGGAACTGGGTCCAAAGGGGACCCTGGTTCAACCACGTCCATCAATTTCAGGATCTCACTTTCCACAGGAGGGTGAAAGACAAACCTATCCTCGGTCCAGGGGACCTCTACAGCAGGGGCAGGGACAAAATTCCTGCTGCTTTCCGGAGGAGAGGTGGCATATATTTTATCTATCTTGCCCAGAAAGAAGTTTGCGACCTTATTGTAGTGATCCATAGACGCAGAGAGTGCTGCTGTCACACGTTCCAGAGAGGATAATTGTTTGACTACCTGGAAGATGTTCTTAGTGGAATTTCTTGCTAACTCAATCTGCTCCGTATAGGATTCCCTACGCACTCTCCTAATCTGTAAGTGATAAAACTTCAAGGCCGCTAGGTAGGTCTGCCTATTTTTCTCCAGGTAGTTCTTCCTCCACTGGCGTTCAAGGCGTTTGCAACCAATTCTTCTGAAAACCATTTCGCAGATGCAGTCGTACGAGTGCTTTTGCATGGTTTCAGGGGTATCAAGGAGTCCACTGCCTCCTTGATCCAAAGGGAGCCTAAATCCTCTGCTATCTCAGTTCATACACACACACACACACACACCAAAAAATACGTATGTCCGTCTATTTTATTAAATATATTGATTAATTATACCCTCACCTATCTTTACCACTACCCACCCCTAAACACTAACATTATCTTACACCCCTTTCCCTCTATCCACCCCTGAATACTAAATTCACCCTTAACCTCCCTTTACCTCTACCTGCCCCTTAATCCTAAAATCACCCTTATCTTTCTTTACCTCTACCCGCATCTTAACCCTTTATTTTTCTAATAACAGAAAAAACTCTGATTTCAACATCAACTGATACATTGATATCTTGTTTGTGAGGAGGGTTGGGGGGTTGGTTCTTCGACCAAACAATTCAGAGGGGATTGTATCGTAACAAATGGCAATAAACCAGGTCTGGCTCACCACTTAATTCAGTGTGGTTCCACGAGGCATTAACAGGGTGCTGAAATTAATATTGTACCTTAGGCTAGATCTATCAACACAGCCAGAAAGAAGGCTGGGCATGGGAGTCTGCCACCCAGGCCAGAAGAGGTAGCTAGATTTACTGTTCCCATCTCTAACAGATTTTTTTATTTGTCAGATTTGGCTAGCATTGACTGACATGCAGAGACCCCAGTTGCATTTACAGAGATTGCTCATTCACAAGTCCTCTTACTGGGGATCGTGCCAGGAAACAAGGCATACTAATTAAGATGGTATGTTGGAATATAGCAGGTGTCAGGCATAAGCCGCAGGATCCCAAGTGGTTTGACTTGATCTCGCAGTTTTATGTAATCATGCTGCAAAAAACCTGAGCTCTCAAGGAGATCATATGGGATGATTATGAGAGTTTTACTACACCTGCTGTGGCCTCCTCAGACTAGAGAGCATAGGGGTTTGACCATCTTGGTACAGATCACTATGCCTTTGAAAATTGTCCCAATAGCTTTAGATCAAAATGGGATCCAGACAGTGTGGGTGTGTTGCCAAATAAATGTAATTTTTTTAATCAACTTTTATGATTTGTATGAACTGAGCTGTCAGATAGGGACGCTTTTCAGGTGATGTTAATGTTATACTTGGAGTTGACTTTAATGCTAAATTGAGTACCATTACTACTCTGAGTGATCCTTTCTCTCTGCATGATCTGCCCACTCACTGTGCATTAACTGATCAGAGGGGTTAGAAGCTGAATAAGGCATTGGGCAACTTGGGTCTCTCTAGTGTGGTGAACCTTCAACCAGTTCCCTACTTTTGTTGGATTGGCTGTGTTGTCACAATTGAATGTTTTTATTTCTAGGGACCTGGATTTTTTTGCATACTTGGAGGTAGTCATAGAAAACTACTACAGTGACCATAACCCCATTAGATTTTCTCTTAACTTTCTTGTTAGTCCCTGCCCTCCTGTTACTCCTGGGATTATTGGCATTTCTCAGAAGGTTAAGTGGTGGGCAATTAATATTCCTACCCTGAACCTGGCCATTCTAGTTGACTGTCTCTTAACAAATGATTCTCTGGCCCCCAATATTTTAGAGGCTTTTAAAGTCTAAATCATCTGGCAGAGCAACCATGCTAAATCGTTCAGGATCGAGAGGGGCATGGAAACTGGTTTGATTCAATAAAGAGTGCAGAGTCACTAACTGTAGGGTTCGGGAACTTCTGAATGCTGGGCCCCGAGATCAACCAAGTATCATGGCTGCAAGACTGGACAATAAAAAGGCCATTAAGGAGTCGATTCCGATCCGGGTCGGACAGCTCTCCGAGAGCTGTTCGTAGCCTTACCTTGCGACCGACTCCTACCCGGAGCCGGTCCGTCCGGGCGATGAAGTACGATGCGCATAACTGACAAAAATCTGACCGACACGTAGGCTATGATTCAAGCTTCATTCTCCGTCCGAGCCGTACCTCCGAACGCCGAACCGAGTCGCCCGGAAGCAGTATTCACAGCAGTTTGCGGCTGGACAAGTACGATGCGCAAATCATACGCGCCGGACGGGTCGCCACATACAGCACATCACAGCATCCGGAAAAGAAGCATATCAGGTACGATTCGCACCAGAACACAATCCACGGCTACGAGACGGACCAGCTTGCAACGGGTACGAGAAGGAGCAACAAGCAGCATGTACGAGACGAACACATCATGAATCCCATCGCGCAGGTCATACCAGTACTGTCCATCTATGACCGGATCAGGAACAGACGCGGACGGCGCAGACGGTAAGTCAGACACCCACCACACAAACAAACAACACGTACCCGCCAAATGTCACACACACCCAGAGGATCCATATCCTGGCCACTAGCAACAGGCCACCATAGGGGTTGCATGGCCAGCACCACGACCGACCCCACTCATAGGGCTTATGTTGCCCATCACTCCTGCCACCCCCACACATAGGGGACCTGTTGCCCATCACTCCTGCCACCTCCACCCATAGGACTTATGTTGCCCATCACTCCTGCCACCCCCACCCATAGGGACTATGTTGCCCAACACTCCTGCCACCCCCACCCATAGGGCTTATGTTGCCCATCACTCCTGCCACCCCCACACATAGGGGACCTGTTGCCCATCACTCCTGCCACCCCCACCCATAGGGACTATGTTGCCCATCACTCCTGCCACCCCCACCCATAGGGGACCTGTTGCCCAGCACTCCTGCCACCCCCACTCATAGGGGACCTGTTGCCCATCACTCCTGCCACCCCCACCCATAGGGCTTATGTTGCCCATCACTCCTGCCACCCCCACCCATAGGGAACCTGTTGCCCAGCACTCCTGCCACCCCCAACCATAGGGGACCTGTTGCCCATCACTCCTGCCACCCCCACCCATAGGGCTTATGTTGCCCATTACTCCTGCCACCCCAACTCATAGGGCTTATGTTGCCCATCACTCCTGCCACCCCCACCCATACGGGACCTGTTGACCAGCACTCCTGCCACCCCCACTCATAGGGGACCTGTTGCCCATCACTCCTGCCACCCCCACTCATAGGGGACCTGTTGCCCATCACTCCTGCAACCCCTACCCATAGGGCTTATGTTGCCCATCACTCCTGCCACCCCCACCTATAGGGGACCTGTTGCCCAGCACTCCTGCCACCCCCACCCCTAGGGGACCTGTTGCCCAGCACTCCTGCCACCCCACACATAGGGGACCTGTTTCCCATCTCTACTGCCACCCCCACCCATTGGGTTTATGTTGCCCAGCACGCCTGCCACCCCCACTCATAGGGAACCTGTTGCCCAGCACTATTGCCACCCCCACCCATAGGGCTTATGTTGCCCAGCACTCCTGCCACCCCCACCCATAGGGCTTATGTTGCCCATCACTCCTGCCACCCCCACCCATAGGGACTATGTTACCCATCACTACTGCCACCCCCACTCATAGGGCTTATGTTGCCATCACCTCTGCCACCCCACCCATAGGATGGGCGATGTGCCACACATCCATCATACACCAACATTAGGTATGTCAGCAAAATACATCCCCCCTAACATCATGACAACAGTGTATAGTCTGTGACAAATTCCCACAACAGTGATTATGACTTCGAACATACAGTGTAACTACCATCACATGTGTGAACAAAAACTGAGTGTTGCCTACACAAGGCAAGCATCACTATAGCACTGTGTCAATTTAAAACTAACACCCCCTCACTGTGTAGAACAAAAGTTAATTGTGTGTTTCCAAACTGCAGCAAATGTTGAGCATTGTGGCGATGGGGTCCAAAATCCCCCTCATCACAGTGACCAAAAGGTAAGTGTCATCATGGTCAAAGCTGCAAATGCCAAACAGCATGTATGATTCCTGGTCCCAACACATGAAACACTTTTGGGGCAAAGTAGCGGTTGTGTCCCATACCCACAGAGATGTGGTGAGGCTAACAGTGCTGTGAAACCCTACCATACTCTCGGCCATGTGCAGACAAGCACTACCCATGGGGGCTGACAATGTACATTGACACAAAAGCAGAAGTGACCATCACAAAGCATACACACATCTCGAAAATAGACACACAAATCAAAACATCCTGTGTAGACTGTAGGTGTCAGGTCACAAACTCCCATTCCATGCCTGCAATGGGACCTAACAACCAGGATGAATGTGCACAATGATGTTATATGACTCACAGGGACAGCAGGGTAAATCAAAAAAACAACATCCAGATAATGGCCCACAACAGCAATACCAATGCACTGGTGCAGATGCACAAACACAAACAGACAACCTCACACTGCACATCTGACACAACATGTGTGTGTGTGTCTCAGTATCCCCAGGCAACTACACAATACATGAGGGGCCTGAACCACAGTGAGACAGATGTGGACACAGTGCCATCCAAAAGTAACCCATCAATGGGCCCCCCATAGTGGGCAATCAGGCATTGTGAGATTAGAGGGAGCACAGCAGACACATGTGACACAAGCTGGAATGAACGGCAACTAACACAGCAAGAGACTGACACACAACACCACTACCCCCAGGGACCAGACATTGGGGTGACACAAGCATGCATGATACGTCCACTGTGATGACAAAGGTAGATGTCGTACAAACTGTGAAACCCAGACATGTGTCCTGTGCCACAAACGTACATCACACCTACACAAACACAAATCACTCAGCATGGCCCGTCATCCATGGACAAACGGGAGCTAGGGGCCCATCCATGCAAACATTTACATCAGTCCACCCTCAACACCACACACCCAGAACTGCACCAATGTGCATCTGTGAAGCCCACATGGACAGGTGACATTGCACATGCACCCATGACAAACACAGTAATGTTGGGTGGAACTAAGGTGCACAGACTCATCACACAAGGACAGTCTACAACCCTGGTGAATGACAGACATACTGCACAGTATGCGGTACATGGCCATGACGTCAAAGCTCCCGTAACCTTCGGAATACCTGCCACAGTCCCAGAAAAATGCAGAAGCCAAGGAGAACCACAAGGCACACATGCTGACACCTGCCAACATTGCAGCCCTGAACCTGACAAGTGGGAGCAGTCACACTCACATACACATGTCTCAATCACTGAAAGGTACCACCTAGGGACAACTACATGATATTGCGAACAAACAAGTGCCTTGGGGACCCCTGACTGTGTCCCATCTGCGTCTGACCACATCATCACCACTCAGAACTGACAAATCCCAATGATGAAACACCAATTAACAGAAGTGTGTCATGCACCCACACATCTGGTAGCCCATGGCAAAGTTGTGAGATGAACACAGTACAACTCAGCAAGCATCAACAACAGGAACATATCAAGGGAACACTGCCTGTGTATGAAAATGGATGTGGACACACACACACACATGCTCACACACCATGGGCCCAGTCAATGTCACGGAAGAACACACTTACTTGAGGGGGCTCAACTCCTGTGGAAGCTCAGCTGTGCCAAACATAGTCCCAGCAGGTCTCAGTCATGTCAGCAGAACACTTGGTCAGTCAGCCATCAGTTACCACACAATATAGGCTCTGGTCACAACAGCCTGGGTATGGGGGTGTCCCTTAAGTCATTTGCACATACTCAATACATATGTCCAGCAAGTTGCACAGAGGACCCAGTTGCTCCTACGATGCCCACACATACATGTCCAGTGGAGATGCGCCCACAGTCAGGGAAATAGACACATTGGACAATGGGAAGCACATCATATGTGCATGTATGCAAGCCACAGATGTGACCATGCAAATGAAATGTTTACAGAGATGTTCACAAATTGTTAATAATGACACACCCAGTTAGGTGCAAAGGATGATATCGATAACGACCAGAATAGGATACATATCTCATGGACCACATGGAGTACCTCACATCAACACCTCACCACAAAGGAAATCCAGCATTAAAACTGCAAGTTCATGCTAAACATCATCAACATAATGTACAGCTAAATCAAATTCACAAGGATAAAGAAAAATGCTTTATTCAGCAATTTTTAAATGCAAAGTCCTTTCAATACAAAGGCCAATGGCCAGTCCATATCCAAATGACAAAAAGTTAACTTGAGTGACAACTGTCACACGTTGCTTGCCTGCACTGGTAAGCATAGGGGACATCCCCTCGGAGGGGCATACATGGGGCAGGCCAGGCACCGCAGGGACAGGATCAGGGCTCAGCAGAAGGAGGCAGTGAAGGGGTGGTGGATGCAGGAGAGGCACTGGCAACTGCAGTGGAGCTGACTGAAGGAGTGGGTGCAGTCACAACTGTGGGGCACAAGGCAGATGGGGTGTGTGCCGGCACAACTGCAGTGGGCAGGTCAGATGGAGTGGACTGGGTCCCAACTGCAGTGCCCAAGTCAGACGGGGTGGTCGTGGACTCCACTGCAGTGCCTAACTCAATGGGAGCGGAATGGGGTTCAGGTGAGGTCGGCAGGACAGAGGGGGGGACACAGTCCCCACATCAGTGGCACAAGCTGTCTGACCGGGGGTGGTGGGGTTGGAAGACCAAGTAGTAGGGGCGAGGGCCTGAGCATTTTGGGGATGGTGTATCTGTGGGTGGGGGAACCTGAGGCAGAGTGTGGCGGGGGAACCTGTGGAGTGGTGGCCTGGGGGATGGAGTCTTTGTTGTGGAGCTGCGGGCGGGGTGGGGTCTTGCTCTTCTGGCTCCGGGGGGACTTGTGGGTGGGGGGCCTCAGTCTAACTGCACCTGGGGGAGGGTGTCCGGGTGTGAGGGGCACTCCCCTCTGTGTGTGTGGGGACTTCCTCTTCCCCTTGTAAGCTGGATCTGCTGGGTCGGTGGGGAAGAGGCCAAGGTCACAGAGGAAGAGCTTCTGGGGAGATGGGGTTGCAGGTGAGGCAAGGGAAGGGGGCTGGGAGGTAGAGGTATCGGAGGACTGCGGAGTGGTTGTGGATGACTGTGTGTGTCTGCAAACCATCCCCTGTGAGTGTGGTATCAGTCCCCTAAGGTTGCTTGTGTGCACGTCTAGCCCTTGGTTTGAGTGTTTGTGTGCTGCCCATGTCTGTGGGTTTGTGTGACTGTGCTGGTGTGTGTGTGCTTGGGACAGGTAGGGTGATAGGAATTGTGGGTGGTGCAGGGGTAGGAGAGGTGCGGGACTGTTGGAGGAGGGACAGTGCTTCCGTCAGGGAGGTGGCCACGGACTGATTGGTCCTCTGTAGGGCAGACATGCCCGATGAAATGCCCTCCATGAACGACACCAGTTGTGTCAACAGACTGGTGTATGCATGGAGGACAATCAGCATTGATGCCTACCCTACATGGATCTGTCGAAGCAAGTCCACAGACTCCTCACTCAGGGCAGCAGGGGGTGCGGTGCCTGGCACAAAGGAGACATGCTCCTGAACACGGGAGTCTCCACGGACCTCTGGGATGGGAGCCGATGGGAGGGTGGTGATGGTGGTGGTGGGGCCGGTGGCTGGGACAGCCTCACTAGCTGGGGTTTGGTGGCTGCTGACACCCGCCTCCACAAGGGAGTCACCCTCCGAGCTGCTGTGGCCCTCACCTGGGGTGGATGGTGCTGAGGACTACTTGGTGTGGCTCCACTCGCCCTCCGTGCCACTGGGTCCCTCTGACTCCTCGCTTCTGTCCCAGTCAGGCACTGTGGCTCCTCCTGGTCCATGGAGCTGTCCCCTCCTGTGGCCGTGGATGTATCTGGATAGAATTAGGAAAAAAGAGAACAACATCAGTCACCTGCACTGACTGCACACACCACAGTGAGTATGCCAGGGATGTCATCAGTGATGTCACTGACCATGTCATGAATGATGTAATATGTGACGTCATCAGCAGTGCATTGCGGGTGCGCGAGTTATAGTTAGCTGAACTAACTATAATGGAGGAATTTCTATGGTTTTGTACGAGTGAAATGTCCGACTAACTATAACGTCCCTGAAACCTATGTTTTTTCAGTGAATTTCTTAGGTTTTTTAAATGCTAATTTCTAACTGTAACGTGCCTGAAACCTCTGTTTTTTTCAATGAATATATATATCTATACATACATGTATATACATATATATGTGTGAGAATAGTTCAACAACAGTAACCCACCTTTTTTAGACAGAGGTTGGGGCAGAGGAAGAGGGCGCAACAGAAGAGGTACAAAGAAACAGTTCCAGTGGCAAGACCAAACAACCGGGATGGACACCAGGAGCAAGACCCAAGGCAGGAAGACCTCGTGGTCAACCTCTCTCACCGTACCCTCTCTGATTCTGAGAAAACGGTACTACAGAAGGGTTTGGGGTTTGTCCCTATACCTAAAACAGACCGGTTCAAAACACATTGTGTGATACACAATTGGTTCCATACTATACGATTAAAGGCCTTCTTCAACGACACCCCCCTCAATGAGCAGGATGACTCTGGTCTGAGTAATCCATTATCCTTCACACCATACAACAAAATGGTTCCGGTTGAAGTATTAGCCTTTGAACAAGCTGTACTCAAAGAGTTAGATTTACCGCAAAGGCAGGCACCCTTCCACAACCTCTCCATCGTGGAAGAAAATGCAGTTAGGACTCAAGCTGATGATTTAACAATCACTATAAAACAGGCTGATATGGTACAGGCAGGTGGATTAACGGGCTTAATGAATACCTCAGGTTCTCCCACACGATATCAGACACATCCATTCCATTTTTGGACATAAACATCACACTGACGACAGGGAGTCTACAAACCTCTCTTTACAAAAAACCTACCGACTGTAATAGCTTACTCCTGTACACCAGTCACCATCCCAAAACACTGAGGGACAATCTACCGGTCGGCCAGTTCTTACGAATCAGGCGCAATTGCACTACAATTGCTGACTACAAGACAGAAGCTGACACCTTGGCATCTAACCGCAAGGCTAGAGGGTACCCTGAAAAACAAGTCAGAGACTCATTAAAAAGGGCAAGGCACAACCCAATGGAGATGTTACTAGAGACTCGCCCTAAACCACCCACCGACAACCTCACATGTGTGACGTCCTTCACCCCAGACTCTGCAAGGATTAAAAAGATAATTCTCAAACACTGGCAGATTTTAAACACAGGGGAGTTACTACTTCCCAGACCCAGGTTTGCATATAAAAGAACACGCAACCTAAAGGACGCATTGGTGCATACCAGACCAAACAAATCTAACACTGACACCCAGAGGACTCTGTGGGGTTTGCCACCAGTGACTGGACACTATCCCTGTGGGGCATGCGTCGTGTGCCCACTAACCACTGCAACCAAAGAATTATCACTGCAACCGAACTTTAAATGGACGCAAAAGAAACACACTAATTGCAATACCAAATAGTGCATTTACATTCTCGAGTGCCCATGCGGAATGAAGCACGTAGGCATGACCATGCGTCCCATTAAAACAAGAATTGCTGAACACAGAAGCAACATCTGCTGTCAAAGAGTCACGACAAAAATGTACACTCACTACAAAGATACTCCACACAGCCCTGATGATCTATGCTGGACGATACTGGAAGCTTTCCAAGTTATCACTAAAGCTGCATTGTTCAGAATTGAACAAAGATGGGTGCACAGACTGTCCACACACACCACTGGCCTCAACGATGACATTCCTTGGGGATCGTTGAACAGAGATATAGTAACTGCCGGGATAATACACATCTCTGAGTACAAGCCCTGGCATCATCAGCTGAACACTGCTCAAAGTGCTCACACGGTTTAGAATAACCCAATTGTCAGTCTCACCATCAACCATGGCACTCATATCCCTCCTGGACTTGCACCCATATGTCTGTTGCATGTTGGATGCTAATACCCCAATGTGCCGACATGCACCACCTACACATTTGTTGGACATGCAAGTGAACATGTAGGAGTATTTCACTATACACACATCACATCTCTTGCCACTGACTCAGTACAGGTGTCAGGATGAAGGGATGGCCACAGTCTCATTTCACATGCTTGTGATGCATGCCAGCAACACACACTATGATGTTCTCATGTCCTGATAGTCAATGCCACAATGGGGTGCATGGAGCGCATTTTAAGACAATGCAGGATCACTCATAGCAAGTTAAATGCCATGGCACTGGCATGCCTGGAAAGTCAGTCAACACTGTCTCCTGTCACAGAGGCAGGGCATCCAGACAACAACAGTATGCACTGTGTCACAATCATAGCTCATGGGTAAAGCAAACTCTGCAGCTGACAAGTGCACTTGTCCATCCCCTGCAAATAACATATTCCGGACCCAGAAGACCCCACATCATACAAAACAGACATATGAGTCTCTGCGAACACAACTCCCTGTACATGAGCACATCACAGTCTGCTGTGCATGAAACACAGCTGCCTGAAGTGCACAGGTGCATACACCATTGTGCACTGTCAAGTTATCACACACCTATATGTCACACAGGTATTGTCTCTCATAGTTACATCTCAGATGTCCTGCTGACCCTCAAAATCATTAACACCCCAGTTGTACGGAAAAGGAAGCCACACCACAATGACAGAGAGGCAGACACCTGAAGGCACATGTCACTAAGCTCAACCTGTAAGTTGATACACAGGAGTGGGATTACAGAGTGTTTCTAAATGCCCTTGAGTAGGCATGACTGCCCAGCTCTACGTGAAACAGTATTAAGCCCTGGACAGAAGTCAGGTGGCTAAGCAAGTGTGACACACTTGATATACATACTCCTGAGGCACACAAAACGGAGTCCCCTGCTGCATGGCTTTGTTTGAAATACCCCAGCCACATGTGGCGAGTCAGACCAGAAATTGTAACACATATCAAGGGCACACACATATCATATGTCAGATCTCAGGCATTGTGTAAACAATTGACCCACCCATGAAACCCACAACAGAGTCACGGTAACAGATGCTGTCCGGAAGCTGAAGCATAGCTGACTGCAGGGACACAGTGCCCTAGTGACACAGGTAACAGACTGTAGGGTCCACACCTGTGGATCAGATGAGGAGGGTGCATCACACAATTGAGGGACATGAATATTGGACTACAAGACCTGTGTAATGTGGAAGTGTGACCAGGCCAAAAGACTGCAATTAGCATATCAGACATAGTACACAGATTAGGCATGGATTTACCCCCTCTTTGCTGCTGTCTGGCCTTCAGCTGCCCATCCAGGTCCGGGAAGACCACCGCCAGGATCCTGAGCATGTGGGGGGGTCAGGGTCCGGTGTCCGCCCCTCCTGCGAGGAAGCGACAGCTTCAGCTGGACCCTTGCGATCCTCCGGGTCCAGCCTCAAAGGTCCTGCCACCTCTTCTGGCAGTTGCGGATTCGGCGCTTGTAGACCCCCACTGATCGAACTGCCCGGGCGATGGTCAGCCATATCTCCTGCTTCTGGTGGGCATCAACCTGTGAGGATGACAAAGTTAAAAGTCCATTAACAGACATGGCCCATATTTGTGCTGCACACAGTTGGATATACATGTCGTCATCACAAAGGAAAATGAGTTACACAGGTAGTGCACCCATGGAATTGGACAAATACCCTGCATGTCTGACATGTTAACAATGCCTGGGAAGTTTAAGCTTGCACAAATGCACTTTAGCTGCAGAACACCTGTTCATTACATGTACCTACACACTTTGGGGGATGAAAGTACTCAGTGAGCACGCTTGCCACTGGTGTACACACTGCTAGTCAGACAACATGCACAATTGGGAAGGCAGTGGACTGCACATTCACCTGCTCCCCTGGTTTCCCATACAGCTTGCTGTACTGTAGAAGGAGCCCGTCCAGCAGGGCCTGGTTCTCCTCCTCAGTGAAGGCTGTGGCCCTCTCCAGAGTACGTGCCATAGCAGTTGACAGAGGATGTAGAGACAGCAGCGGTGGTAGCAGGGATGTGGTCCAGTAGCATGTAGTGCAGGCAAGTGAGCTCCCTGGGGCCAGCCAGCCTTATATCTGTGCTGCAGAGGCAGAATCTGTGCCATGTGTCCCAAGTGATAGGTCCAACACGGTTGCATTTTATGAATCTGGCCAATCCATGGAAATGTACGACTCGTACACGTCTTCCGTATCGTTCAAATCTTCACCTTCATAAAACCCTAGGAATCGCAACATTGTTGTAGGCATCCAACTGAATTTCCAGCGCACGACTCGTACAAGCTTTGAATCCGCATCCGTCTCCATGACAATCCAGAGCCAATGGGTGCGCACGGCTCGGTCAACTGACTGTATAATGCGTAGTTTGAAAATACACATGCACCCGTCTCCATACGATTCAATGGCCAAGGCGTACGCCGGTCTCTGTCCATGCCTGCCCGACGCGTATACATGATAGTCACCCGCGTCGGTCCTCATTGCAGTCAATGGCTAAGCGTACGCACGGCTCGGGCCTGAACTGTGCAATGCATACGCATAGTCACCCGCGTCGTTCCTCATTGTAGTCAATGGCTAAGCATACGCACGGCTCGGTCCCGAACTGTGCAATGCGTACGCATACTCACCCGCTTCGGTCCTCATTGCAGTCAATGGCTAAGCGTACGCACGGCTCGGTTCTGAACTGTGCAATGCGTACGCATAGTCACCCGCATCGGTCCTCGTTGCAGTCAATGGCTGAGCGTACGCACGGCTCGGTCCTGAACTGTGCAATGCGTACGCATAGTCACCCGCGTCGGTTCTAATTGGTGTGACGTTTTGACAGCTTTCACACACAATTACTTGCCAGGAACTCAGGTGCACACCTACCACACTACAGCATGTGCCACACTGTGTCCCATGGCATGTAAGGCTGCATTCCCTGTGTGTTTGGGGGGGGCAACATTTGGTTTGTTGTGTGGCACTTTTGTGCGGCCACTCCCAGGCTGTGCACGTGTTCATGGGGACAGAATCCTTTGTGTGCTGTGCACATTACCACTGTGATGTGCAACTGTACAGTTATGAGCATGAGTCATGGACACAGTTTCAGGTTGGATATGTTTAGGACATGTCACATACACCCTGAGTCCTGGGGGTGATGGTATGTACGTCACAGTGAGACATATAGCCCCAATTCTGATGTACACCCACAGTCTGTGTGCATGTTGTGTCTCAGATGTGGCTGATCAAATGTGCCCAATGGGAGACAGTCTCCACATCCATGTGGTTTGTGCATCAACGTTGATGTTGTGTGTGTGTCTAAGAGACGTACATGTAGGGCCTGCAGAGACAACAGTGGCCACTACCTGTGGGACTCACGGTTGTCTTGTGGCGTGTATATGATACGCCATGTCATGCCAGTGTCCATGTGGCAATACAGGGACACTGGGTATCTGCATGGCAAAGATCTGTGATGCCTGGGAGGCATCAGGCCTCACTTGTCACTGTGGTGTGTGTTTGTAACGTCACAGCAGTACATAGGTAGTGTGACACAGCCCAATGATTGGCCATTACACTACATGGGACTTATGTAGACATGTGGACTTGAGATGTGAGGGGATGGGCATGTAGGTGACATATGTGTCCATGCTCAACAGCACACACCTCAGTACATTGTGTATTGTCATGATGACTCACGATACCCCAACATGCCGTGGTTGCTGACACCCCTCAGGAACCCTGTGACACCAGCCGAGATGCGCTCCAATGAGGCACATGGTCGGAGCAGGAGGGTGATTGAGCGGATATTTGGTCTCCTGAAAAGCCACTTCCGCTGCCTGGACAAGACCGGAGGAGTCCTCCCATATGACCCTGCAAAGGCGTGCAAAATTATCCTTGTATGCTGCATGCTACACAACATGGCAGTGCGGAAGAAGTTGCCTCTCATCCAGGAAGACGATGACCTACCTCCGCCACCTGTGGAGGATCCAGGCCTGGGCCACGATGCCAGTGATGATGATGAGGGTAACGTCAGCACACAGCTCATCAACAACTTCTTCACCTGAATGTGAGTTTACAGGGTTGTTATGTCAATGTATTGAGTTAGCCTGAAATGTGTTGGGACTGCTCTGTTGCTGTTTGAGTGTGTCTGTGTGCCACTTGACTGGATGCGTGCAGTGATGTGTCCTTTCAGGTGGTCTGTACACCACAATAGTATCGAACTGCTAACTTGTTTCTGTGTAGGTTTCTTTTGACATGTTTTGTGCATGTGTATTGCATTTCTCTTCTGTTCTGCTGTGCTTTTGACTGTGTCTTGTGTCTGTCCTTCCCAGGGTACTTTGCCTGTTGTTTGGTCAACACTGACTCCCAACACCCAGAATCCAACACCAGTGTGGAAGTTGTCAATTCCCATCAAGTAATGTGCCACACATCCCTGGACTTCAATTCTCCGACACTTTGTGACGTACAATTACCTTGCAACTGCTGTGGAATAAACATGTTGCTGATGTGTAATGAACCTGTGCTACGCTTTGTTATGTGCGTTGTCTGTCTTCCCACATCTGACTGACATTTGCTTACCTCACCTGTGGGCTTCTTGCCACAGACTGTGGATAGGTGTGGTGTCTGTGTATACCAATGTATTTCAGGTCAACATCATTGTGTGGGATGAGTAACATGGACATGGTGAGTATGTGTTGTGGTGCCATAGTGGTGTGTCTCCCTCACATGTCACATCACCATGACTCACATAACGGTGGTCACATTGTTGTAGTATTTGGCATGCACGGTGTTGTTTAGCAGATCAACATCTCCATGACACATGACAAGTTGGAATCACAACAGAGGCAAGTATGGTGTACTGGTGAATTTATTTACAAACATGTGTGAGGATAGTGCACAGGATGGTGTGTGCTGTACATTGGGTTTTGAATCCAAAGTTCACAGTAGAGTTGGAAGTGTTGGTAGCTGAAATGCCCAGAGTAAAGTCCACAGTCATCTGCTACATTGGACCAACATGAACTCTCCATGTCATGTAGGTGAGTTGTGTCAGATACGACAAGGTGAATGGGTTGCGCACAAAGGACATTGTCCAGAACAGGTTTAGAGGCCCTGGGGGATGTGCAGGAACATCTGCGTCTCACTTGTCCTTCTTCGGGCGACCCCTCTTCTTCTTCGGGAGGGGATCCTCAGGTGCAGGCGTCTGCGGTGCAGGGGACTCTCCGCCAGATTCATCCTCCCTTCCTGTGGCACTGGCAGATGGTGTGGCAACAGATGTTGTGGCCACACAGGGAGGTGTGGACATGTTTGTGCTTATCTGGCGGAGACATTAGAGTATGTCCCGATGCACCGCAGTAAGTGCATCCCACTTTGCCTCCATGCGGGCATGGTGGGCAGCCTGCTCCTGTTGAATGTCCTTGAGGATCCCCACTACCTGGCCGAATCCTCCGGTGCTATCCTGGTACGCATCTATGATGCGTGCCAGTTGGGGGTCATCATGCAGTCCAGACCACTCTGCAAGGCGCGCCCTCTGCCTACCACCCCTCCCAGCACCCCTATCCACACGGGCAGGACCTGCGGTGGCACGCACAGGTGACACTGGGCCCCCTTGGGTGTTGTTGCTGGTGGTGTTGTCCGTAGCTTCCTGGGGGGTCCTCTGTCCCTGTGCTGTCGGTGTTCTGTGGCCTTGGTCTGTCCATGTTGGCGGGGGTGCCCTGTCTGTTGCCAGATGCTGGAGGCGTGGGTACAGCGGGTGCAGATGTTGGTACTGCTGGTGCTGCATGATGACTCACACCGGAGGTGCCAGGTTGTTCATCATCATCCGACGAGGACAGAGACTGATCCACACCAGAGAGCTGAGGGTCCACCAGAGTCTGGGACAGGGACTCCTCTTCATTTGGTGCTGTGTCCCCAGCACCACCTGTGTTTGGAAGAGACACACAATGTAAGTTATGTTTCTACAGGCATCAATGGTTCACATACATGACATTTTCTATTGTACGTCAGGATGCGTGCCTGTACACTGCTTTGTGCAAGGTTGTCATGGACAGAGATTGATATTGTTGTGGCACATTGCCCAGCCAAAATGAAACATTTCAATGTGCATGTCGAAGTGTGTGCATGCCCAGCTCATGTATAGATTTGTTTGTACATGGCCATTACTACTCAAGGGCCATCACTTTGCTGACACAGGTGTGTCATCCCTGTACACATTTGAGCTTTAACAAGGACATATGTGCAATTCCACTGAGGAGATGTTCTAAGATTGGGGCATGTGCAGTAGCAGATTTTGCTAGTCTTTGTGTGTCACATTGGTGTATTGGTACGACATGGTCACAGTCCGGTATGCCTGTGATCTCTTTGGAGAAAGTGTTTTTTTACAGTGTTCCTTGGTCCCATCTCATTTCATACAAGTGATGATGTCACCATCGTTAATGAGTCTGGTGCTGAGTTTTGTACGTGCATATGTGATTTGACTTGTCAATGTTCTCCATGGTAGCACTCTGGCTTTTCAATGCTCATGACAGTCAGAGCCGGTGGTGTGTGTGTTGCAGTTTGGCTGCTGTGAGTAGTATGTCTCCTCCAATGCAGCCCAGGTTAGACCTTGTGTCTACAGTATCTATGTCAGTGAGTGATGTGTTGTGTGAAGGATGCATATGTTGCAGCACGATGTAGGAGTTGAATGCAGCTCACAACAGCACCAAGTGTGAATGACACCATGCTATGGTGTCGGCTATATTGGTGTGTCCATTCCATTCACTGTCAGATGTCCCCTGTCAATGATGTATATGTGAGTTCCTGTGTGTTTTGTGCAATGTACTATATATGGCTCTCCACACTTGTCATCTGCAAAACACACCTCCCCAGCCAGGCCAGGGGGCACCCCTGGACACTGCATACCCAGACAGGGATTTTGAACATATGGTTGCAATGGCTGTGTGCGCGACCGTGTTTTTTTTGGCCAGTGCATATGTGGGATTTTCAGCCACATCATTTCTCAGGCCCACGTGTCAGACATCTTGCCCGGGTATCATCTTTGTGAGTGACTGGTACCACGTGTGCAAAGTGTTTTAGCATAGAAGGTGTGGGTATGGCCAGCATCGGTGTTATTTGTTTTCAAGTCAGTGCCTCCTTCTCCCCCAGGCCAGTTATCCCATCATGAAGCGTGCCACCAGTGGGTGCAGGTTAACTTTCAGGATGTCAGTCAGTGCATTCTTGGTGTTTCTTGTTGCCCAGTTCCCAGCATGGCCTTGTGCTCCCCACAACAGAGCCCAGTGTCAGACATCTTGTCAGTCCATTCCCACTCACTGTGAGGCGAGCATGGTTCAGTGTGAGCTTGCTGAGCCATGTGGGTGGGTGGGGAATGTCTGTGACTGCAACTCCCATCATGCTCTTGGCTACACCACCCTTCCCAGCATGCCCATACTTCCATCCTTTTGACTCTGCTTTCCTGTGAGGGGGTTGACAAAAATGGCAAGATGGCTGACTGTGAAGGCCTGGGGTTTGTTTGGCTACAAGTCCAAAGAGAGCCCCTGTGCTTCACACAGCAGCACCCAGTACGGTGTATCTTTGGGTGATATTTCACTACAGTGTGAGTCAATGCATTCTACCCGGTGAGTTGTGTGGAGTTTGTGTTGAGGGGTGTGTGTGTCTCCACGTGCTGGTAAATATGGAGCTGTCAGTCCTCCTTCCCACCCGGCCAGACATCCCACCATGAAACGTGCTTCCATTGGAGGGCGTGCAAGTTGTCTGTCAGTCAGTGGTGTCCTGCTTCTGATTTGCGCCCAACCCCTACCAGGTCCGTGTGCTCCCCACAGCAGGACCCAGTGTCAGCCATCTTGTCATTCATTTTCCACTCCCTGTGATGTGGGCATGTTTCAGAGAGGTCTTGATGGGCCAATTTGGAGGGGGAGCATTATCTGTGACTACAAATCCCATAATGCTTTTGGATACACCTACTCCACCTGCTTACCCACTAATCCTTCCTGTCAGTCAGCTGCACTGTGAGGTAGTGTGCTTATGGTGGCAAACTGTCTAACAGTGTTTATTTGGCTTCGTGCCACTGCCTTGCTCTATTTGTTGGTAGGTTTGTACATGTCATGACACAGTTACAAGTCACTATGAGATGGCAGGTATTGTGTTTTTCTGACTAGCATACACATTTTGGGATGATTATCTATTGGTTACTGTGGCTTTGCTAACGGTGCATGGTTTCACTGTCCCCTTGCCACACAATATTGAGTATGTTGGTTGTGTACTCAACAGGCTCTGGTATGTCTGCTAGACCATGGACGCTCTCTGGTGGTAGGATGGCCCGCACCTTCTCCTCCCAGGACCTGAAGTATACTGGTTTGGCAAGAGGGCAACCGCCAGTGCGCTGACTCAAGGCGTGATCTTTCTCAATGAGTTTCTTGACCCTCCTGCGCACGTCATACCACCTGTTCTGGATATCGTCCTTTGTGCGCAACATTGGTGCTTATGCGTTCACCTTGTCCACAATCCTCACCCACATCTTTGTTTTCTGTGACATGGGGGTCCTTTGGACCAATGTACCAAACAAATGTGGCTCTACTCTGATGATCTCGTCTACCAGCACTTCTAGCTCACTATCTGTGAACTTTAGATTCTTCTCTGGGGGCATGGTGATGGGTGGTGGTGGCGAGTGATGTGTGTGTGAGGGTGCAAGTCAGGGTGGGTGAGTGTCTGTTTTGCTAGCTGTATGTGTGGGTGCTTTTGGTGAGGTGCTACTGGTGTGAAAGTTGTGTGATGGGTGAGTGTGTCTGTGGTTGCTGTGTGATGGTGTTTTCTGCTGGCTGTTGTCTTCTATTTGCAAAGGATCATGGTAGTGATTGATGTCCTTTATATAGGTGCAGTTGAGGGTGTGTGTTTGTTCAAAGTTTTTTAAAAAATATTTATTGGCTTTGTCATTGCTTGTTTGGTCCTTTTTTTGTATTTTTTCCTTTGAGTTTTCTAGGCATGAAGGAGACCGAGACGGAAGTTGATGTTGGCTCGTGCGGGCTTCTCCAGGTCTTTCACGCTGACTTTCTTCTGTGTTTCATACGCGTCGGTCGCGGAGGTCTCTATTGCTTGAAGTCCCTGTTTTCTGTGCATGTCGGTCATGCGGCTTGGGCTCCGTGCGAGTCGGTCTGGGTTTACACGCATTGCATCGTACTGCGCGGATCGGACATCGCGGGTACGTGTCGGTCGGGTTCATTCCTGGTACGTGTCGTCGGTGCTACTCGCGTCCGTTTTCTGGGCGACTCAATGTTTTCCCTACGGCTCGGTCGTACGGCTTGTATTCCGTACGTGTCGGTTGTAAATCACACGCGTTGCATACTACTACATGGGTCGTACGGCGCCGGTCAGTGTCGGTTGGTCTCCGTTCCGGGTCCGTGTCAGTCGGTACGGTCTTAGGGGCCAGAATCGGAATCGGCCCCTAAGAAAAGGAAACTTTAACTAAAGGAGGAAAAATGGGAACGCCTTGTTTCTACATGTTGATACCGATACACAAGAGGGTTTTGGTAGACTTAATTGTAAGCAAGCCTTCCTACATGCATCCGATGGCTTGGGGTCTAAGATCAATCCAGATCTACTCATTAATACCTAGCCCCATGAAAGAGCCTGTTGAGGAACACTCCGAGTTTCCTTTGGAAATTTCCTTTGGGAAACGCAGACTTTATTAGTGCTATTACAGCCAGCTCAGCCAACAGGGCCGATTGGGAGCGCCATGGACTTATATAAGGCCAACATCGAGCTATGGGCCCTTCTTATCACCACTGTTTTTAATGCTGCTACCTCTGTTAGAATCCCAGATTCATGGAATAGTGCAACTATTGTCCTGATCTTTAAGAGGGGTAATAGACAGTATCCTTGCTGTTACAGACCCATATCGCTATTGGACGCTACAGTTAAGATTGTGGAGTGTGTCATCTTAAATCGAAATGAGGCCTGGGTCCAGGAAAACAAAGTCCTTTGCTTGGTGTAATATGGTTTCAGTGAAGGCTTGGGGACTCTAGAACAATGCTTAAACCTCAACCTTATAACTGGGAAGTATGTTACAGCAAAGAAACAAACAGGCACTTTATTGAGCCTATCTGTATTTAAGCAGGGCTTCTGACCGGGTAAACAGTTCTAAGCTGTGAGATATCTTATTCCGTACTGGTATGCTTTCTCCTCTGGTCCATTTCATGTGGGCCTTGCACACGGGGGTCAGACTACTTTTAGATACAGTACTGAAGGGGAATGGCCCGAACATTTTGATCTTTCCCGAGATGTTTGACAAGGCTGTGTCCTGGCCCCCATTTTATTATTACTGGATATAAATGGCCTTAACTCTTTTTTAATGTCTAATGGAAAGGATATGCCTAAAGTAAAATCTGCATTTATCCCAGCCCTTCTGTATGCCGATGACCAAGTCCTGCTCTCCCGCAGTCCCAGGGGCCTTCGAGGTCTAGTCGATCCATCTGTTAAGTTTATGGACGGATTAGATCTACATACGAATATCTCCTAGACATAATATATAAAGCAGACCTGCAAAACCAGGCCAATTTCCATCAAGGACAAAACTATTGGGAGGGTCAGTGAGTTTTCCTACTTGGGTAGTACGTTTGACACCTTGGGGCAGATTTATGTTTCATTTGCGCCTCATTTACGCCGCCGTTGCGTCACTTTTGTGACGCAGCA
This sequence comes from Triturus cristatus, assembly GCF_964204655.1. Lineage (NCBI taxonomy): Eukaryota > Metazoa > Chordata > Amphibia > Caudata > Salamandridae > Triturus > Triturus cristatus. The sequence continues at coordinate 904,383,336 of NC_140579.1, forward strand.
GCGGCGCAAATCCTGCGCCATGGTGCGGGGTATTTACAAACGTGACGCATCTCCCAGATGCGTCACGTTGTAAAGCCCTGCGCCACATGTAGGCGTTCCAGGGCAGGTGGGGGCGTTCCGGCGCAGGAACGCCTCCTAAAAGTGGCTGAGTGAAATCTACAAGATTTCACTCAGTCACTTTTAGGCCCATGCTGCGTCAAAACCCTGCGCCTACTTGAAGCAGGCGTAAGGATTGACGCAGCATTGTATAGATAGGGCCCCCCAGATCATTGCTGGAGCTGCGTCGTGCTTGCGACGCAACTCCAGCAATGCGCCACTTTTCGGCACAGATGCGTCACGCATCTGTGCCGTTTTTGCCCCATGGTGCGCCGCATTATAAATGCGGCGCATCCATGGTGGCGCAGCTGTGGCGCATAATAACTGGCGCATCCCTGCTGATATGCAGGGATGCGCCAGTGGTCATAAATCTTCCCTTCTTGTCTTTCTAACCGCTGCATGCGCTTTAACCAATCCTGCAGTGCTTTATTCAAGTTTGCTTCTAGTGTTGGTAGCAAACCTATCCTGCCCCTGCTGGAAGTTTCTAATTTGAAGTGTCTTCCTGTTTTGACCTTTGGGGCATGTATATGGTGATAGCGAGATTGTTTAAGACCGCAGTTAGAGGAGAATCGATTTTGCAGAAGGCTGCTGGGAATGGTCCCAGGAACCCCTAATTTTTATGCACGAAGAATTGAAATTAGTATACATGGAAGACACAATCAGATTGGCTCCTTGCCTCCTATGGATGGCGGTATGGAGTAATCAGTATACTGCTGTCAACCGCGATGTGATCTTGGATTTTTTTAAATTGTGAGTATGGCCATAAGATCCTGTGGCATGGCCACGTAAGGCGAATTGCTGATTTACTGGGCAGACCTGACTTGTATACCTCCCTTCAAGCGCTGAATAAGGGAGAGCGTGCAAAGATCAGGGAACTATTTATTAAGCACACCGCAGAAGCTGGAGAGAGGGAGGCCCTCGGAACATTCACACAGAGATTGCTTGGTTATTAAAACCAGTTATCTTTTTCTTGTGAGGAATCCACGGGACACGTTCTTTGGCAATGAAATTTCGAATACGCCTGATTAGAAGCCATCTCTGTTTCCCAGCTGGCCAGTTTGATCTAATCATTATGCAGCCTTGCCCATGTGTTGGTATTTCTCTCCAAGAGCTAGGGCACTTTACTTTGTTATGTACCAATTATGGACCGTTTCATCGTGAATACTGTATTCTCAGCATTTGCGCTTTCCCCCAATAAAGGCCATCCTTTTTCTATCTTTGAATGTTAACTGAGCCGGCAGCTTGTTTTGCTGTAGGTGCCTTTTTAAAATGTGCCCTATATTGGCAGAATACAGCACATTTTTAGAATAACTTGATTATAACAAAAAATGTATCTATGAATCCAATGATTGTTAATATTCTTAACGATTTTGCATTTTATGCACTGTCACCATGTATTATTTATGTGTGTTTCTTTTTAATATCAATATTTATTGGTGGATGTGTGTTTTTTCTTTTATGATTAGTTTTCAATAATCAAATTGATTTACAACAAAAAAAGATGTAATGTAATGCTTTCTCATAGCTGTGGGAGAAACTGATGGTGGAGATTTTACAGTAGATGGTTTATGCCTTCACAGTAAACTCTGATGTAAATGACAATAGTAATTTTATAGTAGATTTACATCAAGTCAATGGTGTGGTGAGATTTTAATTAGATATTGGTGAGTTTGATGGTGTAAGGATATGATGTTGGTGAGGCTGATGAAATATTGAAGGCGATTTCATAGAAGATGTTGGTAAGGACAATGGTGCTGATTTCACAATATACATATTTCTGACAATTATGGTGAATTTACATTACATCTTGTGGATTATACAGATGTAATGTATTTGCTTAGCTCGAATGATAGAACGGTTGGTTACAAAACGGCACTTGTATTTTTACCATTTTATTATACAGGATTTTAAAAAGAGCACTGTGACATTACTTGTGGTACACGCCTGGTGATGAGTTGGCTTATTAAGGAGGGTGAACCCATAAGGAATTAAGATCCTCGGCCTCAACACGTGTCGGTATGTTCGGACTACTAGGTATGTTGTCCTTGTCTGCCATAAGAGTGTTGGTCACGATTTCGCTTCTGTGTGTTTCTTGCATTTCTTATGATTTTCATTAGTGGTGTGTTCTTGCTCAGTCCTTATGTGCCCCCTGATTGCTAAGTATTAAATGTAAGTGATTGCCAAGGAACATCTCACCAAGGTGACTCATCTGAGCAATTACTACCAACCCACCCGAGCCTGTGAAAGGTAGGAATGCGCATTGTGTCACTAGTTTGTTTTTACGATGTGCTGCCTATGTCAATGTCTGCAGGTCGATTGTTGTTACTCGCACTGACAATGTGAGGTGTAGAGTTACCCAATTGTTTGTTTCTGCATGATCTGGTATAGGCAGGCCTCCATTGGTGTAGCTGTAAACGCTATGGGCCTCAATTATGAAAAGTGACGTATCGCTGCATGAAAACAGCGATGCTTCAATTTTCATTGCGCCCTCCTTGCGACATGCTGGATGCGTCATATTTATAATATGACGCATCATGTCGCAAAGAGTTACAGATACGTCAGTATTTCTGACGTATTTGTAGGCGCAAAAATGACGCATTGCTGGAGTGTGTCACGAAAGTGACTCCACTTCAGCAATGGGTCATTTAACATGGGCAAGTCAAATTTCAATGTGCCTGCGTCAGTCTTACGCCTGCTGTGAGGCAGGCGTAAGATATTGCGCATTTGCGTCCTAGAAGTGGCGCAGTGAAATCTCATAGATTTCACTGCGTCACTTCTACAAGGCTTACTTGCGTTGGAACGCCCACCCTGCATACATTATACCTGGCGCAGGTATAATGTGGTGCAGAGGTTTACAAAGTAACACATCTACCTAGATGTAAATATGACGCAACATGGTGCATTTATTTATGCTTCTGGTACGTCACGCATCGGCGGCAAAAAACTGATGCAAGGGCTCATAAATAAGGCCCTATGTGTGCTGGCATGGTTTACTAATCCCCTTTGGTGTGACAGCAGCGGCTGTGGTTTGATTTCCAACGAAGTTACTTGGGAAATGTTTAGGTTCTATAGTAATAGAGCAAACTCAAACAAAGGTTTTTTTCTCTGAGTTTTATATAGCGCGAACTTGACCCGAAGGTATCAGGTATCAGAGCGCTTTACATGAGCACCAGTTGCATTACAAAAGGACACATTCATGATGGGTGTTGAAAGTTGCTCGATCGAATGTGCTATACAAATGTTACAAACAATATAGGGGTCGATTCTGATCTCGGTCAGAAGGGCTCCGAATCGAATTTGGCTCTGCCTAAACCGATCTGGAGCCCTTGTTTCTGATCGAATCCCCTTTGGGTTTGCTTTGTTTGCCCTAAGTTGGCAGGGTATGCCCAGACGTGGGTCCCTTGCTCACTTTGCTACTGGATTCAAGCTAGCCTGGCTGATGACGATGATTAGCCAGAAGCCGGTCCCAGGATGCTTGTTTCCGGTCCAGAGAAGACATGGCTTGGCAGTTCGGGCTGGACTGTTCCCATGAGGCACAGGGTCAGACTGATTTGCATATGGCCATGTCTAAACTGGGGTGGCAGAGTGAGCCAAGAAAGATGATGGATTAAACCCAGATCAGTTGACTGGGGGTGAGTGCTTGCAATGTAAAACACGTCCATCATCCCCTTTGGTTTTGCTATGTATCATAGTATGGTTTTGTATTCAATATATGGTGAGGTGTAGTGTGGTGTGACGGGTATTCACAGAATCTCGCTTCTGTGGTGATGTGAGCTGTATAGAGTGATATTTGGGATACTGTGTAGGGTCGTGCTATGTTTGTATTTATCTGTTTTATTGTTTAATATATTGTGGCGAAGACTGGGAGTGTGGTCTAACACAGTTTGATGGGTATAGGCAGTGCCATTGGAAATATGAGGCAATGAAAGACCACATTATGTGGCATGGTTGACTAAATTATACAGCCAGGAAAGACAGATTCTGCAGTTTTATGTGGCACAGTCTGTGGCATTATTATCTTGCTGCTTTGACATTCCAGCACATTTTCCTATATAGAGGATGCCAGAGCTATAGAAAGTACAAATGTTTATAATATATTAAACTAAAATACACAATAACTAACATTAACATATAAATATCAAAATACACATTTTTAACTGCAATAAGATATTTAATTATTACTTAAACATGAAAAAATATGTTTGTGCTAATATATATATATATATATACACACACACACAATTATATATATATATATATTACGTACTGGCAGTCGCCAGTAGGTAGTTATAGTTAGAACCTAGTTTCCATAGGAAAAGCATTTTTTTGATTTGCTAATAACTTTGGCGTTGTTTGACGAATGTTCGCGAAATTCTCCCCAAAAAAGGTCTATCCAGGTCAACTCCTATCCTGAAAGTTTGGGGTGATTCGTCAAGCGGAGGGCTGAGAAAAAAGGAGGTCCCAAAAAGTGTTTTCTCCATGTTAATTTCCATAGGAAATTTTATTACAGGCTACAGCCCGAACTGCGGAACGGAATTACACCAACTTTGGCAAAAAGGTAGAGCTTGGTTCAGAAAGTGACCTTTTTTTTTAAATGGTGTAAATCCGTTCAGTAGTTGCTGAGAAATAAAAAAAAAATAAAAGTAAAAAAATCATTTTCCCATAGGAAACTTTAGTCAAGGCTACAGTCCGAACTCCTGAACGGAATTGCACTAAATTTGGCAAAAAGGTAGTGCTTTATTCAGAAAGCGTCTTTTTTTTAAATGGTGTAAATCCGTTCAGTAGTTGCTGAGAAATTGAAAAAATAAAAGTTTTGATATCTGGGGCAGTGGTGGGTTTGCGCACCCTCCCGACCACGTGCTCCACTGTGATTGGCTAAAATGACCACAAGCTTCACTGTGATTGGCTGCCAACACTCCAAACCAGGAAGTGTTGGCAGTTTTCTTGTGACTCGGTAGAACCGTGTCACACGAAAACAGTGAAACAAAGGTGAAAAAAAAGGAAAGGGGTAAGGTAGAAATACCCTGATCCCTTAGGCCTGCTCAGGGGGTCCCACATGGACCCCCTATGGCCCCAGCTCTGGGGCCTGCCACCTCCCTGGGGCCATGATAATGATATGCCGGAAGGGAGGCGGCCCTCCCGCAGCCCCGGGGACCACCACCCCCCGGGGCTTGTTATTTAATGTGTGGGGGGCCTCCAAGGCCCCCCAAGCCTGGGGACCGCCACCCCCGGGCCTTTTCTAAAATATTCACAGGGGGGCACACGGCACACAGCCCTGGGGACTGCCACCCCGCAGGGCCGGCTCCTGCAGTGTCCCGGGGTGCCCACCCCAGGGACACTGCTGTTTGCAATGACAATGTGGGAGCCATGCGGCTCCCGCCCTGTCTTTGCAAACTCCGCTTTGCTTCATTGTATCACTACAATGAAGCAAAGGAGATTGCTTTTCCACAAGGGGAGCTGCATGTCAGCAGCTCCCCATGTGGAAAAGCAATGCCGGCACCCGCAGGACGCAGGGAGCCGGCAGGACCGTGGGTGCATTGGGGCTCCCCCCACAGTCCAGGCCGTGGGGGATGGGGTCTGCGGGGTTAGAAGTGGCCAGGGAGGGGGCCACGCGGTCCTCCTCCCCAATAAGACTTAAAAAAAAAAAGAATGAGGCTGAGCCCCAGGGGATGGGGTCCCCGGGGCTAACAGAGGCCTCAGGAGGGGGGCCACACAGCCCCCTCCTTAAAAAAAAATATATATATATTTCGGTGGCCAGGTCCCAGGGGGGTAATTGGAATTAATTCCCCTTCAATACTGAGGGTCCCTGGGGGCCAACTAGCCCACCAGGTACCTCCAGTAAGCACCAGGGAGCTGCCTTGCAGAGAGCTGGTCCAAGGCCACGCCCATTTTTACACCTCTCTGCAACGCAGCACTGTGTGCTTACTGGAGGTAGTTGGTGGGCTAGTTGAACCCCAGGGACCCTCAGGACTCAAGGGGATTTAATCCCCATATTAACAACAGACCAGGGGGCACGTTTGCACAGTGGTGCAGGGAGGAGGCGTGGCCTGATTCGACAAGTGTGCAAATGCACCCCCTGGTGCGTTGTAAATTGGGGGATTAAGTCCCCTTGAATCCGGAGGGTCTCTGGGGGCCAACTAGCCCACCAGGTACCTCCAGTAAGCGCCACAGAGCTGCGTTGCAGAAAGGTGGTCTGAGGCCACGCCCCTTTTAACACCACTCTGCAAACGCGGCTTCTGGTGCACTGCTGGTGGGGCGATGAGGTCCTCTTGTGTCCTGAGGACCTCAGGACACAAGTGGACTTCATCGTCCGAGCAACAGTGCGCCAGAAGCCAAGTTTGCAGCGTAGTGTAGAAAGGGGCGTGGCCTAGGAACACCTCTCTGCAACGCAGCTCTGTGGCACTTACTGGAGGTACCTGGTGGGCTACTTGGCCACCAAGGACCTTCAGGATTTAAGGGGAGTTAATAGGGATGTTATAGTTAGAAATTAGCATTCAAAAGACCTTTGAAATTCACTGAAAAAAAAACATAGGTTTCAAGCACGTTATAGTTAGAAAATAGCATTTAAAAAATCTTAGAAATTCACTGAAAAAAACACAGGTTTCAGGGACGTTATAGTTAGTTGGACATTTCACTCATACAAAACCAGAGAAATTCCGCCGTTATAGTTAGTTCAGCTAACTATAACTCGTGCCCCCGCAATGCACTGCTGATGACGTCGCATATTACATCATTCATGATATGGTCAGTGACATCACTGATGACATCACTGATTACATCTCAAATGACATCACTGATGACATCCTCCATGTGAAAATCTGATGCACCTCCTCACACTCTAATATAACCTTTGATACACGCACTGTAAAATACAGACTACCATTTAACAAACCATCGACACACCAATATCAATTACTACATATGCACTCACTAATTGCTAGGTCTACACACACACACATCAACTCATTCAGCCATATAATCACTCATACATGCAGTCACTCATTAATACAACACTATCATATGCACGCATGCACCTATACAGACACTCACACACCACCACTCATCCAGAGTTACTCACACACCTAGTCAGTCATGCACAGAAACAATCACACTTCCATGTATTGACCTACACAGTTATACACACACCACATCACTTATTCAAACAGAAAGAAACACATACTTACTCTCTTATACAATCACTGATACAAGTACACATTTATCCATACAGCCACTCTAACAATCACTGACTTTCAGTGAATATATATATATATATATCAATCAACTTGCCCGCTTGCATATCAAAACAAGAGTATATATATATATATATTCACTGAAAAAACCATAGGTTTCACACATGTTATAGTTAGCGGAAATTTTACTGATAAAAAACCAATGAAATTACCCCGTTATAGTTAGTGCAGGCAACTATAACTCACGCGACCGCAATCCTCTGCTGATGCTAATACTGTATTTAGACACTTATTTGCCCATGTCTTCTTCCATACATTTTTAGCTATACATATATTACAAATATTTTTTTTTCATAAAGACACATATGTCATCAGCAGAAGATTGCGGTCGCGTGAGTTATAGTTGCCTGCACTAACTATAACGGGGTAATTTCATTGGTTTTTTATCAGTAAAATTTCCGCTAACTATAACATGTGTGAAACCTATGGTTTTTTCAGTGAATTTGCAAGGTTTTTTAAATGCTAATTCCTAACTATAACGTGTGTGAAACCTATGGTTTTTTCAGTGAATTTGTACGGTTTTTTAAATGCTAAGTTACTTTACGCCATTCGTGGCGTGCGCGCCCACTTAACGCAGTTCGTTCCGTGCGCGCGCGGTGCGCTTCGCGTACCGCGCGCCCACTTTACACAGTTAGTGCCATGCACGCACGGTGGGCACGCGGTGCGATGACAAAGCAAGAAAGCACGTCAACAAATCTGTTTCTGCTTTCCTCCGTGACTATGGTATGGGTGCCATTTACCACAACAACTTGCGTTATGACATGCAAGACATTTATAGAGGAGATGGTGTGCACTTCAATGATGAAGGGAACAGAGTCTTCCTCTTGAACCTTAGACTCTGCATCGGTACTTACTTGTAGGTACCACTAAAAAATCATTTCATAAACACAACGGCTCTTTTTAGAGCCCCCTAATATCTAAACACTTAAATCTGATTTTCATTTTTTTTTTTTTTTTTTTTCTACCGTACGCTTACCGTAAGCTTACCGTACGCGTACCCCGTGATTTTTTTTAAAATCAATAAATGTTTTTTTTGTACTTTTCTGTCCTTCTTTGACCCCCTTACAAATGTTAGGGGGTCTGTAACTCTCCTCATTGCCCCCTTTCCTTGTTTTCACTCTTTTTTTTCAGAGTGAAATACACAAAATGGCGGCCGCCGCTTCCTGGTTTCGGCCGATTCGAATGTTTACTAAGATCTAAGAGCCAATCAGAATCGCGCTCGCGCACGCCACCGTACGCTTACCGTAAGCGTACGGTAAGCGTACCGTAAGCGGGCTCAGATATATATATTGATTTAAAGGCTATTTTCTCAGAATCTACTGAACAGATTTACACCAAACCTACAAAAGGCACTTCCTTGACCTAGGGACTACCTCTCTGCCAAATTTTGAGTAATTCTGTTCAGCCGTTCGGGCTGTAGCTCGTTCTAAAGGTCCTATGGAAAAATGCATGGGAAAAACGCGTTTTGGGACCCCCCGTTTATCTCAGCCCCCGCTTGACGGATCCCCCCGAGACTTTCAGGGTAGGAGCGGAGCGTAGCGCCCCACCTATTTTGAGAAATTCGCGAGGATTCGTCGACCGGCGCCAAAGTTATTCAAAATAGAATGTTGAGGTTTTCCTATGGAAACGTGGTCCTAACTATAACTACCTACTGGCGACCGCCAGTAGGTAATATATATATATATATATATATATATATATATATATATATATATATTCACTAACAAAAACATAGGTTTCAAAGACGTTATAGTTAGAAATTAGCATTTAAAAAACCTAGAAATTCACAGAAAAAAACATAGGTTTCAGGGGTGTTATAGTTAGCTGCCCATTTCACTCATACAAAACCATAGAAATTCCTCCGTTATAGTTAGTTCTGCTAACTATAACTCGCGCACCCGCAATGCACTGCTGATGATGTCACATATTGCATCATTCTTGACATGGTCAGTGACATCACTGATGACATCACTGATGATGATATATATTATTCGCGCACTCAAAGGGTACACATCACGGTGGGTGCACGCATTCTAGCCGCCATTTTAGAAAAGTCATGAAGGATCCGCGTATGGTGTGCGACGGCTGCGTGTTTTTCAGTTACATCATATACATTTAATATCACGTGATATGCGCGATTGGTATGCGACCAGTCTGCGACTCCTACTCCCGCGCATTCGCGACACATGCGCATTACGTTGCGAGATGTTTGCGCAGTTGCAGGTCCCGCGTGACATCATATACTTGCTGGGGCGCGCTGGGTGCGTGACTCCCGCAAAAAAAATGTAGGTTCCAAAATGATATGTATGTGTCTTTAATATACATATTAAGGCAAGAGATTATGTAAGATATTCATCAAAATAATATATTTGTACTTATAATAAACTTATATTATTTTTAAATATATTTTCGCGAAGTCGGGTGCGTGCATCGTGAGTGCAGAAAACCAGGTCAGCAGAGCTGCTGTAGAGCCAGAGAACCAGGTCAGCAGAGCTGCTCTAGAGCCTAAGAACTAGGTCAGCAGAGCTGCTCTAGTGCCAGAGAACCAGGTCAGCAGAGCTGCTGTAGAGCCAGAAAAACCAGGTCAGCAGAGCTGCTTTAGAGGGAGAGAACCAGGTCAGCAGAGCTGCTTTAGAGCCAGAGAACCAGGCCAGCAGAGCTGCTTTAGAGCCAGAGAACCAGGTTAGCAGAGCTGCTTTAGAGCCAGAGAACCAGGTCAGCAGAGCTACTCTAGAGCCAGAGAACCAAATCAGCAGAGCTGCTTTATAGCCATAGAACCAGGTCAGCAGAGCTGCTTTAGAGCCAGAGAACCAGGTCTGCAGAGCTGCTGCAGAGCCAGAGAAACCAGGTCAGTAGAGCTGCTTTAGAGGGAGAGAACCAGGTCAGCAGAGCTGCTCTAGAGCCAGAGAACCATGTCAGCAGAACTGCTTCAGAGCCATAGAACTGGGTCAGCGGAGCTGCTTTAGAGCCAGAGAACCAGGTCAGCAGAGCTGTTGTAGAGCCAGAGAACTAGATCAGCAGAGCTGCTCTGTAGCATAAGAACTAGGTCAGCAGAGCTGCTCTAGAGCCAGAGAACCAGGTCAGCAGACCTGCTGTAGAGCCAGAGAAACCAGGTCAGCAGAGCTGCTATGGAGCCAGAGAACCAGGTCAGCAGAGCTGCTCTAGCTGACACTGACTGACTGACACTGACTGATTGACACTGACTGACACTGACTGACACTGACTGACACTGATTGACTGACACTGACTGACGGACACTGATTGACTGACACTGATTTACTGACACTGACTGACTGACACTGACTGACTGACACTGACTGACACTGACTGACTACTCTCTACTGCTCTACTACTGACTCTCTACTACTCTCTCTCTACTACTCACTCTCTACTACTCACTCTCTTCTACTCTATTACTTACTATCTACTACTCACTCTCAACTACTCACTCTCTACTACTCTACTACTCACTCGCTACTACTCTCTACTACTCACTCTCTACTACTCACGCTCTACTACTCTCTACTACTCACTGTCTACTACTACTCTCTCTACTACTCGCTCTCTACTACTCACTCTCTACTACTCTCTACTATTCACTCTCTACTACTCACTCTCTACTACTCACTCTACTACTTTCTACTACTCTCTACCACTCACTCTCTACTACTCTACTACCCACTCTCTACTACTCTCTACTACTCACTCGCTACTACTCGCTACTACTCACTCTCTACTACACTCTCTACTACTCTCTCTCTCTACTTCTCTCTACTACTACTCTCTACTATTCACTCTCTACTACTCACTCTCTACTACTCTCTACTACTCACTCTACTACTCTCTGCTGCTCTCTACCACTCACTGTCTACTACTCTACTACTCTCTCTCTACTACTCTCTCTCTACTACTCTCTACTACTCACTCTCTACTACTCTCTACTACTCACTCTCTACTATTCACTCTCTACTACTCACTCTCTACTACTCGCTCTCTACTACTCACTCTCCACTACTCACTCTCTACTACTCGCTCTCTACTACTCTCTACTACTCACTCTCTACTTCTCACTCTCTACTACTCTCTCTGCTACTCACTCTCTACTACTCACTCTCTACTACTCACTCTCTACTACTCTACTACTCTCTACTACTAGCTCTACTACTCACTCTCTACTATTGTCTACTACTCACTCTACTACTCTCTCCTACTCTCTACCACTCACTCTCTACTACTCTACTACTCACTCTCTTTTACTCTCTCTCTACTACTCACTCTCTACTACTCACTCTACTACTCTCTACTACTCACTCTCTACTACTCTCTACTACTCACTCTCTACTACTCACTCTCTACTACTCTCTACTGCTCACTCTCCACTACTCATTCTCTACTACTCGCTCTCAACTACTCTCTATTACTCACTCTCTACTACTCTACTACTCTCTCTACTTCTCACTCTCTACTACTCTCTCTCTACTACTCACTCTCTACTACTCTCTACTACTCACTCTCTACTACACACTCTCTACTACTTGCTCTCTGCTACTCGCTCTCTACTACTCTCTAGTACTCACTCTACTACTCACTCTCTACTATTCTCTCTCTACTACTCCACTACTCTCTACTACTCACTCTCTACTACTCTACTACTCTCTACTACTCTCTCTCTACTACTCACTCTCTACTACTCACTCTCACTCTCTACTACTCTCTACTACTCACTCTCTACTACTCTTTACTACTCTCTCTCTACTACTCTCTAATACTCACTCTCTACTACTCTCTACTACTCACTCTCTACTACTCTCTCTACTACTCACTCTGCTACTTACTCTCTACTACTCTCTAATACTTTCTCTCTGCTACTCACTCTCTACTACTCTCTACTGCTCACTCTCTACTACTCACGCTCTACTACTCTCTACTACTCACTCTCTACTACTCTCTACTACTTTCTACTTCTCACTCTACTACTCAATCTCTACTACTCTCTACTACTCACTCTCTAATACTCACTCTCTACTACTCACTCTCTGATACTTTCTCTACTACTCTCTACTACTCTCTACTACTCACTCTCAACTCTCTATTACTCGCTCTCTACTCTCTACCTCTCTCGCTACTACTCTCTACCTCTCTACCTCTACAACTCTACCTATATACCTCTACCTCTCTACCTCTCTGTACATGCACAAATATGCACATCTATATATGCATGTATATGCATATGCATTTATATATATATGTATGTGTATATATGTCTAACCATAACAAAATGCTGTTAGCTATGATTTCCTTTTGTCTGCACAACAACTTTTTCATGTTTGGCAACCAGTATTTCCAGCAGGTCAGAGGTGTTGCCATGGGGGCCTGTTTCTCTCCCAGCTATGCCTGTCTTCACATGGGCTGCTGCGAGGAGCAGGTCCTCTTTGGCCAGCATCATGACATACTTTCAAAACATGTAATTCATTGGTATAGTTATATAGACAATATTTTTATGATTTGGCAAGGTACAAAACAACAGGCCCTTGACTTCATTGAGGTGATCAATTGCAACACATTAAATCTCAGTTTCACCTCTGACATTAGTCAAGATAAAGTGTTCTTTTTAGATGTAGAAATCTTTGTCGACTATGGCAAACTCATGATACGCCTTTTTAGGAAACCCACCGCTGGCAACACCGTGCTCCATGCCACAAGCCATCATCCAGTGCACCTTATTCGCAGCATTCCCTATGGGGAGATGCTGCGCATTAGGCGTATTTGTAGCACGGAGTCAGATTGCCTCATAGCACAGGAAATGAGCAAATTGAGATTTTTAGCCAGGGGTTATTCTACCTCTACAATTGATAGTGCTATTCACAAGGCTAATTGTTTGTCTAGAGATGAGGTCCTGATCAACAAAGCATCAATAGCTACATCGGTCTATACCAAAGAGCCAGTCAGGTTGATCTTGACGTACAATCGTCAACACCAAGCGCTCAGAAAAATCTTGAAGAAAAATTGGAGCTTGGTTTGTAATGACCCTGTCATTGGGGATCTAGTGGCAGTGAGTCCGGAAATTACGTTCAGGAAAGCTAGCTCGATGAGCGACGCTTTGGTCAAGTCCAGTCCTGAGATAGGCTCCAATACAACTTGGTTGCAGTCAAGTAAGGGCTTTAAGAGATGTCCTAGCTGCAAAGCGTGTAGACACGGTGTAAGTAGGACGCAGTTTTCTATTCCGTTCTGTGACATCCCTCGTTCCATCACGAAACCACTTACCTGCAAGACCGATTTTGCTGTGTATGTGCTGGAGTGTCCATGTGGCCTGCAATATGTTGGTAGTACCAAGTTGCAGGTCCACAAACGGATACTCCAGCATATACGGGCAATTAATGGAAGTGATGCTTCCTATCCGGTTACACGCCATTTTAAAGAACTACATGACAATAAAAGCGAACTTTTAAAGTTCTTTGTCATTGATGCAGTGCTCCCCTTGAGACGTGGAGGTAATAGAGAAGCACTGTTGCGTGCTCTTGAAACGAGATACATCTTAGAATTGGATACTAAGACGCCACAGGGCCTTAACTCTAGTGAAGATTTCCACACTTGCCTTTAATTGGGTCTATTACTTGACTTCCCATATGTTTATCTGCAATGTGTGTTGGTCACACCTCCTTCACCAATTATTGGTTTTAAATAATTTTGATGACACATTTCTGACACGTTTTGCACTATGCATGTATTACTGTACGATTTCTCTGCACTTAGACATATCTTGGTAGTTGTCTAAATATGGACTGACAGTCCAGCCACAACAGGGCAACACTTATAGGCACCATACAGTAACCCCCTTTTCATTTTGGGAAAGGCGTCCACAATGTGTTTACACTGTAAATAGTTGGGGCCGTAAAGCATGTTTTAGCCGACAACATTGTGTAACGATGGCATTGTAGGTCTAACTCAAAACTGTTAGATTATACCCACTGGGGTCAGATTTTTATATTGCTAATTTTGCACATTCTTTGCTCGTTTTGCACATGTAGGAAAGCAACAACAATTTTTTAAGAAACAATTTGAACGTTTTTTTTATAAAAAAAAGTCTTTCCAAGTTGTTTTACATCTGGTTATATTCTAGAAACATTTTAATACATGAAATTTGTTTTATTAGTATTTTAACCAATTAATGTATGTGCTATTACAATGTTGCCCTTTATTGTTGGTGACCAAGATTAAGTAATTTTTCTATGTCTATATATGCAGAGTTTGAACTAGCCAATTGTGTCATCTGTCTAATCAGCACTTAGCACTTTAAAAAGCGGGATCGCAACTCCCATGGCGTCATGTGATCAAGGCCTCTGGTAGGCTGAAACGCGTCATGCAGGCATTGCTGTGAACGAAATAAAATAATTCACTCACTTGCAACTTGGGTCAGTTCTCGTCTGTTCCTGCTTTCCCTCGAGATCGCCGGTGTGCAGGAGTGCTCCAGGCGAAATCCCCGTCATATATACATATATAAACATATAAATATAATCTGCATATCTATATAAATATAAATGCATGCAAACATATACATATACATATATGCATACATATACAAATAGAATTGCTTTAACTTAAACGAGGGCGAGACCTATTGCATTTTCAATGCTTGTTTACTTTGATTCCATCAAGAAGGCATTCAGATGTGTCACACGTTTTCCATAAATTCTGAATGGTAGCACTCTAGTTGCTCATTAGATCACTGTAGTAAAGCTGCTGCTCACCAGGGAAGTCTGCTGCTGGTATTCAAAGTGCATGTTTCAGTCTGCATGTCAGAATTTGTTAATGGAATGGAAGAGGATTTGAGAAGCCAAAATGTGCCCTAATCTTTCTTTCTGCAGCACTAATCATAATTTCTATTCCAGCCCGAACTGCCAAGCCAGGTCCTCCCTGGACTGGAAACAAGCATCCTAGGACCGGTTTCGGGCTTTCAGCCCTCATCAGCCAGGATAGCTTGATTCCAGTGGCATGGAGAGCAAGGGACTCACGTCTGAGCATACCCTTCCCACTCGGGGTGACAAATGCAAAAACAACAATTGATGGACAGAATGCAGAACAATGTCATACATTCACCCCAGTACAGAGATCTGGGCCTAAATCCATCGTTTTTTTGCTCACCATGCCATTCCAGTTTGAACCCAGCCATATGCAAATCAGTCTTGACCCTGTGACCCTGATAGCCAGAAACCGGTCCTAGGATGCTTGATTCCGGTCCAGGGAAGACATGGCTTGGCAGTTCGGGCTGGACTGTTCCCATGAGGCACAAGGTCAAGACTGATTTGCATATGGCCATGTCTGAACTGGGGTGGCGTAGTGGGCAAAAGAACAATGGATTTAACCCAGATCTCTTGACTGGGGGAGAATGTCTGCATTGTCAGCATTCCGTCCATCATTTGTTTGTTGTAACGCTTTTCGCCCTAAGTGGGATGGGTATTCCCAGACGTGGGACCCGTGCTCACTACGCCACTGGAGTCAAGCTATCCTGGCTGATGACGGCTGATAGCCAGAAACCGGTCCTAGGATGCTTGATTCCGGTCCAGGGAAGACATGGCTTGGCAGTTCGGGCTGGACTGTTCCCATGAGGCACAAGGTCAAGACTGATTTGCATATGGCCATGTCTGAACTGGGGTGGCGTAGTGGGCAAAAGAACAATGGATTTAACCCAGATCTCTTGACTGGGGGAGAATGTCTGCATTGTCAGCATTCCGTCCATCATTTGTTTGTTGTAACGCTTTTCGCCCTAAGTGGGATGGGTATTCCCAGACGTGGGACCCGTGCTCACTACGCCACTGGAGTCAAGCTATCCTGGCTGATGACGGCTGATAGCCAGAAACCGGTCCTAGGATGCTTGATTCCGGTCCAGGGAAGACATGGCTTGGCAGTTCGGGCTGGACTGTTCCCATGAGGCACAAGGTCAAGACTGATTTGCATATGGCCATGTCTGAACTGGGGTGGCGTAGTGGGCAAAAGAACAATGGATTTAACCCAGATCTCTTGACTGGGGGAGAATGTCTGCATTGTCAGCATTCCGTCCATCATTTGTTTGTTGTAACGCTTTTCGCCCTAAGTGGGATGGGTATTCCCAGACGTGGGACCCGTGCTCACTACGCCACTGGAGTCAAGCTATCCTGGCTGATGACGGCTGATAGCCAGAAACCGGTCCTAGGATGCTTGATTCCGGTCCAGGGAAGACATGGCTTGGCAGTTCGGGCTGGACTGTTCCCATGAGGCACAAGGTCAAGACTGATTTGCATATGGCCATGTCTGAACTGGGGTGGCGTAGTGGGCAAAAGAACAATGGATTTAACCCAGATCTCTTGACTGGGGGAGAATGTCTGCATTGTCAGCATTCCGTCCATCATTTGTTTGTTGTAACGCTTTTCGCCCTAAGTGGGATGGGTATTCCCAGACGTGGGACCCGTGCTCACTACGCCACTGGAGTCAAGCTATCCTGGCTGATGACGGCTGATAGCCAGAAACCGGTCCTAGGATGCTTGATTCCGGTCCAGGGAAGACATGGCTTGGCAGTTCGGGCTGGACTGTTCCCATGAGGCACAAGGTCAAGACTGATTTGCATATGGCCATGTCTGAACTGGGGTGGCGTAGTGGGCAAAAGAACAATGGATTTAACCCAGATCTCTTGACTGGGGGAGAATGTCTGCATTGTCAGCATTCCGTCCATCATTTGTTTGTTGTAACGCTTTTCGCCCTAAGTGGGATGGGTATTCCCAGACGTGGGACCCGTGCTCACTACGCCACTGGAGTCAAGCTATCCTGGCTGATGACGGCTGATAGCCAGAAACCGGTCCTAGGATGCTTGATTCCGGTCCAGGGAAGACATGGCTTGGCAGTTCGGGCTGGACTGTTCCCATGAGGCACAAGGTCAAGACTGATTTGCATATGGCCATGTCTGAACTGGGGTGGCGTAGTGGGCAAAAGAACAATGGATTTAACCCAGATCTCTTGACTGGGGGAGAATGTCTGCATTGTCAGCATTCCGTCCATCATTTGTTTGTTGTAACGGTTTTCGCCCTAAGTGGGATGGGTATTCCCAGACGTGGGACCCGTGCTCACTACGCCACTGGAGTCAAGCTATCCTGGCTGATGACGGCTGATAGCCAGAAACCGGTCCTAGGATGCTTGATTCCGGTCCAGGGAAGACATGGCTTGGCAGTTCGGGCTGGACTGTTCCCATGAGGCACAAGGTCAAGACTGATTTGCATATGGCCATGTCTGAACTGGGGTGGCGTAGTGGGCAAAAGAACAATGGATTTAACCCAGATCTCTTGACTGGGGGAGAATGTCTGCATTGTCAGCATTCCGTCCATCATTTGTTTGTTGTAACGGTTTTCGCCCTAAGTGGGATGGGTATTCCCAGACGTGGGACCCGTGCTCACTACGCCACTGGAGTCAAGCTATCCTGGCTGATGACGGCTGATAGCCAGAAACCGGTCCTAGGATGCTTGATTCCGGTCCAGGGAAGACATGGCTTGGCAGTTCGGGCTGGACTGTTCCCATGAGGCACAAGGTCAAGACTGATTTGCATATGGCCATGTCTGAACTGGGGTGGCGTAGTGGGCAAAAGAACAATGGATTTAACCCAGATCTCTTGACTGGGGGAGAATGTCTGCATTGTCAGCATTCCGTCCATCATTTGTTTGTTGTAACGCTTTTCGCCCTAAGTGGGATGGGTATTCCCAGACGTGGGACCCGTGCTCACTACGCCACTGGAGTCAAGCTATCCTGGCTGATGACGGCTGATAGCCAGAAACCGGTCCTAGGATGCTTGATTCCGGTCCAGGGAAGACATGGCTTGGCAGTTCGGGCTGGACTGTTCCCATGAGGCACAAGGTCAAGACTGATTTGCATATGGCCATGTCTGAACTGGGGTGGCGTAGTGGGCAAAAGAACAATGGATTTAACCCAGATCTCTTGACTGGGGGAGAATGTCTGCATTGTCAGCATTCCGTCCATCATTTGTTTGTTGTAACGCTTTTCGCCCTAAGTGGGATGGGTATTCCCAGACGTGGGACCCGTGCTCACTACGCCACTGGAGTCAAGCTATCCTGGCTGATGACGGCTGATAGCCAGAAACCGGTCCTAGGATGCTTGATTCCGGTCCAGGGAAGACATGGCTTGGCAGTTCGGGCTGGACTGTTCCCATGAGGCACAAGGTCAAGACTGATTTGCATATGGCCATGTCTGAACTGGGGTGGCGTAGTGGGCAAAAGAACAATGGATTTAACCCAGATCTCTTGACTGGGGGAGAATGTCTGCATTGTCAGCATTCCGTCCATCATTTGTTTGTTGTAACGCTTTTCGCCCTAAGTGGGATGGGTATTCCCAGACGTGGGACCCGTGCTCACTACGCCACTGGAGTCAAGCTATCCTGGCTGATGACGGCTGATAGCCAGAAACCGGTCCTAGGATGCTTGATTCCGGTCCAGGGAAGACATGGCTTGGCAGTTCGGGCTGGACTGTTCCCATGAGGCACAAGGTCAAGACTGATTTGCATATGGCCATGTCTGAACTGGGGTGGCGTAGTGGGCAAAAGAACAATGGATTTAACCCAGATCTCTTGACTGGGGGAGAATGTCTGCATTGTCAGCATTCCGTCCATCATTTGTTTGTTGTAACGCTTTTCGCCCTAAGTGGGATGGGTATTCCCAGACGTGGGACCCGTGCTCACTACGCCACTGGAGTCAAGCTATCCTGGCTGATGACGGCTGATAGCCAGAAACCGGTCCTAGGATGCTTGATTCCGGTCCAGGGAAGACATGGCTTGGCAGTTCGGGCTGGACTGTTCCCATGAGGCACAAGGTCAAGACTGATTTGCATATGGCCATGTCTGAACTGGGGTGGCGTAGTGGGCAAAAGAACAATGGATTTAACCCAGATCTCTTGACTGGGGGAGAATGTCTGCATTGTCAGCATTCCGTCCATCATTTGTTTGTTGTAACGGTTTTCGCCCTAAGTGGGATGGGTATTCCCAGACGTGGGACCCGTGCTCACTACGCCACTGGAGTCAAGCTATCCTGGCTGATGACGGCTGATAGCCAGAAACCGGTCCTAGGATGCTTGATTCCGGTCCAGGGAAGACATGGCTTGGCAGTTCGGGCTGGACTGTTCCCATGAGGCACAAGGTCAAGACTGATTTGCATATGGCCATGTCTGAACTGGGGTGGCGTAGTGGGCAAAAGAACAATGGATTTAACCCAGATCTCTTGACTGGGGGAGAATGTCTGCATTGTCAGCATTCCGTCCATCATTTGTTTGTTGTAACGCTTTTCGCCCTAAGTGGGATGGGTATTCCCAGACGTGGGACCCGTGCTCACTACGCCACTGGAGTCAAGCTATCCTGGCTGATGACGGCTGATAGCCAGAAACCGGTCCTAGGATGCTTGATTCCGGTCCAGGGAAGACATGGCTTGGCAGTTCGGGCTGGACTGTTCCCATGAGGCACAAGGTCAAGACTGATTTGCATATGGCCATGTCTGAACTGGGGTGGCGTAGTGGGCAAAAGAACAATGGATTTAACCCAGATCTCTTGACTGGGGGAGAATGTCTGCATTGTCAGCATTCCGTCCATCATTTGTTTGTTGTAACGCTTTTCGCCCTAAGTGGGATGGGTATTCCCAGACGTGGGACCCGTGCTCACTACGCCACTGGAGTCAAGCTATCCTGGCTGATGACGGCTGATAGCCAGAAACCGGTCCTAGGATGCTTGATTCCGGTCCAGGGAAGACATGGCTTGGCAGTTCGGGCTGGACTGTTCCCATGAGGCACAAGGTCAAGACTGATTTGCATATGGCCATGTCTGAACTGGGGTGGCGTAGTGGGCAAAAGAACAATGGATTTAACCCAGATCTCTTGACTGGGGGAGAATGTCTGCATTGTCAGCATTCCGTCCATCATTTGTTTGTGTTAACTTAAACAAGGGCGAGACCTATTGCATTTTCAATGCTTGTTTACTTTGGTTCCATCAAGAAGGCATTCAGATGTGACACATTTGCCATAAATTCTGAATGGTAGCACTCTAGTTCCTCATTAGATCACTGTAGTAAAGCTACTGCTCACCAGGGAAGTCTGCTGCTGGTATTCAAAGTGCATGTTTCAGTTTGCATGTCAGAACTTTTTAATGAAATAGAAGAGGATTTGAGAAGTCAAAATGTGCCCTAATTTTTCTTTCTGCAGCACTAATCATAATTTCTATGGCAAAATGAACCCCCTCATTTTGTTCCTTTGCAAATTAAATGTTTTAAGTGTTACCACTTTATTCCAATCAAGATGGCTTCAGGTGTGCCATACTTTTGTCATAAGTAAGACTGTTAGCGCTCTAGTTGTTCTTTAAAACACTCTGGGACATTCTGTCATTGGGCCATACTTGGGCTACATCTCGGTGATATTTGTGCTACATTTGGGCTCTTTTGTCTCTGGTGGCCATCTTGGGAGACTTGTTTGTTTTGAAGTTTCCTAATTTTCTCATTTACAACAGTCTCCTCAGTAGGAAATACTTTCAGGTTTTTTACTTTCATTCCATCAAGAAGGCATTCAGATGTGTCACACATTTGCCATAAATTCAGAATGTTAGCACTTCTAGTTGCTTATTAGATCACTGTAGTAAAGCTACTGCTCACCAGGGAAGTCTGCTGCTGGTATTGAAAGTGCATGTTTCAGTCTGCATGTCAGAATTCTTTAATGAAATAGAAGAGGATTTGAGAAGTCACTCAAAATGTGCCCTAATTTTTCTTTCTGCAGCACTAATCATACATTCTATGGCAAAATGAACCCCCTCATTTTGTTCCTTTTTAAATTAAATGTTTTAAGAGTTACCACTTTATTCGAATCAAGATGGCTTCAGATGTGCCATACGTTTATCATAAGTAGGAGTGTTAGCGCTCTAGTTGTTCTTTGGAACACTCTGGGAAGCTGCAGTAGAACACAAAGGAATCAACTGACAGTCTCTGCCCTTGTTGGATGTACATGTTTTACTGAGAATGTCAGACTTCATTCTCACATGACTAAGAAAGATAATGTGAATTTACAGAAAATATGCTCTCAGTTTAGCTTATAGATCACCTTCCAAACCTCTGTGGTAAAAGCATGTGAAAATAGTTTTCTCTCAAACATGATTCATGATATCCCAGCAGAAGGCTTTTTCACATGGTAAAATCACCTTAGAACATACCACAATTCCTAAAATGAGTATGGTACCATCAACAAATGATTTATAATGTAACTAAAGTCTCAAAACCTTCTATTAACTGCAATGCTTTTTAATGAGGTGCTATCATGTATATTGGTCCCAAGATGGCTGCCAACACTTCTTGGATGAAGTGCTGACAGCCAATCAGATCTCACGATGAGATGTGTGGTTAGGCTCCGCCCAGATATATATGTGATTATACTTTTGATTTTCTCAGGAACTACTGAACGGATTTACACCATTTAAGCAAAAGGCACGACTCCGAACCAAGGTCTACCTTTCTGCCAAATTTGGTGTAATTGCGTTCAGCAGTTCGGGCTGTAGCTGCGTCAACAGGTCATATGGGAAATTGCATGGGGAAAACATGTTTTGGGACCCCCCTTTTTTCTCAACCCCCGCTTGACGAATCACCACGAAACTTTCAGGATTGGAGCGGACCGGAGCTGGCCAATAGTTTGGACAATTTCGCGAAGATTCGTCAACCGGCACAAGACTTATTGGGAATAGAATGTTGCAGATTTCCTATGGAAAATAGGTCCTAACTATAACTACCTACTGGCGACCGCCAGTAGGTAATATATATATATATATATATATATATATATATATGTATGTGTATATATATATAATATAATTTCCACACTCAGCTCGCCTTCTGCTGGGTTCTCGCTGCTTCTTTGCGGTGCAAACTCCAAAGCACAGCAGAGCCAGGCCATATCACATCTCCACAAACCTCCCCACAGGGAAAAAACGGAGCGCACTCACTGAAAAAGTTGAACAGCTTTAATCCAACTTCCAATTTTACACGGGCATTTACCATAAATAAACCAACGCGTTTCGGTCTCCCTGAGACCCTGGTCATGGTTCATATAAGTGGTTCACTGGAGTCAATAAATTGCGTCATGTGGCTACCTGTTTCTCTACCGCTGAGCATTGTGGAACATGTAGTTATTTTCAAACAACAAAGTGAAACAAGTGAATAAAACAAACGTGCTGAACTCATATCCGCATGCATTGTTAAATATACCTGAATTTTTCGGGTTCAATGATTTACGCTTATTGTACATAATTTACAAAATTTGATTTCCAAGGGTTATATTCATGATCATTTCATAACCAAGTCGTTCATTCTACAATTGGAACTTGATTTCATTCACTCCCTTCAGTGGGGATATATATCAAACTTTTCTTTGTAATAGTTACAGTTTCTAGGTTTTACAGTTAATTTCCAATATCTCTTTGATGATATATCGACCAGTCATCTTTGCCTCTTCCCCCTCCAGTGGGGTCTATCATCTTAATTGCAACCTTACTCCATTCATAGATTATATATTGCACAACAAATGTTTCGTGAAAAGTGAAAATTTTTTGTTTCTTGTGTGAACATTATCAATTAAAAACTGATTGTTTTTTTGGAAACGACCTGATGGAACCGGTCCATTATAAATGTACAAATAATTCGTCATCTTGATTTAAGCCGTACAGTGTGTATGTACGCAAAGCCAAAATTTTAACAATTTCCAATCGCTATTGTGTTGTTGTTCCATATTTTTCGCTACTTTATTGCTGCAATCTTTATTAATGGTAGCCCGTACATGTTCTAGAATCTTTTTTTATTCAATGAGGGTAATATTAACAAAAGGAATTGTTTCCTTCCCCACAATCTAGTGAGTAACAACTAGGATGCTTCAGAAGAACCTTCCCATATCTAACTAACTAGTGTTAGTTTTAGAGAACCTGTAAACGAGGTTTTACGAAACTGTGGGGTACTTTTTGTGGAATAATCCTAACCTTCTCCAAAGATTCCCATGAGATATGCAAAATCTTGTTGGAAGACTGGAACATTTTACAGGCAGATGGCGTAATTAGTCAAGAGGTCCCATCTTTTCCTAGCATAACCCACAGAAAAAATACCTCACTGAAAGATCTTCTAGTGCACAGTCACTTCACAAGGGAAGGGAGAATGAGACATCAGGTGAAGGGAATTTTCCCTTGCATGAAATGGAAGGCATGCAGAAAAAGTGTGAAAGTTAAAGACTATATAGTTCCAGGCAATAAATCCAGAAAGCCTATCACAAAGTTGCTGAATTGCAACACTGATTTTGTGGTCTATTGCATACAGTGCCAGTGTAACCTCCAGTATGTGGGGAGCACTCTGCATCACGCATAGAAAAGGGTGTTAGAGCACAAACGGGCCATAATCAATCTAGATACAAGTTATCCGGTACCCAGACATTTTGCCACACATCATCAAAGAAACAGTAATCTGTTGAGCTTCTTCTGTGTAGACCAAGTATCCATTTCGGAAAAAGCTGGCGACTGGGAGAGAGCTTTACAAGAACTTAAATCCAAATATATAGTCGCATTAAGGACCCTGGCCCCATTAGGATAAAATAGTAAAGAAGAACTATGGGTCCACATAGGGTAGAGTAGTTCTTCGTTAATAATAACTGTGAGCCCATTTAAGAGATCCTTGGAAATTGGAAATGTCTGCTTAGAGTATTAGTAGAATTATATTTTAGTAGGTTTTAATGGGTGATAGGTATTAATCACAATAATTGGGTGTTTGAAGTAACATGTGAAATCTTATTACTGCAGTAGGAACAAATATTGGATAATGAATATGTTGAGTAGGCATTCTTTTCTGAATTACATATGAGAATATCTTATGAGGTACTGTAGGACATATTATATGCACAGCGGTCAGTAATACTGCATTAATCATCTAAGCCTATTCAGGGTCTTATCTATATTGGTCAAAGGTAACAGTTGATCATGATTCTTTAAAGTGTGAGAATATGTATTTAAGTGGGAGACTGTTTCCACCAATTTGGGGGTCAGTATTTTGGAAATCAGTGTATCATGTGATAGCTTATTTAATGATGGTGTCCCCCACGAGTACCTAAAGAAATTGCTTCTCGTTGTAATTCAGTCAGGGCACAAAAGTAAATTGAATGACGATGCACTTGATGACTGCAATAATGAATGAATAATTTCCTAGCTTTCGTAACGGAAAGTTTCAATTCTATTAAGGACTCGGAGGCGAGGATTAGGCTTTTCTTTCCTCATTTATTTCAACAGCAGCCATCACAGAAACAACACCGAAGACTACATATCCCATGAGTCTTCAGAAAAGCTACATATTCCAGAGCATATAGTCTCTAGCCAATCAGGTGTCCCCTGGCTCCATAACTGACAACGAGTCCTGAAGCGCTTCCTCTTTCTTCCTGCGACAAAGCCAACTGTTGAAGATCTTTACTCCTGTTTCAATGTCTCCGGACCTATGGATAAAGAAAGGAGTCGTAACCTTCTGCATGCAGGAAACCTATCTCATACACATTAAAACAGAGCCTTAAAAGCAGGGAAATGCTTTACTTACATTATTACATCTGTCTTATAACCCAGGTGGGTTTAGACTTATTCTAAGGGTAGGCTAATCCTGCCTAGAATTGAAACTTTCTGTTACGAAAGCTAGGACATTTTTCATTCTATGTGAGGAGACGGAGGCGAGGATTAGGCTAGTTTAAAGCTTATCAACCACTAGGGCCGCAATGGAGGAGACCGGTTTAAAGTAAAACCTCCTAAAAGTGGAATCTGACGGCCAGTTGGCCGCATTCAGGATGTCCTCCAAGCAGGACCCTAGTGCAAAAGCTTTCGGGGCCATTGCGCCTCTGGCAGAGTGCGCCACGAATACCTTTGTGTTGATGCCGGCCTCGAGCATCACCCAGCGCTCCCATCTTGCGATGGTTGGGGAAGAGACTTCTCTAACAGGTTTCCTTAGAGCAATGAGCAGTTGGCGCTCCCCATGCTGGTGCAACTCTTCCGTCATGCTTTCGTAAGCCTTGATACATCTTACCACATAGAGCTTGGGAACCCCTGGAAAGGCTGGGTAGGAAATAACCAGTGAATGACACTTGTTTCTCCGTGAAACATGGAAGGTAACCTCATCCAGGGTAAACGACCTCCCCAAAATAGCCAGGGCCCTGACATCCGAGACTCTTCTGCAAGACACCAGGCACAACAACATGGCCAGTTTGGCGACAACTATTTATGCGAAAGGTATTTGTTACTAGGCCAAGTGGAAAACAAGTTCAGGACCTTATTAACATCCCAGAGGACCGAGTATCTCGGTTCTGGGGGAAGGGAAAGGCGGATGCTGCGCAGTAGTTTCGCCACCAATGGGTGTTCCCCCACTGGATGGCCAGCTACAGGGACATGACCAGCTGAGATGGCGGAACGGAAGGTATTAACCGCCCTGTAGGCTAATCCCCCAGAAGACAGTTGGGCCAGAAAATTCAGGACGTGGACAACATCTGCCCCCACGGGATTTAGACCAGGCCGACCTATACTGTTTAACGGTGCCGTGTGACCAGGCTCTTGAGAGGAGATCTGCAGCTTCTCTCGAAATTCCCGGACCGACCATCTATCCTGGTAATCCGCCATGCCATGAGCAGGAGGGAGTTGCTCATGATCAGAGGGTGAGGACTGCCCGCAGGATCGCTCAGGAGATGAGGGAGTGGGCGTAGACAGACTGGAGAATCCCAAGAAAGTTCTATCAGAACTGGAAACCAAGCTTGGGTTCTCCAAATCGGGGTGATCACTACCAGCTCCGCCTTCTGGCGCTGGACCTGCGTCATGAGCCGCATGATCATGGCAAAGGGGGGAAAGGCGAAGCCCTGTTCCGACCCCCAATCCTGAAGGAACGCATCTGTGGCCGTCGCCCCCGGGTCCAGTCTCTGAATGAAGTAATGGGGAAGCTGATGGTCCAGACGTGATGCAAAAAGGTCGATCGAGAACGGTCCCCACAGATCCTGTAGGGCCTGAAAAATCGGGGGAAAAAGTTTCCATAGGCTCAAGTCCCGGAGATGGTGTGACTGCCAGTCTGCTACCTGGTTGGACACTCCTGAAAGATGCTCCGCAGTCACTGAGACCTGGTGCGACAATACTCCCAGAACTCCTCGGCTAAGTCCGCCAGGGCTTTGGAACAAGTGCCGCCCAGGTGATTTATGTAACTGACTGCTGCCACATTGCCCATTTTCAGGAGGATGCAGGATTGAGCCCTGTCCTTGGTCCAGCAACGAACTGCGAAGGACCCCGCCATCAACTCAAGGCAGTTGATGTGCAACGCTCACTCTTCGGCGGACCACCCTCCGGCAGTGGTAAACTCTCCACATCGCGCCTCCCAACCGGAAGGCCTGGATGGAGGCTGAGAGCAACCCCACCACCCTGGCATGCTGCTCAGAGATGTCTGGGGTCTCCGTAGGATCTTCCGGATCTCGTGGCGAATCTTCACCATTTTTCTGAATGGGAGGTTCAAGGTCGCCTCAGAATTTATCACAAACCCCAGGAACATGATCGATTGCATGGGAGAAGGCAAGACTTCACCTGACTGATAACGAATCCCAAAGATTGGAGGAGGTCTATTGCCGATCACAACTGCTGGGATAGAATCTGGGGACATTGAGCCATGAAAAGCATATCGTGCAGATATATGATCATCCTGATCCCTTGCGACCTCAACCTCTCCTCCATGGAGTACAGTATCTTGGTGAAGCACCACGGCGCGAATGACAGGCCAAAGGGAAGAGAGGTGAACTCGAAAGTTTGACCTTGCCACTGGAACTGGAGGAAACAACGGTGAGGTGGAAAAATAGGCAAGGTCAGGTAAGCATCTTTGAGGTCTAAGCGGACCATCCAATCGTTGGGGCGCTGAAGGTCGCGGAGTAGGTGGATGCCCTCCATCTTGAAATGGCGGTACACCAACCAATCATTGAACTCCCTGAGATTTATAACAGGCGCTGACCCCAATCCTGTTTCTGAACCAGGACCAGATTGCTCAGGAAACCCCTGGGATGAGGGGAAGAACGGTGGATCACTCGTTTGTCCAGAGGTCCTGGATTTCCTGCTGAACCAAGGCAGCCTCCTTGCCAGAGAAACCATCAGGACCGGGGGAGAGACTTAGACGGGGGAGCCGTAGAATTCCACATGGAAACCTTGCACCGACTGCAACACCCAGGCGTCTGTTGTAAGGGAACACCAATTGTCTAGAAACAGTGCCAACTGGCCCCCCAAAGCTCAACAAGAGATAAGACCAGAACTTACCGTGACCTGGGGGAGCTCCGCCACCCCGGGCTCTGTTGTACTGGCCTCTGTGCCAGGAACGGCCCCTGGTGGGGAGAGTCCTCTCTGCGACTGCTGTCCACTGTCAGAGGTCGTCTGGGATGAGTGGCCAGCCGAGCTCCCCCTACCATGGCCGGCCCCACCAAAAACCAGAGCGTTGAAAATACGCTTGATCATGGACTGGGCCTTGTCCAGCGAGTTGAAGGTGGAGACAAACTTGCTGAGCTCCTTCACTAATGGGTCTCCGAAGAGACCCCGTTGGGCCTCCTGACCTGCTTCAGAAGTGACAATTCGCCTAGCTTTGGGTCCAGCTTGATAAACAGCGATCTGCGGCTCCCGGTGGAGATGGGGCAGTTCCCGTTACCAAGAAAAATAAGGGATCACTGAGCCCAACTGGACAAGACCCCCGGGGGCATGAGGGCTCCCGACGCCTTGGTGTCCTCAGCCATGTCAAATATTTTTACCAAAGGACCCGTGACATCCAGAAGCTTGTCCTGGCATGCCCGCCAGGACCTGTCAATGCCCTTTTTGGGGTCCTTGATATACTTGGTAAGGAACGCCGCCATCCTGGTGTCTATTTCAGGAGTAAGGGCCACTTTACCTTCGAGGGAAGGTCGTGGACACTCTGACCTGAGGCAGGAGCGGACCCCCTAGTCCAGCGGCTTCCATAGCCGACTTGCCACGTATTTGGCTACTTGTTTTTACAAGGGACCCATTCTGATGATCTGGGATGGAGGAGATCCACCAGGTCCAAGAGATCCGATTGAGGATCAGCAACTGCCTCGGGGGCCTGCTAGAGAACCTGCGCCAGTGACGGGGCAGGGCGCCAAGACCGGCTATGGTCAGACTCTCCGTCCGAAACACCCTGAGAGTCATCTAAGGGCTGTGGGGATGCCACTGCTTCCCGCCCCACTGGGGAGGGACCTCCTGTGGGGCCGAGGTCATAGGTGTGGGCGACAACTTGGTGTCCAAGAACGCCTGCTTTAACCTGGCAAACACAATCCAAATCCACCCCTTCTGGATGTGGGCGCTTGCACGGTTTCTCAGAGGGAAGTGCGGCGGCCTGCTCTCTGGGTCGAGGGTCCAAGGGCCCTGAAAGCTCTTCCCTCTCGTGGAGGGGTTGAAGGCACTTCTGTGCCAGATCCATTAATCTCCTCTCCAGAGGGGCCACCGCCTCTGAGACCGCTCTGATGAGGGAGGCATCAACCGCATCACAAAAATCATCTCTGATCGGGAAATACTGCGCCTCCTCACCCTCCTCGTAGTAGTCGTCAAATTCCTCCATGATCCACGCGGTCCTGAAGGAATGGAGGACAAGAGGTGAGTATCAGGTCAGTAAGGTGGCCACCCACCAGGTCAGAGGGCTACTTATAATTAGGCCTGGGCGGTAAATTCCGTTCCGTTCGCGGAATTTGCGGAATTTGGGTAATTTCGCGTTCCGCGTAGAACGCGAAATTGCCCAAAAATCTGCGTTCCGCGACTTTGCGAAATTTTTTGCTTGTTCGCGTTCTCAATATGCGTGTTCGCGAGATATTTCACCCCGAGCACGCAAACAGCGATCGCGAACAGGAAAAAAGTATCGCGAACAAGCAATTCCGCGTGTTCGCGGAATTTCTGCGTGTTCGCGGAGATTTTTCACCGTTTCGCGGAGATTTGCGTAACGCGATTACGCAAATTCCGCCCACCCCTACTTATAATGGGTGAAAGCACCCGGGTTAATGGTCCCCGGCTAGGGAGTGTTCAATGTTAGTAAGGGTGAGAATGGGTTGGGGATGCCCACTGAGTCACAGCCAGCACTGAGGAGGAGAATAGAGCTGGGGACTCTCACTGAAAACAGAACCAATGGCACACAAGGGTTGACAGGAGACTAGCTCATCGCAGACAAGTCACCCTTATAGTCACATGGGCAACAGAATTTATGC
Source organism: Triturus cristatus (assembly GCF_964204655.1). Lineage (NCBI taxonomy): Eukaryota > Metazoa > Chordata > Amphibia > Caudata > Salamandridae > Triturus > Triturus cristatus. The sequence continues at coordinate 904,412,954 of NC_140579.1, forward strand.
CTGAGTTAGTCCGCAATAGCAGGCTATACAACCTGCTGCTCTTATCCCCATGAGGGGTGTTCAAACTCCAGGCGGGCAGGGGGCTTAACGGATTCGGACAGAGGCGCTCAGTGAAAAACAGCAACTGACGCAACCTCCATCCGCACCCGTCAACTAAGAGCCTCAAATAGGCGGGAAGGGGCGAGCGCCCTCTGGTGGATGGCATACTGTCGTGCCCTCACACCAGCACAAAATTCAAAAAGGCGGCCGCATAGGAGCAGCCGCGGAAGAAGCCGAGGCTTCTAAACAAACACAAGGCAAACAAAAGCCCAATAAACAAATAAATCACAAACAAGGTGCCAAAACAAACGCCCCAGAACAATCCCCAAACCCTTGAGGAAGTGAGGCACTTAACTGACACCGAGGCTGCAGCAGCAAAGAAAGAGGAAGCGCTGTAGGACTTGTTGTCAGTTATAGAGCCAGGAGACGCCTGATTGGCTAGAGACTATATGTTCTGGAATGTGTTGCTTTTCTGAAGACTCATGGGATATGTAGTCTTCGGTGTTGTTTCTGTTTAAGATGGCTGCTGCTGAACTAAACGAGGAAAGAAAAGCCTAATCCTCACCTCCGTGTCCTGAAATAGAATTGGAAATGAAAGTGTAATGGATTTTCTTGTTATGTAGATCAGATATTTCATGGTGCAGTATTATGGTGTTGTTTTAAACTAACTGTTGTGTAACAATAGGTAACACACAGGTGAAACGGAACTCTATCAAGATGGCAGAGCCATTTTGGTTGAAATAAAAAGACTTGTGCGAGTCTGTTTTATGTCACTAATATATTATAATTTAAAAGTCATGTTTGCACAGATACACGCTGACACTGAGCAAGGCCGTTCCGGACGAAACACGTTTGTCAGCACTGGTGGAATTATTTGAATATATATATATATATATTACCTACTGGCGGTCGCCAGTAGGTAGTTATAGTTAGGACCCTGTTTCCATAGGAAAACCGCAACATTCTATTTGGAATAACTTTGGCGCCGGTCGACGAATCCTCGCGAAATTTTCAAAACTAATGGGGCGCTACGGTCCGCTCCTACCCTGAAAGTCTCGGGGGGATTCGTCAAGCGGGGGCCGGGATAAAAGGGGGGTCCCAAAACGCGTTTTTCCCATGCATTTTTCCATAGGACCTTTAGACACAGCTACAGCCCGAACGGCTGAACAGAGTTCCTTGAAATTTGGCAGAGAGGTAGTCTACAGGTCAAGGAAGTGCCTTTTGTAGGTTTGTTGTAAATCTGTTCAGTAGATTCTGAGAAACTAGCCTTTAAATCAATATATATATCTGAGCCAGCTTACGGTGCGCTTACGGTGCGCTTACGGTGCGCTTACCGTACGCGTACGGTGACGTGCGCGAGCGCGATTCTGATTGGCTGTTAGATCTTAGTAAACATTCGAATCGGTCGAAACCAGGAAGCGGCGGCCGCCATTTTGTGTGTTTCACTGAGAAAATAAAGGGTGATAACTTGAAAAGGGGGCAAGGAAGAGAGTTACAGACCCCCTAACATTTGAAAGGGGGTCAAAGAAGGACAGAAAAGTACAAAAAAAACATTTATTAATTTTAAAAAAAAATCGCGGGGTACGCGTACGGTAAGCTCACCGTACGCGTACGGTAACGAAAAAAAAAAATGAAATGAAATGCAGATTTAAGTGTTTAGATATTAGGGGGCTCTAAAAAGAGCCGTTGTGTTTATTAAGTGATTTTTTAGTGATACCTACAAGTAAGTACCGATGCAGAGTCTAAGGTTCAAGAGGAAGACTCTGTTCCCTTCATCAGTGAAGTGTACACCATCTCCTCTATAAATGTCTTGCATGTCGTAACGCAAGTTGTTGTGGTAAATGGAACCCATACCATAGTCACGGAGGAAAGCAGAAACAGATTTGTTGACGTGCTTTCTTGCTTTGTCAATCTGTGGACAAAAATGATTGGACCAGTTCCATTTTTGCCTTTGGCATATGTTAGAAAACACAAAGGCAGTTTTAGGGAAAAGTGAAAACAGTTGTGCAAAGGTCTCCTTCATAAGCATTTCCAGACCTACCCCAGTCAAAGTGCCTAGGTCATTGCCACCACAGTGCACTATTATGAGGTCAGGGTGTTGGATTTGCATGAAGGATTTCACCAATGGCATCAATTGGTGCCACTTTAACCCTCTCTGACCAATCCATTTAATGTCTACATTTGGCAAAGCAAGGTCTCTCACCATACCTGTTTTCTCTGCATACTTTTCACTCCAGAAGACATAGCTGTGCCCTACAATCCACACTGTGAACATCTTCCAAGGAGATCTGGATGCACTCAGGAGGTGTAATTCAGTAGAATGGTAAAAAGAAATGAAAGACAGTTTGGAAATGGAGGCATACATATTTTTTTTAAATAAAAAGAACTGATTGGCTGTTTCATACCATTCTACACTAAAAACTAGGCTGTGTGTGTCAATTTATAGAAGCATGATTTGTATTGGTAAAGAAAAATGTGTTACCAAAGAACAGTACTATGGATTTGCTGTTAGGTTTGAAAAGTCAAGCACTCTTGCACTTTGAAAATGAAACATTGTCTGCTGAACTTCTGACCTGACTCCACACAGCAGTGTTCCATGAGCTGTTGCTATGGTAGCAGGCAGAAGTCAAGTTGGGCAAGGGTACTAGGCAGAAGTCAAGTTGGGGGAAGGGTACTTTTTGAAAAGGGTTGGTTTTCAACCAATAGAAATGTGTGATTACATTTGAAAAAAAGGGGGAAGCACTGAGATTTGAAACTAACGTGTATATGTGTGGAAAAAGAGAGGGAAACATTGCCATTATCTGGTTCTGCTGAGAGGAGAGAGGTGTACAGAACAGAGATCCTGGCTCTGATAATCTGCTGTTTGAGTGCCACATTTCTTTCACAACTAACTAATTTTAAAGGTGAGTTAAGAGTTTGAGAGGGGATGTATATGGTAAATTAAGAAATGAATAATAGCATTGGAATTCCTTTTGTTGAAGTTGTGTTTATCATTTTGTGTTTTGGGAGAAATTTAAATGTGAGGAACATGTCAAATAATATGGACTATGTTTTCACCATAAATTAAGGTGTACTGGTATAAATAAGGAATACATTTAGGGTTTGAGGTTTCAGTCAGTAATGGAAATACATTCAGCATCACTAAGGCTGGTTGCCCTTGCTGGAGTGTAGTCAGTCACCCAGGTTACAGATGTTGCTGGTCTCAGAAAGCTGTTTGGTATTGCTCTGGTGATTTTACATTTGCATTAGATGGAAAGGGGGAGCTATTTTTTATGCAGAAGCAGACTCCTAGCACACAGCCAGCTGCTTATCCTGTGGAATCATGCACAGTATTCACAACCGAGTGGGGTTTGAGGTTGCAGTCAGTAATGCAAATACATTCAGCATCACTAAGGCTGGTTGCCCTTGCTGAAGTGTAGTCAGTCACCCAGGTTACACATGTTGCTGGTCTCAAAAAGCTGTTTGGACATGTGCTTTTTTGAGAATATGAAAAGTGGATTCAAAATGTGTCAGACTGTAAAAGTACTTATCACTTGCCAAAAAAAAGAGTAGTAAGTGTGCTTTCAAAATGGCAAAGAAATTTCGTTTTCTGACTAATATGAAAACATGACTCTGTGTGCAAAGAGGAATTACAGGCAGAGATTTATTGCGTATTGCTCTGGTAATTTTACAGTTGCATTAGATGGAAAGGGGGAGCTATTTTTTTTGTGCAGAAGCAGACTCTTAGCACACAGCCAGCTGCTTATCCTGTGGAATCATGCACAGTATTCACAACTGAGTGGGGTTTGAGGTTGCAGTCAGTAATGCAAATACATTCAGCTTTAGTAAGGCTGGTTGCCCTTACTGGAGTGTAGTCAGTCACCCAGGTTACACATGTTGCTGGTCTCAGAAAGCTGTTTGGTATTGCTCTGGTAATTTTACAGTTGCATTAGATGGAAAGTGGGAGCTATTTTTTTTGTGCAGAAGCAGACTCTTAGCACACAGCCAGCTGCTTATCCTGTGGAATCATGCACAGTATTCACCCCGGTTACACATGTTGCTGGTCTCAAAAAGCTGTTTGGACATGTGCTTTTTTGAGAATATGAAAAGTGGATTCAAAATGTGTCAGACTGTAAAAGTACTTATCACTTGCCAAAAAAAAGAGTAGTAAGTGTGCTTTCAAAATGGCAAAGAAATTTCGTTTTCTGACTAATATGAAAACATGACTCTGTGTGCAAAGAGGAATTACAGGCAGAGATTTATTGCGTATTGCTCTGGTAATTTTACAGTTGCATTAGTAGGAAAGGGGGAACTATTTTTTTTGTGCAGAAGCAGACTCTTAGCACACAGCCAGCTGCTTATCTTGTGGAATCATGCACAGTATTCACAACCGAGTGGGGTTTGAGGTTGCAGTCAGTAATGCAAATACATTCAGCATTAGTAAGGCTGGTTGCCCTTGCTGGAGTGTAGTCAGTCACCCAGGTTACACATGTTGCTGGTCTCAGAAAGCTGTTTGGTATTGCTCTGGTAATTTTACAGTTGCATTAGATGGAAAGGGGAGCTATTTTTTTTATGCAGAAGCAGACTCTTAGCACACAGCCAGCTGCTTATCCTGTGGAATCATGCACAGTATTCACAACCGAGTGGGGTTTGAGGTTGCAGTCAGTAATGCAAATACATTCAGCATCAGTAAGGCTGGTTGCCCTTGCTGGAGTGTAGTCAGTCACCCAGGTTACACATGTTGCTGGTGTCAAAAAGCTGTTTGGACATGTGCTTTTTTGAGAATATGAAAAGTGGATTCAAAATGTGTCAGACTGTAAAAGTACTTATCACTTGCCAAAAAAAGAGTAGTAAGTGTGCTTTCAAAATGGCAAAGAAATTTCGTTTTCTGACTAATATGAAAACATGACTCTGTGTGCAAAGAGGAATTACAGGCAGAGATTTATTGCGTATTGCTCTGTAATTTTACAGTTGCATTAGATGGAAAGGGGGAGCTATTTTTTTTGTGCAGAAGCAGACTCTTAGCACACAGCCAGCTGCTTATCCTGTGGAATCATGCACAGTATTCACAACTGAGTGGGGTTTGAGGTTGCAGTCAGTATTGCTCTGGTAATTTTACAGTTGCATTAGATGGAAAGGGGGAGCTATTTTTTTGTGCAGAAGCAGACTCTTAGCCCACAGCCAGCTGCTTATCCTGTGGAATCATGCACAGTATTCACAACTGAGTGGGGTTTGAGGTTGCAGTCAGTAATGCAAATACATTCAGCATCAGTAAGGCTGGTTGCCCTTGCTGGAGTGTAGTCAGTCACCCAGGTTACACATGTTGCTGGTCTCAAAAAGCTGTTTGGACATGTGCTTTTTTGAGAATCAGAAAAGTGGATTAGAAATGTGTCAGATTGTAAAAGTACTTATCACTTGCCAAAAAAAAGAGTAGTAAGTTTGCTTTCAAAATGGCAAAGAAATTTCGTTTTCTGACTAATATGAAAACATGACTCTGTGTGCAAAGAGGAATTACAGGCAGAGATTTATTGCGTATTGCTCTGGTAATTTTACAGTTGCATTAGTAGGAAAGGGGGAACTATTTTTTTTATGCAGAAGCAGACTCTTAGCACACAGCCAGCTGCTTATCCTGTGGAATCATGCACAGTATTCACAACCGAGTGGGGTTTGAGGTTGCAGTCAGTAATGCAAATACATTCAGCATCAGTAAGGCTGGTTGCCCTTGCTGGGGTGTAGTCAGTCACCCAGGTTACAGATTTTTCTGGTCTGAAAAAGCTGTTTGGACATGTGCTTTTTTAAGAATATGAAAAGTGGATTCAAAATGTGTCAGACTGTAAAAGTACTTATCACTTGCCAAAAAAAAGAGTAGTAAGTGTGCTTTCAAATTGGCAAAGAAATTTCGTTTTCTGACTAATATGAAAACATGACTCTGTGTGCAAAGAGGAATTACAGGCAGAGATTTATTGCGTATTGCTCTGGTAATTTTACAGTTGCATTAGTAGGAAAGGGGGAGCTATTTTTTTGTGCAGAAGCAGACTCTTAGCACACAGCCAGCTGCTTATCCTGTGGAATCATGCACAGTATTCACAACCGAGTGGGGTTTGAGGTTGCAGTCAGTAATGCAAATACATTCAGCATTACTAAGGCTGGTTGCCCTTGCTGGAGTGTAGTCAGTCACCCAGGTTACACATGTTGCTGGTCTCAAAAAGCTGTTTGGACATGTGCTTTTTTGAGAATATGAAAAGTGGATTCAAAATGTGTCAGACTGTAAAAGTACTTATCACTGGCCAAAAAAAAGAGTAGTAAGTGTGCTTTCAAATTGGCAAAGAAATTTCGTTTTCTGACTAATATGAAAACATGACTCTGCGTGCAAAGAGGAATTACAGGCAGAGATTTTTTGCGTATTGCTCTGGTAATTTTACAGTTGCATTAGTAGGAAAGGGGGAGCTATTTTTTTTGTGCAGAAGCAGACTCTTAGCACACAGCCAGCTGCTTATCCTGTGGAATCATGCACAGTATTCACAACCGAGTGGGGTTTGAGGTTGCAGTCAGTAATGCAAATACATTCAGCATTACTAAGGCTGGTTGCCCTTGCTGGAGTGTAGTCAGTCACCCAGGTTACACATGTTGCTGGTCTCAAAAAGCTGTTTGGACATGTGCTTTTTTGAGAATCTGAAAAGTGGATTAGAAATGTGTCAGATTGTAAAAGTACTTATCACTTGCCAAAAAAAAGAGTAGTAAGTGTGCTTTCAAAATGGCAAAGAAATTTCGTTTTTTGCCTAATTTCAAACCATGTCTCTGTGTGCACACAGGAATAGTTTTTAGATATTTAATTTGTGAAGGTGTTATTGTGATTTTCACTTGTAGGAAAGGGGTACTTAGTATTTTAAGATTTGAAAAGATCATAAAAAATGTAGTAATATATTTAAATAAAATAAAGAATTTTTTTTTTAGTTTTTTTCAGGTGTTGCTGAAGAGCAGTGAACAAAATTTAAGATGCCTACAAAATCCAGACAAAGGAAAAACCACAAAAAAAATCTATATTTGAAGACAACTGGAGGACCTAAGTTAGCTGGAGATGCTCATGTTGGGAAAAAGAGAAAGTCTTCTGGTAAGCAGACAAAAGATTTTTTAAAGAACATCTTCAAAAAAAGGAAAAATTTACAAAATGTCTGTTCTGGAAAGAATGTTTTAAATAGAAAAGAACAGGAAAAAATTGAGCATTTAGTTAATGCAAATATACCTTCAGAAACAATAAAGATTAATTTAAACAGAAAAACAGCGTTTATAGAGATACGTAGAAAAATGTTTCAGAGAAGAGTTATGTCCAATTTGATAAAGGATGTGAAGAAATATAAGCAAAAAGCTAAATTTTATAAGAGAAAAAAAGAAATTGAAGCCATTGCAGCTAAGGCATTAGAATTAAAAAGGAAACTATTCATTTTAATTTTGAATAGGATGCGCACATTAGATAAAATGGTTAATGTACTGAAATCACAAACCAAAAGGAAAAGAGAAGTGAAAAGAACAAACTTTTGCAAAGTGTTTTTAGGAGAATGGATGCATAGTTCAAGTAGTGAACCTTTTTTTCATGAAGAGAGTTATTTTCAAAGTAATACTTTGCTGCATGCAGTTGACACCAGAGGTCGTGCTTACGAAGTGAAAAATGGTTGTATAATGGAGAAGGAGAAAATGGTTCCAAGAGATGAGGTACAAGTGATGGCGGATGAGGCTATGGGGAGACGTCCTAAAGCCCCAGTGTACACTTGGAATTGTAGTAGTATTTGCACTGTGCATCAGGAATCTATTGATAAATTTCGTGAGTTTCTAAGAGAATATAGTAAAAAAAGTGTAAAACAGAAGATTAAGGTGCTTCAAAGTCTAGATCCATGCAGAGTGAGAGAGAATACTGGTTTGCAGGGTCATTCTCTGGCTTGTCTATCTAGAAAAGAGTGTAAAAGTGTTTTTCATCATTTTAGGATGCTGGCTGTTCATCATACTGAAATGAGAAAGTTTGTGAGACGGTTGTATTTTGCTAAAAGTCCAGCAATAAAGTTAGATGAATTGAATAGGGCTCTGTTCCGTGGAACGGTATCAGATGTAGAGAAGGTTATTGATGAAATTCAGTTTTGTTACTTTGGTCCAGAACAAGAAAGTGCAGAAAAGGACACAGTAAATGAGGAAGAAGTGGAAGAGAATGTAGAACCCTCTGTAAGTAAGACATTTAATGATCACATAACAAAATTTGCAATAATCTCTAATGAAAGACCAAATATTACTTGTATTTGTTGCCGCAGAACTCATTATAGAAAACAAACCAGGAATGTTGATCTCTACAGAAAAAGTGAAAATGAAGATAATTATAAGTGGAAGGATTTTGCCACATATATATTTCTTGAAAATTGTTTTCAATTGGGTGAAGATCAGCGTATTTGTAAATACTGTTACAACAAGTTAGAAGAAAATAGAATGCCGACCAGAGCTGTACATAATAATTTAGAATTGGATGTTATTCCTGCCGAATTTTCTGAATTAAATACATATGAGTCTATACTTATTCAATGTGTTCATCCGTTCCAGACCATAGTACGTATGGAGCCCAAAACTGGTAAATTACCTCCTTCTGATTTACTGAGAGGTTTAAAAGGTAGAGTGGTGTATTTGCCCTTGGATTTGAAAAAAAATATGGAAACATAGGTGGGGGAGGCAAGATGGCCGCCGTGAGGTTGTGGTGAGAAGACGCTCCGGCTCTCTCCCCCCCGATACACCTAATGGCCAGTGGATGAAGATTGTATAATCTAACCTATACCTAACCTATGGATTTCGTTGTTTGGATACAAGCAGGACTAACCAGCCTTAGGTTAAAATATCCCAAGTCTAAAACTCAGCTCGTGCAGTTCGCTTTAAGACTAAGTGACTGGGAAACCTCGGTGCGGGCCCAATTGACGAGAATGCCAGCGCGATTGGTAAAAGCCCTTAAAGATAAAGAGAAAGCAAATCCTTCAAACTCCGATTCAGCGAAGATTCAGCGAGAAGATGAGAAATGCAGTGGCGATCCACCCTCGGGAATACAGCAGCGAGGGTCAGGCGCAATACGGAAAACGATATTACCCCAAAGGATGAAGAAAAATGAAAAGGTGTTCAAACCTCGGGCAACGGAGAAAACGGAGTGTGCCGAGGAGCAGCGGAAAACAGATTCAACGGCGTCAAATAGCCTCGATCAAACCCGCTCCAGACGAGTCCCGGAGGATTTCAAAGATACATCTGCAAGTGTAGCCCAGGGTGAGAACAAGGGGAAAGACGCAACATTGAGGCAGTCTACCTTGACGGAAGCCTTCACAGCCAGGAAAAGCCCTCTTCTGCAGCCTGAGTCAGACACCGAGCAAAGCGAGCGAACCGTGACTACGAGCGTCCTCGAGGACGCACCGGAGGCGTCCGTTGCTAAGCAACCACACACTTCGACAGCAACACTCGCCGGCAGCTACGGAGACGGCGGAGAAGGCATTGCAGGCACTACAGAATCTAAGGTAATACAATCTATGTCCCCCAATGACTGGCAGGAGGAAGCAACAAGGGGGCTTAAAAACAACTTGACGCCGGATTCTAGTAAGTGTCTATCTGTATCAGTATCTGTACCTGGGTTATCTGGAAGTATGGACATGTTAGAGGCACTTACACAATTGGAAGCTGAAATGAGCGGGAAAAGGGGCAAGGAAGCAAATAATGACTGTATCCCATTGGGAAAAGACCCTATGTTGGCTACTGATGTTAAAAACTTGGGCCCAGAGAAAAAAGAGGGAGCCTCAGCCGATGGCGAATGTTTCTTTTCGCTGAATGAGGACACAGACATCTCCCAGTCAACCGATGACACATCAGAAGAGGGGGAATCGGACGAAGAAATAAGTTCTGATTCAAACTTCTCTATGAAAGAGGCTACACAGAAAAAAAGAAAGGCAAGGGGTAAGAGGCACGGCGGCAAATTGGATTCACCTACAGTAGAGGGGAAGAAGTTGGACTGGGATTATTCCGCAACGTCGCAGTCTTATGCGGAGGAGGGCAAGACCCTAGATAGTACTCCCGTTCCTGCACAGTACCTTGCCCCTTTTGACACGATTTGTGCTACACTTAAACAAATGCAAGGGGAGGCAAGATCGGAAAGTCGGAGGGCCAGGCAAGCCACAAAGAAAATCCACAATACCCTTAAGAAGGTCAATAAACTCTATGAAGGGCTTGCCCAGCGAGTGACTGAGGTAGAGGAGCGGACTGGAAAAATAGAGGATGACCTTGGGGGTCTGCAGGATTTCAAACAGGAACAAGAAAAACTGTCTAGCGATTTGCAATGGAAACTGGAAGACTTCGAAAACCGTCAGAGGCGGAATAACATTCGCATTTTGGGGGTGGCAGAAGGGAAAGAGGGGGACAACATTATGCAGTTCGTGGTTAATTTGTTTAGGGGAGCCTTCCCTGAATCACAGTGGGAATGGGAAAGAGAGATCCAACGTGCCCACAGATTCCCCTTCACGGTTAGGAAAAACCAAGGGACCAAGAGCCAGACAGGTCTACCCCCACTTCCAAGAGCCATTTTGGTATATGTGGGGAATTTCTTGCTCAGGGAGGAAATTATAAATAAGGCTAGACCTGACAAGAGAAGAACATTTGAGGGAACCACATTCTTTACTAGACCGGATTTTTGCCATGTAACGGTAGAAAGAAGATGGAAACTCAGACAGCTCATCAAACCGTTCCAGGCTCTAGGGTCCGAGGCATTCCTCTTATTTCCGGCAAGACTAAAAGTGGTCTTTAGGGGCAGAACGAGTGTTTTTTTCTCTGAGATTAAGGCCCAACAGTTTTTAGAGGAAATCAAATCGCAGAAAGGGGGCTGAGAATTGTAAGATAAAATGTCAAATGTTAAATACTAAAGCCCTGAAAGTTATTAAACAAACACATAGGTGGGGTATAGGATGAAATAGGACAAAATAGGGGTTGGGTGTGGGGGGGCGAGTGTGGAGCGGTCGCCGCAAGCTAGAGCGGCTGCACATAGGTCTCTGGACCTATTTGCCAGTAAGTGTAGGGAGGGGGGGAGGGGGGTGGTGGACAGAGGAAAGAGGGTGGGGACGGGGGGGAGGGTGGAGGTCGGAGGTAAAAAGAGGGGAAAAAATGAAAAAAAAGGGGAGGTAGTGGTTAAGAAGCAGCACAGGAGAGCACAATGTTTCACGCACGGAACTCATAGAGCACAATACAGATTAGTTATAAGGTGGAGTTTAAATGATAATCAAAATCAGCAAAATCATAAGATATACTTTACAAGTCACAACAGAACATTAGATAGAATAAGGTATGCAATGCTGGATCGAACCTATGATGGGTCCTAATGAGTTGTAGGATTGCTACTATTAATATCTGTGGTCTCAATGATTCAGGGAAGAGGATTAGGGCGGCGGCATTACTTAGGACATTTAAGCTGGACTTGGTTTGTCTTCAAGAAACTCATGTCGAAGCATCCAAGAGTTATCTACTGGATCACCTAGGTTTTGCGGTATTAGCAAACACAAAACAAGGGACTAAGCATAGGGGGGTGGCGATACTAGGAAGATCCACTGATGTGGAGGTGATAAAGAAAAAGGAAGATCAATGGGGGAGGTGGGTAATCGTTGAAATAAAATTTAAGGGGGAAAAATGCACTATAGTCTCTGTGTATGGCTCAACAGAGGATGATCCCGAACTCTTTCAATTTTTGGACATTGAGTTGGCTTTATGGCCCGAACCAATTATATGCTGTGGTGATTTTAATATCCATGATCCCAGTAGTTCATTTTTATATCCAGGAGGGATATACGCAGGGAGAAAAAAGAGAACTCATAAGGCACTCATGGATATGGTGTCAAACAACTCATTAAGGGATCCATGGATTAAGCTAAACCTAGGTAGTGATGGTAGTACTTATTACTCAGCCCCTCACAAGGTTCTGGTCAGATTAGATTATTTCTTGATTTCATCTTCCCTGATGTCAGAGGCACAGATAGAAAAGCAGCCACGTATTATCTCGGATCATAATCCATTGATACTGACGATTAGAGTAGGCCAGGTAATGCGAAAGGATACGCAATGGACATTTGACAGAGCCCTGCTGAGGGATGAGGGATATAGGGTTTTCATGTCTAATTGGATTAAGGAGTATTGGGAAATCAATAAAGGCACGGCTCCATCACGAATAGTATGGGATGCCTTTAAGGCCGGAGTAAGGGGCGAGACGATGAGCTATGTGTTTTCATCACAAAAAAAGACACGGCTGGAAATAAGGGAGGTTTACCAAAAGATTCTAAGAGTAGAGGAGGAATTGGTTAGGGATATAAGAGACAAGGTATCAATAGAAGCACACTTATTAAAACTAGCCGTTCTCAGAGCAGAGGCGACAGAATGTACTTCAAAAAAAGCAGTAGAGAACTACCTAACTAAAAGGGAAGCTGCTTACGAGTTAAGTGATAAGGTAGGCCATCTATTAGCAGTACGCACGAGACAGAAATTAGCAGCATCAGATATTCAGGAGATCAGGGATAGGAATGGAACTAGCGTCACTGCATCAATCGAGGTGAGGGAAGTGTTTAGGGAATTCTACGAAGAGCTATACACGAGAGGCAGGGGAGCGTCTATAAGGGAGATTCAAAATTATCTTAGTAAGATTATTCCTCCGGTTTTATCTATGGAAGAAAAGGACAGACTGGATTCTCCCTTTAGCTGGGAGGAATTCCATACGGCACTAAATACATTACCATCAGGCAAAGCAGCCGGTCCTGACCAGCTCCCGGTCGAGTTTTATAAAGTATTTCACGAAATTCTTGGAATAGACATGTTTCAGGTTATGTTGGAAGCACAGGCAGGGGATATGATCCCCGAATCATGGGGGGAAGCAGACATTATCGTTATTTTAAAAAAAGGAAAGAACTCACTGCTTCCAGGATCATATAGGCCTATCACATTGATGAACGCTGACACGAAAGTCTATTCTAAGATATTAGCAATAAGATTGGCAGAAGTAATAGAGGGCTTAGTAAGCCAAACTCAGCACGGGTTTATTCCCGGTAAAGGGACCACACAACATATTAGACAGGTAATTACAGCTTTTGATGCGGCGGATGGCCTCGGGGACCCTATGGCGGCGCTCTTCTTAGATGCTGAGAAGGCGTTCGATAGGGTCTCCTGGGAATATCTATGGCAAATACTTAAGTGGAATGGTTTCGGGAATAGTTTTACGACCGCAATGCAGACCTTGTACAAAAACCCGTCAGGAAGGATAAGAGTCAACAGGGGTAAATCAACAGCAGTTAGTATTGGAAGAGGGACCAGACAGGGGTGTCCATCTTCCCCCTTATTATTTGCACTTTATCTGGACCCTTTGATAAGGAATTTAGACAATAACGTAAGGATCCCTCCAATAAGATTGAATGGAAGTATAATGAAGACCCTTGCCTATGCTGATGATGTGGCCATCTTGACCCCCAACCCTAGCATGGCCATAGGAGAAATTGAGGCTGAAGCACAAAGGTTTGGGCAGGTATCGGGGTATAGCCTAAATAGCTCTAAAACACAAATAATATGTAACCAGTATATCGTCTTCAACGATCAAAGAGTCACTGACTCAGCGGTATATCTGGGGGTTGCAATTACAGCAGATTTGGGGTCACTAGTACAGAAGAATTTGGCACCCCTAATGTTAAAAGTTAAGACGGATTTGGGTCGAATGAATAATTTGCATCTGACTTTAATGGGTTGTATCAATGTCATAAAAATGTTAATACTGCCAAAATTTTTATATTTTTTTAGGACAATTCCGCTATGGCTTGAATTGAAATGGTTTAATGAGCTTGAAAATATGTTAAATAGATTTGTCTGGGCCCAGGGAAAGACTCGCAGGGCATACCGCTTCATGTCTCTGCCTAGAGAGAGAGGAGGCTGGGGAGCCCCTGATTTCAGATTGTATTATTGGGCAGCTGCATTACAATATATGCGTGGGTTAGTAGGCGGGGGCGACCTCGTTGACAGAACACGTAATGATTCATCTAGAATATACGCTATAGTGTTGGGACCTGAGGTGGAGAATTCTTTTCTTAAATGTATTGATTTTGCATACTATAAAAGAACCAGGTTCAAGACGGTACAAGCAGCAATCAAGATTTGGAAGGCAGTGCGGAAAAAATTTGGCTTGGGCAGATATAATAGATATACCAGACTGTATAAAAATGTCTCCCTCCCAAAGCAGATATTTTGGGACAGTACAATGGCGGTTTGGACGGAGAAGGGGGTGGTCCAGCTTGGAGATCTGAGGAACTCGGAGGTGATGATTCAATTTAAGGATTTAGCAAATACTTTTGGGTTAGACAGAAGGGATTTTTTCAAATTTCTGCAGTTAAGAAGTTTTTTGGGTGATAAACAGGGTGGAAAGAATGGGTTTGAAAAGGTAGATATACTGGAGGAAATAAGGTTAGGGGGGGACTGCTCCATTAGGAGCTTTTATGCCAATCTCCTAGCAGGTAAACCAGACGACTTGGATAAGCAGATGACGAAGTGGGCAGACAAGCTGACAGGGGAGCCCAGTTGGTTTAACGATTCATTGGATCGAGGGCGTACTCTCCTCTGCTCAGCGCCGCTGCAATCGCAGCATTATAAAACTCTTTATTCATTATATTTTACTCCGGCAAAAATAGCAAAGTGGGGGGGCACCGCCGGCACTACATGCCCAAGGTGTAGTTCCCCTGAGGCAGATCAAATCCATATTTTTGCGGTTTGTCCACAATTACAAACGGTGTTAAAAGATATTGAAAAATTTCTTGATGCCTCCCTGGATATTCAAGTTATCTTAAATCCCCCGGAAATACTGCTAGGAATTGCAACGGATACTAACATTATCCAGAGGGATTTTATTTTTGTTGCAATGGCAGTTTTTAGACTCTGCATAGCCAGGGCCTGGCTGGATAAAAACCCTCCTACAATGCAAGTTTGGCTTTCTAATTTATTGTCCACTTATAATATGGAGAAAAATATATATGCACGGAAAGGTAAAACAGGAAGGAAATTGGGGCTAAGGATATGGGACCCTATAATAAAATGGAAGGAGGGTATTGGTTAAAAGGGTTAAGCTGGAAAAGTCCGGATAATTCTGTTGTATGTGGCATTGGAATTCTGTATTGATGTTATCTTACTGTATGAAAAATCTTTTTTTGTATGAGAATCTAATCTACTATTGGAGATTATCTGATATATTGTGCTAACTGTGTAATGGTGAAACTAATAAATATATTTAAAAAAAAAAAAAAAATGAAAAAAAATATGGAAACTATTGATGCAGATACTTTGGAAACTGAACCATTAGTTATTCTGGTTAATGGTGTACCTACAAAGAATAAAAAGATTTGGCAGGAGCTGGTAGATGTACGGAAAGTTCAAAGAGCAAATTTGTATTTGAAAAGGAATAACAAATGGTATGAATCAATTTATATAGAAGAAGAAGAAGAAGATTTACAAGAAGACACAGAAACACCAAGTGGACAAATTGAAAAAGTGGACAAGTCAAAGGAAGAAGAAATTTATGAACATTTTAGCATACATCCTCTTCATTCAAAAGAAGTTATGGGAGACAATATTGATCTGTTTCAGATGAGGAAAGCAAAAGGAACTCCCGTGAGTGTATGGGAGGAGAGCTTGGAAGCTCGATGTTTTCCCCAGCTGTTTCCTACAGGAAAAGGAGGACGATACGATGAACGTCCAGAACAGATTCCAGCTTCTGAGTAACGGACTACAAGACTATATGCAGAAGATCCAAGATTTCGACAAAGTATTCCTTATTTATTCCATCTTTTATTTGAAAGCGACTTGTCTGCATTATCATATGCAGTAAATCACATTTTAAAAAGTGGAGTACATTTACAAAATGTGTCTGCTAAGGATTTTATGGAGAAAGTGCAGCACCGAGATGATCATTTGGAAACACAACTCATCAATCTGATGGCTTGTCAGCGTGGAACAAATGAATATTGGTACCGACGCCATGGTCAATTAAAATGCATGTTACGAAATTTAGGAACACCAACATGGTTCCTTACC
Source organism: Triturus cristatus (assembly GCF_964204655.1). Lineage (NCBI taxonomy): Eukaryota > Metazoa > Chordata > Amphibia > Caudata > Salamandridae > Triturus > Triturus cristatus. The sequence goes on from NC_140579.1 coordinate 904,429,070, forward strand.
CTAAGCTGTGCTGAGTACGCTTGGGATGATTTACTGGATTTTCTACGAGAGGCAAATTCAAACATTAAAAACATCGAATACAAGACAGCAGGAGAACTGTGCTCATTGGATCCGGTTAATGTTTGTAGATATTTCAATCATAGGTTTGAGGCTATGATGTCCTTCATCTGCAATAAAAAAAATCCACCTCTTGGAGAAGTAGAGGATTTATTTTGGAGAAAAGAGTACCAGGCAAGAGGTGCTTCTCATATTCATATGCTGTTGTGGATCAAGGATGCCCCAAAGTTTGGAACAGATACTGATGAAGCAGTGTTATCTTTCATTGAAGAATATGCAACATGTGCTATACCAAAAAGCACAGAAGAGAAAAAGCTAAAGGAGCAAGTTTTACGTTTCCAAAGTCATCGGTGTGGAAAATACTGTCGACGGAAATACAAGAGCAAAGATAAATACTACACTAAATTTCGATTTGGATTTCCTAGACCTGTTCTTTCAAATCGAAGAGTAAACAGTTTTATGTCATCTGTGAGACATACTATCACAAGAAAATCACCTAAGAATACCTACAACCTTAAAAGAAAAGAAGAATCAAAAAATATAAATGACTACAACCCAGTCATTTTATCCATGTGGAATGCTAACATGGATATACAGTATGTAGCTGACAATTCCATTGCTGTTGCTCGATATGTAACGTCTTACATTACTAAATCAGAAAAAACTGAATTGAAGGAAATGTGGGAAGAGATTTCTCACGAGAAGACTGTCAGTAAGAAGCTGTACAGTTTCAGTTTAAAGATGTTATCGCATCGAGAAATTGGATCCTACGAATGTTCAGATAGGTTATCTTCTGCAAGTCTCTACTCGAAATCAAGAAGAATAATTTGGGCAAGTTTAGGCCTTGCAGCAATGAGAAATCGGGTACTGAAATCTGTTGGAGAAATTGAATATTTGGCCGAGAATGACCCAGAAAGTACAGATATTTTGAAATCAAACATGTTGGACACATATTATCCCAAGAGAAGTCATCATCTGGAGAACATGTGTCTCTATGAAGTGCTGCAGAACTACATTTATTCACGGAAAGCTGCAGAAGACATCAACAATGGAAAATATAAAGTCATTGGTGAGGAAGGATGTTTGGTGAAGCAAACAAAAGGAAGTTTGATAAATCACAGGAAGCTGAGTTGTGACACTACTGACAAAAAGGAATTTTACTACTTGGCTCTTTTACAGCTATTTAAACCATGGCGTACAGAGGACGAACTACTGGGAGAATTTCAAAGCTATGAAGATTCATTTAATGCTTGCAAAGACAGCATACAATGCAGTACATTCACAACTTATGTGCAAATGTTAAATGAAGAAATTGAACAGGAAACTACAATTGCAGCTGAAGTAGCTAGAGACAGTTCTCAAGACAGCCAAAGTTCAGGAACACTCAGTCAAGATACCCTAGGACAACCAATCGTTGAAAATGAAGCTGCAATAGCCATGAATGAAGTGGAAACGGCTATGAATCAAGCTCAAGAAGAATTTATAGACTTACCAAATTTGGAAAGAAAACTGAATGAAGAGCAGCAACAAATTTATGAAGAAATCAGAAACAAAATTGATCACGGATTACTACATGAAAAAAAAGAGTGCTCATGCACATCATTTCATCCAATCAGGATGTATGTAAGCGGACAAGCTGGAACTGGAAAAAGTTTCCTAATAAAAGTCATCAGAAGCTACCTACAGCAAAAAAAAAATGGATTCTACTTTGTCTTGTGTGGTTACTGCTCCAACTGGGTTAGCAGCATATAACATAAAAGGAATCACCTTACATCGTTTGCTAATGTTACCAGTGGAGCATGAGAACAAAATACAATACCACAAGCTAACTGGAGAAGCATGCTTGGAAGTTTCAAGAGTATTGAAGAAGATGCAAGTTCTCATTATTGATGAGGTGAGCATGGTATCAAACTTAATGCTTGCCTTTGTGCATTTAAGAATGCAGCAAACTCTAAGGACAGACTATGACGTGTTATTTGGTGGAAAACATGTTATAGTTTTTGGGGATCTTCTGCAGCTCACTCCAGTTAAAGGACAACCAGTGTTTAATACTGTGACACATGAAGATACAAAGAAGTCATTGGGAAGCATCGGTAATGCAAATATTTGGTCCTTCTTTGAGTACAAGGAACTTACTACTAATATGAGACAAGCAAACGATGAAGAATATGGAAGTATTCTGAAAGATATCAGAATTGGACTACTCACTGAAGCTGGCACAAAAGCATTACAGAGTCGGTTGCTACATAATTTATTTCCAAAGGAAGAAATAGTTGCAGAGAAGATATACAAGAACATTGCAGAAAAGAAAAGTGTCATCTGCTTAATGCCAACTCTACGTGAATGCTCAATATTCAATGAGGAGCTTTTGAAATTGGAAAAGGAAGATATCAGGAAATTGGAAGCAGTGGACAAAATTCAGGATGGAAGAATTACTATCACATTAACAGGCAAACTGAAAGATAAATTGGATTCACTAGAGAAGAACATTTCCAAAACTGCTGGATTAGAAAAAAATCTATATGTTTGCATGAACTGTAGAGTATTTTTAAGGAGAAATTTGGATGTTAAAAAAGGTTTAGTTAATGGAGCTATGGGAAGAGTTGTGGGTTTTATTAATTATCAGAAAAAAGATGGAATTGAATGTTTAAAAATAAAATTTGATCAGATAGAAGAAGTTATAGACATTTGTCGTTGTACAGTTCGTTTTATGCTTGTGAAAGACTTATATGTACAAAGGAAACAGTTTCCGTTTTCTCTAGCATATGCTGTAACTATTCACAAGTCTCAAGGATTGACTGTAGATTGTGCATTTGTAAACATTGGTTCATCTGTGTTCAAAGAAGGTATGGCTTATGTAGCTTTGTCACGAGTGAAAACATTATCTGGTTTATTCATGATAGACTTTGATGACTCAAAAGTTAGTGCTGATGCAAATTGTGTAAAGGAGTACAATAGATTAAGAAGAACCTATGCTCCTCATTTAGGTCAGTATCCTGTGTTAGAGAAACGTGTAGTTTCTCGTAAAAGGAGAAATGAGAATATCTGTAATGAGGATGTAGAGAGGAGGAAAAAAAAGAGGAGTGATGTAATTGCAAGCAAAAAGAAAAAGGAAAATGAAGAAGAGGTTGTAGGATGTCATTTTGAAAATAGCTCTGGTGTCAACTGCTACGCTAATGTAGTGCTGAATGTTGCATTTTATCTGGAAAGTTTGCAAGAGCAGATAATAGTAAATCAGAGAAAAAGATTCTGTTCTGAGTTGAGTCTCCTTTTTCAAAAGCTGAGTAATGATAAAACTCAAATAGAAAGTGCTACTGAAATTAGAAAACTTTTAGATGTATGTTCAGGATGTACACAGTTTTCTCAAAATGTACAGCAAGACGCACAGGAATTCTTGTTGTATTTTCTTCAGGTACTGGAAGAAGAAGGTGTACACATTGAAAATTTGTTTGGTCTGTCTTATAAATGGGAACATAGTTGTGAAAACTGTTTCAATACATGTGGCTCTAATGTTGATTCTGAAAGGTTTATTTATTTAACATTGCCAGAGAGTAAAACAGTCACTTTTGCTAAATTAGTTAAAGATGCTAATCATAGCATGCAATGCGGTGAGTGTAAATCTGACATGTTTTCAACGTTAATTTTAAAGGAATACGGACAGTATGTAATTTTAATGATGCAACGATGTAGAGCTGATGGTTCAAAATTGGATACTTTAATAAAGAAGTTTACAGGACAGCAATTATCAATTTCAGGAAAAACTTTTGTAACAGTTGCAATAATTTTCCATGAAGGACCTACTGTTACTTCTGGACATTACACAGTTTATCTTAAATGTGAAAAAGGCTGGACACTGTGTAATGATTCATAATTGATTTTCAAGCAACGTTTGCCTTTTGATTTAGCAAATTCCTATCTAATCTTTCTGAAACCTAAATTTTAGAGAGACTTGGCAAGATCTGTACAAAACAATTTTACAATTTTTTTGGATTAGCATTGGAATTTTCAAATTTAAAGATTTTTAAAATTATCATTTGGCCTAAAGGAAAGGTAACCAATTGTATTGTGGACTTATATAATTCTTAATTAATGTTTCAGAAAACAACATTTTACAGAGAATCGGTAACATCTGTACAATTTAAATTTTTGTATTTTATTGGATTACCGTTGGAAATTTAATCAAAAAAGATTTTTAACATTACCATTTGGCCTAAAGGAAAGGTATCCAATTGTATTGGGGACTTAATTAAATCCTAATTAATCATTCAGAAACCAAAATTTTAGAGAGAATCGGTAACATCTGTACAATTTAAATTTTGAAATTTTATTGGATTATCGTTGGAAATTTAATCAAAAAATAATTTAAAAAATTAACATTTGGCCTAAAAGAAAGGAAACTAGATGTATTGTGGATTTATTTGAGATATATTTTTTTTGAGATTATGCTTCTATAAGAAAATTGTCAGACGGTATTTTTTAGAAATAGTTTTTGTTATTAGATGATATTTTTAATGAATAATATTTTGCATTTCGATAATGCTATGTTTAACTGAGAAGAGATTCTGGGCTTTTTTTAAACAATCTTTGAGATTGTCATTTTTTTTTTGCCCGCTGTTAAGTGATGAATGCAATTGCTTTCACGATTTATAGTGAAATGCAATATATTCTGAAAACAGCAAAAAAAGGCAAAAAATAGTTTTTTGAAAATATGTAAATATGTGTACTGTATTATAAAATGTTTTATTAAATATTAATACTTTTTTCGTTTTTTTCAGATTGAGAAAGAAAATTTCCGAAAACTTGAACCATTTTTATAGCAATTTAAATTAATTTTTAATTAATAAATAATTTTTTGAGTGGGTATGGTAAGTCAGAAATTTCATGGTCCCTTTTTTCCACTTCTCCACAATCACATTTTCAGTTTTTCATTGTAATGTCTCAAGGACCTTGTAATGTGATAATTGATTTTTAGTGTTTTTTAAAAAAAATAATAATAATTACGCGTACCGTACGTGTACGGTAAAAAAAAAAAATCAAAAAAAAGTTTAAAAAAATATATTAAAAAAAGTTGAAAGGTAAGGTTGGCTCTTAAAAGAGCCGTTGTGTTCGTACAGGGACAGAGGAAAGAAAGAATGGGAATATTAGTCGGTAGGACAAATGTGCTGGTCTATTTTATTGTTAACTAGGGCAACACTGGTCTCCCTATGACAAATTAGACCATAACAAGTGGCGCACCGCATTGTAACCCTCGCAAACCGATGGTTAGTTTCCAGAGGACCAGAAAAAGGAGATGCTCCCCCCACAGATGAAGGGCTCAGCTGACCTGCCGAAGATGGACTCGGCCCTGCAGATGATGGACCAGGCTGAGCTGCTGTGGATGTGCTTGGTTGACTTACTGAAGGGTTTCCTCCAGTATGTCGAGCATATGTCCTACCGTGTGCATCATGAAGGTGTCTCAACATAGTGTGATTCCCGAAGGAATACTTCTTGTTAGGATTCCCTCTTGAAAGTACACGGTCACAAAGCTTACAAGTCACTAAAGGTGCATTTACCTTTTTCTTGCCCTCTGGAAAAGAAAAATACTCCCATATGAAAGAGCTCTTTTGTTTCCTCCTTCTCTGCCTCAAGGTAGTGCTGCTAGCCTCACTCTCTGAAGAGGTCTGCTGTTCTGCCATCGTATCACAAAGACAACTCAGCTCCTTCTCCTAAGGGATCACAAGCAGAAATGAGGGGAATGGGTGTGGTGTAGGAGAGTTCTAGAACTGAAAGTAGTAAAAACCAATCAAAAGTGTTGTTTCTTGATCACATGACCCAACGTGCGCGTACGTTACGCTTACGGTGCGCTTACGGAGCGCTTACGGTAAAAGTACGCATGCGCGTAAAAAAGACACGCGCACGCGCGCACGCGCGCACGCGCGCATGCGCAAAACAGGCACGCCCCTTCACTTCCGCGTAACATGCGCGTGCAGCGTACGCGTTACGCGCCACGTGCGCGTGACGCACGTCTACGCAAATTGCGTAACTGTACGCAAACAGCGTATAAATCTAACGTAATAAAAGCAAGACGTGCGCGTATGGTAAGGGCACGTTAAAAAAATACTAAAAAAAAAAAAGAAAAGGGAAAAAAAGATTCACTATGTTATACTACTAAATCTTACCTGTTTAGTTTAAAAAAAAGGTAAAAATAAAAAATAAATTGTAGAATTTTTAAAATTTAAACAGTCTTTAAAGAGGATATAAATTTAAAATAAAAATATGTAAAAAACATTGCAAAAAAAAAAAAAAAAAAAAATATAAGAATTAGCATTTAAAAAACCTTGCAAATTCACTGAAAAAACCATGGGTTTCACATACGTTATAGTTAGGAATTAGCATTTAAAAAACCTTAGAAATTCAATGAAAAAACCAAAGGTTTCACACATGTTATAGTTAGCTGGACATTTCACTCGTAAAAAACCAATAAAATTCCCCCGTTATAGTTAGTTCAGCTAACTATAACTCGCGCGCCCACAATGCACTGCTGATGACGTCACATATTACATCACTCATGACATGGTCAGTGACATCACTCATGACATCACTGATGACATCTCAAATGACATCACTGATGACATCATCCTTGTGATAGAGTGGCAGACCTCCTCTCACCCTAATATAACCTTTGATACACACATTCAAAAATAGAGACTAAAATTTTCAAAACAATGGACATACCAATACCAGTAACAACAACCTCTTCAGTAATTCTAAGATCCACATACACATCCACTCATTCACCAACAGTCCTATACAGTCACTCATACATGTACTCACTCATCATATGTACTCATACACCTATACATCCTGTTACACAATGCCACTCATCCATAGAGTTACTCACACACATAGTCACTCATGCTAATAAAGAATCAAACATACATTTACTTGCATATACAGTTATACACACACCACCACACTTACTTCTACGGAAACTTACACATACTTAGTCTTTTAAACAATCACTTATAGAAACACATACTTATTCATAGAGGGACTCTTTCAATCTCTCACTCTCACATATACTCGCTTATATACACCAATAGTCACATATACTAGTTTAAAACATATGTAGTTACTCATAAAGACACTATTGAGACAGTCATTCACTCACTAACACACCCATACACTCACTCATCCACCCATAGAGTCCTGCACACATGCTGTCTTCAACACATACAAAGAGTGAGTCACTCATTCATGCACCTATGCACTATGTAATACCCCCACTGAACCATGCAGACACTCAGACTGATACTCATAAAACCAACTAATAACCTATATAGACACCCATGTAGCTACTCTCCAACCCATGCAGCCACTTATACACAAAGTGAGAGACTGATACAGATATTTACATATTAAAACATTACTCACTAAGCCATGTATTCACTATGATACACTTAATCAGTCAGTTACACAATCAATTTTTCAAAAACAAATCATCCATTTAGACACTTTTATACCCATTTATTCTTCCATCGACCTTGAGATATACATATATAAATCATATTTAATTTTCAGAAAAACACACATTCACTGGATGATGTCATCAGTGATGTCATCAGTGATGTCATTTGAGATGTCATCAGTGATGTCATGAGTGATGTCACTGACCATGTCATGAGTGATGTAATATGTGACGTCATCAGCAGTGCATTGCGGGCGCGCGAGTTATAGTTAGCTGAACTAACTATAACGGGGGAATTTCATTGGTTTTTTACGAGTGAAATGTCCAGCTAACTATAACATGTGTGAAACCTTTGGTTTTTTCATTGAATATATATATATATATTGTCTACTGGCGGTCGCCAGTAGATAGTTATAGTTACAACCTAGTTTCCATAGGAAATCTCCAAATTCTATTTTGAATAACTCTCACATATACTCGCTTATATACACCAATAGTCACATATACTAGTTTAAAACATATGTAGTTACTCATAAAGACACTATTGAGACAGTCATTCACTCACTAACACACCCATACACTCACTCATCCACCCATAGAGTCCTGCACACATGCTGTCTTCAACACATACAAAGAGTGAGTCACTCATTCATGCACCTATGCACTACGTAATACCCCCACTGAACCATGCAGACACTCAGACTGATACTCATAAAACCAACTAATAACCTATATAGACACCCATGTAGCTACTCTCCAACCCATGCAGCCACTTATACACAAAGTGAGAGACTGATACAGATATTTACATATTAAAACATTACTCACTAAGCCATGTATTCACTATGATACACTTAATCAGTCAGTTACACAATCAATTTTTCAAAAACAAATCATCCATTTAGACACTTTTATACCCATTTATTCTTCCATCGACCTTGAGATATACATATATAAATCATATTTAATTTTCAGAAAAACACACATTCACTGGATGATGTCATCAGTGATGTCATCAGTGATGTCATTTGAGATGTCATCAGTGATGTCATGAGTGATGTCACTGACCATGTCATGAGTGATGTAATATGTGACGTCATCAGCAGTGCATTGCGGGCGCGCGAGTTATAGTTAGCTGAACTAACTATAACGGGGGAATTTCATTGGTTTTTTACGAGTGAAATGTCCAGCTAACTATAACATGTGTGAAACCTTTGGTTTTTTCATTGAATATATATATATATATTGTCTACTGGCGGTCGCCAGTAGATAGTTATAGTTACAACCTAGTTTCCATAGGAAATCTCCAAATTCTATTTTGAATAACTTTGGCGCCGGTTGACGAATGCTCGCGAAATTTTCAAAACTAATGGGGCGCTCGGTTCAGCTCATACCCTGAAAGTCTCGGGGTGATTCGTCAAGCAGGGGCCGAGAAAAAAGGGGGGTCCCAAAACACGTTTTCCCCATGCATTTTTCCATAGGACCTTTAGACACAGCTACAGCCCGAACGGCTGAACAGAATTACTTGAAATTTGGCAGAGAGGTAGCCATAAGGTCAAGGAAGTGCCTTTTGCAGGTCTGGTGTAAATCTGTTCAGTATTTCCTGAGAAAATAGCATTTAAAAGCATATATATATGTGGGCGGAGCCTAACCACACATCTCATCCTAAGATCTGATTGGCTGTCAGCACTTCATCCAAGAAGTGTTGGCAGCCATCTTGGGACCAATATACATGATAGCACCTCATTAAAAAGCATTGCAGTTAATAGAAGGTTTTAAGACTTTAGTTAAATTATAAATCATTTGTTGATGGTACCATACTCATTTTAGGAATTGTGGTATGTTCTAAGGTGATTTCACCATGTGAAAAAGCCTTCTGCTGGGATATCATGATTGAGAGAAAAATATTTTCTCATGCTTTTACCACAGAGGTTTGGAAGGTGATCTATAAGCTAAACTGAGAGCTTATTTTCTGTAAAATCACATTATTTTTCTCAGTCATGTGAGAATGAAGTCTGACATTCTCAGTAAAACATGTACATCCAACAAGGGCAGAGACTGTCAGTTGATTCCTTTGTGTTCTACTGCAGCTTCCCAGAGTGTTCCAAAGAACTACTAGAGCGCTAACAGTGCTACTTATGATAAACGTATGGCACACCTGAAGCCATCTTGCTTGGATTAAAGTGGTAACTCTTAAAACATTTAATTTAAAAAGGAACAAAATGAGGGGGTTCATTTTTCCATAAAAAGTATGATTAGTGCTGCAGAAAGAAAAATTAGGGCACATTTTGAGTGACTTCTCAAATCCTCTTCTATTTCATTAAAAAATTCTGACATGCAGACTGAAACATGCAGTTTCAATACCAGCAGCAGTTTTCCCTGGTGAGCAGTAGCTTTACTACAGTGATCTAATGAGCAAAAAGAGTGCTAACATTCTGAATTTATGGCAAATGTGTGACACATCTGAATGCCTTCTTGATGGAATCAAAGTAAAAACTGAAAGTATTTCCTACTGAGGAGACTGCAGTAAATGAGGAAATTAGGAAACTTCATAACAAATAAGTCTCCCAAGATGGCCACCAGAGACAAAAGAGCCCAAATGTAGCCCAAATATCACCCAGATGTAGCCCAAGTATAGCCCAATGACAGAATGTCCCAGAATGTTCTTAAAAACAACTAGAGCGCTTACTGTCTTCATTATGACAAAAGTATGGCACACCTGAAGCCATCTTGATTGGAATAAACTGGTAACACTTAACCTCTTCAGTGCCCATGACGAGATAGTCTCGTCATGGAGCACGGTTGCGCTGTGCCCATGACGAGACTATCTCGTCATAAACCCCACCCACTAGTGCAACGCCCGGCACAGGAGGGGGAAAGGGCGTGGCACTGCATTTTGCCATAGAACTTATGATTAATGCTGAAGAAAGAAAATGAGGGCACATTTTGAGTGACTTCTCAAATCCTCTTCTATTTCATTAAAACATTCTGACATGCAGACTGAAACATGCACTTTTAATACCAGGAGCAGACTTCCATGGTGAACAGTAGTTTTACTACATTGATCTAATGAGCAACTAGAGTGCTAACTTTCAGAATTTATGGCAAATGTGTGACATATCTGAATACCTTCATGATGGAATCAAAGTAAAAAACTGAAAGCATTTCCTACTGAGGAGACTGCAGTACATGAGGAAATTAGGAAACTTCATAACAAATAAATCTCCCAAGATGGCCACCGGAGACAAAAGAGACCAAATGTAGCCCAAAATCACCCAGATGTAGCCCAAATATAGCCCAATGACAGAAGTGTGCAAAACACTTATTATTTTGTGTTTTTGCAGTGTTATATAGTGCAGACTTGTCAGGTATTGGAGTGCTTTACATGAGCATTGGTTACATCACACAAGAACAAATTCATTTTGGCTGTAGACATGGGGAGACTAAGTGATTTGACCAGAATCACAGAATGTCGAGCTGAAGCAGAAACTCCAACCTGGTTCCCCAGTTGCAAAGTCTGCAGTTCTGGAAGTAACACCACATCCTCTCCCCTAAGTGCAACATTTAATCAAGTGGTCAACTGGATAAAAAAACATAAAGATAACAAATAATTTAAAAGTGCTTTGTCGCTATTTGAAAACTCAGAAAATATGTCCTTATTTTAGTCTTTTAGAGCACTAACCATAATTTTGATGCCAATAAGACCCTCTCATATATATAATTTCTAAAGGAAATGCTCTAGGTATTACAGTTTTGATTACATCAAGATGACGTCAGGCTTTCCACACTTTTGTAATAAATATAGAATGTTAGCAATCTAGTTGTTCATTAGGATACTGTTGAGAGGCAGAGGCCAGGGGCACGGACTCTGAAAATTGAAGGCAGGTAGGAGAGTGCAAAGGCAACAATTTAACCACACTGAGCAGGCAGGAAGGGCCGTGGCAGCACAATAGACCATGGAGGGCAGTGGAAAGGGGGGCAGGGGCAACAAACCAACAATACAGGACTTGCAAGAGAGGCTGTGGCAATGTAATAGACCATTGTGGGCAGAAGGAAGAGGCAATGGTAGTACAACCATACATGCCAACAGACCCGATTGAGCCAGATAACGTCCAATGTTTTTAAGCTCAAATGGGCTTTATTTGATCTGTCTCCTGTCTACAATCTCCTCTTTTTCAATGTAACTCAAAGGGGAAAATCAATACCCCAGTTTTTTTTCAAAATCTCCCTCTTACCAAGTTCAAAATGTTCGCAAGTATGATACATTGGATCATGGAAGGAAATGGGGTAGGGACATGGACTTGGATAACAGGGGACAGGAGGGACATGGAGAGGTGCACCAAACTGACCCTGCAGGGCAGGCATCAGGGTTTGCAGCAGCACAATACACCACACAGGGCATGCGGGATGGGAGTGCAGCACAACAATCCATAGAAAGCAAGAGGGAGGGGACAGGACCATGCACATGGACAACAGAGAACAGAGGGGCAAGAGGCAATGGTAGCTAGCTGACCATAATGGACAGACAGGAGAGAAAGCTGCAGCATAACAGACCATAAAGGGCAGGAGGGACGGATCAGGGGCATTACAATGGAACAGACAAGTCAGGAGGGAGGGAGTAGGGGTCTGCACATGTAAACAGAGGGCTGGGGCATGGGGGCAGGGCAGGAGCAGCAAGATAGCCATGGAGGTCAGGCAGGATGGGCACTAGAAGCAAGACACACCATGAAGAGGAACAGTGAGACTGTGATGGAATACACACAGACCATGGAGGGAAGGTGGGAGGGGATCAGGGGCAGCTAACTGACCACACAGGGAAGGTGGGAGGGGCCATGGCAGCACAGAAGACCATGCATGGCAAGTGGGAGGGTTAGTGGCAGCACAATGGCTATGATGGGCAAGAAGGACGGTGCAGGGGCATGCACAAAGGACGGTGGAGGATAGAAGGGAGGGTCAGGACCTGTGCACAGACAAGAACGTTCAGGGGAAGGGGCCTCACAACAGACCGCACGGGGCAGGCAGGAGGAGCAGTTGCAGCACAACAGACCAGGGAGGGCAGAAGGGTGTGGCAGTACAATGGACCTTGTAGAACAGGAGGAAGAGGATAGGGGCATGGCATGTGGACATGCAGGGTGGAGGTGGCAGGGACAGGTTACAGTCATCTGACAATGCTAGGCAGGTGGGAGGGGAGTGGCAGCTCAACAGAACACTCAGAGTAGATAGGAGTGGCAGGTCCATGGAACATGGTGGGCAAAAAGGATGGAGCAGGGGCATGCACAAAGACATCGGAGGGCAGGGGGAAGGAGATTAGGGGCAGCAAGCTAAGCACAGAGTTTAAGCAGGAGGTCAATGATGGGGCATAGAATTGGGCAATGGAGGGCAGGAGGAGTGGACTGGTACATCATACTAAATTGAGGGCAGTGGCAGCACATCAGACCATGCATGGCAGGAGGGAGGAGGCTAGTCCATGGATTCACACAACAGAGGATAGGGAGGAGGGGGATGGGGCAGCAAGCTAACTGTTCAGAGAAGGCGGGTATTAGGAACTTTATTGTTTTTAAAACGTGTGTCTGTGCGAACTACTTAAAATATGAACAAGTATGCAGCATAATCTCACTTTTATTCAGGAAGAAGAGGACGTTTGTGACTGTGACTCCGGGCTCACTTGGCAGAAACACCCCCTGACCCTCCACCCCCTATCGCAAAATGTAATGCCTGTGAAAAGGGTAGGTGAACACAGTGTTATATAGAACATAGTCCTGAGAGCACGATTGAAAATGAAAACTAGATATAGTGTATGGTATAAACTATGCACCAAAAAGTGTGATATAAGATGAACCGGGCGTGAAATATAATATGCAATACATTGTGCGCAATGACAGATTCATTGGAGAGCGTGAGATAGCACAGGCACTAGCGCGTGCTATGCGATATGCGCCTTGGAGTGTAATATGCACAGGGCAGTGTTGTGTAACCTAACTAGTCTCTAAAGTTGTAATATAAAATATGTGCTGGGGAGTGTAACGTTGCATATGCACTGTGACAAAGATATGGATCCCAGATTGTAATATGTATGGCATAGCACTGTGCGTTATAACATAGGCATCGAGGAAGGCACGTTAGATGGGGCAATATAACCTGTGCGAAGACAAGTGTGGCATGACATATTCACGGGGTGGAGTTACAGTGCACATGGGCTAGAGAGTGTCATAACATATGCACTAGCTGGTGGAATACAACACAGAGGTGTGTGGCACTCAGCAGGCAAGTGTGGGTGTAACACAGCATTGGGCTCTGCCAGAAGCGCGCTGTGACTCTCAAGTGATGTTCGTCCCCTTTCCAGAGAGTAAAATAAAAAGTATTACACATCCGGCAGTGGATGTGTGTTTTATTAACCGTGAGGGGGATTTCTTGCATAGTTTTGGTCGAATTTTTGTCGAATCACCTTTGAATGGCTTGGTGTGCATGTGTATTAAATGTGCCCGTCAATAGCTACCCATGTTTGTATAAATAAACGACAAGGGTGTCTACCGGGATTAGGCACGGTAGGGCATCAGACATGTCAGAGCTTCACTAGTGGTGTAAATACATTCCACGTGGATTCATTGTATGCATAGTCGCCTTTTAATGAATATCACGCAAATCGTCATGGTGATAGGTACGTACGGTTTGTCCAGCATGTCCTAGGTGTGTCTATAAATATATATTTTTTAAAAATAATAAAAAACAGTGGCCGGCCCTGGGGATTGGGGTCAAAAAAATATAATTAGGAGACAGGCCCTGGGGGATGGGGTCATCAGGGCCAATAAATTAGAATAAGAAGGGGAACCACACAGCCCCCCTTCTTAAAAAATTAAAATAAATAAAAGACTGGCATCGTGCCGGAGGCCACGCCCCCTCCTTGCAGCACTCTGCAAACGCGCCCCCTGGCGAGTTGTAAGTTGGGGAATTAATTCCTCTTCAATACTGAGGGTCCCTGAGGGCCAACTAGCCCAACAGGCATCTCCAGTATGCGCCAGGTAGCTGCGCTGCAGACAGGTGTTCTGAGGCCAAGCCCCTTTTTACACCTCTCTGCAGCGCAGCTCTGTGGTGCTTACTGGAGGTACCTAGTGGTCTAGTTTGACCCTAGGGACCCTTAGGATTCAAGGGGACTTAATCTCTCAACTTAGAACAGCCACAGGGTGCGTTTACACAGTGGTGAAGGGAGGGGACGGGGCCTGAGGTGACGTGTGCAAACACGCACTATGGCACGTTTTAAATTGGGAATATAATTTCCCTTCAATACTGAGGGCCCCTGGGGGCTAACTAACCCACCAAGTGCTTCCAGTAAGCACCACTGAGCTGCATTGCAGAGAGGTGGTCCAGGCCGTGCCACTTTTTACACCTCTTTGCAACGCAGCTCTGTGGCACTTACTGGAGGTACCTAGTGGGCTAGTTGGACCCTAGGGACCCTCAGGATTTAAATGAACTTAATCTCCCAAATAAAAACGGACACAGGGCGTGTTTACACAGTGGTAAAGGGAGGGGACGGGGCCTGAGTTAACGTGTGCAAAAACGCCCTGTGGCCTGTTTTAAGAGGTAGTTTTAACCCCCCTGCCCTATTATATACTAGGGGCTTACAGAGGAGGTCATGCTAATCACAGGGGGACCCAACGCATAATGTTCCCTAGTGTATGTAGGTGTTTTCACTGTCTTTTAACATAGCACTGGCTCTAGGACTGGTTAGTCAGACTCAGTTACCACCAGTATCCGTCTGAAAAAGTTGAGGGTACAGGATGATTTTGCAACAAGGCTTCTTTCTGCTCTTCTTTTTGTTCTTTCTGCACGTTATCCTTCTTCCTGCACTTTTCTTCGTCTTTGAGGACTTCTGTTGCTTCTTTCTGCACTTCTTTTTTTTCTTTCTGTGCATTTTTTCTTCTTTCTTCACATGTCCTATCTCTGTAGGCATAGTTAGAAATTAGCATTTAAAAATCCTTTGAAATTCACTGAAAAAACCATAGGTTTCAGGCACGTTATAGTTAGGAATTAGCATTTAAAAAACCTTAGAAATTCACAGAAAAAAACATAGGTTTCAGGCACGTTATAGTTAGCAATTAGCATTTAAAAAACCTCAGAAATTCACTGAAAAAACCATAGGTTTCAGGGGTGTTATAGTTAGCTGGACTTTTCACTTGTACAAAACCATTGAAATTCCCCCGTTATAGTTAGTTCAGCTAACTATAACTCGCGCGCCCGCAATGCACTGCTGATGACGTCACATATTACATCACTCATGACATGGTCAGTGACATCACTCATGACATCACTGATGACATCTCAAATGACATCACTGATGACATCACTGATGACATCATCCTTGTGATAGAGTGGCAGACCTCCTCTCACCCTAATATAACCTTTGATACACACATTCAAAAATAGAGACCAAAATTTTCAAAACAATGGACATACCAATACCAGTTACAACAACCTCTTCAGTAATTCTAAGATCCACATACACATCCACTCATTCACCAACAGTCCTATACAGTCACTCATACATGTACTCACTCATCATATGTACTCATACACCTATACATCCTGTTACACAATGCCACTCATCCATAGAGTTACTCACACACATAGTCACTCATGCTAATAAAGAATCAAACATACATTTACTTGCATATACAGTTATACACACACCACCACACTTACTTCTACGGAAACTTACACATACTTAGTCTTTTAAACAATCACTTATAGATACACATACTTATTCATACAGGAACTCTTTCAATCTCTCACTCTCACATATATTCACTTATATACACCAATAGTCACATATAGTAGTTTAAAACATATGTAGGTACTCATAAAGACACTATTGAGACAGTCATTCACTCACTAATACACCCATACACACACTCATCCACCCATACAGTCCTGCACACATGCTGTCTTCAACACATACAAACAGTGAGTCACTCATTCATGCACCTATGCACTACGTAATACCCCCCACCGAACAATGCAGACACTCAGACTGATACTCAAAAAACCAACTAATAACCTATATAGACACCCATGTAGCAACTCACTAACCCATGCAGTCACTTATACACAAAGTGAGAGACTGATACAGATATTTACATATTTAAACATTACTCACTAAGCCATGTATTCACTATGATACACTTAATCAGTCAGTTACACAATCAATTTTTCAAAAACAAATCATCCATTTAGACACTTTTATACCCATTTATTCTTCCATCGACCTTGAGATATACATATATAAATCATATTTAATTTTCAGAAAAACACACATTCACTGGATGATGTCATCAGTGATGTCATCAGTGATGTCATCAGTGATGTCATTTGAGATGTCATCAGTGATGTCATGAGTGATGTCACTGACCATGTCATGAGTGATGTAATATGTGACGTCATCAGCAGTGCATTGCGGGCGCGCGAGTTATAGTTAGCTGAACTAACTATAACGGGGGAATTTCAATGGTTTTGTACAAGGGAAAAGTCCAGCTAACTATAACACCCCTGAAACCTATGGTTTTTTCAGTGAATATATATATATGTATATATATTTTCACAAAAAAAAACATAGGTTTCAGGGACGTTATAGTTAGTTGAACATTTGACTCATATAAAACCAGAGAAATTCGCCTGTTATAGTTAGTTGAGCTAACTATAACTGGCGCACCCGCAATGGACTGCTGATGATGTCACATATTACATTACTCATGACATGGTCAGTGACATCACTGATAACATCACTCATGTCTCATTTTAAAGACCTGCTGGACTGTACTGTAGGCCTGAGCCAGCGGTGCCCTACAGAAACCTCTTCAGCGCGGTGCTGCGGGAGGGATGGGATGCATCAGCCAGACTGTGCACGTGCGAATAAGCGATATTGCCATGTGTTATGATGTGATCTTTGACCTCATTCAGTCACATCTCTGTCTCATTTTAAAGACCTGCTATACCATAAGGTAGGTCTGAACCTACGGGCAGCGCTGCCCTACAGACACCTGTTGAGGGCGGTTCTGCAGGAGGGGTGGGGTGCATCACCCTGAGTGCGCACGTGCGAGAAAGCGATGTTGCGTGCATAATGATGGGATCTCTGACCTCATTCAGTCACATCGGTCTAATTTTAAGGACCTGCTGGACCGTACCGTAGGCCTGAGCCAGCGGGCAGCGCTGCCCTACAGACACGTGGCGTTGGCTTTTAGGACACTGTAGTGAGCTCCTTACTAAGTGTACATGCACACAGGCTCCCGCCACTGCATTACACGCGCAAATTATGCTTCTAGCATGCGCTCTGTTCCTTTGTATGTGAACGTTGGCATAACATATTATTATTTAACCTTGTGAATTCTCGTGCACTCCAGCTCCTCTTTGAACCACAATTACCACTAACAGTTGGTAGATCGTACTTCAAAAACAAAGGATGCACTCCTATTTTCTATCAAGCTTGAAATAAACCTTTATTTACCTCCAGATGTTTCCACCATTAAATTATTTCTCCCTTTTCAGACATTCCATTGATTGCCACAAGAACGGTGGAGCGGGAGCTGACCCCGCAATGATGCCCTGGCATTCTGACACCTTCCAACGTGGTATCAAGACACCGTCCCCGACCGGAGACCAGGTCTATCGGACAAACATACCCCGGACTGGGAGCTTGCACCAACACGTCATGGGACACACCAGTGGTGGCAGGTGAGCAGTGAAGCCTAGGTGTGCAAGACCTACAATTGAGCACAGTGCGGGTGAAGGGGTTGGGGTGCAGCACCCTGGGTGCACAGGTGCATGCAAGCGATTTTCCCATAGCTAATTATGTAGGACTATATTATCAAACAACAGCGATAACATCATCACCACTTTAGCGACAGGAAACTGCCGCTAAAGCGATGATAAGGGGTTGATAATATGCCCTTGTAAATTCCCATAGAAGCCCGGGTTCACACCAGAACCTGGCTTCTAAGGGATTTCACAAGGGCATATTATCAACCCCTTATCGCCGCTTTAGCGGCAGTTTCCTGCTGCTAAAGCGGCGATAATGTTATCGCCCTTCCTTCATAATATGGCCCATAATCTCTGGCATCATGTATTTAATTTAATTTAAACAGAACAAATTACAATAGTTCCTTGATTCTTTTAGCTTTAAAAAATTCTCTCTATTACTGTCTTTCTACTTTTCCATATAAATAGTTTTTTGAATATTCAAGTACACATCAAAGTTAGAAATGCAACGTATTCTATCAACACACTTTCTAGAACATTCTACAACACGTGGAGGTTAAAAGGTCATCGATTTTTTTAAACCCAACAATATTTTTTTGCAACATTTTCTCAAACATTTAACGGCCCGTGCAGGTTAAAAGTTCACGATTGTTTTAAGTTCGCCACTGCCTTCCAAATGCAAGTAGCAGGTGTGGCTGAGTTGAGCAAATTTTATCCTTTACCATGTACTATAATAGGTACGTGCAAACTGCTTTTTCTTAACCAATCACAAACATACTTTTCCACAAAACGAATCTACACCCTACTTTTAAAATACAATGCTTTTTATCTCCCAATCAGGTACCGTTTTGTATGCGAAAAGAAACTTGTTCCCCATCTTTAAACATATCTCTTATTCTACAAAGGAACTGCATGAGCTACAGACATCTTTCCATACCTTCCAGCCATACCTTCAAAATGCTAGTGTGGATCGTAGGACATAGCTATGTTTGCTGGTGCAAGAGGTATGCAGAACAGAGACATATTGACTTAGACCTAGGTTTACAAAATGTGGACATTAAATGGTTTGGACAGAAAGGATTGCAGTGGCACCAATTGTTGCCTTTGGTTAAAACCTGTTTGCATCTCCAACACCCTGACCTCATGATTGTGCCCCGTGGTGGAAACGACCTAGGCACATTGACTGGGGTAGATTTGGAAATGCTTATGAAGGACACCTTTGGACAATTGATGTTACATTTACCTTCAAACTGTCTTTGCATATTCCAATATATGCCAAAGACAGAAGTGGAAATGGTCCAAACAATTTTGGCCTCAGATTGAAAAATCTCGGAAAAAAGTCAACAAAGCTGTCTCTGCATACCTCAGAGACCACAAAATGGGGTCCATATACAACAACAACATACGTTTTGATATGGCGGATATATACAGAAGTGATGGAGTACACTTCACAGATCAGGGAAACCGAGTTTTCCTGAATAACTTGAAGCTGTGCATCCGCACTTATATGTAGCTCCAACTAATGAACACAAGGGCTCTTTTTAGAGCCACCCTATAACTTACAACTTAGGCCCGCAATTTAGGGCCAGATAACGCCAACTCCCGCACCCTCGCTCAAATTTATTCTCCACACAGCTGTGGCGCAGCGGCCAGACTATCTCACTTTGCAGGACAGACCTCTCGCTTTGATCCCCAGCTCTACTCACCCATAGGGGTGAGTAGTTTGCGCTCTACAAATACCATATTGATTTACCTTCGCACTCCCTATACAACACCACCTAAGCACCATACACAAGCTACAATGTTCTAAACAAAAGTTCATCCAAGTACCTATAACTACATGCTGACACTACTTGTACAGATGTGGCACAGCGGCCAGAGCACATGACTTCACAGCATATGACACACAGTTTGGGCTCATGCTTTAATCCCCGAATCCGGCTGCAGCTCAGCTTAACAACATGAGACTCTAGACAATACCTCACATATATTCCGTACCACAGGACTTTCATACCAGTACGGGTCAGTAGTTCGTCCTAGTAGTTATAAACACATCCGGACACTACTTCCACAACTGTAGTGCAGGGGCCACAGCCCATGACTTCACAGCATAAGACACACAATTTGGGCTCACGCTTTAATCCCCGAGTCCCGCACCAGCTCACCTTACCCACATCAGACTCTACCCAATACCTCACATAATTTCCAAAGCCCACCACTTACACACCGGTAGGGGTAAATACTTCGCTTCGCACCTCCTCTATAGCACACCCTAAACACCCCACAGAGGTTACAGTGCTTCTACCCTCCTATTTCCCACTTCGTTCCGTTGAAGCGAGTAAGGTGAAAAAAGGGGGAATCACAAAATGGGGGCCAACACTTCCTAGTTGCAACCGCTCGCAACGCTCGCAGCCAATCAGCAACAAGCTCGCGCTTGTAACGCCTCAGCCAATCAGATGGCAGAATTCCCAAATATCGATATCTGTAAATTACGATATTTCTCAAAAACTACTGAATGAATTTACACCAAATAAACGAAAGCGTGCTTTCTAGACCAAGACCCTTCTCCCTGCCAAATTTGGGGTAATTCCGTTCACCCGTTCGACCTGTAGCCTTGTCTAAAGTTTCCTATGGAAATTAACATGAAGAAAACACGTTTTGGGATTCCCCCCTTTTTTCTCGGCCCCCCCTTCATGAATCAACCCCAAACTTTCAACATAGGAGTTGATCTCAACAAAGAATTTGTTTTGAAAATTTCGCGAAGATGCGTCAATCGGTGCCAAAGTTATTGTGAATAGAATGTTGCCATTTTCCTATAGTAACTAGGTCCTAACTATAACTACCTACCTACTGGCGACCACCAGTAGGATATATATATATATATATATATATATATATATATTCACTGAAAAAACCATAGGTTTCACACATGTTATAGTTAGCGGAAATTTTACTGATAAAAAACCAATGAAATTCCCCCGTTATAGTTAGTGCAGGCAACTATAACTCACGCGATCGCAATCCTCTGCTGATGCTAATACTGTATTTAGACACTTATTTGCCCATGTCTTCTTCCATAAATTTTTAGCTATACATATATTCCAAATATTTTTTTTTCATAAAGACACATATGTCATCAGCAGAAGATTGCGGTCGCGTGAGTTATAGTTGCCTGCACTAACTATAACGGGGGAATTTCATTGGTTTTTTATCAGTAAAATTTCCGCTAACTATAACATGTGTGAAACCTATGGTTTTTTCAGTGAATTTGCAAGGTTTTTTAAATGCTAATTCTTAACTATAACGTGTGTGAAACCTATGGTTTTTTCAGTGAATTTGTACGTTTTTTTAAATGCTAAGTTACTTTACGCCATTCGTGGCGTGCGCGCCCACTTAACGCAGTTCGTTCCGTGCACGCACGGTGCGCTTCGCACACCGTGCACGCACAGTGAGCACGCGGTGCGCTTCGCGCACCGCGCGCCCACTTTACGCAGTTAGTGCCGTGCACGCACGGTGGGCACGCGGTGCGCTACGCGCACCGCGTGCCCACGTTACGCTAGATGGGCCATGTACGCACGATGCGCTTCGTGCACCGTGCGCACATGGAGGACATATGATGCACTTCGTTTTGAAATGTAATATTTGAATTTTTCACACCTGTTATAAGCCATGCACAAATGGTGCCCTTAGGGCACCATTTGCACACGGGGTGGGGAGAGTGTGGATAATTTTTTTTTTTTTATATTTTTTTACCGTACGCGTACGGTAAGCGTAATCGGCGAAATTAGCGAAAAAATAAAAATTCCGTTTTTGGCCTTGGGGGATCTTTGGGGACTCCGTCAACATGGCTAGGTGTTTTGGAGCTGTCCAAACAGCCCCTTTACATGTTTTTGTGCTTTGTATTTTAATCCACACTCTCAGTGCGAGAGAGAAAATGGCGGCCGCCGCTTCCTGGTTTCGGCCGATTCGAATGTTTACTAAGATCTAAGAGCCAATCAGAATCGGGCTCGCGCACGCCACCGTACGCGTACGGTAAGCGTACCGTAAGCGCACCGTAAGCTGGCTCAGATATATATATTGATTTAAAGGCTATTTTCTCAGAATCTACTGAACAGATTTACACCAAACCTACAAAAGGCACTTCCTTGACCTGAGGACTACCTCTCTGCCAAATTTCTAGTAATTCTGTTCAGCCGTTCGGGCTGTAGCTGTGTCTAAAGGTCCTATGGAAAAATGCATGGGAAAAACGCATTTTGGGACCCCCCTTTTATCTCAGCCCCCGCTTGACGAATCCCCCTCGAGACTTTCAGGGTAGGAGCGGAGCGTAGCGCCCCACCTATTTTAAAAAATTCGCGAGGATTCGTCGACCGGCGCCAAAGTTATTCAAAATAGAATGTTGCGGATTTCCTATGGAAACGTGGTCCTAACTATAACTACCTACTGGCGACCGCCAGTAGGTAATATATATATATATATATATATATACACAAACACACACACATATATATATATTCACTGAAAAAACCATAGGTTTCACACATGTTATAGTTAGCGGAAATTTTACTGATAAAAAACCAATGAAATTCCCCCGTTATAGTTAGTGCAGGCAACTATAACTCACGCGACCGCAATCCTCTGCTGATGCTAATACTGTATTTAGACACTTATTTGCCCATGTCTTCTTCCATACATTTTTAGCTATACATATATTACAAATATTTTTTTTTCATAAAGACACATATGTCATCAGCAGAAGATTGCGGTCGCGTGAGTTATAGTTGCCTGCACTAACTATAACGGGGGAATTTCATTGTTTTTTTATCAGTAAAATTTCCGCTAACTATAACATGTGTGAAACCTATGGTTTTTTCAGTGAATTTGCAAGGTTTTTTAAATGCTAATTCCTAACTATAACGTGTGTGAAACCTATGGTTTTTTCAGTGAATTTGTACGGTTTTTTAAATGCTAAGTTACTTTACGCCATTCGTGGCGTGCGCGCCCACTTAACGCAGTTCGTTCCGTGCGCGCACGGTGCGCTTCGCGCACCGTGCGCGCACAGTGAGCACGCGGTGCGCTTCGCGCACCGCGCGCCCACTTTACGCAGTTAGTGCCGTGCACGCACGGTGGGCACGCGGTGCGATGACAAAGCAAGAAAGCACGTCAACAAATCTGTTTCTGCTTTCCTCCGTGACTATGGTATGGGTGCCATTTACCACAACAACTTGCGTTATGACATGCAAGACATTTATAGAGGAGATGGTGTGCACTTCAATGATGAAGGGAACAGAGTCTTCCTCTTGAACCTTAGACTCTGCATCGGTACTTACTTGTAGGTACCACTAAAAAAATGACTTCATAAACACAACAGCTCTTTTTAGAGCTCCCTAATATCTAAACTCTTAAATCTGCTTTTCATTTATTTATTTTTATTTTTTTTACCGTACGCTTACCGTAAGCTTACCGTACGCGTACCCCGTGATTTTTTTTAAAATCAATAAATGTTTTTTTTTACTTTTCTGTCCTTCTTTGACCCCCTTACAAATGTTAGGGGGTCTGTAACTCTCCTCATTGCCCCCTTTCCTTGTTTTCACTCTTTTTTTTCAGAGTGAAATACACAAAATGGCGGCCGCCGCTTCCTGGTTTCGACCGATTCGAATGTTTACTAAGATCTAAGAGCCAATCAGAATCGCGCTCGCGCACGCCACCGTACGCTTACCGTAAGCGTACGGTAAGCGTACCGTAAGCGGGCTCAGATATATATATTGATTTAAAGGCTATTTTCTCAGAATCTACTGAACAGATTTACACCAAACCTACAAAAGGCACTTCCTTGACCTAGGGACTACCTCTCTGCCAAATTTTGAGTAATTCTGTTCAGCCGTTCGGGCTGTAGCTCGTTCTAAAGGTCCTATGGAAAAATGCATGGGAAAAACGCGTTTTGGGACCCCCCTTTTATCTCAGCCCCCACTTGACGGATCCCCCCGAGACTTTCAGGGTAGGAGCGGAGCGTAGCGCCCCACCTATTTTGAGAAATTCGCGAGGATTCGTCGACCGGCGCCAAAGTTATTCAAAATAGAATGTTGAGGTTTTCCTATGGAAACGTGGTCCTAACTATAACTACCTACTGGCGACCGCCAGTAGGTAATATATATATATATATATATTCAGAGAAAAAAACATAGGTTTCAGGCATGTTATAGTTAGGAATTAGCATTTAAAAAACCTCAGAAATTCACTGAAAAAACCATAGGTTTCAGGGGCGTTATAGTTAGCTGGACTTTTCACTCGTACAAAACCATTGAAATTCCCCCGTTATAGTTAGTTCAGCTAACTATAACTCGCGCACCCGCAATGCACTGCTGATGAAGTCACATATTACATCACTCATGTCACTGACCATGTCATGAGTGATGTAATATGTGATGTCATCAGCAGTGCATTGCGGGTGCGCGAGTTATAGTTAGCTGAACTAACTATAACGGGGGAATTTCAATGGTTTTGTACGAGTGAAAAGTCCAGCTACCTATAACTCCCCTGAAACCTATGGTTTTTTCAGTGAATATATATATATATATATATCTATAACCTACTGGTGGTCACCAGAAGGTAGTTATAGTTAGGACTTTGTTTCAATTCAAAAAGCTTTTTTTCTTTGCCAATTTCTTTGGTGCCGTTTGACGAATCCTCGGGAAATTTTCAAAACTAATGGTTCACTTAGGTCAGCTCCTGTCTGGAAAGTTTAGGGGGGAATCGTCAAGCGGGGCCGAGAAAAAAGAGGGGTCCCAAAGCGCGTTTTCTCCATGTTAATTTCCATAGGAACTTTTGGAACATGCTAAAACCTGAACTGCTGAACAGAATTACACCAAATTTGGCAAAATGGTACCTCATGGTTCAGAAAGTGCCAAATCCGTTCAATAGTTCCTGAGAAATAAAAAAAATAAAAATGTATTGATCTGAGCACCGAGCAGGATTCGCGAATCCTCCAGAGCACGAGCCTAAAATGATTGGCTGCAAACACTCCATACCAGAATGTGTTGGCAGCCATCTTGTGACTCGGTAACCGAGTCACAAGAAAGCAGTAGGAAAAACATCAAAAGACAAGAAAAGGGGGCAGGATAGAAATACCCTGACCCCTAGGCCTGCTCAGGGGGTCCCACAAGGACCCCCATGGCCCAAAAAAACCTTTTTTATTTTTTAAATCGACCAAATTTGCGTTGGGTGTGTGAATATCTGAGAAAATAAAAAAGAACGAAGTGCGGGCTCCCGCGCTTCGCTGTACTTAAGCCCCCGGGTGGGCCAGGTCCGGGGGGCAATATTTATAATGTGTGCGGGGGCTGCATGGGCCCCTGCAGCCCCGGGGACCGCCACCTCCCCAGGGCTTTTGAAATAATATGCAGGGGCATGCGGCCTCCCCGCAGTCCCGGGGACCGCCACCTCCCCGGGGCTTTTGAAATAATATGTGGGGGGCATACCACCCCCCCCCGCAGCCCCGGGCACTGCCACCTCCCGGGGCTTGTTTGAAAAAAATGCAGGCAGGGCTCCTGCCCCCCCACTCTGCCCCTGCGACCGCCACCTTCCCGGAGCATTGTTAATTATGTTCAGGGGGCTTCGCAGCCCCCCCAAGCCCGGGGGACCGCCACCGCCCCGGGGCTTAAATAACATTTAATAAGTGTGGGGGGCTCCTGCCCCTCCCCACACTGCCCTATGGACCACCACCTCCCAGGGGCACACTTCATTCAAGTGCGGGGGTCCGTTGCGGACCCTTGGGCGCCGGGGACCTCTACCTCCCTGGGGCTATTTTGAGGAAGGGAGGGGGGCTGTGCGGCCCCCCTCCTGGAGCCTTCGATGGCCCTGAGGACTGCCACCCCCCATGGCTCGCTCCTGCAATGTCCTGGGGTGGCCACCCCTGGAACATTGCCGTTTGCTATGGCAGGGCAGGAGCCGTCATAGCAAACACTGCTTTGCTTCGTTGCTTTTGCCCAAAAGCAATGCCGGCTTCCGTAGGAGGTGGGGAGCTGGCAGGGATTATTGGGGCATTGGGGCTCCCTGCACGGTCCCCATCAAGGAGGCCAGGCCCCGGGGATGGGGTCCCCGGTGCCAGAAGTGGCCCGGGAGGGGGGCCACATGGCCCCCTCCCCTAATAAAAATAAATAAAAAAGAGGCCAGGCTCCAGGGTCCCCGGGGCCAATACTGGCCCAGGGAAGGGGGGCCACACGGCCCCCCTCCCGTACATATAAAAAAAATAACAAGGCCAGGCTCCGGGGGATTGGGTCCTTGGGGCCAATATTGGCCTAAGGAGGGGGGTCACGCGGCCCCTCTTTTAAAATAAATAAATAAATATTGTCAGGCCCCGGGGGATGGGGTCCACGAGGTAAATACCGAATAATGGAAGTGAGGCGTTTTTTTTTCTTTTGTGTTTGGAGTCGTGACTCCAACGTGGCTCTCAACGCAGCCCCCCGTGTAACGTTTCGTTGGATTCGTGAATTCACCTAAATAAATAATTAAGTAGTATATAATTTAGAAGGTAGTGTTGTATTTGTGAAGTTGTTTTAAAGAGGTACTGTGATTGAAGTTAATGACATGATTACAATTGATAGAGTTGTTAAGAATATATAAACAAAAAATAATAGACTTGAAAAGTGTGTCTTTTTGTAGTACATTGAATTCATGCTTTTGCGGATTTGTGTCGGGTGTGCGAATCCATGAAAAAAAAAGAAATATGTGTAAAAAAAAATTATATTTACTACTATGTTATAGGTTGGCTCTAAACAGAGCCCTTGTTTTTATTATGAGTTTGTTATAGCTACATGTAAGTGCGAATGCACAGCTTTAGCTTGTTGAGAAAGACTGTTTCTCTGATCTGTGAAGTGTACTCCATCACTTCTGTAGATGTCACCCATATCAAAACGTAGATTGTTGTTATAGATGGAGCCCATTCTATGGTCTCTGAGGTAAGCAGAGACAGCTTTATTGACAATTTGTCTAGCTTCCTCAATCTGTGGACAGAATTGATTTGACCACTTCCATTTCTGTCTTTGGCATATATTAGAGTATACAAAGACAGTGTGAGGCAAAAACAACATCAATTGTGCAAAGGTGTCCTTCATTAACATTTCAAGACATACCCCAGTCAATATGCCTAGGTAATTGCCACCACAGTGCACAATCATGAGGTCAGGGGGTTGGAGATGCAGAAAGGTTTTAACCAAAGACATCAATTGGTGCCACTTTAATCCTCTCTGTGCAATCCATTTAATATCCACATTTTGCAAAGCTAGGTCTTTGTCAATACCTCTGCGTTCAGCATACCTTTTGCACCAGAAAACATAGCTGTGTCCAACAATCCATACTGTAAGCATCTTGAATGGATGTCTGGAAGTAATGAATAGATGTCTGTAGCTGAGATAGTCAGTTGGTAGAATGAGAGGTATCTAAAATGGTGGGCAAGATGCAGTTTTTAAAAAAAGTAGCGAATTGATTGGCTGTTTAAGAATATTGTACACTCAAAAATAGGGTGCATGTTACTTTCTTTATAAGCATGTTCCTTATTGGTTAGTAGAAAATGTTTGAAAGGTACAGTAGATAGGATAAGGAGATATTTTGTTAACGTCAACCACACCTGCTGTTTGTATTTGTAACCTTGTGTGCTGGATTTCAAAATATGGTGAATTTGTGACCTGTGACTTCAGTTGAATGTTCCATGAACTATTACTATGGAAACTGGCATTAAGCAGAATGGGGGAAGGGTTGAAACCTTACTGTGGACTTAAAATGTGAAATTGTAATTTATATATAGGTGATATGTTATTAAAGTATAATTTCCTAAGTCAGTACTATCTTTAGAAGTGGTGTGTTAAAAAATAGTGGTATTTTTATTTGTAATATATTAATGAACTCCCGTGTGGATTCGCAGTTCCATCGCGATGGTGCACGGTGGAGTCGTGACTCCAAAAAAGTCCAGAACCAGTTTGGGCACTTTTAGAAGTCCCTTGGTAAGGGTTCATATGTTTAACCAATAGAACTGTGTTTTATAATTTGAAATAATGTAGGAAGCAATGTGATTTGTTGCTTCCATGTATTTGTGTGGAGAAAGAGAGGGAAAGTTTGCCATTACTGGTTTTACCTTGCTGAGAGTGGTGCATTACATTGATTGTGTGCATTATAAAATCTTTTATGAGTTTGTGATATTTTAAATTCTACAAATCGATTTGGAAGGTGAGTTATAAATTTGTGAGGTGTATTATGTAGTAGGTTTATTTTTAATCTTTAAAAGTTATTGATAAACTGTGTTGTTTGAAATATATTATTAAATGTAGAGATGTGTATTGTAGTTGGATATGTAGATTTGTAGTATGCCGCATAATTTTAGGTGTTGCTTTAAAAGTAGAGGTGGAGTGTGTCAAGTTTTAAGGTGAGCATGGGCTTCTGTCTCAAGCGCGTCTCTACTTGTATATTTATTTTCATATGCCTGATACATTTGAAGGCGCATGATGAATAAGAAAGAGGTGTTGTTGCTTATTATGTGGTAGGCTCAATATTGTGAGTAGTAGTGGAATGTTGAAGATGTAGGATAATAGTGTACTTTAAAAGATGTTGACATAAGGCATTAGTGGTTAGGCTTCTTTTTTAAGTTTGTGGAGAGGTACAGTTGAAATATGCCACATCATTATTGGTGTTTGCTTGAAACTGGAAATTTGTTCTGTGAATTTTTAAGGTTTGGATAGTGTTATGCGACAGACATATTCATGTATGCTATGCTTTTAGGTATATGGTGAGACATTTAGTAAAGACATGCGAAGGGTTCCTGCTTTGTATTTGGGTAGGTGTAACATTATAAGTAGTTGTAGAATGGTAAATCAGCAGCTCAAAAGAGAGGTCTGAGATATGTTTGTAGAGATTTTATTTATTAGAGTAATTTGTATGATGTGTGAAAAGGTATATTTCATATATACCGCATAATTTTCAGTGTATGTTTGAAAATTGAAGTGTAGTCTCTGAAGTTTTGAGCTGTGAATAGTGTTGTGACTGAGATATGTTTCCACTAGCACATATATTATGGTGTGTGTTATGTGTCTGATGATAGATGTATAAAACACAGGTATACATTTATATGTATAATACTTTTATATATGATGTTTCTAGCAAGAGGTACAGCCATATGCATACATGCTTTTAGAAATATGGGGAGTCTTTCATCAAAGTTAAGTGAAGGGTTGCTTTGCTGTTAGCTGTGCTCAATACCAGATTAGTACTAGAATAGCAAAGCAGTAGTAGTAGAAAAGTGATGTTTAAGATATGTTGGGAGAGGAATTATTAAATTATGGTGCTTTATAAGAGTCTGTGTAAAAGTTCACTTGAAATTTGCCGCATAAATCTAGGTATGTTTGAAATGTTAAGAGTAGTCTGTCAAGTTTTAAAGCGTTTATGATCTTGTGAGCGTGGTTATGTTTCTACTTTCACATGTGTTCTAATATGTGTAATGCTTTTGGCAATAGGTATAGAAAGATGCATGCATACTTTTAGGAATATGGTTAGAGTTATGGTAGAAACATTTGAGAGGTTGCTACTTTATGTTTGACTAGGTCTAATATTTGTAGAATGGTGAATCTGTAGAATAAAACTGAGTTTAAAGACATATTGGCAGAAGGGATTACTGATTAGGCTACTTTCTATAAGTTTGGGGAAAGGTACACTTGAAATACATTGCAGAAATGTAGGTGTGTCAGAAATGTAAAGTTCAGTCTATTTGTTTATTTCTGTTATAAATGATGATGATTTCAAAAGGTAGACATTTATGCATGTATAGTTTTAGGAATATGGTGAGATTTATAACAGAGTCATGTGTAGCTTTAATGCTTTATTTTGAGTATGTTCAGCACCCTGAGTAGTTTTAGAATTGTGAGGCTGCAGTACAAAAGTGTACACCATGTGACTTTTGAGCTGCAGTTTCAGTATTCTGCTACTACTTAGAATGTTGTTGTCCTCTAATCTCTCAGGATTTACTGTAGTACTACTCGATTCACTCAGACAGTACACATGCATTTATACAAGTACTCAGGCACTTCCTATATACTCCTGTAATCTACCAGATATTATCCCTGCAATCATGGAATCACTAGGCATTACCTATGTACTCCTTTAATCCCATAGACATAACTCCTGCAATCATGCAATCACCAATGTTTTAGTTAACCACTGGTTTAATTTTGCAGGCACTAGCCTTGCACTCTTCCAATCACCCTGTCAGGATCTATGCACTCCTCCAATCACTTTGCCAGTGTCTATGTACTTATAAAGTTACCTAGGCATTACCTTTACACTCTATCATTCACTGAAGCACTACCACAGTATTAGTGCAAAAACCGAGGCAGTACTGATGCACATATAAAATTACCCAGGCTCTATCTATTTACATCTGTAGTCCACCAGATATTACTTGTGAACTCATGCAATCACCAATGCATTAGCTGTACACTGGTTCAATCACCCAGGCAAAACCCTTGCACTCTTTCAATCACGCACGCACTATTCTTGTACTTATGTAATCATTCAGCCAGTGCTCATGCTGTTATATAATCACCCAGGCACTACCATTGCACTCCTTTATTCATTCAGGCACTACGTTAGTACTGGTATAATCACCAAAGAAGTGCCCATGCACTTATAAAATCACCCAGTGACTTTCTATGTAGTCATGTAAATCTCCAGATACTACCCCTGTAGTATTGCAATCACTCAGGCGTTACCTATGTACTCATGCAATCACCAATGCATTAGCTATACAGTGCTTCAATCACCCTGACACTATCTTTGCACTCTTTCATCACGCACGCACTACTCTTGTACTTCTGTAATCACTCAACCAGTACTCATGCACTGATAAAATCACCCAGGCACTTCCTTTGCACTTCTGTAATCACTCAGGCACTACGTTAGTACTGGTATAATCACCCAGGCAGTACTCATAGACTTATAAATTCACCCACTCACTTCCTATGTGCTCTTACCTCTGCAGTCATGCAATCATCCAGGCACTAGTTATATACTACCCCCGCAGTCATGTAATCATGCAGGCTGTACCTATGCACTCATGTAATAATCCAGGTACTCCCCAATTAGTCATCTATACGTTTAGATGCTATTCATACACGTATCCATGCACTCAATGTTTATGTGTGCACTCATGCAATTAGCCAGCCACTATCTATGTTTTCCTGCAATTACCCAGTGACTACCTTTGGAATCATACAATCAACCAAGCACTACGCATGGAGTTATGCATTCACTCAAGCAGATCTATTACATGTCTCAGTTTCTAGATTTCACTATATTCCAGAAATATTGTATATATATTTGTTTTAGATCTGATGATGATTTGAAAAGGTAGAGATATTTGTATGCATGCTTTTAATAATATGGAGATACTTATTGTTGAGTCATGTAATAGTCTGCTGCTTTATATTTGGCTAGGCCCAACACTCATGCAGTTATAAAAACACCCAAGTTCTACCCATGCAGTCTTTCAATGATCCAGTCACTATATATGCCTTGCTGTAATCACTCAGCTATTACTCCTGCACTCATGCAAACATCCAGGCACTACCTATTCACTCATGTAATCACCATGGTATTACCCATGCACTCTTTGAATCATATAGACAGTACTGATGCACTTATATAATCACTCAGGCACTAACGTTGCATTCCTTCTATCACCAAGGCACTACATTTGTACTTATGTAATCACTCAGGCAGTGGTCATGCTGTTATGCAATCACTCAGGGACTATGTTTGCACTCATTTATTCATTCAGGCATTACTTCAGTAGTCCAGCGATCACCCAAGAAGTACCCATGCTCTTATGAAATCACCCTGTTACTTTCTATGTAGTCATGTAAATCCAATCACCCAGGTATTACGTATATAGTCTTTTAATCCTCTAGACGTTACCTCAGTAATCACCAAAGCATTAACTATACAGTGCTTCAATGACCCAGGCACTATCCTTGCACTCTTTCAATCATGCAGGCACTACTCTTGTAGATATGTAATCACTCAGCCAGTACTCATGCACTTATAAAACCACACACGAAGTACGTCTGCCCTCCTGTAATCACTTAGGCAGTACTTTTGTACTTCTGTAATCACCCAGGTAGTTCTCATGGACTTATAAAATAACCCACTCACTTCCTATGTACTCTAATAATCCCCTAGATAATACCCCTCCAGTCATGCAATCACCCAGGCACCAGTTGTGTACTACTCCTGCAGTCATGCAATCATTTAGGCTGTACCTATGCACTCATGTAATAAACCAGGCTCTACCCTTGCAGTCGTAGAATCATCTAGATTCTACTGTTGCACTCATCTATTCACCTACACACTACTCAATGGGTCATCTATATGTTTAGGTGCTATTGATACACTTATCCATACACTCAATGTTTATGTGTGCAGTCAAGCAATTAGCCAGTCACTATCCATCTTAACTTAGAATTATCCAGTGACTACCCTTTAACTCATTCAATCACCCAAGCACTACTTCTGAAGTTCCACAATCACTCAAGCAGATCTAATACATGTTTCAGTTGTAGGTTTGACTATATTCCAGAAATATTGTATAGATATTTCTTTTAGTTATGATGATGATTTTAAAAGGTAGAGACGTGTGTATGCATGCTTTAAAGAATATGGAGAGACTTATGGTTCAGTCATGTAAATGTCTGCTGCTTTATATTTGGCTAGGCCCAACACTCATGCAGTTAAAAAAATTATCAAATACTACCCATGCAGACTTCCAATGATCTAGGCAGTACATATGCACTGATGCAATCACCCAGGCATTACCTCTGCACTCATGCAAACATGCAGGCACTACCTATACTCTTATGGAATCACGAAGGCACTACCTGTGCACTCCTTTATTCACTCAGGCACTACCTCAGTAGTCCTGCAACAATTGAAGAATTAGCCATGCAGTTATAAAAATCACTCAGTTATTTCCTATGTAGTCATGTAAATCCCTAGATTATACCCCTGTAGTCATGCAGTCACCTAGGTGGTACATATGTACTGCTTTAATCCCTCAAACGTTACCTCTGTACTCATGCAATCACCAATGCATTAGCTATACAGTGCTTCAATCAACCATGCAGTATCCTTGCACTCTTTCAATTATGGACGTAGTTCTTTTGTACTTATCTAATCACTCAAGCAATACTCCTGCATTTATATAATCACCGAAGCACTACCTTTGCACTCCTGTAGCACTACCTTTGCACTCCTGTAATCAGTCAGGCAGTTTTTAGTACTTCTATAATCACTCTGTGTTAGATTTGGGGGTCTCTAGTTGGCACAGGTAGGTATTTGTGACAAATAGGGACCCTTGCCTCTAGTCAGGGTAAGGGGGTACACTCCTAAAATAACCCCTGCTCACCCCCTTGTTAGCTTGGCACGAGCAGACAGGCTTATCTCAGAGGCAGTGTGTAAAGTATTTGTGACCACATACAGTAATTCAGTGACAACACTACAAATGGACACCACACCGGTTTTATATAAAAAATAAGTATGCTTTATTTAGATTTACCACAAGACCATAAACGACAAAAATACACACTACTATTACTTTAGGATGGTAGTTTTTAGCTTAGTTCAGTTCAGATCTTAAGATGCGACACTTTGCGTCAATGTACCTTACGATGCGTTGCGCTTCCATGACAAGCAATGTAGCAGCGATGGAAATGCAGCAAAGTTCTGGTGCAAAGAAATAAATACGTGAAGATCTTCCAGACGCGGCACGCTTCTCCGGGGATGCGAGAAGTTCTCGGTTCGATGCATGGACTGCAGCGGCGACACCCTTGTTCGGAAGTGCGACGGCACCAGCTCCAACTGCGACACTCTTCTCCCACGATGCATGAAGCTTCCGCACGATGCGACCACTACAGCGGCGACATCCTTGTTCAGAAATGCGACGGCAGCAGCTCCGACGGCGGCGCGCTTCTCGGGGATGCGAGGCGCTTTCTCAGATGCGGTGCAATGCGATAGTTCCAGCGGTGACACCCTTGTTCCGAAGTGCGACGGCAGCAACAGCGATGACGACACGCTTCTTCCTCGTTGGGAGACTCTTCTCTCGATGCGGTGCAGTGCGACAACTCCAGCGGCAACTCCCTTGTTCAGAAGAGCGACTGCAGGCAGCAGCGACGGCGACACGCTTCCTCTTCGTTGTGAGACGCTTCTCTCGATGCGGTGCAGTGCGACAACTCCAGAGGCGAGTCCCTTGTTCAGAAGTGCGACGGCAGCAGCAGCGATGGCGACACGCTTCGGCTTCGTTGAGTCGCGCTTCCAGCTCCTTGCGACACGCAGTCCCTCAGAAGGCCCAAAACAGCAGCAGGCACTTCCAAAGAACTCTGGGGAGCTGGGGGTTGAAGTCTGTTATCCCTGAGACTTCAGCCCTTGGAGATCCTTACAAGTTGAAATAAGCACACAAAGTCTTTTCTTCTTCCTTTGGCAGTCAGGCAAACCACTGCAGGCCAATCCCCCAAGCAGCACTTCAGCTTAGGGATAGTCTCTCCTCAGTTTCTTCAGGTTCCGCTCCTCATTAAAGGTTTCTTCTTGTTCCAAAAGTGATCTAACTTTTTGGGATCATGGTCCCAATATTTATACCCCAAAATCCTTTGTCATCTGAGGGCAGAGGGGCCTTTGCCCAGTCCAAACCAGTTCTGGAGCACTCTGTGTACATGACTCCTTCTTTCCTTTCACAGTGCAGGGCAGAAACATCAGACGCCCCACAGGAGGTGGAGCCAGCATTGTGGAGGGAAAGCACAGCCCTGGAGCACTTTGTTGACATGATTCCTTCTCTCCTTTCACAGTGCAGGGCAGAGACATCAGACGCACCACAGGGGGTGGAGCCAGCACTGTGGGGGGCAGGCACTGTCCTATTCAGGTCCCAGGTGTAACTCCTCCCTCCCATCTAGATGCAGATCTCTCTATTCACCACTGGGCGGACTCACCCTGTCTCCGGGAATTCCCCCAGCCCTGTCACTCAAACTCCAGACAAGGAATACACAACCTAGCAGAGGCAGGTTTGAGTGGTTAGACAAGAAAATACCTACTTTCTAAAAGTGGTATTTTCAAACACAGAATGTTAAAACCAACTTCACTAAAAGATGTATTTTATCACTCTGAGTTCAGGCATACTAAACTCGAATTTCTACCATGTTCTCTGAGTCAGTTAAGATTATAAACATGTAATAATCTAACAGCCCATTCTGGCCTATGGAGAACAGGTAGCCTTGCAATAGTGAAAAATGAAAATGTCTGTCATTCACTATTAGGACATGCCACACACATCAGGGCATGTCCTACCTTATAGTTACAATGCACCCTGCCCTTAGGCCTACCATAGGGGTGTCTGATATGAAGAAAAGGGACGGTTTAGGGACTGGCAAGTGGGTGCACTTGCCCAGTCAGCATGACAGTACCAGACTGCACACAGGCTCTGCAATGGCAGACCTTAGAAACATTTTACAAGGCTGCTTCTGTGGGTGGCACAACCAGTGCTGCAAGCCCACCAGCAGCAGCATTTGGATTTACAAGCCCTGGGCACACTCAGTGCACTGTACTAGGGTCTGACAAGTAAACCAAATCAGTCAATTATGGAATCACCAATTCATACATCAATTTACAATAGGGAGAGCATATGCACTTTAGCACTGATCAGCAGTGGTAAAGTGCCCAGAGTCCTAAAACAGCCAACAACAGGTCAGAAAAAATACAGGCAAAAAGTTCAGGGATGACCCTGCAAAAAGGGCCAAGTCCAACACTCAGGCAGTACTCATGGATTTATAAAATCACCAACTCACTCCCTATGTACTCCAATAATCCCCAGATATTACCCCTGCAGTTATACAATCATCCAGGCACTAGTTATGTACTACCTCTGAAGTTATAGAATCATCTAGTTTTTACCTATACACTTATGTAATGATCCAGGCACTACTGTTGCAATCATATAATCACCCAGGCTCTAGTGCTGCACTCATCTATTCACCTAGGCACCTTTTAGCGAGTCATGTAAGCCTTCAGGTGCTATTTATTCTCTTATCCATGCACTAAACCTTTATCTGAGCACTCATGTAATTAGTCAGTCACTCTCCATGTTCTCCTGTAATTACCCAGCAAGTACAGTTGTAGTCATACAATCACCCAAGCACTACCCATGGAGTTTTGCAATCACTCAGGCAGATTTACTACATGTTTCAGTTTCTAGGTTTCACTATATTTTAGAAATATTGTATATATTTCTTTTAGATATGATGATGATTTAAAAGGTAGAGACATATGTATGAATGCTTTTAACGATATAGAGAGACTTATGGTTGAGTCGTGTAATAGTCTGCTGTTTTTATATTTAGCTAGGCCCAACACTCATGCAGTTATAAAAACACCCAAGTAGTACCCATTCAGTCTTCCAATGATCCAGGCAGAACATATGCACTGAAGGAATCACACAGGCATTACCCCTGCACTCATGCAATCACCAATATAGTACTCATGCAGTCTTTAAATCATGTAGCCAATACTCATGCACTTATTATAATCACCCAGGCACTAATGTTGTACTCTTTCAATCAAACAATCAATCAATCAATCATTTGTAAAGCGCACTACATACCTGCGAGGGTCTCAAGGCGCTTGGGGGGGGCGCTACTGATCGAACAGCCAGGTCTTGAGTATCCTGTCGTAGGCTCAGTGGGAGGGTGTTCCATGTCTTGGCGACGAGGTGGGAGAAGGATTTCCCATCAGTGGTTGTTCTTCGGATGTGCGGGACGGTGGTGAGTGAGAGGTCGGCGGAGCGTAGCTGGCGGTTGGGGATGTAGAAGGAGAGCCGTCTGTTGAAGTAGGCTGGGCCAGTCTTGTGGAGTGCTTTGTGTGTGTGGATGAGGAGCTTGAAGGATATCCTCTTGTTGACGGGGAGCCAGTGCAGGTTTCTCAAGTGGGGGCTGATGTGGCTGTGTCGTGGTACGTCGAGGATCAGTCGTGCGGAGGCGTTTTGGATGCGTTGTAGTCGTTTGATGAGCTTGGTCGGGGCTCCCGTGTAGAGGGCGTTTCCGTAGTCGAGTCTGCTGCTGACGAGGGCCTGGGTGACTGTCTTTCTTGTATCTGTCGAGATCCATCTGTAGATCTTGCGGAGCATGCAGAGGGTATTGAAGCAGGAGGAGGAGATGGTGTTGACTTGCTTGGTCATTGAGAGTGTTGAGTCGAGGATGATTCCCAGGTTGCGTGCGTGGTCGGTGGGTGTCGGGGCTGCCCCCAGTGCTGTCGGCCACCAGGAGTCGTCCCAGGCTGAAGGGTTGGAGCCGAGGATGAGGACCTCCGTCTTGTCCGAGTTCAGCTTCAGACGGCTGATCTTCATCCAGACGGCGACGGCCTTCATTCCTTCATGGAGGTTGGCTTTGGCGGTGATGGTGAGGATCAGTTGAGTGTCGTCGGCGTAGGAGATTATGTTGAGGTCGTGCTGTCGGGTGACGTGTGCGAGCGGGGCCATGTAAATGTTGAACAGTGTCGGGCTGAGGGAAGATCCCTGGGGTACGCCGCAGATGATCTCGGAGGCTTTGGATTTTAATCACAGAGGCACTAGCCTTGTACTTATGTAATCACTTAGCCAGTACTCATGGTATACTTAAATCACCCAGGCACTTCCTTTGCACTTATTTATTCACTCAGGTGTTACGTCAGTAGTCCTGCAAGCACCTAAGAAGTACCCATGCTCTTATAAAATCACCCAGTCACTTTATATGTAGTCATGTAAATCCCCAGATATTACTCTTGTAGTCATGCAATCCCCCAGGCATTACGTATGCACTCTATTAATCCTCTAGATGTTACCCTTGTACTCATGCAATCACCAAAGCATTAGTTAAACAGTGCTTCAATCACCCAGGCACTATCCTCATACTCTTTCAATCACGCAGGCACTACTCTTGTACTTATGTAATCACTCAACCAGTACTCATGCACTTATAAAACCACCCATGCACTACGTTTGCACTCCTGTAATTACTCAGGCAGTACTTTAGTACTTCTGTTTTCACCCAGGCAGTTCTCATGGACGTATAAAATTACCCACTCACTTCCTATGTACTCTAATAATCCCGTAGATAATACTCCTCCAGTCATGCAATTACCCAGGCACTAGTTATGTACTACTCCTGCAGTCATGCACTCATGTAATAACCCAGGCTCTATCCTTGCATTCATAGAATGTCCCAGATCCTACTGTTGCACTCATCTATTCACTTACACACTGCTCAATGAGTTATCTATATCTTTAGGTGATATTTATACACTCATTCATATAGTCAATGTTTATGTGTGCACTCATGCAATTATCAAGTCACTATCCATCTTCTTTTACAATTATCCAGTGACTACCCTTTAACTCATCCAATCACCCAAGCACTACTCCTGAAGTTCCACAATCACTCAAGCAGATCTAATACATGTTTCAGTTGTAGATTTCACTATATCCAGAAAGATTGTATATATATGTCTTTTAGATATGAAGATGATTTGAAAAGGCAGAAATGTATGTATGCATGCTTTTAACAATATGGAGATACTTATGGTTCAGTCATGTAATAGTCTGCTGCTTTATATTTGGCTAGGCCCAATACTCATACAGTTATATTAAAAAAACAAGTACTACCCATGCAGTCTTCCAATGATGCAAGTACTACATACACAGTGCTGTAATCTCTCAGGCATTAGCCCTGCGCTCATGCAGTCATTGAGGCACTACCTATGCACTCTTTTATACAGTCAGGCACTACTTCAGTAGTCTTGCAATAATCCAAGAAGTACCCATGCAGTTATAAAAACATCTAGTTACTTCCTATGTAGTCATGTAAATCCCCAGCTATTACCCCTGTAATCATGTAGTCAGCTAGGCGTTACGTATGTACTCTTTTAAACCCTCAGACATTACCTCTGTACTCATGCAATCACCAATGCATTAGCTATACAGTGCTTCAATCACCCAGACACTATCCTTGCACTCTTTCAATCATGCAGGCACTACGTTTGCAGTCCTGTAATCACTCAGGCAGTACTTTAGTACTTCTGTAATCACCCAGGTAGTTCTCATGGACTTATCAAATCACCCACTCACTTCCTAAGTACTCTAATAATCCCCTAGATAATACCCCTGTAGTCATAGAATCACCCAGACACTACTTATGTATTTCCATTGCAGTCATAGAATCATGCAGTTTCTACCTATGGACTCATGTAATAACCCAGGCACTACCCTTGCAGTCATATAATCACCCAGACTCTACTGTTGCAGTCATCGATTCACCTAGGCACTTCTTAATGAGTCATCTTTGGCTCCAGGTGCTATTTATACACTTATCCATGCACTAAACCTTTATGTGTGCACTTATGTAATTAGTCAGTCACTATCCATCCTCTCCTGTAATTACCCAGTGAGTACCCTTGGAGTCATACAATCACCCAAGCACTACCCGTGGTGGTTTGGAATCACCCAGGCTGATCTATTAAATGTCTCAGTTTCTAGGTTTCACCATATTTTAGAAATATTGCATATATATTTCATTTAGATGTGATGTTGATTTGAAAAGGTAGAGACATATGTATGCATGCTTTTAACGATGTAGAGAGACTTATGGTTGAGTTATGTAATAGTGTGCTGCTTTATATTTGGCTAGACCCAACACTCATGCAGTTATAAAAACACCCAAGTACTACCCTTGTAGTCTTCCAATGAGTCAGTCACTACATATACATTGGTGTAATCACTCAGGCTTTACTCCTGCAATCATGCAAACATCCAGGCACTATCTATACACTCATGCAATCACTAAGGTATTACCCATGCACTCTTTGAATTATGCAGCCACTACTCATGAACTTATATAATCACTCAGGCACTAACGTTGAACTCCTTCTATCACAGAGGCACTAACTTGGACTTATGTAATCACTCAGCCAGTAGTCATACTGGCATGACATCACCCAGGCAGTACCTTTGCACTCCTTTATTCACTCAGACACTACCTCATTACTCCTGCAATCACTGAAACAGTACTCATGCACTCATAAAATCACTCACTCACTCACTTCCTATGTACTCCAGTAATCCCCAGATATTACCCCTGTAGTCATAGAATCACCCAGGTCCTACTATTGCAGTCATCTATTCACCTACGTACTACTCCATGACTTATCTATGCCTTCAGGTGCTATTAATACACTTATACATCCATTCAACCTTTATGTGTGCACTCATGTAATTAGCCAATCACTATCCATCTTCTCTTGCTATTACCTAGGAACTATATTTGGGGTTATAAAATTATCGAAGGAGTACACATGGATTTAAGCAATCACTCACACAGATCTATTACATGTGTCAGTTTCTAGGTTTCACTATATTTCAAAAATATTGTATAGATATCTCTTTTAGATATGATAATGATTTGAAAAGGTAGAGACATATGTATGCAAACTTTGAATAATATGGAGAGAATTATGGTTGATTCATGTAATCATGTGCTGCTTTGTATATGGCTAGGTCCAACACTGATGCAGTTATAAAAACATCAAAGTATTACCCATTCAGTCTTCCAGTGATCCAGGCAGTACATATGTACTGATGCAATCACCCAGGTTATTACCCCTGCACTCGTTAAATCATCCAGGCACTATGTATGTACTCATGCAATCAGCCAGGTATTACCCATGCACTCTTTCAATCAACTAGCTACTATCTATAAACATATATAATCTCTTAGGTACCATCCTTGCACTCCTTCGATCATATAGGTAGTACCCTTGTAGTCACTTAGTCAGTACTCATGCACTTATACAATCACCTAGGCACTACCTTTGCACCCCTTCAATCACTCAGGCATTCCCTCAGTTCTCCTGCACTGACCCAAG
Source organism: Triturus cristatus (assembly GCF_964204655.1). Classification (NCBI taxonomy): domain Eukaryota; kingdom Metazoa; phylum Chordata; class Amphibia; order Caudata; family Salamandridae; genus Triturus; species Triturus cristatus. Next base: position 904,470,282 of record NC_140579.1, read on the forward strand.
CAGTAGTTATGCAGTTATAATATAACCCACTGATTTGCTATGTACTCCATTAATCCTCCAGATATTACTCCTTCAGTCATGCAATCACTCAGGCACTAGTTATGTGCTATTCTTGCAGTTGTTGAATCATCTATGTTCTACTGTTGCATTTATCTATTCACCTAGACACTACTCAATGTTTTTCTTTATTTACAGATTACAATATGTGTTTATAATTATTTTAATAATATTAAATATTTTTTTGAAAGATAATAACCTTTTTTTTTTTTTTTAGAAATTCTCCATAATTCTTGAGAAATATTCAGTATGACAAGAAAAGTTGGAAAGAAAAGACAACAAACAAAACAAAACTATTTAAAGGAGAGAGAAAATCAGAAAGTATATGAAGTACAACATGTGACGTTAAAGAAAATGTCTTCTGGTAAAAGAACAAAATAATTTATTAAAAGTCTGTTAAAAAATCTAAAAGATTTTCAAAATGGTGAAAAGAGAAAGAAAAGTACTACAAGCAATCAGAAGGAAAAGAAAAAAGGAGAAATTAATGCAAAATCAGGTTATAGGAAAACAATACATGTTGAAAAAAGGATGAAAGAATATAAAGACATTAGGAAGAGAATGTATAAAAGTAGAGTACTACAAAATTTATTGAAAGATTGCAAGAAATATAAATGAAGATCTGCATTTTACAAGAAGAATGGACAGATTGAATGTGTAGTCGAAAAGGCTTTTGAATTGGAAAGAAAATTGTTTATATTAGTATTGAAGATAATGAACACATTGAATAAAACAATGCAGTTTATGAAGGGGAAAAGTAAAAGAAAATGACTGGTTAATAGAACTAACTTTTGTAAAAAGAAATTGGGTGACTGGAAGCACACTTCTAGTGCTGAACCTTTTTTTAATGAAGAAAGCTATTTTTAACAAATTACATTAGTTCATGCTGTTGATACCAGGGGCCGTTGTTATGAGGCTTAAAAACGGATGTCCAATTGAAAAAGAAAAGATGGGTCCTAGAAATGTAGAACAAGTAATAGCTGAAGAAGTACAAGGGAGACATACACAAGCTCCAGTGTATAGGTGGGATTGTAGTAGTATTTGTAGTATACGACAGGAATCTATTGATATATTATAACATTTCTTACGAGATTATGGTAAAAAGAAGTGTTAAACAAAAGATTAAGAGGTTGCAAGTTAATGTAAAGCAGTGGCTATTATATTCCATAATGGACATACTACAACATCTGGACACTATACTGTGTATTTAAAGTGCAATAAATGATGGACACATTGCAATGATGCCCATTTGCAATTTAAATGTAGGTTGCCTTTCGAATTACCAGATTCATATCTGATATTTTTTATGCCAAAGTTTTGAAAACATCATTCGGCCTATTGGAAAGATGTAAACACACATAAATGAGTTTATTTTGGATATTTTCAATGGAAATTGATTTGGAAAAATTATCTGGCCTAGTGGGAAGATGTGAAAAATTACTGTTTGGATTATTGTTTTTTGGTAATTGTTATTGCATTTGCAATATTGTGTTTATATATTTGATCTTTATATTATATGTGATGTAAATGAAAATGTATATTCCAGAAATGTACTTCAGAGAAAGAAATGATTTATTGTACGCGAAAAATATAATTTAGAAACTGCATATAGGTGAACAGAAAGTTGAACTTGTTGTAAATATTTTCTATGCAGATTCGGTTGTGTTTTTTACAATCTCATTGATTGTATTTTTTTCCCATCTGTCATATGATGATCTACATTGAAATCACTGTGAATGGTGAAATTCAATAGAATCTGAGAACAGCAAAAAAGGGTCACTGAATATGTTATTTAATTCTAAGATTATGTTGTGTTCTTAAAACTATAATATTATATGCAATAACAGTTTTTCTTCTTCTTTTTTACAGAACGTAATACTAAAGCTTGAAAAGAGTGTTCATTTTCTTCCACCACTGGAATAGATACTGAACGATTCATATACTTGACAATACCAGATTGCAAATCAGTAACTTTCAACAAATTAGTAAAAACAGCTAATCAAAATATGAAATGCTCCCATTGTAAATCGGAAATGTCGTCAACGTTATATATAAAAAGGTTTGGGAAATGTGTCATCTTAATGCTTCAACATTGTAGAGCAAATGGAAGAAAATTGGAAACTAAAATTAAAATATTTGTAGCAATTCAAGTTTCAATTTCAGGAAGAACTTTTAAAGCAGTGACTATTATATTTCATAATGGACCTACTACAACATCTGGACACTATACTGTGTATTTAAAGTGCAATAAAGGATGGACACATTGCAATATTGCATTATATGCAATAAAAGTTTTTCTTCTTTTTTACAGAACATAATACTAAAACTTGAAAAGATTTTAAGTTCAGTTTAAAATAAGACTACTGTAAAATAGTTTCAATAAGTTTGGTATCTACTTTAATAAAGAAGGTAAGCTGAAATAATGTAATAACCATAATAATATGAAGTAATGTTTAAAGTTACTTTTAATGTAGTCATGCATTTTTTAAACACTACCCATGCACTGATCTAGACCATTATGCACTATTCCACACTCCTGCCATCACCCATGCACTATCAATGTATTTCTTCAATCACCTAGCCTGTATTCATACAGATATAAGATCACCCAGACACTGCCGATGTACTTTTCAAATCATCCAGGTACTATCTGTATACTCATGCAATCAGCTACACATTATCAGTACACTCTTCCAATCACCCAGGTAGTAGCTATACACTACTCCAATCCCCTAAACATTATCCCTGCACTGATGCAGTCACATAGACACTACCCTTGCACTCTTTCAATCAACCAGACAGTATCTATACAATGCTCTATTCATTCAGGCAGTACAGATACATTTTAAAAATAACCCAAGCTCTATTTATACAGTCCTCCAATCACCCTGGTACTACTTGTGTACTCCTCCAATCACCCAACAAGAATGCTTAAAGTTTTAAAATCACTCAGGCACTACCTATGTACTCTTCCAATCACCCAGGCCCGACCTCTATAATCTTGCAATCAGCAAGACATTACCCCTAAACTCATGCAATTACCAAGGTATTAACTATGCATTCCTCTTATCCCCAGACATTACACCTGCACTAATGTAATCAATAAACCCTATTAGTGCCCATTGAAAATCCTTCAGTGCCAAGCCATTTCATGACTTTTTGAAGTGCTTTGTTCTAACAAGCTGTAGTTTCTGTAATTATGATTATAACGTTGGTAAACTATTATATTTTTGGTTTCAGTACTTCTTGTACTATCAATTTATATATAAAACATACATTTATAAAAAAGCCTGAAGTCACATGACACAATTCAAGATGGTCGACAGGTGACAGTGAAAATGATAAGTGTAAATGACCGCGTTGGTAGGGTAATAAAAAACATAGGGGCCTATTAGGATGGCAGGCGGACTTTAGTCCGCCCGCCACCCTAGCGGTGCTGAGACCGGTTGCCAATGGTGCGGCAGTTCCGCACCTGCAATTAGGATGCCAACGCCACCGTGGCGGTGGCATCCTCCATTCCCAGCATTGTGGCGGGCGGTGCTCACAGCACCGCCCGCCACAATACTGGGAATGCACATTGTGCATTGTCATGCACAAGGTGACAGGCACCACGTGGTGCCTGCCACCTTGTCCGTGACAATGTAGGGGGGTGCCATAGGTACCCCCCATGTGCACCCCTCATCCCCCCAAAACCAATATCCGCATGCCTTTCTGTGGCATCAATGCCGCCACGGAAAGGCTGCTTCCCGCTCCCATGCTAATATGGTTGGCGGTGTCTAGCAGACACCGCCACCATATCCAGCCCCTTTTACACCCGGTCGACTGGTCGACCGGTGGAAAACCGGCGGACGGTCTTTCCGTCTGCCGGGGTCCCCCCGTCATACTAATATGGCAGGGGGAAATGGGTGGCAGGCAGGCGGGGTGTGTTGTAGGGTGGATTGCTACCGCCATGCGGGCACTGGCGATCCGCCCTACATCCTAATAGACCCCATAGTGTTTTCCAAATGCTGTTACACAGAAATATTTATTATTCTGTTAGCTCACCCGGTAAAAAGGCAGGTTTTGAATTTCTTTTAGGTTTTTATGGCTATCTATCATACTATGACATAGATATAAGGCACATACATTTTTCACGTGTTTCTATTGTTGTGCAGAATCTAAAGTTATAAGCCTAGTCAAATTGGTTCACAGTAGTAAAATGGATGTTTCAGAGATGCTGAAAGACATGAAAATTCATATTTTTGCTGCTTTGGACAGGACCTTACGTACTACAAAATGGCCGACATGCTGTTTCGTCTGTTGTTGTTTTTCATATAATGGTCTCAAACTTGTTATTGGACATGTGTTCAACATCTCAAAATGTATTTTCTGACTTTTATGTAAAGCAGTGATGCCTATTTTGTGAATAGGTGGCAGATGATTTCATGCATAGTCTCTTGAAGGTCACAGTCCTTGACCTTTGACCCCCAAATGGTAGCTCCTGGAAGTGTGCAAAGGATGTATCTTTGTAACAGTAAAATTGTTTATGCAAAGTGAGGCATCACTGGAAAAGTCATTGTCTGATCTCAAAGGTCAACTGGTCAAATTTTTTAACAGGTTAAAAAACCGTGACCTTTGACCCCTAAATACACATTTTCTTTTAACCTTTTTTAATTTTTATTCTGTTACCCTTGGATCAATTTCAGCAAGTGTGGTATTATCGGACTTGTCAAGAAAAGTAAAAAAAAAATTGTGTTCAAATTGTTGGAGAGGTATTTGCACTTATTGTAAGTGTTTCAAGGTGTTTAGTCCATTATTGCTAGATAATTTTTTGCAAGTATTGCAGTGTTTGAATTGTCATGATAAGGACTTACATTTTGGTTAAATTGGTATGGGGATCATGTGGTTTGACCTTTGACCTCTATTTTCAGTGTTCTAAGTGTTTCATGGTCATTAATCCAATACTGTTGGATCATTTGTTACAAGTGAGTCTTTATTGGAATTATCATGACAAGTACTTAATTCCTATTTAGTTATTGTGTTGGAGGAGGTTATCCTTTTTGACCTTTGACCTCTAATTATACTTGTTTAAGTGTTTCAAGGTCGTTATTGCACTACCCTTGGATCATTTGTTACTAGTGTTGGATTGTAATTATCTTGAAAAATACTTCCATTTTCATTGGTTTAATTGGTGTGGGGGATCATGTCTGTAGACCGTTGACCTCTAATTTCACTATTCTAAGTCTTTCACGGTCATTAATCCATTATGGATGGATCTTTCCTGCCCCTATGACCCCCTACACCTCTACTTACCTCTGCTGTCATTGGTCTCCCTCCTGCAACCTAAGGAACAATGCCTGCAGCTGGTTTTTCAAAAGAAGAAACTCCATTGAGGAGCATTACGCTCCCGACGCTGAAGTGGTACCCTGTACCCTGCCCCCCTGTGCTGCTGGGGGTATATGTTTGGTACTGCTTTGGCAACCTCCCCATGCCACTCCCCAACGTTAGCCTCCTGAAACCGATATACTTACCTGTAAGTAGTGTGGCTCCAGGCACCCAGTTTCCATTGAAACACACTGGGTCAAACTCCAACTTTGACCTTTGCACCCGGCTGCCCCTGTGTATTGATGGTGCAGGTTTGCTACTCACCTGACAATTTGCCCTTGCTGACCTTTAGCCTCGAAGACTTTAACTGTAAGTGTGGTACTTACTTGTTTAACCACAATATTGTTTTCCCCATAGGATAATACTGAACTGTTGTGAAAATATTCTAATTGTCCACTTTTGAAAGTGAAAAGTATTTTTATTTAACAAATCTGATTGTGAAGATCTAAGTCTTAAAATAAAATACAAAGTATGTGTTTCTAAATTGGTGTGGATCTCCTTTTCGAGTCATGTGTCTATTATTGATCAAGGTTGAGCAATAAATGTCCAACACTCTGTGTTAGGCCTAAGGCTCCTTGCCCACAATACCACTAATAGAGCGTTTTGGGTTTTACATTTAGCCATGTACACTTTTGGGGAACCCCTGGACTCTGTGCACGGTATTACCACATAGTGGCAATATCATATACAGAGCCAGCTACCTACACTCTTTCACATAATTCTCTTTAAAAACTCCTCTCACTTTGCAGTCAGAGAAAGAAAAGTAAACCAATGCTGCAGCAATTTGTCAGAAGACATAGCCAGATATTTGACCTATGTCTGTGAAGCACCTTCAAAAGTTAAACACAGAACTTCAAGCCATCTTCATTTTTTTCTAGGACTTTCCCAACCCACAAAAAGGACACAAAGGGGCCAATTCCGATGGCCGGTCGGACAGCTGTCCGTAAAAGACACACAGTTGATGGACGGAATGCAGAACAAATCAAAACATTCTCCCCCAGTCAAGAGATCTGGGTTAAATCCATCATTCTTTTGCTCACCATGCCACCCCAGTTTAGACCTGGCCATATGCAAATCAGTCTTGACTCTGTGCCTCATGGGAACAGTCCAGCCCGAACTGCCAAGCCAGGTCCTCCCTGGACCCGAAACAAGCATCCTAGGACCGGTTTCGGGGTTTCACCCCTCTTCAGCCAGGATAGCTTGGATCCAGGCACAGTGAGCCCGGGACCTACGTCTAGGCATAACCGGCGCACTTAGGGCGAGAAAGCAAAAGACACACAATTGATGGACAGAATGCAGAACAAATCAAAACATTCTCCCCCAGTCAAGAGATCTGGACATCTGTCCGTAGCCTTACCGTGCGACCGACACGTACCCGGAGCCAGTCCGTCCTGTAGAGTAAGTACGATGCGCATAACTGCCAAAAACACGACCGACACGTAGGCTGTGAATCAAGCCCATTCTCCGTCCGAGCCGTAACTCCTAAAGAGGAACCGAGTCGCCCGGAAGCAGTATCCATAGCAGTTTCCGGCATGACAAGTACGATGCGTACTTCTTACGCGCCGGACGGGTCGTCACACACGGGACGTCACAGCATCCAGAAAACAAGCATATCAGATACGATTCGCGCCACAAATCAATACACGGCTACGAGACGGAACAGCTTGCAGCGGGTACGAGACGGAGCAACAAGCAGCGTGTACGACAAGAACACATCATGAATCCCATCGCGCAGGTCATACCAGTACTCTACATCTATGACCGGATCAGGGACCGACGCCGATGGCGCAGACGGTAAGTCAGACACCTACAACACAAACAAATGACACGTACCCGCCAAATGGCACACACACAGGGGATCCACATCCTGGCCACTAACAACAGCCCACCATAGGGGTTGCATGGTCAGCACCACTAACACCCCCACCCATAGGGGACCTGTTGCCCATCACTGCTGCCACCCCCACTCACAGGGGACCTGTTGCCCATCACCCATGCCATCCCCACTCACAGGGCTTATGTTGCTCATCACCCCTGCCACCCCCAGCCATAGGGCTTATGTTGCCCATCACCCCTGCCACCCCCACTCACAGTGGACCTGTTGCCCATCACCCCTGCCACTCCCACTCACAGGGGACCTGTTGCCCATCACCCCTGCTACCCCCACTCACAGGGGACCTGTTGCCCATCACCCCTGCCACCCCACTCACAGGAGACCTGTTGCCCAGCACCCCTGCCACCCCCACTCACAGGGGACCTGTTGCCCATCACCCCTGCCACCCCCACTCACAGGGGACCTGTTGCCCATCACCCCTGCCACCCCAGCCACAGGGCTTCTGATGCACATCACCCCTGCCACCCACACTCATAGGGGACCTGTTGCCCATCACTACTGCCACCCCCACCCATAGGGACTATGTTGCCCATCACCCCTGCCACCCCCACCCATAGTGCTTACGTTGCCCATCACCCCTGCCACCCCAGCCATAGGGCTTATGTTGCCCATCACCCCTGCCACCCCCACTCACAGTGGACCTGTTGCCCATCACCCCTGCCACCCCTACTCACAAGGACTATGTTGCCCATCACCCCTGCCACCCCAAGCCATAGTGCTTATGTTGCCCATCACCCCTGCCACCCCAGCCATAGGGTTTATGTTGCCCATCACCCCTGCCACCCCCACTCACAGGGGACCTGTTGCCCATCACCCCTGCCACCACCAGCCATAGGGCTTATGTTGCCCATCACCCGTGCCATCCCCACTCACAGGGGACCTGTTGCCCATCACCCCTGCCACCCCCAGCCATAGGGCTTATGTTGCCCATCACCCCTGCCACCCCCACTCACAGGGGACCTGTTGCCCATCACCCCTGCCACCCCCAGACATCGGGCTTATGTTGCCCATCACCCCTGCCACCCACACCCATAGGGGACCTGTTCCCCATCACTACTGCCACCCCCACCCATAGGGACTATGTTGCCCATCACCCCTGCCACCCCCAGCCATAGTGCTTATGTTGCCCATCACCCGTGCCACCCCCACCCATAGTGCTTATGTTGCCCATCACCCCTGCCACCCCCAGCCATAGTGCTTATGTTGCCCATCACTACTGCCACCCCCACCCATAGTGCTTATGTTGCCCATCACCCCTGCCATCCCCAGCGATAGGATGGGTGATGCGCGACACATCCAGCATACCCAAACATCAGCTATGTCCGCAAAATACATCCCCCATAACATCATGACAACAGTGTGTAGTCTGTGACAAATGCCCACAACAGTGATTATGGCTCCGAGCATACAATGTAAGTAACAGCACATGTGTGGCCAACACATGAGTGTGACATACACAAGGCAAGCATCACCATAGCACTGTGGCAATGTAAAAAGAACACCCCCTCACTGTGTAGAACAGAAGTTAAGTGGGGGCTCACAAAATGCAGCAGATGTGGAGCATTGTGGTGATGGGGACCAAACCCCCCTCATCACAGTGACCAAAAGGTAAGTGTCATCATGGTCAAAGCTGCAAATAACAAACAGCATGTATGATCCATGCTCCCAATACATCAAACACTTCTGGGGCAAACTAGTGGTTGTGTCCCATACACACAGAGATGTGGTGAGGCTAACAGTGCTGTGAAAACATAACACTCTCGGTCATGTGCAGACAAGCACCACACATGGGGGCTGACAATGCATACAGCGTACAATGACACAACAGCAGAAGTGACCATCACCAAGCATGCCCACATCTCGAAAATAGACACACCAATCAAAACAACATGTGTAGACTGTAGGTGTCAGCTCACAAACTCACATTCCATGCCAGCAATGGCACCCAACAACCAGGATGAATGTGCACAATGATGTGAAAAGACTCACAGGGACAGCATGCAAAATCACATAAAAAGCATCCAGACCAAGGCCCACAACAGCAATACCAATGCACTGGTGCAGATGCACAAACAGGCAAACTCACACTGCACATCGGACACAACATGTGTGTGTGTCACAGTATCCCCAGGCAACTACACAACACATGAGGAGGGCTGAACCACAGTGACACAGATGTGGACACAGTGCCATACAAAAGTAAACCATCATTGGGACACCCTCTGTGGGCAATCAGGCGTTGGGAGATGAGAGGAAGCACAACAGACACATGTGACACAAGCTGTAATGAACACCAACTAACACAGCAAGAGACTGACACACAACACCACTACCCCCAGGGACCAGACAGTGGGGTGACACATGCATGACACCTCCACTGTGATGACAAAGGCAGATGTCGTACAAACTGGGAAACCCAGACATGTGTCCTGTGCCACAAACGTACATCACACATACACAAACACAAATCACTCAGCATGACCCCTCATCCATGGACAAATGGGAGCTAGGGGACCATCCATGCAAACATTCACATCAGTCCACCCTCAACACCACACACCTGAACTGCAACAATGTGTATCTGTGAAGTCCACATGGACAGGTGACATTGCACATGCACCCATGACAAACACAGGAATGTTGGGAGGAACTAAGGTGCACAGACACATCACACAAGGACTGTTTACAACCCTGGGGAATGGCAGACATACTGCACAGTATGCGGTACATGGCCATGACCTCAAAGCTCATGTAACCTTCAGAATCCCTGCCACAGACCCAGGACAATCCAGATGCCAAGGAGAAACACAAGGCACCCATGATGACACCTGCCAGCATCGCAGCCGTGAACCCGACAAGTGGGAGCAGTCACACACACATACAAATGTCTCAATCACTGAAAACTACCACCTAGGGACAACTACATGATATTGCGAACCAACAAGTGCCTTGAGGAACCCTGACTGTGTCCCATCTGTGTCTGACAACATCATCACCACTCAGAACTGACAAATCACAATGATGATACGCCAATTACCAGTAGTGTGTCATGCACCCACACATCTGGTAGCCCATTGGAAAAGTAGTGGGATGAACCCAGTACCACTGAGCAAGCATCAACAACAGGAACATATCAAGGGAACACTGTGTATGAACAGGGATGTGGACACACACACATGCACATACAACACACACCATGGGCCCAGGCCATGTCACTGGACAACACACTAACTTGAGGGGACACAACTCCTGTGGGAGCCCAGCTGTGCCAAACATATTCACCGCAAGTCCCACTCATGTCTCCAGAACACTTGGTCAGTCAGCCATCAGTTACCACACAATGAAGGCTCTGGTCACAACAACCTGGGTATGTGAGTCTCCCCTAAGTCATCTGCACATACCCAAAACATATGTCTAGCAAGTTTCACAGAGGCCCCAGTTGCTCCTATTACAATGATGCCCACATCTGTCGGTCCAGTCTTGATGAGCACAAAGTATGTGGAAGTGACAATTTGGACAATGGGAAGCACATCATATGTGCAGGGGTGCAAGCCACAGATGTGACCATGCCAATGAAATACTCACAGAGAGATGTACACAAATAGTTGATCCTTACACATCCAGGTAGCTGCAAAGGATGACATGGATACCCACCAGAATAGGATACATATCTCATGGACCACAGGGAATACCTCACATCAACACATCACTATGCAACATTGTAAACCAAGCATTACTGGTGCAAGGGCATGTAAAACAACATCAAAATGATGTACATCTAAATCAAGTTCACAGGGACAAAGAAAAAAGCTTTATTCAGCATATTAACAGTGAAACGTCTGTTCTAACAAAAGGCCAATTATCAGTCCATGTCCAAATGCCAATGAGTGAACTAGAGTGACAACTGTCACACCTTGCTTGCCTGCACTGCCAAGGACCGCGGTCATCCCCTCGGAGGGGCATACATGGGGGCAGGCCAGGCACCACTGGGACAGGATCAGGGCGCAGTAGAAGGAGGCAGTGAAGAGGTGGGGGATGCAGGCGAGACACTTGCAAGTGCAGTGGAGCTGACTGAAGTGGTGGGTGCTGTCACAACTGTGGGGCACAAGTCAGATGGGGTGGGTGCCGGCACAACTCCAGTGGGCAGGTCAGATGGAGTGGATTGGCTCACCACTGCAGTGCCCAAGTCAGACGGGGTGGTCGTGGACTCCAAAGCAGTGCCTACATCCATGGGAGCGGAATGGGGACAGGTAGTCGGCAGGGCAGGGGGGGGAAACGGTCCCCACATCAGTGGCACCAACTGTCTGACCAGGTGTGGAGGAGCAAGTGCTGGGGAGGATGGCCTTAGCATTTTGGGGATGGTGTCTCTGTGGGTGGGGGAACCCGGGGCGGGGTGTGGTAGGGGAACCTCTGGAGTGGTGGCCTGGGGGATGGAGGACGGAGACTTTTCCTTGGAGCTGCGCGGTGGCGGGGGGGTCTTGCTCTTCTTGCGCCGGGGGTGGTGGTGGTGCTGTTGGCGGGGGCGGAGACAGCCTCACTAGCTTGGTGGCTGCTGACACCCGCCTCCACAGTGGAGTCATCCTCAGAGCTGCTGTGACCTTCAGCTGGGGGGGATGGCGCTGACGACTCCTCTGTGTGGATCAACTCGCCCTCCGTGCCACTGGGTCCACCTGACTCCTCTCCTTCTATCCCTGTAAGGCTCTGTGGTTCCTCCTGGTCTGTGGAGCTGTCCCCTCCTGTGGCCGTGGATGTATCAGGATAGGAATAGGAAGTAACAGAACTACATCAGTCACCTGCACCGACTTCACACACCACAGTGAGTACATCACATCACAGGGCAAGCCCTGGCAACATCATCTGAACACAGCTCAAAGTGCCAACACTGTTTAGAATAAGACAATTGTCACTCTCAACATCAACCATGGCACACATATCCCTTCTTGACTTTCACACATATGTCCGTTGCATGTTGGATGCTAACATACCAATGTGCCAACATGCACCACCCACACATTAGTTGTACATCCAAGTGAACATGTCACTATGCACACAGCACATCTCTTGCGACTGACTCAGTACAGGTGTCCGGATGAAGGGATGGGCAGAGACTAATTTCACATGCTTGGGATGCATGCCAGCAACACACACTATGATGTACTCATGTCCTGATGGGCAAGGCCACAATGGGGTGCATGGTGCACACTTGAACACAACGCAGGCTCACTCATAACAAGTTAAATGCCATGGCACTGGGATGCCCTGAAAGTCAGTCAACACTGTCTCCTGTCACAGGGGCAGGGCATCCAGACAACAACAATATGCACTGACTCACAATCCTAGCTCAGGGGTAAAGCTGACTCTGCAGATGACCGGCGCATTTGCCCATCCCATGCAAACAACATATCCAGGACCCAGAAGACCCCACATCATACAAGTCATTCATATGAGTCTCAAACACAAATCCCTGTACATTAACACAGCACAGTCTGCCATGCATGTAACCCAGATGCATGAAGGACACAGTTGCATACACCATTGTGCGCTGTCAGATGATCACACACCTATAAGTCACACAGGTCTTGTTTCTCACAGTCACATCGCAGATGTTATGCTGACCCTCTGAATCATGGACACCCCAGTTGTACGTAGCAACAAGCCACACCCTAATGACACAAAGGCAGACACCTGAGGGCACATGTCAGTAAGCACAACCTGCAATTTCATACACAGGAGTGGGATTACAGAGTGTTTCTGAATGCCCTTGAGGGTGCATGACTGGCCAGGACTAAGTGAAACAGTGTTTTGCCCCGGACAGTAGTCAGGTGGCTTAGCAAGTGCGACATACTTGATATACATACTCCTGATGCCCAACAATTGCCCTGCTGCATGGGTTTGTTTGGAATACCCCAGCCACATGTTGCGAGTCAGACCACCAATTGGTACACATCTCAAGGGCACACACAGATCACATGTCATATCTCAGGCATTGTGTAAACAATTGACCCACCCATGAAACACACAACAGATTCACGGGAACTGACGCTGACCGGTACCTGAAGCATAGCTGACTGCAGGGACACAGTGCCCTAGTGACCCAAGCAACAGACTGGAGGGGCCACACCTGTGGAACAGATGAGGAGGGTGCATCACACAAATGAGGGACCTGAGTTTGGGACTACAAGACCTACGTAATGTGGAAGTGTGACCAGGACAAAAGACTGCTATTTGCATGTCAGACATAGTACACAGATCAAGCATGGACTTACCCCCTTCCTGCTGCTGTCTGGATTTCAGCTGCCTATCCAGGCCTGGGAAGACCACTGCCAGGATACGGAGCATGTGGGGAGTCAGGGTCCGGTGTCCGCCCCTCCTGCGTGGAGGTGACAGCTTCAGCTGGACTCTAGCTATCCTCCGGGTCCAGCCCCGGAGGTCCTGCCACCTCTTCTGGCAGTTGCGGATGCGGCGCTTGTAGACCCCCACAGAACGAACAGCCCGGGCGATGGTCAGCCAGATCTCCTGCTTCTGGTGGGCATCAACCTGTGAGGATGACAAAGTGAAAAGTACTTAACACACATGCCCCAGATTTGTGCAGCACACATTTGGATATACATGTCATCATCACAAAGGGACATCAATTACACAGGTAGTGCAACCATAGGGAATGAAAACTCACATGCATGTCAGACATGTTAACAATGCCTGGATAGTTTAAGCTTGCAATAATGCACTTTAGCAGCAGGAAAACTATTCATTACATGTACCTACACACTTTGGGGGATGAAAGTAGTCAGTAAGAATGCTTGCCACTGCTGTACACACTGCTAGTACTCCTAGTCAGACAACATGCATAATTAGGAAGGCAGTGGACAGCACACTCACCTGCTCCCCTGGTGTCCCATAGAGCTGTCTGTACTCTGGAAGGAGCCCGTCCAGCAGGGCCTGGTTCTCCTCCTCAGTGAAGGCTGGGGCCCTCTCCAGCGTACGTGCCATAGCAGGAGCCAGAGGATGCAGAGACAGCAGCAGTGGTAGCAGGGATGTGGTCCAGTAGCATGTAGTGCAGGCAAGTGAGCTCCCTGGGGGCCAGCCAGCCTTATATCTGTGCTGCAGAGGCAGACTCTGTGCCATGTGTCCCAAGTGATAGGTCCAACACGGTTGCATTCTATGAATCTGGCCAATCCATTCAAAAGTACGACTCGTACACGCCTTCCGCATCGTTCAAATCTTCACCTTCATGGAACACTTGAAATTGCAACATTGTTGTAGGCATCCAACTGAATTTGCAGTGCACAACTCGTACAAGTTTTGAATCCGCATCCGTCTCCATGACAGTCCTGAGCCAATGGGTGCGCCCGGCTCGTTCAACTGACTGTACAACGCGTATTTTGAATATACACATGCACCCGTCTCCATACGATTCAATGGCCAAGGCGTACGCCTGTCTCGGACCATGCCTGTCCGACGCGTATGCATGATAGTCACCCGCGTCGGACCTCATTGCATTCAATGACACAGTGTGCGCACAGCTCGGTCATGAACCGTGCAATGCGTACGCATTGTCACCCACGTCGGACCTCATTGCATTCAATGACAAAGCATACGCATGGCTCGGTCATGAACCGTGCAATGCGTACGCATTGTCACCCGCGTCGGACCTCATGGCATTCAATGACAAAGCGTATGCACGGCTCGGTCATGAACCGTGCAATGCGTACGCATTGTCACCCGCGTCGGACCTCATTAGTGTGACTATTATACGGATGCAACACACATATACTGGCCATGGACACCTGCGCAAACCTGCCACACTATAGCATTGGCCGCACAGTGTCCCATGGCATGTAAGGCTGCATTCCCTGGGTGTTTGGGGGGGCCAATTGGACAGTAATGGGCATGAGTCAAGGCCACAGTGTCAGGTTGGATATGTTTAAGACATGTCACATACACCCTGAGTCCTGGGGGTGATGGCATGTACGTCACAGTGAGACCTGTAGCCCCAATACTGATGTGCCCCCACAGTCTGTGTGCATGTTGTGTCTCAGATGTGTCTGATCACATGTTACCAATGGGTGACGGTCTCCACATCCATGTGGTATATGCATCAACCTTGATGGGGTGTGTGTCTAAGAGACGCACATGTAGGGTCGGCAGGAACAACAGTGGCCACTACCTGTGGGACTTACGCTTGCCTTGTGGTGTGTACGTGCTACGCCATGTCCATTGCTGTGTTGATGTGGCAATACAGGGAGCCTGGGTTTCTGCATGGCAAAGATCTGTGATCCCTGGGAGACATGAGGCCTCCATTGTCACTGGGGTGTGTTTTTTTAACATTGCAGCAGCACATAGGTTGGGTGACACAGCCAGATGATTGGCCCATTGCACTACATGGCACTCATGTGGACATGTGGAATTGAGATGTGAGGTGGTGGTCTTGTAGGTGACATATGTGTCCATGCCCAACAGCACACACCTCAGTACATTGTGTAATGTCATAAACTAGCATGTGATAGTGATGGTGGTCATGGCCACATGGGTGGATGTACTGACAATCTTCCTTTGTGCATCTCTGTACTGCAGGGCACCAGCTGTCCATTGTCCGTTCCCAGACCTTGCAACCATGCAGGAACGCGACTGCATCAGACGGTACCACTTCACCAGGCCACTGATTGCGGAGTTGGCAGAGCAGTTGGCGCCACATCTGCTACCTGGCCGGACATACCCTACAGCACTGTCCCCAGAGGTGAAGGTGATGGCAGCCCTGCACTTCTTTGCTATCGGTACCTTCCAGTACACTGTGGCTACTGCTGGTGGTATGTCGCAAATGATGTTTAGTCGGGTGCTACGCGATGTCTTGGAGGGGATGTTGCACTTCCTCGACCTGTATATCAAGTTCCCAATCCCAGAAGAACTCCCTGAAATTAAGGATGCCTTTTATACACTGGGGAGGATGCCGAACGTCATTGGATCTATTGATGGGACACATGTTGCCCTGATACCACCACAGGCACATGAGCAGGCATACCGGAACAGGAAGCACTACCATTCGATCAATGCTCTGGTGGTCTGTCTTGCTGACACGTCGATCACACATGTGTGTGCACGGTTCCCTGGTTCGGCGCACGATGCCTACATTATGAGGAGTAGTCGCATTACAACGCTGATGTCACCGATGCCAGCTCAGCGTGCCTGGCTTGTCGGTGTGTACTGACTGTTTCTCATTGTGTGTGTTTGTCACTGTTGTATTCCATACTCCTACAAAACTCAGATACTTGTTCATTTTTGTGTGTGTAGGTGACTCCGGATACCATAGTTATTTTGAGTGGAACAACCAGTACTACTTACAACTCAAAGGAACATCTATGGGTTTTGCAGGAGCTCCTGCATATGCTAATACCTACATGGCCTATTTCGAAGATCAATACATTTACAGTGATTTGGAATGGACGGACAATCTTTTGCTGTATACTAGATACATAGATGATATTTTCATCATGTGGAAAAACAACAGTGTACAATTGGAGACAAAGATATTGCAATTGAACACCAAGGATGAAAATATACAATTCACCAGCAACATCAGTAAGAATTCACTCCCATTTCTGGACGTATTGGTTAGGATAACAGAGGACGTTATCCAGACTGAAATTTTTCACAAACCAACTGATAAAAATAATGCGCTGCTATACTCGAGTTTTCATCCACAAAATTTGATGAATAATCTCCCCTACTCACAATTCCTAAGAGCCAAAAGGATCTGCTCTACTGAACCAACATTGCAAAAAAACATTGAATGCATGAAGACTAGGTATTCATCTAAAGGGTACCCGGAGAACATCCTACAAGAGGCTATAACTAAAACTGAGCACACAACCCGAGAAAACTTATTACAGACAAAACCAAAAGCGCATCTAACTCGACAAGTCTTCGTGTCCACATATTCCACAGTTTCCAGACAAATTAAGAAAATCTTGATGAAGCGTTGGGACATGCTACAAAATGAGGAGGATTTTAAAGATCTCTTTCAGGAGAAACCTCTATGTGCCTTTAGGAGGTCAAAAAACATCAAAGAAATTCTTTCGACCACATCCAATATTGATGGAACCGAATACAAAGGAACGCAGCGATGTTTAAATTGTGTGCATTGCAATAATGTCATCATAGGAGATGAGGTACATCATCCCTCCACAGGGGAAACCATCAAATTACGACACAATTCCACTTGCGACTCGATGAACCTGATCTATGCCATAAAATGTCCTTGCGGACTACTGTATATTGGTAAAACTGAGAGGAAAATTAAAACAAGAATCTCAGAACACAAAAGTACGATCAGAAATGTCAACCCCAAAAGCAGTCTCGCAATTCATTGGAATTCATGTAAACATTCCATTTCACAGCTCAAATTTCAAGTGATAGAGAGAATGGTCCCAACCCCAGGTAGAAATCTCACAAAAACACTACTACAAAGGGAAATCTTTTGGATAAAAAAGTTAAATACTCAAGATCCCCACGGGATCAATGAGAAAGTGGATCTAGGATGTTTCCTTTAAAATGCACGTATTGCACACCATGGAGTCATGCAGACTGATTTTCTTGCCCATAAATTGTTGTTAAATCAGAACGTCCTTCTCATCTTTTCTTTCTTGTTCTATAATTCACTTTTCTCCTTTTTTTCAACTTGTCATTTAGGTTATTTTGTAATTTATAAAGTTTTTGGCTTCTGAATGATTTTTTTCATGATAGAAACCAGTAGGTTTGTTTGTAATTGACATTTGTAGAATCGCGCGAGGTTATCATCGGTACCTATAGCACCAGAGGTGAGATGCCATTCCAAGATGGCGCGTGTTTAAACCTTCTTAGTTGACAAGTTTAGTCCCCTTTCTGTGTTAGTGACTGTTGCTCCATATATGGTAGACGCGGATGATATGTATTGATTCGACAGACGAGCTGGGTTCCTGTGCGGTTTTGGTTGCGTCTACGTTTAAGAAGTTGTGGAACAGGTGAGCGATTGCTCGTTGGGCGATTTGGAGAATACACAGAGGTATAGATGTGAGATTCTCGGATGTTAATCGGTTCATTTCGATTTTTTTAGCAATCTCTTCTGAGCCTGATTGACCCAGTGGGGATATTTGTCTACAAAGGTGGTCAGTACTTTAAGGTTAGTGCACGAGGATCATTGTCCGTTTTGAGTCTGGCTAAATTAAAACTTTAAGAGTCCTTTTTAAGTATTGGTATTTTTCCTTTTTCTTTTTGCTCACAGAGAGTGATTCATACATGGTCAACAGGTACGCTAAGCCTCAGTTCTTTTCTCATACACATGAACGTTCGAGTATACTATTTTATCACCTAGGGTGACTGGGTTTCATAATGGTATCTTTCCTAGCAGGCCGTTCTGATTGCAATAACTTATTAGCGCTATCAGTTTCAAGTACGCAACGTGATGATGAGATAATATGGTACAGCTGCATATAGCATGTTTTTTCTTGATATATTAGAGTTGTTGTCTGCACCTATGGAAAATGAAATATTGTTGGATTTATTGTTTATGATTTCATTTTGTAGATCTGCCCCTGAAGAAGGGCCATCATACGGCCCGAAATGCATTGGGCGAGCACGGAAATGATCAAATTCTTGACTTATGTATAAATAATGTATAAATTGTAATGAATGAAGTATTATTGTGATTTGAACAATAATTAAATGTTGTTTTGTAAAACTCATTCAATTGCAAACGACAATGTTTGTGAAATATAATTGTTTATGAAAACTATCAGATACAAAAAACAAGGTTGATTATTTAAGTGAAGTAGACCTAAAAATAAGCATTTGCATTCTGGGAAGGTTGCTCCGTAGCAAGAGTCTTTTCCTTGCACTATCACACGGTGACTCCGGATACCCCAACATGCCGTGGTTGCTGACACCCCTCAGGAACCCTGTGACACCAGCCGAGCTGCGCTACAATGAGGCACATGGTCGGAGCAGGAGGGTGATTGAGCGGACATTCGGCCTCCTGAAAAGCCGCTTTCGCTGCCTGGACAAGACCGGAGGGGCCCTCCCATATGAGCCAGCAAAGGTGTGCAAAATAATACTGGTCTGCTGCATGCTACACAACATGGTGGTGCGGAAGGAGGTGCCTCTCATCCAGGATGACGATGACGACGACCAACCTCCGGCACCTGAGGAGGATCCCGGCCTGGGCCAAGATGCCAGTGATGATGAAGATGATGGTGACGTCCGCTCCCAGCTCATCAACAACTTCTTCATCTGAAAGTGAGTTTCCAGGGTTGTTATGTGAATGTATGGAGGTAGCCTGGAATGTGTTGAGCCAGCTCTGTTGCTGTCTGAGTGTGTCTGTGTGCCACTGGACTGGATGCGTGCTGTGATGTGTCCATTCAGCTGGTGTATACTCCACAATAGGGTAGTACTGCTAACTAGTGTTTGTGTAGGTGTTTTGCAACATGTTTTGTGCATGTGTATTGCATTTCTCTCCTGTTCTTCTGTGCTTTTGACTGTATCTTGTCTGTCCTTCCCAGGGTACTTTGCCTGTTGTGTGGTCAACACTGACCCCCAACACCCAGAAGCCAACACCAGTGTGGAAGTTGACAATTCCCATCAACTGATGCACCACACATACCTGGACTTCCATTCTCCAACACATTGTGAGCGTGTGTCCACTGTTACTGGGAATTACCGTGCAACTAGTGTGGAATATACGTGTTGCTGATGTGTAATGAACCTGTGCTACGCTTTGTTATGTGCGTTGTCTGTCTTCCCACATCTGAGTGACATTTGCTTACCTCACCTGTGGACTTGTTACCACTGACTGTGCTTGGTGTTGTGTCTGTGCATGCCGATGTGTTTCAGGTCAACATCATTGTATGTGATGAGTAACATGGCCATGGTGAGTATGTTTTGTGTTGCCATAGTGGTGTGTCTCCCTCACATGTGTCACATCCCCATGACTCACCTTACGTTGGTCACCTTGTTGCAGTATTTGGCATGCACTGTGTTGTGTAGCAGATCGACATCTCCCTGAACATGACAAGGCAAGTATGGTGTACTGGTGAGTTTATTTACAAACATGTGTGAGGGAAGTGCACAGGATGGTGGGTGCTGTACAGTGGAGTTGGAAGTGCTGGTAGATGAAATGTCCAGAGTAAAGTCCACAGTCATCTGATACATTGGCCCAACATGAACCCTTTGGAGGTTTGGAGGCCCTGGGGGATGTGCTGGGACATCTGCCTCTCACATGTCCTTCTTCGGACGACCCCTCGTCTTCCGGGGGGGGGGGATCCTCATGTGCAGGCCTCTGCGGTGCAGGGGACTCTCCGCTAGAGTCCTCCTCCCTCCCTGTGGCGCTGGCAGATGGTGTGGGCACACGGGGGGTGTGGACAGGTTGGTGTTGATCTGGCGGAGTCATTGTAGTATGTCCCGATGCACCGCAGTGATGTCATCCCACTTGGCCTCTATGTGGGCATGGTGGGCAACCTGCTCGTGTTGCGTGTCCTTGAGGATCCCCACTACATGGCCAAATCCTCCGGTGCTATCCTGGTATGCATCTTAAATGGTTGCCAGTTGGGGGTCATCATGCAGTCCAGACCCTTCTGCAAGGTGTGCCCTGTGCCTCTCACCCCTCCCAGCACCCCTCTCCAAACGGGCAGGACCAGCGGCGGTACGTACAGGTGACACTGGGACCCCTTGCGTGGTGTTGCTGGTGGTGTTGGCTGTAGCTTCCGGGGGGTCCTGTGTCCCTGTGCTGTGGGTGTTGATTGTCCTTGGTCTGTCCGTGTTGGCGGGGGTGCCCTGTCGGTGTCCAGATGCTGGAGGCGTGGGTACAGGGGGTGCAGATGTTGATGCTGCTGCATGATGGCTCACACCGGAGGGGCCAGGTTGGTCGTCGTCATCCGAAGAGGACAGTGAGAGAGTCAGACCAGAGAGCTCAGTGTCCACCAGAGTCTGGGCCTGGGTATCCTCGTCATTTGGAGCTGGGTGCCCAGCACCACCTGTGTTTGGAAGAGACACACAATGTGATTTATGTTTCTACATGCATCGTTTGTTCACAAACATGACATTTTCTACTTTTCAAACAGATGCCTGCCTGTACACTGCTTTTTCCCAGCTTGTCACGGACAGAGTTTGATATTGTTGTTGGCCATTTCCCAGCATGGCCTTGTGCTCCCCACGACAGAGCCCAGTGTCAGACATCTTGTCAGTCCCTTCTCACTCCCTGGGAGGCGAGTATGTTTCAGTTTGATTTTGCTGGGCCATGTGGGGGGGTGTAGATTGTCTGTGACTGAGACTCCCATCATACTTTTAGCTACACCCCCCTTCCCAGCATGCCCATACTTCCTCCCTCTTGATCCTGCTTCCCTGTGAGGGGGTGTGACAGCAATGGCAAGATGGCTGACTGTGTAGTCCTGATGTATGATGTTGGCCATTTCCCAGCATGGCCTTGTGCTCCCCACGACAGAGCCCAGTGTCAGACATCTTGTCAGTCCCTTCCCACTCCCTGTGAGGCGAGTATGTTTCAGTTTGATCTTGCTGGGCCATGTGGGTGGGTGTAGGTTGTCTGTGACTGAGACTCCCATCATACTCTTGGCTACACCCCGCTTCCCAGCATGCCCATACTTCCTCCCTCTTGACTCTGCTTCCCTGTGAGGGGGTGTGACAGCAATGGCAAGATGGCTGACTGTGTAGTCCTGATGTAGGATGTTGGCCATTTCCCAGCATGGCCTTGTGCTCCCCATGACAGAGCCCAGTGTCAGACATCTTGTCAGTCCCTTCCCACTCCCTGTGAGGCGAGTATGTTTCAGTTTGATCTTGTTGGGCCATGTGGGTGGGTGTAGGTTGTCTGTGACTGAGACTCCCATCATACTCTTGGCTACACCCCCCTTCCCAGCACGCCCATACTTCCTCCCTCTTGACTCTGCTTCCCTGGGAAGCAGAGTCATTGCGGGTACGGGTCGGTCAGGTTCATTCCGGGTTCGTGTCGGTCGGTGAAAATCCTGTCGGTTTTCCAGCCGGATCACTATTTTCCCTACGGCTCGGTCGTATGGCTTGTATTCCGTACGTGTCGGTTGTAATTCACATGTATTGCATCGTACTGCACGGGTCGTACGGAGCTGGTCTGTGTCGGTCGGTATTCGGTCCGGGTCCGTGTCGGTCGGTTCATTTTGCTGCCGGAATCAGAATCGGCCCCAAAGTGTGATTGAGAATGACACCTTTTCATTGTGCCATTCACCTATGCCTACAATTAAACACCAATGTGCCCAGAGTCTTGTTTAATCATGCTCTGCTGCTTGAATGCAAGTGTAATGCTGCAGACCATGGTTAGTCTATGGCCAATTAAAAACAAGAAAGGAACAAGACAGCATGAAATAAGGAATGCCATGGGAGAATGGCAGTGTCACATGTAGTTATAGCCCTTTTTAATCATGTTCAAGTGCTTGTCAGCAAGGGCAAAGCTGGATACAATGGAGAGATTCAAAGCTATTAACTATCAGGAAATGGAAATTAAGCCATCATTACAGTAGAGGTTAACATTACAATCGAATTCAGTCACCAGTATTAAAAGTATTATCAGCGATTCAAAACTAACAGTGAAAATATATGTAAATACCTATTTCTCTATAAGAAGAATTAGCAGAAGAAAAATAATCAAATATCAAATTTGTTTTAGGCCATCTTTTTCAGTTTGTGAAAAATATATATGGCTGCGATGCTTTTCTAAATTACCTCAAACAGTTATTACAAAATGGCCGACTCTTTCCACTGAAAGGTGCACTGTGTCTGCTTGTCCTTCTTCTCTGTCAGCATACTCCTTCCATGAGCAGCCAAAAGGAATGCGTTACTTACCTGTAACTGCGGTTATCCAGTTTTGGTATCTTTCATAGATTCACATGCCTGAATCATTCCCCGTTGTCGGGATGGGAGTCCCCGGTACATAAATAAAGTAATGTCTCAGTAGACATATAGAGTAATAGGCCAAAGGCCTCTCCTTAGTAACATATCCACGTCCTTTTGTAAAAAGGACATACTTTGGAGAATAGCCAATCAGCTATCACCACCATCTAGAACCTTCTTGGAAGGAGCTCTAGTCCCTCAGATTTTCGTAAGCACAATGCTAAGTAGTTGTATCACAGAGATCCAAGAGAGTCCTTCCAGGGGAGGTGGGTGGGTTGCATGTGAATCTATGAAAGATACCAATACCAGTATTAGGGTATCTTTCATAGATTCACATGCCTGAATCAGAATAGTAAGCAATGAGAAGCACATTTCGAAAGGTACAATATATATAAATTCACAGATAATATTGCAATGTGAAAATAGAAAGTACCAAAAGGCCATGACATAGCAGAGGCATAAAACACAATAGAGAAATGTGCGTATAGAGAAAAGGATGGTGGGATGAAAGGAAGGGCTCACCTCTAATGAAATAGATGACGGAGCACTGCTTGACCCACTGCAGCGTCTTTCATGAGTTCAGTATCCAGGCAGTAATGCTTGGTAAATGTATGTGGCGTCTTCCATTGAGGCGCTCTGCAAATGTCTACAATGGGCACTCCTGCAAAAAGTGCCATGGAAGTAGACATCGCCCTCGTGGAATGGGCTCGAACTGTGGAGAGCAGGGGTTGCCCTGCTTGCTGGTGACAAAAAGTAATGGCTGCAGAGATCCAGCGTGAGATACTTTGTTTAGTGAGTGGAAGACCTTTCCTAGGTCGACTGTACGCCACAAAGAGTTGGTTAGATTTGCGAAATGTTGTCGTTCTGTCGATGTAGAATTTTAGGCAGCGTTTGAAATCTAAGGAATGCAGGGTTTTTTCTGCCACTGTTTGAGGATTTGGAAAGAAGGAGCGCAACACAATAGGCTCATTGAGATGGAAACTTGAGGGAACTTTAGGGATAAACTTCAGATTTGTACAAAGTATGACCCTGTTGTGTTTGAATTGGAGGAACGGGTCTTGGATTCGGAAAGCATGGAGTTCCCCCACTCGCCTTGCCGAGGTAAGGGCTAAAAGGAGCGCTGTTTTCCAGGAGAGATACTTGAGATCCGCTCTGTGCATTGGCTCAAAAGGGTGTTTCATAAGTTGAGCCAGAACTGTGTTGAGTTGCCAAGCAGGAGGTAAAGTTTTTACCGGAGGGAATGTTCTAAACAGGCCTTTATGGAATTGTTTAATGAGCCGAGACCACAGAGAAGGACCTGTGGAGGATGTCCTGAAACGTGATATTGCTGCCAAGTGGACTTTAATGGAGGCATGAGCGAGACCAGATTTTGCCAGATGAAGAAGGTAAAGCAGTATTTGCTCCGGAGATGAGGAAAGAGGGTGTATTTTGTTTGACTTACACCAGATACAAAATCTCTTCCATTTTAAGGAGTATGTTTTGGTGGTACTATCTGCACGGGCCCGAGCTAGAACTTCTCTACAGTCCGGAGGGATGTCTAGACCCTGGAACTCTCTGAACTCAGGAGCCAGGCTGATAATTTGAGAGATGCTGGATCCGGATGCTGGAATTGATGGTGGTTGATAGTGAGGAGAGAGGGAAACGGTTTCAACCTGATCGGCGGTTCCAGAGAGAGAAGGTGAAGCTCTGTGAACCAATGTTGGCGTGGCCAAGCTGGAGCTATCAAGATGAGCTTGCAAGGTTCCGGTTTCAATTTCCGGAGCACCCTGGGAATCAGGAGAATTGGTGGAAAACCGTATGCAAAGACGTTGCACCATGCGATCGAAAATGCATTCCCTAAAGACCCTTTCTGGGGATGCCAGCTTGCAAAGTGTTGGCATTTGGCGTTCTGCTGGGTGGCGAAGAGGTCCAGAAGAGGGGTGCCCCATCGAGAGAATATGCGGTTGAGGGTCCGCTGATTCAACTCCCACTCGTGACATGCTGCCTGCTCAAAGAGTCGGCCAGCACGTTGTGGGTCCCTAGAACATACTCTGCTCGAAGAGAGATGTTGTGAAGGAGCAACCAGTTCCAGATTTTTTGCGACTTGTGAGAGAGTGTCAGAGAACGAGTCCCACCCTGCTTGTTCAAATAGTGCATTTTCGTGGTATTGTCACTTCGTACAAGCACTAGAGAGTTCCTGATTCATGGTAGGAATGCCAAAAGAGCGAGATATACTGCTCGCAGTTGCAGAAGATTTATGTGGAGTTTCCTTTCCGAAAGGGACCATTTGCCGCTTATCAGTAGTTCTTGGAGAAAAGCCCCCCAGCCCTCCAAAGATGCGTCCGTGGTGATATGTGGAGAAGCAGAAAGCAAGAAAGGCAAGCCTTGAGAAAGGTTCTGAGGGCAAATCCACCACCTTAGAGACGTTTTCATCAGAGGGGTCACCTGGATGACGTCGTCGAAGGACCCCGTACATTGGACCCATTGAGCTGAAAGCGCTTCTTGAAGAGGTTGCATGTGAAGGCGACAGTGTGGAACTAGCAGGATGCAGGAGGACATCATCCCAAGCAGGGATTTGAAGAGGCGCACAGAAAGAGTCTTCTTGGAACGTATACGAAGCGCCAAGGAAAGAAGTTTGTCTTTGCGCTCCTGAGAAGGAAACGTCTTCCTTTGTATCGTGTTGAGGGTAGCACCCAGGAAACTTATGCGCTGGGAAGGTTGAAGGACGGACTTGTGCTGATTGATAGTCAGCCCCAAACAGTGAAAAAGCCTCAGACAGGCGCTGGAAGACCTGGACGCGCCTTCTAGAGAGGGTGCTTTAACGAGCCAGTCGTCCAGATACGGAAAGACTTGATGGTGGTGTTGTCGTAGATATGCAGCCACCGGAGAAAGACATTTGGTCAAAATGCGTGGCGCTGATTTGAGTCCGAACGGCAGGACACGAAATTGGTAATGCCTGCCAGCCACTGTGAATCTCAGAAATTGTTTGTGGTTGCGGTGGATCGGGATATGAAAATAGGCGTCCTGAAGGTCTAAAGACGCCATGTAGTCGTCCTCATTGAGAAGCTGTAGCACTTCCTGAATGGTGACCATACGAAATGACTGTTTTTTCAGGAACTTGTTTAGATTTCTCAAGTCCAGTATTGGTCTCCATTTTTTCTCCTTTTTGCCTATGAGGAAAAACGGGAATAAAATCCCTTTCCCTTTTGACGTGGGGGAACCCTCTCTATAGCTCCCTTCTGGAGCATAAGTGCCACCTCCAGGAGTAGAGCATGCACATTTTTGTGAAGCATAGGTCGGGGAGGGGTTTGGGGAGAAATTTGGATGAATTCTAGAGAATGTCCAAATTGAACCAATTGCAGGACCCAAAGGTCCGTAGTTATTTGTTTCCAATTTGTTAGAAAGTGGGAAATTCTTCCTCCAACTTCAGACGGCAGAGAGGAGCTGGAGACCGGCGGTAGTGGGAAGTCATTGTCGCCGAGCAGCATCTTTCTGTCGCCCTCCTTTGCCACGAAAGGAAGATTTAGTGTAGGTGGTGTGCTGTTGACGTTGCTGGTACTGTGGCCGATATTGCTGAGTGGAAGAAAAGGAAGATCGGTGTTGGAAATCCCCTCTAGTAGATGGTTGGCCTCTTCCTCTTGAGCCTCGAAAAGAGGGGTTCCGGAATTGCAGGGTACCCAAAGCCCTAGCCGTGTCGGTATCCTTTTTAATACCTTGCAAAGCTTCATCTATGTGTGTCCCAAAAAGAAGCTGGCCATCTTATGGCATGTCCAAGACTTTGGTTTGTACTTCCGGTCTGAAGGAAGTCTCCTACAACCAACCCTGGCGCCGTTTTACAGCTGCTCCCGCGAGTTGGCGAAATCCGGTAGAGGCAATATCCATTGCACAGTCTATAATTTCGGAGGCAGATCTCTCACCCTCCAATAAGATCTTCTTCGCCTCTTCCTTTGACTCTTCCGGCAAGGTCGCAAGGTATGGAGCAATGGCTGCCCACATCTGTTGAATATAACGTCCTAACAGTGCCAAGGAATTGGATGCACGCACTGTCAAAGCAGACATGGACGAGAAGCGCTTGCCAATATTGTCCAGCCGCCTACCCTCTTTGTCCGGCAGAGCAGTCAGCAAAGTGGAAGGATTTTTTGATTTCCGCTGAGCAGCTTGAGTAATGACTGAGTCCAGTTTCGGATGGCCTATCAGGCAAGCCGGAGCAGTATCTGGAGCTTTATATTTCTTATCCAGACGAGGCAATACTGGAGGCACCGAGGAAGGGTTCTGCATGATCTTGACACCCTGTTCCCATATGTAGTCTATGATAGGGATAGACCTAACAGACTTCTTGAAAGCCTCTTTAAAATCGTAGAGGAAACAATCCTGTTGGTGCGAGGGCATAGGTATTTGAAAGCGCTGCACCGCTCTCTCCACGATATTGTGAAAGCCTCCAATGTCCTCAGGAGGCGAGTCAGCTGTGGTAGGAACGGGAGAAGCTGGACAGGGAAGTATATAATCATCCCACTCGTCCCGATTAGATTGGGAATCTTGAAGTTCCCCTTCTTCATGGTCTTCTTCTTCTTCTTCCTCATCATCTGTAGAAAGATGAGGTGGTGATGTGACAGGCTCAGACTGCAAGTTCAATGGAGGGGGTCGTGGCCGTGGTGTTGGAGGCACAACCGGAAGCGGAGATGGTGCAGACGTTGGAAACCGCTGCTTATAGTCCGAAATGAGGAACTGTAGGTCAGAGACCAGGGAAGCAGGCAGACAAACCATGGGAGGTGGAGGTGGATGGTATTCCTCAGGAGAAACCTCCTGATCTTACTGCCCTTGATCTTTGTAATCAGAGCTGTCTTGGTATTTAACGTGCAGTTGCGATGGACTTGTCACTGTGTGGAACATACTGCCATTGTCAGTCTTCCTCCTCTAAAAGATGTGCTGGAGGCAAGAGCTGGACCCTACTAGGGGAGGTCAGGGCCGGTGTTAGTGCACGTTTGGTGATTTTAAGGTGCACATATGTACTTCGTATATCAGAATCTGTAGCCGTTGACGAGCCCGTCGACGGCATAGTCATCGCCGGTGAAGTGTGGACGGGCATCATAGTATATTGAGATGCCGTCATCAGGGCCGTCGTCGACGGTGTCGTTGTCGACGATAAAGGCTTCGTCGACGGTGTCGTCGACGATAAAGGCTTCGTCGACGATGTCGTCGACGATGAAGGCTTCGTGGACGGTGTCGTCGACGATGAAGGCTTCGTGGACGATGATGTTGATGTCGACGGGACAGTCTTCGTCGACGGTGTAGTCGTCGATGCCGTCGATCGCAACGTCGACGGCAGCTTGGATGTCGACGAGGTCTTTTTAATTTTTGGCGTCGACGAGGCAGGACTACCGGCCGTCGACGATGGAGTTGTCGTCGTCGATGTTGATAGGGAATGAGACGCGACAGAAGTGGAAACTGTCGTCGTCGACGAGGTGACATGTACTGTCGTCGATGGAGATTTCCTCGTTAATGCCACCGTCGACGTGGTCGTCGTCGACGGGGTGGATGAAGGCTTTTTGAAGGCATGAAGACCTTCCTGAGGAGAAACCTTCGCTGGCAGAGTCTTAGGAGGGACCTCTAAAGACTTTTTAAGCGCCTTCTTTTGAGGTGGCTGCGACGAAGGGCCCGGAGAGGCCACCCTTGGTCTTTTCTGAGAGGACTGTGAAGAGATGGAAGAGCCCTCACTTGCCTCAGAAGACAATGCTGTATCTTTGTCTTTAAGCCTCTGGAGCCAAATTAAGAGTCGCCCCTCACGGTCTTTAAGGGTCTTGGAGGAGAAGGTACGACATACCTTACAATCCTTTGAAGAGTGGTTTGGATAACGGCAGTAGAGACAGTCCTTGTGTTGATCGTCCACATTAAGTCTCTTTTTCCCACAGGAAGCACAAGACCTGAAAAGGCCCTTCTTCGGAGTGTCTGCCATAAGGAACTGAAGAACTTCACCCAAAAAATGGAAAGTTGAAGCAAGAAACCCTGGAAATGCAGAAACAAGGAATGCTGAGCAGAGCTCAGTGGAGACTCCCTTAGCACGACGTGCGGTAGAAAATCTGAGGGACTAGAGCTCCTTCCAGGAAGGTTCTAGAGGGTGGCGATAGCTGATTGGCTATTCTCCAAAGTTTGGTCCTTTTTACAAAAGGACGTGGATATGTAACTAAGGTGAGGCCTTTGGCCTATTACTCTATATGTCTCCTGAGACATTACTTTATTTATGTACCGGGGACTCCCATCCCGACGACGGGAAATGATTCAGGCATGTGAATCTATGAAAGATACCCTAATACTGGAAAAAGATACATTAGCCCCCTTGCTGACAGAAATTTCTCTGACAGGGATTTGGGTGTGTTGGAGAGTGTTTGGGTTTTTAGGAGCATGTGAGAGAATTACTAATCTATAATTGTTTAGTTTTTCAATGCTACAGATTCTTTTTTTGTGAATATATAGGGTGTGTTAGGATTCATTTTTTAATTATTATTAATAAACATTGGGCAGTGTCAGGGAGGGTTTGGATTGTTTATCTGAGTGGTTTGTTTTTTTACATTAACCATAGTCCTCACCAATTTTTTGGGTGTAGGAAGTGTTGGCTAATGATTTTTATCTCACAGAAATTACACAACTAAGGCTTGTGGCGGAGGGTGCTAATTGTTTCACCTGTGCTTTTTTCAAATTAAGAATATGAACACCAAACGATTTAAGATTGACACAGAGGAATCTTTGTTCAAATTTTTGGATGAAGCTCCAGATATTTATTCAGAGGGTGACAGTGACATTGAGGTGGATTCTGGGGAGAGGCAGGAGTCCAGCAGTGGGTAAGAGAGTGTAGGTGATGAGGACTTGGTGAGAGTAGAGAAGAAGAAGAATTATCTCAAGAAGATGTGTATGAGACTGTCTGGGATAAAATTGCACCAGGCAATGATAACAACAATTATGGTATTGAGATTACGGTGAGGAATCCAGGAGTCCTGAAAGTTCCACCACGAAATCCGCCCCCAGTTGCATAGTTGCAATTGTTTTTAACTATGGAACTGCTTGTACACATAGTTCGTGAAACAAACAAGTATGCAAGAGATTTGCTGGACAAAATGGCAAACTGGATCAGTGAGCATCCCCATTCACGGCTACGCCGATGGATGAATTGGGACTTGACTGTAGGCCTCTTGAAAGAATGGATTGGTTTATCTATTAACATGGGCCTCATAAACAAATCTAATGTGAAACATTACTGGGATTTGTCACACCCTTCTCAGGCCACACCTTTCTTTGGGCAAGTCATGCCATTATGGCAATACCTTATTGTCACAAGAATGCTTCACATAAATGACAATGTCTCTGCAAAGGTGAGGGGAGTTGAAGGTTATGATCCGTGGCATAAGATTAGGCCAGTACTTGATTCACTAAACCATGCTTTCAAGCGGTACTAAGTGCCACATCAGGTGATTTGTATTGACAAATCAATGATTGGCATGAAAAATAGGGTGACTTACATTCAATACATGCCTAATAAAAGGCATGCTAGGTTTGGCATTAAGAAATTTGAGGTATGTGACAGCAGTAACAGTTATGTCCTTCATGTAGATTTATATTCTGGGAAGGATAAAACAATAGGAACAGAAAAGGGATTAGAGTTCAACAAGGTGATGAGTCTTCTCCGCTCGTGTGATTTACTAGGTAAAGGGCATCATCTAATGACTGGCAACTATTACACAAGTGTCAGTCTAGCGGAGGAGCTACTTGAGAACAAAACTCTATTAACAGGCACAGTGCGGGAAAACTCTAAAGGGCTGCCTCCAGAGATTGCAAGGGCCAAATTGCAGGCAGAAGTGTCTAAATATATGAGAAAGAAAGGGGTATTGGCATGCGCCTTTAGAGAAAAGAAAATCCAACGCAAGCTTGTTCTACTGCTGTCCACCTCTAGCCTAGCAGATTATGTGACTGTACAGACAAGGTCTGGGAAGTCAATCATCAAACCTCAAGTCATTCTAGACTACAATAAAGGAATGGGTGGGGTTGATGTAAGCGACCGCAAAATATACAAATTCACAGCAGAGAGATCAACACATAGATACTGGTCCAAGGTTTGGCGTAATCTGATTGATGTGTTGATCATGAATGCTTACGAATTGTATAAATTGAACACTGATACATGTAATGTTCAGAGTCACCACAGTTTTATAGTGAGTCTTGTAGAGGCACTTTGTCTATGGCAGGATGGTGTCCTTCAAGAACAAATATCTACAACACCACTACTTTCTCTTTGTAGTGAGGAGCACGGCTTTGCGCTGTTGCCTGGGCGAAAAGAGAGAGACTGTGCTCTGTGCTATGACAGGAGTCAGACTGCGGGGAGAAAAAGGTCCCGCCACTGGTGTTCTGCCTGTAAACTTGGTGTTCATGAGCACTGTTATCCCCAGTTAAGTCACTGTCATCCCTCTCCTAGTGTTCAGGAGGAACTAAACTAGCTTTTTGTTGCCTTACATTTTTCTTAATAACTATCATAATATTTTACATTATCATTCCTATATTACTAATTTAAATATTTCAGTGTTTGCAGTTTATTTGAAGTAGTTGTAGGTTGAGTAAGTAACAGTTATAAAAAAAATATAAAAAATAAAAAGCAAAAACTATATAAAAATGTAAAAACTAAAAAAAATATATCCTTTTTTTGTTTATTCTTTATAGTTCAAACCTGTAGATAGTATGGGTAAATAGTTTTTGAGTACCTTTTACTTGAATGACTCCCAAGTTACAAATGAAGTCTAACTCCACCAAATGAGATATATTTTCAGCAGAAAGAAACAAAGCACATGGGTAAATAATCTGTTTTGGGGCATGGTATCTGTGATTATGATACTGATTCCAGCTCTTCTACAAAAAACACATTTAATGAAAGGGAAATTAAATGTATAAATGGTTGCACAGGTGTACAACACTGGAGTCTTAACCCTGCTCCAATCTCACCTGGACTTTAGCCTAGTAAAATTGTGAAATGGCAGGCCTGTAAGAGTTTAATTTGGTTGTAAATGTGTACATAGAGTCAGAGGCATCTCCGGATGGAGTCTGGTGTAGCCTCATGGAATAGCCTGAACGTAACCACAGAAGGCTTACCCTTACAATACTGAAAAGGCAAACACAAAAGAAGTCAGAACTTGGTTCCTAGCAAGCAATGCACTTTCAGCTGCATAAAGTAGGGCACGAGAATGAGTCCTTTTTTTCACATCATGGCCAGAGAAACAGGGTTTCAAACGGGAGAAAATATGTAGATGGGTCCAACACTTTGAGTGCGTAGGCAGCCGACAATGAAGTTTGACCCCGCTTCAGTCCCAATCGTACCTTTGCCTAGCAAAATTGAACAATTGGAGGCTGTAGCTCCATAGGGAGCCAGGGAAGCCCATGCTGCAGCATGGATGTCCTGGAGATAAATGGTGCAGATAGAGCTGGATTTAGCTCAACCTACTTTTTGACCATATGGCCTCCAGACTTTACAAAACAGAGTCCATCTCCTCTTTGTGATGCATGATGAAATTAAGGATGTGAGTTCTCCTACTAAATCATCATAGCCATTGGTATATGCTAAAATAGATTGTGGAGCTCAAAGACAGACATCACAGAGACAACCTGTGCTTTCCTGAGTGCTCGTGAACCAGGAAGGTATTGACATGCTAGCCTTACTTACCCATTTCATACAAAGTCTCACAAACTTCACGTATGCGCCTCCCCTAGAGTTCCAACAGGCTAACAGGATCCATTCAAGACACATGACAAGTATGGTAGGACTATGTTTAGATAGTCGCTTGTTTCCTCCGACACCAACATGTGCATATGATCCTCACAGAATTGAGGAAATGGAGGCACTTCATCCACACAGAACACATAATATTCACCTTCAGAGAATTCTTGCAGGAAACTGTGCATAGACACAAAAGAATCCTGAAGCAACAGCCCTGTCTCTAGATGATGGACATCCAATATGGCTTGCAAGACCCTAAATCAATGTTAATCAGTCATGTCAACAAGACAATATATTATGACGACCTAGACCTGCTGGAAAGTTTTCTGGCCTCAGTGTTTGATACAGACATGGACGCTTCTGACTGAAAATCTCAACCAGCCATCAACCTAGCATGACAGATTACGCTCTGATCAATCAGTACATGAGCTGAAGTAGCTGGGAGAAGTAACAAGGCAATGGTCCACCGGGAACAAATGGAAAAATCAGCATAGGCCTCTTCTCTCCAGAGACACGTCATGATTGTAGTCGAAATCTACTTAACATGATGAAAGGGGTGCGGCAACTTGATGATCAGGATTCATAAAACACTGACCTTGTTATGTCACTAATGAATGAGACCTATCTCCTTGTCAGTACCTTACTGGTCTCCCTGACCACCAAATATGCAAGCTTTCTGCATTACAAAAGAAGTGAAATGCTGTGAAGACTAATGGCTATGCAATTGAGACAACAGGTGGCCTGTCACTCCATTCCTGCAAATTAAATTAAAACACGCAGAACGTCTGACTGCACACCATATTGAAATCTTATACATGTGTCCGTAACTTTTATAAAGCCTATTCTACTCCTTGGAATGCCAGAATATGCATTTAGACCTGAAACTGCGGCCTGACTGGAACCCACCGAGGTGAGATCTCTCTTAGAATTTGCACCACTGCCCTACATCATATACGGAGAGGTATCTGAGAGGGGCAGGCCTAAACAAGCAGGCTGAAGGAAGGGCATGTGGCAGCACTGATGGATGGATGGTGCACACCTGGGACCTGTTGCTTATGGGAGGTGACCCTCGGGGCGATGCTGCCTTCGTGGTAGTGAAGACGAGATACCATAGGACAACACTGAGGGTCTACAGGGACGGGCCTGCGTGTTTGAATGTAACTGAGGATTTCTGCTGGAGGTGGCTATTCTCTTACTGCTGTGCTCAACCAGACTACCCACTGTTCTGCAGTGAGGAACTTTGACTACAAAAGGTGCCCGAGATCAATGGAGGGATGCTCTGATCTCCCTACTAAACAGAAACAGAGCATTGCAGTCACAGGTGCCCACGGAGATGGGAATTTCTTTCAATGGACTAATGGCCTTAACTGCTCCGTGGTGTAAAAATGAGTGAGAGGCACTCTACTATACTGTGGTGCATAGGCAAGGGTCTGATTATTTGGGTCCGGTGCCCTCCCCTTTACTCCCCATTATTGTACAAAGCTGTACCACAGGGTTGGTGGAGGTCTGCTCCCTTGCTGGCCCGACTCAGTGCCCCTTACCTCGAAGGAAATAAAACTCTCCTTGCCTAGTGGAGAACACTACTGCCGACCTGAGCCTTCTTCTATAACTACAAAAACTTGTGCCAGAGCTACTATGGGTTAGATAAGGTCTAAACAGCCAACAATGCAGCCCAGTTCTGAGGAGTCCCACCCACAGTGCTGGTTACGGACATCCATGATACACCGGAGCCTTCTATGCAACTTCACTTCGACAAGGTGCTGGCTGCCATCATGGATACCAAGCTAACACTCCAGCAGGAGATCAGTGCTGTGTCGATGGGGTTGGGGTTGTTCTGGGCAGAACACAGCAAACTAGCAGATCAGATGGACACGTTGAAAATTCTCTGAGTGAGTTACAGCTAGAACAGAAGGCACTGAACCCTAATGTAGGGGACCTCTCAGAGAGAATGTGCGTCCTGGAACGACGCACGGAAGACGCGGAGGGGCCGAACCGGCGCAATAATAACAAGTGGACCTACTTTGCTTTTACACCGGTTTGCGTAAAATCTACAATGTTATGTGGCCAGATCAACATGTACAAACCCAATTCAGGGAGGCCAGGGAACTCTAACAAAACAATGGAGCGTTTATGGTGCCACGCCTATAAAGAATACATAGCGTGGGCGCATGACGAGGAGGGTAGACCTCGTAGTTGTTGACATGGCTCATTAGACCTGAGTCCCGAGGGACGCCCATCAGCCAAATCAGTTTGGATGACAATACCCCAGTCTGTGCCCATGGTGAAATTAATATGGCATTCCAAGTATACTATGAATCCTTAAATGGACGACCAGACTCTTTAGACCAGCATGGCCTAGCAGCATTTCTTGGGGGTTGGTGTGGAATGGTGGTCGACACAGGGTGCCAATGGAGACTCTTCAATGCTCTCCCATTGACGGGGGCTTGGGAGGCCCTTACTTTGAGTTTTATTATTTGTCCGCCCAATTACAGTGGGTGACACAGGGACTGGCTGGTTCCTGCTGGGAGGAAACGGCCCTGACGGGTAGATTTACTCCTCAAGAAGTATTACCAGAGAAGCTTCTGGCTTGAAAGGCTGACCTCCTGTGGTGGGGATTCTGTTGCCTGTGGGCCTGGAGTGTTGGAAGCGATTTATATGACAAACAGCTGGGAACCCACTATACGGCCTAGAATTACCACTGATAGGATTGTTTGTTTTTATAAGTTTGCCCTTTTTGTTTTTGTTTGCTGAATGGCCACTGCAATAGTTCCTATCTTAGACACATGTGGAGCACTGCAAAATGGCAAAACACCTTATACAGTTTCCTGGTATCCTGGAAACTCCCTTAGAGGTATTTTACACACAGTATTAATAACTGACTGACATTAAGGTACCTGTATAAATACGTCAGACAGGCAGAATCAGTAACCCATGGACACATGTTGAAACCCTGTGGTATCGCCAGCCAGGGATGCATGTGGGGTCATATCTCAAACTGGGCATAACAGTTAAGGATATTGATTACATCCTTGAGAAGTGCTATGATTATATGATTGGAATATATGTTGTAAAATTTCTCTAAAGATATGTTAAAGAAATAACATTCTTGGCAGAGCCAGGAGGGACAAAACAGGAGTGAGTTTGCCTCGATCCCACTGTACAAAGTGGTGCTGAAGCTCTGCTGGCAGCAAGCATTAGCTCAAGGCAAGCTGCCATAAACCTACAAGGTGTCCCTAGGCTAAACATGTGTACTTGACGGTTGTTGTATACCTGGTCCACCTAGAGGGAAAAAAGAGAGAGTGTGTGCCTACAACCTGTCCTGTACTAAACATTCATGGCAGGGCAAGGAGATACAAAATGAGAGGCAGGTTGCCTTGAACCAACTATACAAAGTGGTGCTGTGGCTCTGTTGCCAGCAAAAACACCTCGGCAAACTGCCATAAACCTACAAGCTGTCCCTAGGCAAAACATGTGTAGTTGACGATTGTTAAAATTCATGGTCCACCTAAGAGGAAAAAAAAGAGTATGTCTATAACCTGACCCTATGCTCCTCTTGTTGAAAGAGTAAGAACTAGATCCGGATTCCTAGAGCGTATACCAAGTTACTTCACATGAGGCCCACAGATTTGGTATACCTTCTAGTCACCGACTTACCTGAATGATGTTTCTTTGGCAACATCCAACAGTCTGGTCAGCGTGACTTGATTGTTCATCTTCTTCACCTTCATCACAGACACCATCAAAGTGTTCTTGTGAGTACAGTTTCCACCATATGAAGATTAAGTACTACTAGTCACATGTTTTCCAAATCACACCCATTCATTAGTTTCATACTCACCCTCCTACCACGCAGAGTTGGATAGTAAGTAGCACTTTCAGAGACAAAGCATCCCATCAGAAACTCTCATACAGAACATGGTTGATATTATTGAAACCATGTAGTGCTAAACCAAGGGCAATCAAATCACTACCAAGAAGACATAGGGCACCCTCTCTCACCCCCACATCAAATGTGACTGACTTGCCACTGGTTTCTATCCACCCACTTGTCAGTCAACACAGTATTCTTCTCTGTATCCTTTTCTGTTAAGTTAGACTGCTATTTCTTATGCAGAGTAGAGCAGTTCTATTTACTCTGCACTGTCCGCAAGGTCATGCAAGGCTAAGCTAATTGATTATCCAAAAGAAGATCAAAAGATAGTCACAGAACAGGACCCTGCCCTCTAGACTAAGAACCCATCTGACAATTTCCCATACAACAAGATACCAAGAGACCAATGCTTGCATCAGGTTCACCAATCAAGCCATGTAGCTGGGGGCACAAAGTCAGATGCCTATGGAGGATATCAGATATCCATGTTATGTCATGTTATTCCGGAAGGGTATCCTGGTGCTGAAGCAGGAAATGATTAGGCCAGAGTAGGGGCTAGGTGAAGAGTCAGGTCTTCAGTTTCTTGTGGAATTCAAGAACTGAGGAGGTGGCTCTGATGTGCAGGGGCAGATCATTCCAGGCTTTATGAGGGAGGAAGAAGGCATGACTGCCATATCTGCTTCTGTATATGCAGGTGTGTGTGCGAGTAGGAATGTGGCTGAGTGGAGGTTTCTGATACGTGTGTGGGAGTTTCTGTGATTGTTGAGGTATGTGGGGCTCTACCCCTATTAGGCACCTTCGAGTGTAAGGACTAACTTAAATAATAAAAGACATCTAGCGCATTACTTTGAAGCACAGTAGAATCCTTTTAAGTCTGTCGGGGAGCAGCTTTTCATATCATGAGCACAGAGCAACGCAGAAG
Organism: Triturus cristatus; assembly: GCF_964204655.1. Lineage (NCBI taxonomy): Eukaryota > Metazoa > Chordata > Amphibia > Caudata > Salamandridae > Triturus > Triturus cristatus. The sequence continues at coordinate 904,508,017 of NC_140579.1, forward strand.
TTACATCCTTGGAAAACATTCCAGTAAAATCAAACAAAACCCAAATGCCTTACGTGTCACTCATCACCCCCCACAAACTCACCTCTCTCCCAAACACTGACAATACACTCAGACACATTTACAATGCAACTGATGCACCCCATGCTCATATTCTGCTTATTACATCACTCATGACTTCTTGCATGACATCATTGATAATATTACTGTAACATTTACAGTAGCATTATTGATGAGAAAACTGTGCATGGCAAGGGTGCGAGTTATAGTTACATTAGGGCGCTAGCTATAGTTACTTGAAATAACTCTAACTATAACAGCTGAATTTCTATGGTATTATGTGTGTAAAACTGAACCTAACTATAATGTCCCTCTAACCTTTGCTTTCTTAGTGAATATATATACACATACATAGACACACACAGACCTACACGCATACCAACAGACACCCACACTCACAATAATCAGGCATCAACACATGCCAGATAGCCCATAAATTACTCCTAAACATTCATAAGAAAAAGAAATATAACATCATCAAGAAAAGGCTATACACTTACACTCAAGTAGCAAGGAAGAACAGTACAATAAATACCTGGCAGTACAGAATGCAGGGTGTGTGTGGGACCCGAGCAAAAGCCATGATCTGCCGAGGTCACGTGCTGCACTGTCTCTGGGGCTTACACCACTGTAAGGTGGACAACAGTAACCAATAGGCAAAAGCTGAAGTGTCTATACTTCCCGCCCCCAAACGGTGCTCAGGGCTCGTGCTGCTACCTGTTAATGCAAGCTGCCAGTGTTCCCAGTTGAGGCAAGTACTGCAAATCACAAAATAGGAGCTACAGAGGGTAAGTGCCAAGCCGCCCTCCACTCAAAATCAATATATCAAGCAAGGCAAGGCACCAAAGAGGGGTATCAACTTTTAGCATAGGACCAAAAAACTGTTTAGAGAGAAAAAACAATTTTTCTTCTACTACTGGTATTCTTATCCAGAAATTATTTAGGTCCAGCCACCCTCAATTTATCAAACTTCAAACAACAAACAGCCCTTCACTACCCATCACCTTCACAAAAACAAATCAAAAGTATTTAAGCAGAAAAGAAGGTGAAGCATGAGTGGGCCCCTCACGTACGCACCACCAGGGAGGCTGCCAGCCGGTTCTCGCTAGTATGCCCACGTTTTCTCATCATCGGGTACCCACTCATGGGAGAAAGAAATTAGAGTCCAGTGAAGAGAAAAGAGGGAACAGGTCGCAAGAGAAAGCTGTGTTCCTGTTCCCAGCAGAAAAAGAAGAAAAGACAAAACCCGTGAATTGCAAAGAACGACTGTTCAAAGCAATCTTTAAAATTGAGTTGTAGACTCACGTCACAGTCACCCTCTTTATTCAAGACAGTGAGCCCACTCAAAAGTAAAAACACAAAATGTTGTTACCCGTTTCAAAGAAGGCCAACATGTTTCATTGCCACTTAACTTTGTTCTGGCAAATTCATCAGGGCAAGGGTTTCAAAAGGTTTCAATCACCTCACTGGAATTGTAATTTTGGGATTGCAGAAGGGCTGTTTAGAGAATAAAAACAGAACCAAAACAGAAATAGAGGTTCCTGTTTAATCATCAAATGGCACACACCAACCTATCGTGGTTATAATCAAAGATTCCTGCACTTAGGGTAGTATGATATATTTACCATGTAGAGGCGGAGGGCATTCGTACCTGCCTCCACTATGCCACAGGGGGTTATAATAATTACTGACCCCCGAGTGAATGGCAACACTATTATTTGCTCATACACCGCCTGTGGAAAAAGGAAAGATACAGCAGTCATGCTGTGCTTAGCACACTCTTGCGTTATATATCTCCACTCAAGTATGTCATACTGCAATTACACCTGAGTAATTGCTTATTTCAACCACATCATTAAAAATAAGTTTTAACCACTGGGTACTGCTTTAAAGATGGTATATTAGAAGCACCACTCGTAAATACAGGACCACGAACTCCCAGGCATTGTCTGTTAATACCATGATCACCACAACGCCCTTTCCGGCATCCTTTAAAATCAAAATACACTTAGCCTGAGCCCAGGCTATAAACGCTCTCATCCCAGCAAACATTGGCTACCACTGCTCGCTTTCTCGAGCACAACATTCAAGATTTCGTTGAGGCAAGTCCCACTGGACTGTGATTAACTGTTATATACAACCCCCTCAATAGAGAGCGCCCTGTACCACCCTGTTTCGGGTCGCTATGTCTGCCACTCAATGTAACGTCAAGTATCCCTTTTCAGAGTCAATAACAGTGCCCCCACCAAGAGCCCAGGCGTCTGCCCTAATCCGCCCCTCTCACCGCAACCGTAGGCTGACAGAGCCGTGTCTCGTCCCTGCTTCATTGTCCGCGTGTGAAACGGGAACTCATATTGAGCCGAGCCGAAGACACGCCCCTCATTTTTTCGATTGAAGGAAGTCACACGGCTCACAGCGCGGTATATTGAAACCACGGCGGCCATCTTAGAGTGTGTGATTTCATGTTTCAGTGTGCATATAACCACCAGCTACATTAAAAGCTGCACACTATCACCCAAAGATCTCCTTGATTATATGTCTAATTATATGTCTAAGTTGCAATGAAAAATAAATAAAGAAGGGGGGAAAGGAAGGACAAAATGACAGTACAGACTAACGCCTTTTTGAATGCCTATATTGTGTGTGTGTGCTCATGAATAGCGCCTATTCTACCGGGACCAGTCAAAATCATGCCAGTTTGTTTTTCACACAGGTATAATGGAACCTGATAAAGAAAAGGAACGAACCCTTCACATGGCTACCTCACAGTGTATAAACCTGCCATGCAATTTCAACAACAAGGGAGTAAGATGCCCTGACTTCCCTGTGCTTCAACGTGCTTACAGACCTTTCAAGGGATAATGTTTTAATGCCTGATTTTATTCCACTCAATACGTTCATTTAGCCCCTTCTGGTCCACTTTTTCTGAAAAAATCCAGCGTGCCTCCTTAGTGGCTAAAACCTGATCAATGCAATCACTACTAGCCACCACCTTCTCTAGGACCACCCATTTCAAGGATTTTAGGTCATGTCCAGTTTCGCAGAAGTGTTGCACCAGGCGTGTGGACAATTTACCAGATTTAATCGTACTTAGGTGTTCCTGGACTCGGATTTTTATTTTCCTTGTCGTGAGGCCAACGTATTGAAGTCCACATAGACACGTGAGTCTATAGATGACATTTGTGGTGTTGCAATTCGAGAATTTGTTCAAATACCAAATTTTACCGCTATTCAATGTTACGGATTTGGTTTTGTCAGTCAAATGACAGACCGAGCAACTGCCACACGGATGGTGTCCTACCGGTATCGAAGAAGGCCCTTGTGTCACTTGTAAACGCGAGTGAACCAACTTATCTTTCAAGTTGGTGGCCCGTTTGAATGCAAACCTGGGTTGAGGCATCTTAAAATCAGCGGTAGACAACAATGGCCAGTGCCTCCTGATTAGCTGTCGTATTTTAGTTGCCAGGGGATCGTACGTCATCACTACTGTTAGACATTCATCTGACTTTTTTTGGCTCCTCTCAAGGAGAGCTTCACGTGGTGTATTTAGGGCCCTCTTACGTGCCCTGCTAACGATCTTCTTAGGGTATGATCTTTGAATTAACCTCCCCGTGAGTTCATCTGCTTGATGAGAGAAACTCTCTGCAGTGGAGCAATTGCGGCGATACCTAAAAAACTGACCAACCGGTAAGTTATCCCGCAAAGCTCTTGGATGATATGATTGATAGTGGAGTAAGGAGTTCCTATCAGACCCTTTTTGATGAACCGTGGTGACCAGTTGATTACCCTGTACTTTAATATCAAGGTCCAAGTACACTGCATGGTCATTACTAACTGTCCAGGTGAATCTAAGACAGGGGTCAAGATTGTTAAGCCACTCAAGAAATTGTAGGAGGACCGTCTCAGTGCCCTCCCAAATGCACAGGACATCATCAATATACCTTTTCCAGAGACAAATGTGTCTCTGGAAAGGATTAGATGACTGGTACAAAAAAAGCTCCTCAAACTGGCCTACATAAATGCAGGCCAGGCTCGGCGCAAAGGTAGCGCCCATAGATGTACCAGACACCTGCAGGAATAACTCGTCCTTGTAGCAAAAATAATTGCGAGTCAGGGCGAGTTCGATGCATTGTAGCACGAATGTTTGGGGCGTGTCATAGAACCAATCCTGCTCCCCCAGGGCCCTCGCTGCTGCCACCAGCGTGGCTTCCTGGGGGATGTTGGTATATAAGGATTCTATGTCGATGGTCAGAATAAATTGCTGTGTGGCATCAAACTCCAAAGTACTCAAGATGTTCAATACATCTGTAGTATCCTGTACATAGGATTGTTGTTTGAGGACAGACTCTCTCAAGAAGAAGTCTGCGAATTGGGAAAGGGGCTCAAGAATGGAGGAAATGCCCGATACTATAGGCCGGCCAGGGGGGGGCCGTTGGGCTTTATGTACTTTAGGGAGTACATAAAACGCCGGTGTTCTCGGTTTGGTGTTTACAAGAAATTCAGCCTCCTTACTCGTGATCCAGTTCTTGCTCCGAGCCTCCGCTACCATGGTTGTAATTATGGTCAGAAGCTCGGGCGTGGGATCTCTGGCGAGGGGATGGTAATTCTTCCGTTCGCCCAGGAGTCTGCGTACTTCAAGGTCATAATCTGAGGTGTTCATCACCACAACAGCTCCTCCTTTATCGGCACTTTTTATGGTGATCAAGGTGTTATTTTGAAGTGATTTAAGGGCCACCCAGTCATCCTTGCTCATATTGCTAAAGGCCCGCCGTTGTTGATCGAGTTGTTCCAGGGTAGACATTTCCTCTAGAACCTTTTGTTCAAAAACTATGACCTCGGGGCCAACCATCGAGCTCAGGGGGCAAAAATGAGAGGGACGTCGTAAGTTGGTAGAGAACATCGATTCTGGTTCGGATTCTCTATTGGCAAAGAACTTCTTGAGTTTGATTTTTCTCATGGTTTCATGGAACTCAGTTCTGCATTTGAAGGCGTCATGGCGTGGAGTGGGAACATATCCAAGTCCTTTGTTAAGAACACCCAATTCATTAGGTGATAATGTACAACTGGATAAGTTCATCACTATGTTGTTTACAACGGATTCCTGCCTCGGCTGCGGGTTATCCGTGGGGAGAACATCGGCCATTGTTGTCCTTGATTGTAACCCTGCCGTGCTCGCCCTCTGCCTCTCTGACCTCCCCCTCTGTTGCCTCTGTTGGTCTGTCCTAAAAAAGAACGTACCAGAGCCCCCAGATCTTCGTTGGTTTTAATTTGGGGATCAAAGCTCACTCTCCCTTGGTTAGATGCTGGTGCGCCCTCTTCCTCTTCACTGGAGGTATTCTCAAAAGTCCAGTTCTGGGGGGTTCTTTTCTGATATTGTCTACCCCCTCTCCCACGATAACTAGCCTGTGGTGCTGTCTCACTTCCCTGTTGGTAGTGTTTGTCCTCTACATAGGGAAAAGCCCACTCGTGAGTGTATCTCTCAAGGTTCCTCTTCAACCCCTTAATTTTCTGATTAACCATGTAATGTTTATACTCTGCCAGATCTTCCTGTATGCGTGCTAGTTGTTCTTTAGCGTCTACAATTGTAGTATCTTTTTTAATATTATCCTCCAGTTCTAGGATCTCTGCTAATAATTCGTCACTCAATCTTTTTGCGGTGTTAATAATTAATATTAACCAATCCCTAGTGCATTTGTTGGCAATGTAACTCCAATCGAGTCTGAATTTTTTGTCCTCTAAAAAAATGCGGGGTTCGATTCTAACTAGTAGACTTGCAGGGGCTGCTCCAGCACGGAGATACTCTGTCATCAGAGCTCCATGGAGAGCAACCCTCACCTGGTGTTTCTTAAGGTTACTTAGTTTCTCCCACTCTTCCCTTGCAGAGCTTATGGTTGAAAAAGAGGAATCAGGGAACAAAGAAGGGCCTGAGAGGATTGCGGCAATCTGATCGTCAGAAAACGCCAGACAGTTTCTGTCCATTACTAATCTAGGAAATAACGAAGATAGTTTCCACAGGTGCTCTTTCAGCAAATAAGTGCGTCTCCGTGATCAAAAACTCCACTCAAATGGTTGGTGTGTCCAGATGAACAAAATTAGTTTAAATGTATGTATAAAAAAGCTCTCACGGCTGACCCGCCGTTCAATGCCTCATCACAAAATAGGAGCTACAGAGGGTAAGTGCCAAGCCGCCCTCCACTCAAAATCAATATATCAAGCAAGGCAAGGCACCAAAGAGGGGTATCAACTTTTAGCATAGGACCAAAAAACTGTTTAGAGAGAAAAAACAATTTTTCTTCTACTACTGGTATTCTTATCCAGAAATTATTTAGGTCCAGCCACCCTCAATTTATCAAACTTCAAACAACAAACAGCCCTTCACTACCCATCACCTTCACAAAAACAAATCAAAAGTATTTAAGCAGAAAAGAAGGTGAAGCATGAGTGGGCCCCTCACGTACGCACCACCAGGGAGGCTGCCAGCCGGTTCTCGCTAGTATGCCCACGTTTTCTCATCATCGGGTACCCACTCATGGGAGAAAGAAATTAGAGTCCAGTGAAGAGAAAAGAGGGAACAGGTCGCAAGAGAAAGCTGTGTTCCTGTTCCCAGCAGAAAAAGAAGAAAAGACAAAACCCGTGAATTGCAAAGAACGACTGTTCAAAGCAATCTTTAAAATTGAGTTGTAGACTCACGTCACAGTCACCCTCTTTATTCAAGACAGTGAGCCCACTCAAAAGTAAAAACACAAAATGTTGTTACCCGTTTCAAAGAAGGCCAACATGTTTCATTGCCACTTAACTTTGTTCTGGCAAATTCATCAGGGCAAGGGTTTCAAAAGGTTTCAATCACCTCACTGGAATTGTAATTTTGGGATTGCAGAAGGGCTGTTTAGAGAATAAAAACAGAACCAAAACAGAAATAGAGGTTCCTGTTTAATCATCAAATGGCACACACCAACCTATCGTGGTTATAATCAAAGATTCCTGCACTTAGGGTAGTATGATATATTTACCATGTAGAGGCGGAGGGCATTCGTACCTGCCTCCACTATGCCGCAGGGGGTTATAATAATTACTGACCCCCGAGTGAATGGCAACACTATTATTTGCTCATACACCGCCTGTGGAAAAAGGAAAGATACAGCAGTCATGCTGTGCTTAGCACACTCTTGCGTTATATATCTCCACTCAAGTATGTCATACTGCAATTACACCTGAGTAATTGCTTATTTCAACCACATCATTAAAAATAAGTTTTAACCACTGGGTACTGCTTTAAAGATGGTATATTAGAAGCACCACTCGTAAATACAGGACCACGAACTCCCAGGCATTGTCTGTTAATACCATGATCACCACAACGCCCTTTCCGGCATCCTTTAAAATCAAAATACACTTAGCCTGAGCCCAGGCTATAAACGCTCTCATCCCAGCAAACATTGGCTACCACTGCTCGCTTTCTCGAGCACAACATTCAAGATTTCGTTGAGGCAAGTCCCACTGGACTGTGATTAACTGTTATATACAACCCCCTCAATAGAGAGCGCCCTGTACCATCCTGTTTCGGGTCGCTATGTCTGCCACTCAATGTAACGTCAAGTATCCCTTTTCAGAGTCAATAACAGTGCCCCCACCAAGAGCCCAGGCGTCTGCCCTAATCCGCCCCTCTCACCGCAACCGTAGGCTGACAGAGCCGTGTCTCGTCCCTGCTTCATTGTCCGCGTGTGAAACGGGAACTCATATTGAGCCGAGCCGAAGACACGCCCCTCATTTTTTCGATTGAAGGAAGTCACACGGCTCACAGCGCGGTATATTGAAACCACGGCGGCCATCTTAGAGTGTGTGATTTCATGTTTCAGTGTGCATATAACCACCAGCTACATTAAAAGCTGCACACTATCACCCAAAGATCTCCTTGATTATATGTCTAATTATATGTCTAAGTTGCAATGAAAAATAAATAATGGATATGTTCCCACTCCACGCCATGACGCCTTCAAATGCAGAACTGAGTTCCATGAAACCATGAGAAAAATCAAACTCAAGAAGTTCTTTGCCAATAGAGAATCCGAACCAGAATCGATGTTCTCTACCAACTTACGACGTCCCTCTCATTTTTGCCCCCTGAGCTCGATGGTTGGCCCCGAGGTCATAGTTTTTGAACAAAAGGTTCTAGAGGAAATGTCTACCCTGGAACAACTCGATCAACAACGGCGGGCCTTTAGCAATATGAGCAAGGATGACTGGGTGGCCCTTAAATCACTTCAAAATAACACCTTGATCACCATAAAAAGTGCCGATAAAGGAGGAGCTGTTGTGGTGATGAACACCTCAGATTATGACCTTGAAGTACGCAGACTCCTGGGCGAACGGAAGAATTACCATCCCCTCGCCAGAGATCCCACGCCCGAGCTTCTGACCATAATTACAACCATGGTAGCGGAGGCTCGGAGCAAGAACTGGATCACGAGTAAGGAGGCTGAATTTCTTGTAAACACCAAACCGAGAACACCGGCGTTTTATGTACTCCCTAAAGTACATAAAGCCCAACGGCCCCCCCCTGGCCGGCCTATAGTATCGGGCATTTCCTCCATTCTTGAGCCCCTTTCCCAATTCGCAGACTTCTTCTTGAGAGAGTCTGTCCTCAAACAACAATCCTATGTACAGGATACTACAGATGTATTGAACATCTTGAGTACTTTGGAGTTTGATGCCACACAGCAATTTATTCTGACCATCGACATAGAATCCTTATATACCAACATCCCCCAGGAAGCCACGCTGGTGGCAGCAGCGAGGGCCCTGGGGGAGCAGGATTGGTTCTATGACACGCCCCAAACATTCGTGCTACAATGCATCGAACTCGCCCTGACTCGCAATTATTTTTGCTACAAGGACGAGTTATTCCTGCAGGTGTCTGGTACATCTATGGGCGCTACCTTTGCGCCGAGCCTGGCCTGCATTTATGTAGGCCAGTTTGAGGAGCTTTTTTTGTACCAGTCATCTAATCCTTTCCAGAGACACATTTGTCTCTGGAAAAGGTATATTGATGATGTCCTGTGCATTTGGGAGGGCACTGAGACGGTCCTCCTACAATTTCTTGAGTGGCTTAACAATCTTGACCCCTGTCTTAGATTCACCTGGACAGTTAGTAATGACCATGCAGTGTACTTGGACCTTGATATTAAAGTACAGGGTAATCAACTGGTCACCACGGTTCATCAAAAAGGGTCTGATAGGAACTCCTTACTCCACTATCAATCATATCATCCAAGAGCTTTGCGGGATAACTTACCGGTTGGTCAGTTTTTTAGGTATCGCCGCAATTGCTCCACTGCAGAGAGTTTCTCTCATCAAGCAGATGAACTCACGGGGAGGTTAATTCAAAGATCATACCCTAAGAAGATCGTTAGCAGGGCACGTAAGAGGGCCCTAAATACACCACGTGAAGCTCTCCTTGAGAGGAGCCAAAAAAAGTCAGATGAATGTCTAACAGTAGTGATGACGTACGATCCCCTGGCAACTAAAATACGACAGCTAATCAGGAGGCACTGGCCATTGTTGTCTACCGCTGATTTTAAGATGCCTCAACCCAGGTTTGCATTCAAACGGGCCACCAACTTGAAAGATAAGTTGGTTCACTCGCGTTTACAAGTGACACAAGGGCCTTCTTCGATACCGGTAGGACACCATCCGTGTGGCAGTTGCTCGGTCTGTCATTTGACTGACAAAACCAAATCCGTAACATTGAATAGCGGTAAAATTGGGTATTTGAACAAATTCTCGAATTGCAACACCACAAATGTCATCTATAGACTCACGTGTCTATGTGGACTTCAATACGTTGGCCTCACGACAAGGAAAATAAAAATCCGAGTCCAGGAACACCTAAGTACGATTAAATCTGGTAAATTGTCCACACGCCTGGTGCAACACTTCTGCGAAACTGGACATGACCTAAAATCCTTGAAATGGGTGGTCCTAGAGAAGGTGGTGGCTAGTAGTGATTGCATTGATCAGGTTTTAGCCACTAAGGAGGCACGCTGGATTTTTTCAGAAAAAGTGGACCAGAAGGGGCTAAATGAACGTATTGAGTGGAATAAAATCAGGCATTAAAACATTATCCCTTGAAAGGTCTGTAAGCACGTTGAAGCACAGGGAAGTCAGGGCATCTTACTCCCTTGTCGTTGAAATTGCATGGCAGGTTTATACACTGTGAGGTAGCCATGTGAAGGGTTCGTTCCTTTTCTTTATCAGGTTCCATTATACCTGTGTGAAAAACAAACTGGCATGATTTTGACTGGTCCCGGTAGAATAGGCGCTATTCATGAGCACACACACACAATATAGGCATTCAAAAAGGCGTTAGTCTGTACTGTCATTTTGTCCTTCCTTTCCCCCCTTCTTTATTTATTTTTCATTGCAACTTAGACATATAATTAGACATATAATCAAGGAGATCTTTGGGTGATAGTGTGCAGCTTTTAATGTAGCTGGTGGTTATATGCACACTGAAACATGAAATCACACACTCTAAGATGGCCGCCGTGGTTTCAATATACCGCGCTGTGAGCCGTGTGACTTCCTTCAATCGAAAAAATGAGGGGCGTGTCTTCGGCTCGGCTCAATATGAGTTCCCGTTTCACACGCGGACAATGAAGCAGGGACGAGACACGGCTCTGTCAGCCTACGGTTGCGGTGAGAGGGGCGGATTAGGGCAGACGCCTGGGCTCTTGGTGGGGGCACTGTTATTGACTCTGAAAAGGGATACTTGACGTTACATTGAGTGGCAGACATAGCGACCCGAAACAGGATGGTACAGGGCGCTCTCTATTGAGGGGGTTGTATATAACAGTTAATCACAGTCCAGTGGGACTTGCCTCAACGAAATCTTGAATGTTGTGCTCGAGAAAGCGAGCAGTGGTAGCCAATGTTTGCTGGGATGAGAGCGTTTATAGCCTGGGCTCAGGCTAAGTGTATTTTGATTTTAAAGGATGCCGGAAAGGGCGTTGTGGTGATCATGGTATTAACAGACAATGCCTGGGAGTTCGTGGTCCTGTATTTACGAGTGGTGCTTCTAATATACCATCTTTAAAGCAGTACCCAGTGGTTAAAACTTATTTTTAATGATGTGGTTGAAATAAGCAATTACTCAGGTGTAATTGCAGTATGACATACTTGAGTGGAGATATATAACGCAAGAGTGTGCTAAGCACAGCATGACTGCTGTATCTTTCCTTTTTCCACAGGCGGTGTATGAGCAAATAATAGTGTTGCCATTCACTCGGGGGTCAGTAATTATTATAACCCCCTGTGGCATAGTGGAGGCAGGTACGAATGCCCTCCGCCTCTACATGGTAAATATATCATACTACCCTAAGTGCAGGAATCTTTGATTATAACCACGATAGGTTGGTGTGTGCCATTTGATGATTAAACAGGAACCTCTATTTCTGTTTTGGTTCTGTTTTTATTCTCTAAACAGCCCTTCTGCAATCCCAAAATTACAATTCCAGTGAGGTGATTGAAACCTTTTGAAACCCTTGCCCTGATGAATTTGCCAGAACAAAGTTAAGTGGCAATGAAACATGTTGGCCTTCTTTGAAACGGGTAACAACATTTTGTGTTTTTACTTTTGAGTGGGCTCACTGTCTTGAATAAAGAGGGTGACTGTGACGTGAGTCTACAACTCAATTTTAAAGATTGCTTTGAACAGTCGTTCTTTGCAATTCACGGGTTTTGTCTTTTCTTCTTTTTCTGCTGGGAACAGGAACACAGCTTTCTCTTGCGACCTGTTCCCTCTTTTCTCTTCACTGGACTCTAATTTCTTTCTCCCATGAGTGGGTACCCGATGATGAGAAAACGTGGGCATACTAGCGAGAACCGGCTGGCAGCCTCCCTGGTGGTGCGTACGTGAGGGGCCCACTCATGCTTCACCTTCTTTTCTGCTTAAATACTTTTGATTTGTTTTTGTGAAGGTGATGGGTAGTGAAGGGCTGTTTGTTGTTTGAAGTTTGATAAATTGAGGGTGGCTGGACCTAAATAATTTCTGGATAAGAATACCAGTAGTAGAAGAAAAATTGTTTTTTCTCTCTAAACAGTTTTTTGGTCCTATGCTAAAAGTTGATACCCCTCTTTGGTGCCTTGCCTTGCTTGATATATTGATTTTGAGTGGAGGGCGGCTTGGCACTTACCCTCTGTAGCTCCTATTTTGTGATGAGGCATTGAACGGCGGGTCAGCCGTGAGAGCTTTTTTATACATACATTTAAACTAATTTTGTTCATCTGGACACACCAACCATTTGAGTGGAGTTTTTGATCACGGAGACGCACTTATTTGCTGAAAGAGCACCTGTGGAAACTATCTTCGTTATTTCCTAGATTAGTAATGGACAGAAACTGTCTGGCGTTTTCTGACGATCAGATTGCCGCAATCCTCTCAGGCCCTTCTTTGTTCCCTGATTCCTCTTTTTCAACCATAAGCTCTGCAAGGGAAGAGTGGGAGAAACTAAGTAACCTTAAGAAACACCAGGTGAGGGTTGCTCTTCATGGAGCTCTGATGACAGAGTATCTCCGTGCTGGAGCAGCCCCTGCAAGTCTACTAGTTAGAATCGAACCCCGCATTTTTTTAGAGGACAAAAAATTCAGACTCGATTGGAGTTACATTGCCAACAAATGCACTAGGGATTGGTTAATATTAATTATTAACACCGCAAAAAGATTGAGTGACGAATTATTAGCAGAGATCCTAGAACTGGAGGATAATATTAAAAAAGATACTACAATTGTAGACGCTAAAGAACAACTAGCACGCATACAGGAAGATCTGGCAGAGTATAAACATTACATGGTTAATCAGAAAATTAAGGGGTTGAAGAGGAACCTTGAGAGATACACTCACGAGTGGGCTTTTCCCTATGTAGAGGACAAACACTACCAACAGGGAAGTGAGACAGCACCACAGGCTAGTTATCGTGGGAGAGGGGGTAGACAATATCAGAAAAGAACCCCCCAGAACTGGACTTTTGAGAATACCTCCAGTGAAGAGGAAGAGGGCGCACCAGCATCTAACCAAGGGAGAGTGAGCTTTGATCCCCAAATTAAAACCAACGAAGATCTGGGGGCTCTGGTACGTTCTTTTTTAGGACAGACCAACAGAGGCAACAGAGGGGGAGGTCAGAGAGGCAGAGGGCGAGCACGGCAGGGTTACAATCAAGGACAACAATGGCCGATGTTCTCCCCACGGATAACCCGCAGCCGAGGCAGGAATCCGTTGTAAACAACATAGTGATGAACTTATCCAGTTGTACATTATCACCTAATGAATTGGGTGTTCTTAACAAAGGACTTGGATATGTTCCCACTCCACGCCATGACGCCTTCAAATGCAGAACTGAGTTCCATGAAACCATGAGAAAAATCAAACTCAAGAAGTTCTTTGCCAATAGAGAATCCGAACCAGAATCGATGTTCTCTACCAACTTACGACGTCCCTCTCATTTTTGCCCCCTGAGCTCGATGGTTGGCCCCGAGGTCATAGTTTTTGAACAAAAGGTTCTAGAGGAAATGTCTACCCTGGAACAACTCGATCAACAACGGCGGGCCTTTAGCAATATGAGCAAGGATGACTGGGTGGCCCTTAAATCACTTCAAAATAACACCTTGATCACCATAAAAAGTGCCGATAAAGGAGGAGCTGTTGTGGTGATGAACACCTCAGATTATGACCTTGAAGTACGCAGACTCCTGGGCGAACGGAAGAATTACCATCCCCTCGCCAGAGATCCCACGCCCGAGCTTCTGACCATAATTACAACCATGGTAGCGGAGGCTCGGAGCAAGAACTGGATCACGAGTAAGGAGGCTGAATTTCTTGTAAACACCAAACCGAGAACACCGGCGTTTTATGTACTCCCTAAAGTACATAAAGCCCAACGGCCCCCCCCTGGCCGGCCTATAGTATCGGGCATTTCCTCCATTCTTGAGCCCCTTTCCCAATTCGCAGACTTCTTCTTGAGAGAGTCTGTCCTCAAACAACAATCCTATGTACAGGATACTACAGATGTATTGAACATCTTGAGTACTTTGGAGTTTGATGCCACACAGCAATTTATTCTGACCATCGACATAGAATCCTTATATACCAACATCCCCCAGGAAGCCACGCTGGTGGCAGCAGCGAGGGCCCTGGGGGAGCAGGATTGGTTCTATGACACGCCCCAAACATTCGTGCTACAATGCATCGAACTCGCCCTGACTCGCAATTATTTTTGCTACAAGGACGAGTTATTCCTGCAGGTGTCTGGTACATCTATGGGCGCTACCTTTGCGCCGAGCCTGGCCTGCATTTATGTAGGCCAGTTTGAGGAGCTTTTTTTGTACCAGTCATCTAATCCTTTCCAGAGACACATTTGTCTCTGGAAAAGGTATATTGATGATGTCCTGTGCATTTGGGAGGGCACTGAGACGGTCCTCCTACAATTTCTTGAGTGGCTTAACAATCTTGACCCCTGTCTTAGATTCACCTGGACAGTTAGTAATGACCATGCAGTGTACTTGGACCTTGATATTAAAGTACAGGGTAATCAACTGGTCACCACGGTTCATCAAAAAGGGTCTGATAGGAACTCCTTACTCCACTATCAATCATATCATCCAAGAGCTTTGCGGGATAACTTACCGGTTGGTCAGTTTTTTAGGTATCGCCGCAATTGCTCCACTGCAGAGAGTTTCTCTCATCAAGCAGATGAACTCACGGGGAGGTTAATTCAAAGATCATACCCTAAGAAGATCGTTAGCAGGGCACGTAAGAGGGCCCTAAATACACCACGTGAAGCTCTCCTTGAGAGGAGCCAAAAAAAGTCAGATGAATGTCTAACAGTAGTGATGACGTACGATCCCCTGGCAACTAAAATACGACAGCTAATCAGGAGGCACTGGCCATTGTTGTCTACCGCTGATTTTAAGATGCCTCAACCCAGGTTTGCATTCAAACGGGCCACCAACTTGAAAGATAAGTTGGTTCACTCGCGTTTACAAGTGACACAAGGGCCTTCTTCGATACCGGTAGGACACCATCCGTGTGGCAGTTGCTCGGTCTGTCATTTGACTGACAAAACCAAATCCGTAACATTGAATAGCGGTAAAATTTGGTATTTGAACAAATTCTCGAATTGCAACACCACAAATGTCATCTATAGACTCACGTGTCTATGTGGACTTCAATACGTTGGCCTCACGACAAGGAAAATAAAAATCCGAGTCCAGGAACACCTAAGTACGATTAAATCTGGTAAATTGTCCACACGCCTGGTGCAACACTTCTGCGAAACTGGACATGACCTAAAATCCTTGAAATGGGTGGTCCTAGAGAAGGTGGTGGCTAGTAGTGATTGCATTGATCAGGTTTTAGCCACTAAGGAGGCACGCTGGATTTTTTCAGAAAAAGTGGACCAGAAGGGGCTAAATGAACGTATTGAGTGGAATAAAATCAGGCATTAAAACATTATCCCTTGAAAGGTCTGTAAGCACGTTGAAGCACAGGGAAGTCAGGGCATCTTACTCCCTTGTCGTTGAAATTGCATGGCAGGTTTATACACTGTGAGGTAGCCATGTGAAGGGTTCGTTCCTTTTCTTTATCAGGTTCCATTATACCTGTGTGAAAAACAAACTGGCATGATTTTGACTGGTCCCGGTAGAATAGGCGCTATTCATGAGCACACACACACAATATAGGCATTCAAAAAGGCGTTAGTCTGTACTGTCATTTTGTCCTTCCTTTCCCCCCTTCTTTATTTATTTTTCATTGCAACTTAGACATATAATTAGACATATAATCAAGGAGATCTTTGGGTGATAGTGTGCAGCTTTTAATGTAGCTGGTGGTTATATGCACACTGAAACATGAAATCACACACTCTAAGATGGCCGCCGTGGTTTCAATATACCGCGCTGTGAGCCGTGTGACTTCCTTCAATCGAAAAAATGAGGGGCGTGTCTTCGGCTCGGCTCAATATGAGTTCCCGTTTCACACGCGGACAATGAAGCAGGGACGAGACACGGCTCTGTCAGCCTACGGTTGCGGTGAGAGGGGCGGATTAGGGCAGACGCCTGGGCTCTTGGTGGGGGCACTGTTATTGACTCTGAAAAGGGATACTTGACGTTACATTGAGTGGCAGACATAGCGACCCGAAACAGGATGGTACAGGGCGCTCTCTATTGAGGGGGTTGTATATAACAGTTAATCACAGTCCAGTGGGACTTGCCTCAACGAAATCTTGAATGTTGTGCTCGAGAAAGCGAGCAGTGGTAGCCAATGTTTGCTGGGATGAGAGCGTTTATAGCCTGGGCTCAGGCTAAGTGTATTTTGATTTTAAAGGATGCCGGAAAGGGCGTTGTGGTGATCATGGTATTAACAGACAATGCCTGGGAGTTCGTGGTCCTGTATTTACGAGTGGTGCTTCTAATATACCATCTTTAAAGCAGTACCCAGTGGTTAAAACTTATTTTTAATGATGTGGTTGAAATAAGCAATTACTCAGGTGTAATTGCAGTATGACATACTTGAGTGGAGATATATAACGCAAGAGTGTGCTAAGCACAGCATGACTGCTGTATCTTTCCTTTTTCCACAGGCGGTGTATGAGCAAATAATAGTGTTGCCATTCACTCGGGGGTCAGTAATTATTATAACCCCCTGTGGCATAGTGGAGGCAGGTACGAATGCCCTCCGCCTCTACATGGTAAATATATCATACTACCCTAAGTGCAGGAATCTTTGATTATAACCACGATAGGTTGGTGTGTGCCATTTGATGATTAAACAGGAACCTCTATTTCTGTTTTGGTTCTGTTTTTATTCTCTAAACAGCCCTTCTGCAATCCCAAAATTACAATTCCAGTGAGGTGATTGAAACCTTTTGAAACCCTTGCCCTGATGAATTTGCCAGAACAAAGTTAAGTGGCAATGAAACATGTTGGCCTTCTTTGAAACGGGTAACAACATTTTGTGTTTTTACTTTTGAGTGGGCTCACTGTCTTGAATAAAGAGGGTGACTGTGACGTGAGTCTACAACTCAATTTTAAAGATTGCTTTGAACAGTCGTTCTTTGCAATTCACGGGTTTTGTCTTTTCTTCTTTTTCTGCTGGGAACAGGAACACAGCTTTCTCTTGCGACCTGTTCCCTCTTTTCTCTTCACTGGACTCTAATTTCTTTCTCCCATGAGTGGGTACCCGATGATGAGAAAACGTGGGCATACTAGCGAGAACCGGCTGGCAGCCTCCCTGGTGGTGCGTACGTGAGGGGCCCACTCATGCTTCACCTTCTTTTCTGCTTAAATACTTTTGATTTGTTTTTGTGAAGGTGATGGGTAGTGAAGGGCTGTTTGTTGTTTGAAGTTTGATAAATTGAGGGTGGCTGGACCTAAATAATTTCTGGATAAGAATACCAGTAGTAGAAGAAAAATTGTTTTTTCTCTCTAAACAGTTTTTTGGTCCTATGCTAAAAGTTGATACCCCTCTTTGGTGCCTTGCCTTGCTTGATATATTGATTGCAAGTACTGCAAATAACAACCCGATTGCAATCAGAGTAACAAATACAAGCGTTTATAATTGATTAAGATGGTTTTAAATGGTGGTTGCTCTCATGAAATCAGGCTTGCAGTTCTAAAATGGATATGCAATCAGTTTTTACTAAGAATTCAACAAACGAACAACAATGTGCAGATTATGGACTGAGCTGGCCAGCCCAGCACACACACATCTTGAGGAGGGAAGGCATTTATCAGTATACGCTACTTTATCTGCTGCTGAGCTCCTGCGAAGATTAAAACTATGCTGCAATAACAGTACCTGATCCAGTGTGTCTTGGTAACAACTCTCACTTATGTAAGGCTTTTGGGTCACAGAACCCGAGTGCCGGCACCAAGTCAGGCCTTCCTCCGCTCATAAACTGGACCTAAAACTTGGACTGCCGACATGCATTAAAATATACCTGCTAGTCACCTTGTGTTGTCATAAGCTGAGATGGGTTGCAATTGAAAAACCAAAGTTAAATATTGGACTTTAATGACAGATACCCATCTAAAATTGTATGTGGCGTTTGACAACCCCAAGTCTCTCTAATGCTGAATAGTTGAGACCATGGATCAGATGCACAGTAGTAGATGAATCATGAGGGAGACTTTGACACATAGCACCACTACCCCAATCGTGTAGATTGCACATTTATTTCCTTTGTATTCTGCGGTCTTCCTTAGCCGTTCCTCCCACCCTATAAACATGAGAATCGTACCTAGCACCCCACCACCATTGGCCACAACCTTCCCTTGCACTACAAATATTTTTTTTTAAAGTAAAACGTTTTTTGTCCTGCCAGTCTTCACTGCTAACCGTCTATTACCTTCTTGTGGGAGGTGGGGGGTTCAGTCTCCCTACCTGACTGTCCTATTCTCTCTTTTTAATGTACATGCAAAAAAGCGTTTGCCAGGCTGACAGCAGTCTCTACTGAGCTGCTGTCAGCACATAAAGTAATTCCCTGCCAGGTCTGTGTGCATACAGAACTGTGGCTGAATGGGAAGACCATCACACAAGCACTCACTGCTAGCAAGCTGGACTACGGCAACACTCTATGTGCCGGAATCTCCAAACAACTCTTACACAGTCTCCAGACCATCCACGACACTGCTGCAAGACTCATACTCGACCTCCCCCATCACACGCACCTAAGGAATCTGCAATCGCTCCCCATTCACAAATGCAGTCAGTTCAAACTTCTCACGCACACATACAATGCCCTACACAATGCAGGACCAGAATACCTGAACAGCTGCATACACTTTCACCAGAAACGAACGCTCTGCCTCACACGCACACATTCCCCGTATCTGCTAAAGCAAGATTGGAGGTCACTCAATCTCCTACATTGCACCCAAGAAATGGAACGACCTCCCGCAACACATCAGAGCCACCATTATCTGTGACCCATGTACACCAGGAAGGGGCCATGAGCACCATTAGGGCCATTGCCATGTCAGAGGAGTCCCCACAGCCAGCAGAGGTGTTTGGGAACAAGTCCAAAAGGCACTTATTCACTGACTTCCAAGCAGAAATAGTGAAGGTGGTAGAGCCTTTGCACCTTAAAGCCATTGCCATTTGCTTCCACCCCAGGACACTGATTCAGCTGACTGCGGGAAGGAAACAGTGAGAGCTGCTCAGTGAAGAGCACAGGGTAGAGAAGCACCCTGGCTCCTGGAGTCGTCTGAAGACCGCGGTTGGTGTAAGATGGAAGCAGGGCCATAGTGAGAGACTTGTTGGAGCTCGCTGAAGATCTGGAAACTTTACAGGCCAAAGCCAGCCTTTGATGCACATCACTAGTGTGGGCAGCACCTCGGGTCACCTCCTAGAGTCTACCAGAATACAGAAAGAAGGCACAGTGAGAGTGCCTCAAAAGCTCAAACAAATAACCCTCATAAGCCAAGACTCCAGGTCCCCTAAAATCCTAACACTCAAAATGCAACAAGGCACAATTACCACTTCCCTGGACACCCACAATGCTCCCTAGATATCCTCATAATGTACCCACATAACCTTCTAATGCCACTCAACAACCTGCATTGCGTGTGTACATCCCCAAGGCACCCATAGTCCCTCAACAAGCACTCAATCACCCTCAAAATATCCACAGGCACTCTACCAACACCACCAAGAATCCTCAAAACTACTCTACCAAACATTCAATCTGCTTCAGCAAATAACATTTCAGAGACTACAATTCCCTCCAAACACCAACAATCACACCCAACTGCCTGGTATAAACATTCCCACCACACTCCTTAAACAGCTAAATAGCGCCCCAATCGCCCTGAAGACACTTGGAGATCCATTAGGATGGCGGTTGGAAAAGCAGCCCGACCGCCACGGAAGCGGAAAAAAACCGCCCGCCGGCACCGTGGGAAAAGCGGCAGCCAAATTAGGATTAACCGCCCAAAAAATCAGACCGCGGCGGAACAAGGCCAAGAAAAACCGCCCGTAACGGGCTGAGATGGCCAAAATTCGTCCGCGGTGGTCGAAATTGCGGCGGAAAAACACCAACCCGCCGTAAGTATAGCGGAGACACCACACCGGAAATTAGGATATCCCAGATGGTCCCGCGGTATGCACCGCTGTCTCCGACTGCCGCGGTCGCACAATGGGATGAATAGAAGAGCCAGCGGAAGAGCTGAAGCACAGCCACCGCGGCGGACGAACCGTTAAAAATATGGTGGACGAAGCCAAAACCCCATAAGAAGGCCAAAAAGTGCACACAGAAAACTAGCCATGTCCCCCAAATACACAAAACACAGCCGAATGACACAACCACATGGCGAAAACGAAAAATACAAATCCCAGGACAATACACCTGTCAGCAACACCCCAATTGGACACACCTACATAGCTGAATATAAAACCAGCCCCTTCCCTGACCACAATCCCTTGCAATACTCCAGGAGAGAAGGGACACATACCCCAGCTGACAGGGGAGGCAAAGGACACAACATCACTAGCCACACCACACACAGCACCACCTCCACACCAGCACAACCAACTCCCCTGCACAACACACACCATACACAGCACAACCATAACCACCACTCACACTCCTGCAACCACAACCACTTTGCACACCACACACCATGGCCACAGAAAATGCCCAAATTCACTGAGAATGAGTTGAAGGTCATGGTAGATGAGATAGTCAGAGTGGAACCACAGCTTTTTGGTACCCTGGTCCAACAGACACCATTAGCCACAAGGACACTAATGTGGGCAAGGATAGTCCAAAGGGTCAATGCAGTAGGGACCACCCGAAGATCAAAAAAGGAGATCATGAAGCGGTGGCATGATCTGAAGAGGGTGATCAAGGAGAGGAGGAGCAAGAACTGTGAGCTGGCTCAGAGGACTGTCAGTGGCCCTCCCATTTCCACCAAAACCATTCACACAATGGGAGGAGAAGGTGCTTGCCATACTGGATCCAGTCTCACAGGAGTAGCCGGGGAGTGGAGGCTGGTAAGTACAAACAAATGACTACCGCCACTCTCCTATGTATTGTCTTGCACAACTACAAAGCTACACCACCTAGGAGACATACCATCCATCTGCACCACACACTCACAAAATCATGGCTCACAGATCCAACATACACCCACTCCCATTCACCCCAAACGTAGCTACCAACATTACCATGGGGGCATGTGTACAGGCAGACAGCACTACAACTCCCACCGGGCCCCCTGGCCCACAGCATCAGCAAGATGGATCCCTCCCCCCCACCCCACCCAGAAGCATGTGTCAGTCATTACACAACCCACATCAAACTCACAGGTAGGCAGCCATTTTTCCTGGAGGGTGTCTGGGGTGGGGGGCCTGTGCCACTACTCCCACCATGCCCCCTGTCCCACAGCCTACCAAGATGGATCCCTCCTCCCACCCCACCCAGAAGCATGTGTCAGCCATTACAAAACCCACATCAAACTCACAGGTAGGCAGCCATCTTCCATGGGAGGGTGTCTGGGGGTGGGGGGCCTGCACCACTACTCCCACCATGCCCCCTGTCCCACAGCCTACCAAGATGGATCCCTCCCCCCACCCCACCCAGAAGCATGTGTCAGCCATTACACAACCCATATTAAACTCACAGGTAGGCAGCCATCTTCCCTGGGAGGGTGTCTGGGGGTGGGGGGCCTGCACCACTACTCCCACCATGCCCCCTGTCCCACAGCCTACCAAGATGGATCCCTCCCCCCACCCTACCCAGAAGCATGTGTCAGCCATTACACAACCCACATCAAACTCGCAGGTAGGTAGCCATCTTCCCTGGGAGGGTGTCTGGGGGTGGGGGGCCTGCATCACTACTCCCAATATCCTCTCTGTTCCACACCTGAGCAGGATGGAGCCCTCCCCCACCCAGAAGCAGTTGGAAGCCATTGCAGTACACCAAACAAACTCACAGGTAGGTAGCCATCTTCCCTGGGAGGGTGTCTGGGGCGCCTGCACCACTACTCCCAACATCCCCTCTGTCCCACACCTGAGCAGGATGGAGCACTCCCCCACCCCGAAGCAGTTGGAAGCCATTGCAGTACACCAAACAAACTTACAGGTAGGTAGCCATCTTCCCTGGGAGGGTGTCTGGGGGTAGGGGGCCTGCACCACTACTCCCACCATACCCCCTCTCCCACAGCCTACCAAGATGGATCCCTCCCCCCACCCAGAAGCATGTGTCAGCCATTACACAACCCTCATCAAACTTACAGGTAGGTTGCCATCTTCACAGTGAGGGTGTTTGTGGCTGGGAGACCTGCACTACTACTCCCAACATACCCTCTGTCCCACACATCAGCAGGATGGAGCACTCCCCCACCCACCCAGGAGCAGTTTGAAGCCATTGCAGTATACCAAACAAACTTACAGGTGAGTAGCCAGTACGTGCACACACCTATTTTTCACAAATTAAATGGTGCCATATGACAACACCAGCCCTCTCATTGCACAAAGAGGCATACCTACCCCATTGCCAAGCACAGTGTGCACACAGATAAGCTACGGAAACTGTCACAGCTACCAAAGTGTGACACACCAATGCACAAGTAGAAGAAAGTCAGGGCACAATCATGCACAGCACCTAGTTACATGTGCATAGCCATGGGGCAAGTGCAACAAGGACCATCAGAAAAATATGAAAGCATGTGTGGTGGCACAAATCAAGATATGCACATGACAGGACAAAGGGATGCAGGAGATGACAATGGCCAGTGCATGGCCAGAGGTGACTTCTGCTAGGTCAGACAAATAAACAATGAGTTCTCAATTAAACACATGTTGTGCCAGGCCCTACATGGCAACAATTCCCTGTAAACCTTAATTGTGCACGGGTCGCATGGTATGCCTTGACACCTCACACCATGGACAAGTAATGCCTGTACCACACAGTAGTGCACATAGTCAACAATGTGATGATCTGTCAATTGTGCAGTGTACAAAAAGTGAATGACACACAGCTAACACAAAGCTTGCCGGGTGCACTGCAATGACCATTTCACATCTGACCCACATGTGACCAAGAACTCACTGCAGAGGACAACACCAGCAACCTGCAGAGCCAGTCTCCACCGCCGGTACAAGGACTCTCGGATGTTGACTAACAGGATTCCATGGACGATGAGCTCGAGGCCGGCCCATCTGGTGTGCCAGGGAGCAACAGGTCCCAGGACCCCATCGTCCCCCCACCACATCTGCGCCAACAACAACTCCACAGCAGAGCCCTGCTGTCACGGCCTGTGCGGCCACCAACACCACCACCAGTGCTGCCTGCAACACCCTCCCTGTCCCAGAGGATGACCAGCACACACCACCGGCGGAGAAGGGCAGGGAGAGGATGCGGGTGCCCACAGTGGTAAGGCAACAGCTCCGTGGCAGCAGGGCAGGTGGGAGGGGCAGGGTCACCCAGGGAGACCAGGAGGCTGGGACCCACTCCCTGGAACACATCACCAGAGTCCTGGGCGCATACGAACAGGCCCAGGGACGAACGGGCCGATCGGTCGATCTGTTGTACAAGCTCATCCTGCTGATGAGGTCCATCGACACCAGCATGGGACAAATCGTGGACCTCTTGGGCCAGCAAGTGGCAGTACTGAGGGACAGGCATGCGCCACAGACAACACCTCCACCTCCCTCTGGTGGGCCGCACAATGACAGTTCACTTTCCTCCACTGCGCCCACAGAGGGGTGAGTCCTCAGACCCCACTGGCCCTGCAGAAGGGCCACCCCCTGCCAAACGACGAAGGGGCTGTCCCAAGAAGACCCTGGGAGTATCTGGAGGCCAAGCACCTGCCAGATGCCAGTCACGGAGCCAGCCATGATGGCAACCCTCTCCACCACTGCATTGACTTTTTGGACTGTCCTTCCCCACACTGCCTTGTGAATGGCATCTGTCTGTTGGACTGGGTCACCACAGCAATGTGGTAACTACTCGACTATCTCATCTACCACAACTGTCAACTCACTGCTCCACCCCACCTCCCAATGGAAATGTACACCCCCACTCGCATCTCACCATTGTAAATAAAATATCCTCACACACATGTTGTCATGTCTGCTCCGTCTTTATTGCAGGATGTACAGTCTTCAACATGATCACAATGTACCAGGTGTCAACATACACGTCCTGTTGATGTTCCCAAATGACATGTCCCAGAACATTTCCAACCACCACTGAGTCTACAACTGGCTGATGCTACAATTCTCACATGCCCCTTCACGACGACAGCAATATCATCAGACAATGTGTATATTGCACATTGACACCCACCATCAAGTGAAGTAGCTGGTGATGAGCTGTTCACGCAGGTCAACGCCTTCCTCCTCTCCACTGTCCTCATCACTGGACACGGCTTGGTTTGCAGGCTGGGGCCTTGGGTCCTCACCATCATCCAGGAGCAGGGGAATCTCCTTGCGATTGGCTAGGTTGTGGAGCATGCAGCATGCCACTACAATCTGACACACCTTCCTGGGCGAGTATGCCAGTGCATCTCCGGTCTTGTCCAGTCAGCGGAAACGTGACTTGAGCAGACCAAAAGTACGCTCCACCACACAACGTGTCCTCCCATGGGCCTCATTGTAGCGGACTTCAGCTGGGGGCCTGGGATTCCGCAGTGGGCTCAGCAACCAGGGACAGTTGGGATATACAGAGTCACCTAGGTATGACAAACACAAATAAACATTGCCACGTCGCAGAGGCTCAGGGCAGCAGGTCACACACACAGCACGCCACACGACTAGGCATACTCACCCACAATCCATACACACTCGGGAAGAAGATTCGCCATCAGCTGGGGCACTATGCTGTTCCACAGGATGTAGGAGTCATGGGCCGATCCTGGGAATTTGGCACACACGTGCGAGATGGTCATATCTGTCTGCACACCACCTGCACATTGATGGAGTGGTAATGCTTGCGATTGCGGTAAATGTGCTCACTTGCCTGTGGTGGCACAAGACCGACATGGGTGCAATCAATGGCCCCAACAACATTGGGGATGTGTCCAAGGGGATAGAACTCTCCCTTCACAGCTGGCAATTCAGCACCCCTGGGGAAATGGATGTATCTGTCCTTGTATAGCATCATGGCGGACAGTACATCACACAGCACCATGATGAACATCGGTTGTGACATCCCACCAGCGCTGGCCACTGTCTCTTGGAACGATCCAGTGGCAAAAAAATGCAGGGCTGCCATCACCTTATAAGTAGGAGTGAAAACAGTTGGATATGGCCTGCGGGGCTGCAGGTGGGGCTCCAACAGATCACAAAGGGTTTTCAGGGTGGCTGTGTCCAGGCGGCATTTCCATATGATCGCAACATCCTCCATGTCCTCCTGCACCGTCAAGTGACGAGTCAAATTTGGCCTCCTCCTATTTGAGATGATAGTGGACACATGTCAATGCAATACATCATGAGATGTGCACAGCATATCACGTTCTGGCACACCTGTCAACTTACACAAGACAAGTACCTCAAACACCACCTTGGTCAATGTGAATGCACATAGGGATATGGCCACATTTCACATGGGCACGCCTGGGAGTATAGCATCCAGCATATGTGTAAATAATCAAAACCACTGTCTCATATCTAGCTGCTGTACCTGTCACACCTTAATGCGTCATTCCAACCTGGCACACATCCACCACACAATGACCACAGTCGGCGCCGGAATGACCAATGTGTTCATGAGCAGACATGAGAGGCAATGCAAAATAGATCATAATTCATTGAGACGAGCATCGCTGTGATTGTCACTAGACCTCAACACATTGACATGTGTACACATTGTACAGTCCAGAACAACACTGTCCTGCCTACACCAACATCAAATCCATAAGTGACATGTGAGTGGGTACAGGCCAATCTACGATACATACACACAAACATGGCATGTGTAGCCATCAGTGGAGTAAATTGAACATTGGCATTGTGTGCACAATGATGTGCCATTGAACATGTTGGCACTGTGCACTGTTGATGTTTGACAGATGGCCATTGCCATTGTATGGCACCCAAATCGTGGTAGCTACCGCCTGGCCCCAGCGGTGTGTCACCAGCACACCCATTCACACAAGTGCGGTAGTGATAGGCATGGAGCCATGTGGAAATGGCGGTTGGCATGCTCCGCCGCCTGAATGGCAGAGCCTCTTGTCAATGTATGGCACCCAAATCGTGGTAGCTACCGCCTGGCCCCGGCGGTGTGTCACCAGCACACCCATTCACACAAGTGCGGTAGTGATAGGCATGGAGACATGTGGAAATGGCGGTTGGCATGCTCTGCCATTAACATCGCTGTAGCGCACACCGGGCCCCTGCTGTGTGTCACCGCCATGGAGCTTGCCATAGAGCCAATGCGAAGCTCGATAGCGGTGGCATGATGCAATTTTGAAGATCGTGGCAGGCGTGCTCCGTCACCACGGAGGCAGACATTGGCTGCATTTCAAAGATGCACCATCGCGGTAGCACACCCCGGGCCCCAGCGTTGTGTCACCGCCATGGAGCATGCCCTTACAGCCAATGGGAGCCATGATTGCGGAGGCATGATGCAATTTTTGTGATCGCGGTAGGCGTGCTCCGCCACCGCGGAGGTGGATATTGGCTACATTTGAAAGAGGCAGACCTGGACCACCAATTGCTGCAGCTTGGCACCTTTGAAACGACCCCAGGGGGCTATATATGTGTGGGCGTGAGCCTCACATTTCCACTGCTCCAAGATTCTGCTGCCTGAGACCCCTCACCTGCTGCTGCCTCCAGGGACTGCTGCCTGAGACCCCTCACCTGCTGCTGCCTCCAGGGACTGCTGCCTGAGACCCCTCACCTGATGCTGCCTCCAGGGACTGCTGCCCGAGACCCTCACCTGCTGCCACCTCCAGGGACTGCTGCATGAGACCCCTCACCACCCAATTCCGCCGCTGTTGTCTCATGTCCACAGTGATGGCAAGGACAGAGAAGATCCGTGCCAGTCCCTTAACGAGCGAGGAGCTGGAGGTCCTGGTGGAGGAGGTGCTCACACAGTACCCAAGGCTATATGGTGCCCCAAATGTCGTGGTAAGTCTTCAACAGTGGTGGGGTAGGGCAGGGGGGCCACACATGTAGTTGGACTGATGCAGTATGTGCCTGGGAGTGTGTGGTAGTGTCATGCACTGCCTGACATGCTGTCTCCAGTGGGAGGGTGTGTGTATCCAATGCCACAGCTTTCCCTCCCTGCACGTGTATGTCTGAGTGACCTGTGTTGTGTTGTCAGCCATACAGTGACACAGAAGGTTGTTCATGCTGTAGTCAGGACAGTTATTGCTTGGCTGGATGGTTGTGTGTGCCCCTGTAGTCCATCTCAGTGTGAGCCCAGCTGGCCTGCACAGTCCCCGCCTACAAAGACAAGGACACCTCACTTAACCTACAGAGTATGACATCAGTCTTTTCACATTGCGCTCCAGCTATGGGCCATCTCAGCACTGTATTTTGCACACAACTGCCCTTGTGAATGGCATTTTGTATTTGTGTGATCATGTCCCTCAATGTGACCACCATGACACATTCATCTATTCACAGGACAGGGACATTGATGGCTGCGCAGTCTTGGACACAGTGAGTCCACCCCCAAACACAGGTTGACATGTGATGTATGTGTTGCTCAAGCCAACAATGGACTGGAGATGTGGGCAGGCTACATGGGTGTTTCAGTGCTGGCATCCGGCATGTGCGTGAGATGTGCAAGGACTGTGTTCCCCCTCACACCTGTATGCTTTAACATCAGCTTTTACCATGCAGGTGTCCCATGTGAGCTGTACTATAGTCTCTGATTGCCAATTTTGTTGGATATGTGATGATTTTGTATCTTGCTGCTTTACTGATAGATGTCGGTACATGGCACTTTGTCATGAAGAACTGAAATCTTCATTCTCAGGGTAATATAACAAAGAACTTGGCAAAGAAGCTGAAATATGAAAATACATCTTTATTAAAACTCAAATGAGTGAGACTACGTCACACAGAAGCCTTAGCAACTGAATGAGGCAGTCTGAAGAATGGTCTTAGCTCAGACCTTTTATACCATTTATTATGCCCTAGGCATGCAAGGGAGTTGTACCAGTCACATTCCTAAACAAATGAAAAAGCTAGAGAGGCAACAGGTGAGTAGCCTTTGGGGTTTTAGCAGGATACGGGCAAAACATTATAATTACAGGGTTTCATAAAGGGTACAGTTGACAAAGGTAAAAAGACCGGACAAAACCAACATTCTTCTTTAGACAAGCTGGACAAACCCATAATAAAAATGGTCACCTCCCCATCGTAAATAGACCATAAAAACAGGAACAGAAACAGATAGGAATAGGATAAGGCATGTTTGTGTGTAATAAATATCTACAATGTCCTGTGCTCTGGTCCTTAATCTTGATCAGCTAAAGGGCAGGAACTGGCTTGGCAAGGTCGGCCTCAGGCAATAGAGTCAGCTTTCACCAGGTCATGCAGGAGTCAGCACAAACCCAAGCTAAGGTGTATGTGTCCTAAATACATGTTCAGCCACTGTCAGGGCCTATGTAAAGGGCAACCACAAAATGGCTGCCATGCACAAAATGGAACCCAAGGGTTCAGAACAAAACCTTCAAATACAGAGTGAATCCATTGGTGTAACATGACGCAAACACTCGTATTTGCTGAACTTCACTGTTTACGGTTTGCTGTTACCAAAATCATAACAGAATCATGACATTTAAAACACAGGTTCAGAATTCACGGAACCACAGACCCTCCTTTTGCCCTTACATAGGCAATCACTCAGTCTATATTTGCAACTGTGCCCAAAGTCCGTTATAAGACTCTTTGGAAGGCTTCTATTGTCCATCAAATCTGCTTCCATTGTCTTCTTCCGCGCTGGGCCTCTCAATTCAGGCCTCTTCGTGAGAAAAGTACTGCTTTGTTGGAGTGCCCTCCTGGCAAACACCCACAGCTCACTCGAAAGTCTCAATGTCTTAAGGCAATGCACCAGTGTCTCTCCTCTGTGGCAGACACTACAAACAATGTGCTCTTCATTGATCAAGGGCACAAATCATCTCGTGCAGACCCAAGCACTATTAATTGGGAAATAGCTCAAGCTCAGCAGCACTTTCAGACTCCAACACTCATTATTTAGTGTCAGAGGACACTCAAGCTGCTCTTTCATGGGCACCACAATATAGTGCCTTTTTCCAAACTTGGATCCTCAGGTGCACTGCCTTTCCGCTGGAGCAAAGGAAAAGAGGTGTGTGGCCAAAACTCAGGCCAAGGGGCTCAAGGGATTGCACACTGTCAGAGGTTACCAGCACATGACCGGTAGAGAAATGAAACCTCAAACCAGCTCTGCCATCAACAACAGGAATCCTTCTCTTTAGCTCTTTTACACTGAAACTTTTTGGTTTTGTGATGTCCAACGCCGTCTGATGGAGCAAGTACGATACCATGCGCTGGCGATCGCTGTCCAGCTTTGCTATTTTTCTGGGTGCTGAGACTGTAGGGCCAAGACGTCCGTCTTTCAGCTGTAGCTGTCACTGATGGGAATTAGGCTTAAATCAATGTTCTGCAGGTTATTATGACTTGATACCCGCAGAATCTAGTGACGTAGGAAATGTGACATAGTTGTTAGTTTCCTTCAATTTAGTAAAAAAAAACAGTTCATGGTTTTTAACAAGGGGACTGCAAGCAGGTGGTCTGCAATCTTCAAAGGAGTAGCCATACACCATGGGCATAGAATACAAAGACAAAGGCAGAAGGGCAAAACAGGGTCTCTAGCATCTTCAATTGGGTTCTCTCCATTATTCTCTGCCATCTATAGCTACATGAGAATTCTATCTGAATGGATTTCCTCACACAGTGGCATTGTCTAATGGGGTAAACACATATTTTCCTCAATGATTAAGTCTAGGTGTTCCTCCTTATCTTAGAACATCTCAATAGAGAAATCACATGATACAGATTATCAGGGACATGTAGAAACCTTCCTTTAAAAACTGTGCATCAGGTGCACTATGCAATACACAGGCTAATAGTCAAATGTGCAAACAAAAGACAAGAACTAGAGGGTCCTGATATTTGCATGATTAGAACACATCTGATCCCACCAAAAATTAAAGCAGCAGGAACAGAAGGGAACTGAAAACCAAATTAAAATAGACATTGATAATTCGTCATGTTCAAAAAGGTAAACATAAGATATCTCCTATTGAGATGGAAAACTTGTCTTACCATAATATTGAGTCAGTTAACCAGTCTATCACTACCCTGACAGTCAGGCTGGAGAACATTGAAGTAGGCCTAAGGAAAATTCTTGCAAACCAGTCTGGTCATACAAAAGGGAATTATACATAACATGGGGGTCCCTGGTACATCACTGCAGTCTGGAAGTGTGCCTGAACAATACACCTACAATGATAAATGGGCTGACTGGTGAAAGGAATACGGAAAAGGGAAGTGGAACTAGGACACAGCTAAAATCCCCAATAACTAAGCATGATGCGGCATTGGTCAGGGGAGAAGTAACAAAAGAAAAAAAATCTATAGGAAGAACAAAATTTTTTATTTGGGTGATAGTCAGGCATGTGACACAACACCAAGAGTACGGGTGATACACAAAGGCCAAAGTTACACAAATTTTAACTCTACCGCAGGCGACTACACCATATACGGTAATCCTAGCTAATGTTCCAGTTCCTTCTTCAGGGAAAAATGAAAACCTGGTTTTCTTTTAAGGAACAAAAAGCCATATGCTACTTAGGAAACAGAACATCATTAACTAATGTAATATAGAAAGTAGGCCACCTTGAGTCACAGATCTATATATCATCCTTAGGTCCAATCAAGGATACATAAATGTAAGGCTGCCTGTTCCTTTAAGGGAAGGGGCAGTAACGTGACTAACTGCAGGTGACACACTTTGATCCTGTAGATCTCTTTTAGTTTTCTGTAATACCATTATAGCCAATTTAGACATGCACTGGTAAAGTGCTGCCTGTCTTCCTCACAGTATGAAAACCATATCTGTGAAATTTATTATTATACCAAATCCACCCAACTGTTATGTAACGATACATATCGTCATACGCATCCCTTCACAACACAGGGGAACTTGTAATAGTATAAAAGCAACAACATAAAACAAAACATAAAAAAAATAAAAAAAATGCACAAATAAAAAAATGCACATATCAAGCCATCAGATATACTCGCTGTATATCAAGCACAAGAAGCATAGACAAAACAATAGCATATGTGAATAAGCGGTGACACACAACACCATGTCATGTACTTTATGCACTGTAAACCTGCAGCACAAAACCCAATATTTGGGCCTGTTTAATTTGTCAGGTTTAAAATCCTTACCCTCCTTTTGACAGTAGATCACCAGGCAATGGAAATCCGCTGTCAAATATAACTTTACTGTCTCTCTTCTAACATACAGGACCAGCAAGAACAATTCATGATAGGACCAAATACACAAAAATAAATTTCCATTACTTAACTGTTACCCTCTTGTCAGTCACCTTGCAAAATCAAGCCACCTTAGTTTTACCTTTCTAAAAGTAAAAATTGTTACACCGACACTCCATATTAATTTGGCACCTACAATTTCCACTGTGAAAAATAATTCTTAATTGGCAAATCGTTCTCACTTAGGCATGTAGCCTTCAAAATTTTAGAAAAGGGCTGCATCTTATTTTCTGTCTAAGACTTAATGCAACACTTCGTTTTCTGTCAAATAAAAGCAACTAGCAGGCATTATTTTTTTTATTTTTTTTAGAGCGGAGACACAAATGTATCAGTTCTGCAGAGCATTTAACATGATGTTGGGACTATCAAAGAAACCCTTTTTTTATATTTTCTCTTTGGAATTAAGTTCTTTAATTGTATTGATGTTCTTATGGAGAAACCAGAAACCCCACCTTTAGAGGCCCGTTTAGCAAGGTCATTCTGCATTCCACAGAGACAAGGCCCTAATTTAAAAGGTCACAAATGTCAACATGACAGCCTTCTCCATTGTTTACAGGGAAACAAAAGATAGCATCTCAGCGCGGCTTGAGCCAGCCTCTGCAGCTCCCAGCTTCTGCCACTCTGAATCTGTCAAAGACAGTAGGCCTTCCTAATTCCTCCTAACCTGCAATAATTCACTCTATTTTGAAAAATAATTTCTCCTGTTTAGGCGCTAAAAATTATCTCTACTCCCAGTTTATTAAACTACATTTACTGTGAATAATTCACAAAACCTAATAACACACATACCAGTTTTTAGAATAAATGCTTGTTGCAATGGTACTTATTTCATCAACCTTAAATGGATCTCACTGGGCCATTAAAAAAACAAAAAACAAACCCCAAATGGGAATAATCCTGCAAATTTGTATTATACCTAAATGTATGCATTTACTAAAGCCTGATACACTTTAAAAGCTACTCTGAATGAAAGAAAATGCAGTTTAAACAGTGCTTTTGCCCAAAATCGACTTTGATATTTTAGGCATTAAAAAATGAATATCCTACAATTTTCTTGCATAATATGCATTACCAGAATGTCTATTACACAACCCATGAGTCAGCCATTGAAAATATTAACTTATACTTTATAGAAATGAGCTTGTTTGCTCCTGCGCCAAGGGAAAATTGCACATACAAATGTCATTTTAGAGGTGCAACATAACTTAAATTAAATTTTAATGCTAGGAGGTCATAGTATAGGTATTATGCTTTTTAAATATTAAAAAACGATTTTTGAAAGGCACTTATTTTTAAAATAATTTTTCCATAATTAATAATTTTCTTTTAAAAAAAACAATTATTCTTTTTTTTGGTGATAATTCCACATATAAAAGCAAGCTACATCCCTTGCCTATTATTTTGGACACATTAACTCACAAGCCTAAGCGCATAAGCCTAACTTGAAACGCGTCACATTTTTGCGTCACATTTATTTAAAAGGACGGTTATGCAAAATTCCACCTGTGTTTAACTGGGAAAGTGCTGGCTGAATTTGAACATTCCGATCAAATATACTGCAGCTGAAAAGTTTGCCTGTGAACATCTAATACAATGCATCTAAGGAAAATGCTGTAAATGTATTTTTTTTTTTTGCAAAAATAGATAATTTCTTTTTTTATTTTTATTTGGGGCCTTATTTATATCTATTGAATGTGACCCACACACACACATTGAGCTGATTTCAGACATAAACAGAAAGGGGTCAAACACTCAGGACACACAATACAGCGCGCTTAAGCCATTTTTCATAAATAGCGCCGTCGCAATTTACTTACAGAAGTTACACAAATGGGAAAAAACCCACAAACCAAATAGACATTTAAACACACATTTTAACCCATAAGCCAACACTTAGGGCAGAAACAAGGGACAGCCCACAGACTGTGCTTAAACCAAACCATTTGTTACTAGTTGTAAGTCATATTTACAAGAAAAAAACTTTTTTCAATAGTTTTCTAAAAAGCTGCAAAAAACAGCCTCACAGACCTTTATTTCCAAGAATAGCGGACCCATACTTTATTAAACGTGATGGGGCCCACGCCGTGTTTAGAATAGAGCTCCTAAGTTGGAGTTCCAATCGGAGGTATCAGACATGAATCCTCCAATCGGGAATCCCTGTTGCAACAAAAACCAAACCAAGTACCAAATTTGCTACGATTAGGCATCTTCGCTCACTAACCAAGCTTCAAACTTCAAGGGGCTATCTCTATCGATACACTCGCAAATGTACGAGACCCTCGGTTTTTGAAAATTGCATTCTTCAAATAAAACTAAGGACCGATACTAAGAACCAAGAACCAAAAACTAAGAACCAAAGGACCAAAGAACTAAGGACTGGGAGCGACCCACTTATACTTCAACTAAAGCAGATGGAGAAAAAGTCACTTCATTACCTACCTACACAAATTGCAATTCGCGTATACAAACCTATACAAACCTATCAAAGCTTTACCAAACAAATAGTTGTCCAAATTCTAACTGCCAAGTTCTAAATGACCTAACAGTCCTTTTTTTAAAAATACTTACGCCAAAAAGGTTCTCAGTCAGGAGTGACATCTTTTGGAGAGTCAAAGTCAGAAAGATCAGAGATATACTGGGCCGCAGAGACAAAGAATCCCCCAGAACCTCTGTGCACAGAGTACCTGCTTAGTGGATTTCTGTCCTGTTCTCCCCAGTAGATTTCTGTCCCCTGACAAGATCGCTCCTCCAGATAGCCACTTCTGATGATGCCCCATGTTGGGCGCCATCTGAAGAACTGAAATCTTCATTCTCAGGGTAATATAACAAAGAACTTGGCAGAGAAGCTGAAATATGAAAAGACATCTTTATTAAAACTCAAATGAGTGAGACTACATCACACAGAAGCCTTAGCAACTGAATGAGGCAGTCTGAAGAATGGTCTTAGCTCAGACCTTTTATACCATTTATTATGCCCTAGGCATGCAAGGGAGTTGTACCAGTCACATTCCTAAACAAATGAAAAAGCTAGAGAGGCAACAGGTGAGTAGCCTTTGGGGTTTTAGCAGGATACGGGCAAAACATTATAATTACAGGGTTTCATAAAGGTTACAGTTGACAAAGGTAAAAGACCGGACAAAACCAACATTCTTCTTTAGACAAGCTGGACAAACCCATAATAAAAATGGTCACCTCCCCATCGTAAATAGACCATAAAACAGGAACAGAAACAGATAGGAATAGGATAAGGCATGTTTGTGTGTAATAAATATCTACAATGAAGGGTGCCACCCCCCTCCTAGGGGGCGTGGCGCCGTTAGTGGCAGCAAAGTGACGGTAGTTTAGAGATCCCTTCCGGGTCACATAACCCGGAAGTGGACTGGACTAGTTGTTGGCGAAAAACCGGAAGTGCTTATGGAGGAAGGAAGGCAGGTGACCCCGGAAGTGATTTACGTCGGGCGCGAGGCTTGAAAAGCCAGCAAGCCTGAAGACGCCCCCTCTTTGTCCTCTCTCCTGCCAGGGGTCGGAGGTCGCTTTCCAAGTTCCTGCTGGGACCACGAGCGGCATATCGTACGTCGAGGATTCCAACCGACTTCTAAAGGCAGGTGAGCGGGCCTCACAGTGTGCGCTTGCTAGGATGCTAGGGATGTTTCGGAGCCGATTTTAAGTAATTTAGCCCGGGGTACCGCAAGCTCTGAAGCTTAGCGCCGTGAGAGTGCCTGGGGGTATGATGTGCTTAAGCCGAGGGATGGGCTTGATCGGGGAAGCGGAGCACCTATATTAGGTTAATGATATCCGCGTAAGAGTCCTCTAGTCTTTAAGGAAGAATTATGAGCTTCCAGCAGCAATATTTTGTGTACGGCCAAATTCGAACCGAACCGCATTTTGAATGATGAGGAATTTCCGATTTGCTTTAGTGCATACTTTAGTTATATAAGTGATACCTTTTGGCCTACGAAAAATGCCGGGGGGAAATTAGTGGAACAACATCAGGTCTTTAAATGCAATCCATGCTCGTATATGGTTGCCTCCAAACGTGATAAAAGCAATAGTAAGCTATTGGATATTGGGGGAATGGAGGTGCTATTTTTATCACAAGAAGAATTCACTACGTTGCTCTCGTTTCCACAGTAAACAGTGAACGAGTATTTGCTGTTTTCTCAGTTCTCGACAGTAAATAACTGTGATGGGAGAAGGTGATTAGGAAACTGGTGTAGAGGGTGTAGTGAGCACAGGGTTTACGTTCCTTCTGCAGGGGCAGCCGCAGGCTCCAATACCTTCCTGTCAAAGTGGCGCTCCATGTAAGTAGCGCAGTGGGGGCAGGCATCATGTGGGAATTACAGGGGTGAAAGCCTTAATGTTGTGTTTGGCGCGCAAGGAAGCGTGCACGCGAGAGCTAGGAAGGCACGAGTAATTGCATTTGTCGTTTTGAACCATATTAAGGCTGGCTTCATAGCACACTGGGCGTGGTTTATGGGGTGGAACTAACTTCTCTATTTCTCATTAAGTGCAGAATGCTGCCAAAACGGCCAGCGAAGGGCAAAGGGGCCCAGGCTGAAAAGGACGATTATCTGGCGTTGACGGAGCTGCTGGAGTTCACGAAAGAAAAAGGAGTCGATTGGGCACTAAAGACATTAAAGGAAGGGGCAGGGACGGTTGCCCAGGAGGGAACAGGGCGGGGCAAGCGAGCCCGGCGCACACCCGAAAGATTTAAAGAGGCATCAGGAGGAAAGCGTTCCAGAGTTGGGGTTTCTCAGGCAGCATCGTCAGGTGAGAAGGGAGTGCTAGAGTCAACAGACTTGGTTTCGAACACTGTGCAAGATACTATTGTCACTCCCACAGATTCAAGCGGAGGACCCAACTCGCAGAATAATGTTTCACCGGCGGGTGTGATACCCGTTTCAAATGCGGGAGCACCTGGGACTCAGTTAGCTGCCCCGCCAGTGGTCGCGCATCCTGCCAGCGGCATCGCGCAAGTGTGGGTTCAGTCTGGGGGGTTAGCTCAATCCCCAGGTGTAATGGCAACAACATCGCACGGCCAGGCCCTTAATAATTGCCCAGCGAGTGCAATGGTGCCCTCAGCGGCTTAACCAGGGGTTTTGGGGTCAGTGTTTACGGGGCAATTCCCAAGCGGGGTGACCCCAGTGCCACAAGGGCAAACAGCCAGCAATGGCGCAGCAGTCTCAGGGCCAACAATCAACACGATGCAAGGGGCTGTGGGGCCGGTGGTGATGGGGCAGCCTACACTCGCTTACAGTCCCTTGATTTACGGTTCAGCTTCCATGGCTCTATCGCCCTCAGCGGGCATCACATGGCACGTGCCCCTGGAGACCAAAGAGAAGATATTGAAAGGAGAGTACATCGATGTATTTGACCTCATTAATGCCGGGGTAGTCCCGGGTAAAGCCAGGGTAGGAAAAGAGGGAGAATACAAGCAAAAGAAGGTATGGGTGGAGTGGTCGATAAAAAATTGGATCACAGGTTTTGCCATTAATGCGGCCATCATGGCAGAGAGGTACCCCGCAATGGCACCCCAGTTGATTAGTTATATTTCCCTGATTCATGGGGCGGCTTCCGAATTCCCAGGGACGGGTTGGTTACAGTATGACACCAAGTTCCGTCAAATGAAGGCAGTACACCCTGAGATAGCATGGGACCAACATGAAATTAATGTGTGGCATGCGGTATTCTATTCTACGGTCCCCACGAATAAGGCTAGTTACCCGAGTCAGAATCAGTCCTTTCGGAGTGACAGAGGAACAGGGGATAAGAAACAGGCCTGCTGGCAGCACAATAAGAACGAGTGCACCAGGGGCGCAGCTTGCAGATACAAGCACTGTTGCTCCTTTTGCGGGGGACCGTCCCACCCAGAAATCAGATGTTTCAAAAAGTCAGGAAAGCCGAGAGAGCAGCCGCCCCATAATGCGGCCAAAGGACGGCCCCCTCAAGCAACCAAGAAATCTGCCAACTCCCATTAGGATTCACGTACTGACACACCTCCTTAGCAAGTATGGCAAATTGAAAGATGCGCAGTTTTTACATGATGGCTTTATGTCTGGTTTCCGCATCCCTTCCTCGGCTACCCCCGCCAGTGTTCCGCCTCGCAACCAAAACTCAGTGCTACAGAACATGGAGGCGGCGGAGCAAAAAATAAGGAAAGAAGTAGCCTTGGGGAGGGTGGCGGGACCCTTTAAACAGTTGCCGAAGTCCGGACCTCGTATGCTCACCTTTAGGTTTAGTACCTAAAAAAGAGGCAGGGAAATACCGATTGATTCACAATCTGTCCAGCCCCCCTGGTCTATCGGTTAATGACAAGCTAGATCCAGATCTATGTACGGTGCGATATACAACATTCGACACCGCAATACAGAAGCTGCAGGTGCTGGGTGAGGGAGCCTTAATGGCTAAGTCAGATATTGAGTCAGCTTTTCGACTATTGCCAGTACATCCTGAAGATACAAAGTTCTTGGGTTTCACGTTCAGGGGCGAATTTTTCATGGACCTCTGCATGCCCATGGGGTGCTCAATCGCTTGTTCAGTATTTGAGACTTTCGCCAGGTTCTTAGAGTGGGCAGTGCATCATTTCCTAACATCAGTAACATCATATGGAGTTGTACATTATCTAGATGACTTCTTGTTTCTGGGCCCCCAGGGGTCGCAGTCTTGCAGAAAGGCCCTGCTGGCCTTCCAGCATTTGGCTAAAGCGCTGGGCGTGCCGCTGTCCGCAGAGAAGACCGAGGGGCCAACTACTTGTTTAACATTCCTGGGCATTGAAATAGATACTAGAGAAGGGGTGTGTAGGCTGCCAAAGTCAAAGGTGACTGCATTCAAGGCGGCCATCGACGCCTGTTTGGGGACCCGGAAGGTGACACTACATCAATTGCAAGTCCTGGTAGGTCAGCTGAACTTCGCCTTGAGGGTCATACCGATGGGCAGGGCCTTCTCTAGGAACATCGCAAGGGCGATGTCTGGGCTTCGCGCCAAGCACCATCATACCAGGTTGTCTGCAGAGGTAAGGAATGACTTAGCCATTTGGAAGGATTTCTTGGAAAACTTCAATGGGTCAGTGATATGGCAAATGCCGAGTAGTTCCAATGTCGAGTTAGAACTGTTCACCGATGCGGCAGGCAGTGTGGGTTTCGGCGCTGTGCTAGGTCCCAAATGGTGCATGCAGCATTGGCCAGAGGAATGGGTAGGGCACGGTCTGACACGGAATATCACCTTCTTAGAGCTGTTTCTAATCATTGTAGCTTTGCATGTGTGGGGAGATATTCTGGCAAATAGGCACATTGTGTTCTGGTCTGACAGCATGTCTGTGGTGATGGCAATCAATAATCAGAGAGCGAAATGCACCTGGGTGCTGCGCCTTTTAAAGGAGCTAGTGTTGCAATGTTTACGGCGCAATGTATGTATAATACAAAAAAGTATAATATAATGTGTAATAAATATCTACAATGTCCTGTGCTCTGGTCCTTAAT
Source organism: Triturus cristatus (assembly GCF_964204655.1). Taxonomy (NCBI): domain Eukaryota; kingdom Metazoa; phylum Chordata; class Amphibia; order Caudata; family Salamandridae; genus Triturus; species Triturus cristatus. The sequence continues at coordinate 904,547,089 of NC_140579.1, forward strand.
CTTGATCAGCTAAAGGGCAGGAACTGGCTTGGCAAGGTCAGCCTCAGGCAATAGAGTCAGCTTTCGCCAGGTCATGCAGGAGTCAGCACAAACCCAAGCTAAGGTGTATGTGTCCTAAATACTTGTTCAGCCACAGTCAGGGCCTATGTAAAGGGCAACCACAAAATGGCTGCCATGCACAAAATGGAACCCAAGGGTTCAGAACAAAACCTTCAAATACACAGTGAATCCATTGGTGTAACATGACGCAAACACTCGTATTTGCTGAACTTCACTGTTTACGGTTAGCTGTTACCAAAATCATAACAGAATCATGACATTTAAAACACAGGTTCAGAATTCACGGAACCACAGTCACTGATCATTTCCCCCTCTTGTCTCCCATGCCTGCAGCTCAAGGTACACCAGCGTAAGGCCGTGTGGAGGGCCATTACAGCGAAGGTGCGAGCTCTGGGGGTCTCAAACCGGCGGCGCACCCTCTGCCACAAGAGATGGGACGACATCAGCCGGCTGGCAAAGAATGTGGCGGAGATGACCATGGGGCTGCTTCCTCGCACTGGGCGACTGGCACAGTGCAGCATAACACCACTAATGGGGCGCATCTTGGCGGTGACACAGCCTGAGCTGGATGCACGTTTGAAGGAGCATCAGCAGCAAGCCAGGGGTGAGCATTTTCGGAGTCTGACTTTGGTTCGGAGTGGCTGCATGTCTACAGAGCCTGTGCCAGCGCTGGCCTATGTGATGTTGGTAGTGTGATCCTGTGGCATGTAAGTGGTTGCTGGACTGGGTGCCTGTGGCATGCATTTGCCCTACCTGTACTTACAAAGGTGATTTGGATGCTGTGTCTTCACATTACATTCTGAGTTGTGCTCTTCAGGTTTCTTCTGCATTGGTGTAGTCTTGGGAATCCCATGGGAGTGAACGGCAGTGTGCCCAATCTGACTGTACGATACATCAATGCGTCCATTGCATGCACCCATATTGGGGAGGCCTACACATCTTACAGCAAGGTGCAGCATCATATTGTCCCCAAGGTACGACATGGTAGGTGTCATGGGCTAATGTCCATTGTGAACTGTCATGTTGTAGTCTGGGTCTGTGTTGTCCCCTCCTGTTCCATCCAGTTCTGTCATTGGCAACAAGTAGTGTGCCCCCATCATGTCCCTAGGTGTGCTCAGAATTAGTTGTGTGTCTGTTTGAACAGAGCCAAAAGCAGGGTGTTGTGCTGTGTGGTCATCACATGGCTCACTCATGCCTAAGTTTCCTATTTCCACGCACTGTTTGAGTCTATGTAGTGAGTTGGCACGATGTGATTGCACAGGGTGGTGTGCAACATGTAGATTTGGTCAACTTTTGACATGCATTGCTTGCATATGTTTGTTTAGTTGCTGCCACTGACCTGACCCTACATCTCTCTCCCATGCAGCATCACCTGTGGTTACGGAGGGACAGGAGACGGACACCAGTGGGGGTGAGACTAGCACCACAGCTGCCCAGGAGCCCAGTGACACAGATGTCACCAGCGCCTCAGAGGGGGACAGGGGTCTGCTGGAGGAGTCCCAGCCTGAGACGCAAAGCACCACATCATCCGATGCCAGCGGGGATGCATCCATGTTGGAGGGCACAGGGAACGGTGACTCTGCATCGACTTCCACCACACAGCGGCCATTGCGCACCCTCCCAGTCACTTCCTCTGGTGCTACCCGTGTCCACCTCAGTAAGAGGGGAAGAGTGTCCTTCACCCCTGGCAACGCTGCCCCTGCCCCTGTCCCCCCTGCTGCCATCAGTGCTGAGTCTGTGGATCTTTTGCACCAGCTGTGTGTAGGCCAGACAACTCTCCTCAATGCCTTCATTGACCACAACAAGAAATTGGCCCAGGTGGTTGCTTTCATGGAGGGCTTACATTCCGATGTGGGTGGGCTGCACCGGACAGTCCAGGCTTTGTCATCAACAGTGACGTCTGCCCTGCAACAGGCACATACTCACAGTCTAGCTCCAGTCCCTTTGTCCACCCCCTGGCAGTGGCCACGTCTGACAATAGTGACCACGGTCCACATACATCAAAGTCACGATACAGCAAACAGAGCACACAGCAGCAGCAACCCAAGTGGTCCCGGGCGCAGACACCATCCCTGTAGAGGACCAAAGACACCCCAGAGCGCAGGGAGAAAAGCCCGTCAGACGACACCAGTGGACAAATAGCAATGCAGCAGACCTCAGGCACACATGACTCAGTGGCATCCCCATCCAAGGACTCTCCTGCCCATAAAGCATCGTGCAAAGATAATTGTACAGTGTCTGTGCCCACCAAGGAGGTGGTGCATGCCAAGGGTACACCTAGGAAGGGCTCCAAGGCAGTATCACCAACCACCTCGACTCCCATTCCAAGCACAGTGAAGCAGGGGCCGGAGGGCACTGTAGGGGTAACACCTAGTAAACAGGGGAAGGGGGGCAGAGGCGAAGCGAGGCAAAGCATTCCGCTGGATCCAGCACATTACCAGAGGGGCTGCCAGCGCCTGCACCTGCTGCAGCAGTGGTGGTGAGTGTGCCTGTTGTGCCCACACCACTTCCCATTGATCCAAAGTCAGGCAAGCCATTTAGGATCCCCAAGAAGTGGAAGGACACCCCTCCACAATCTCCCAGCCACACCGTGTTTCTCGTCTGCATGACTCCACCTCCACGTGCCACTAAACCAACTTTTCCAAGCAGCCCTCCGGCTTGCCAAGCCACTGATAGCTCTCTCCCCTGTCAAGTGCCCCGACAGTCCCCGAGACACAGCCAGCTCCCAGTCCGCCTGACAGCCAAGTCTGAGTAGTAGTCACCCTCACACACCTGTCTCTCACACAGGTGGGCCTGTACTGCACATTGTTGCCCCCTGACTGTGCTGCTGACCATGGAAAGGTACAGTCACACACATTCCCTGTGCAGCTTATCATGGACTCAGTCTGCACCCTGGACTGGCCAATGGCCTTGTTGCTCTTTGCTGTGTTGGACTCTTCCCTGTGCAGCTTCTCATGAACTCAGTCTGCAGCCTGGACTGGCCACTGGCCTTGTCGTTCACTGCTGTGTGCTTCCTGTCTGTACAGCTTCTCATGGACATGCTCTGCATCTTGTGCCTTGCTCTTCTCTTCTCATGGTACCTATCTGTGCAATATGTGAATAAAGACAGTTTATCCTGTTGTCTATTTTGTCTGTGTCCTTACTGAATAAAGTTATTTTGCTGTGTGTAAATGGTTTACTGTGCCACATGGTCTGTGTGGCACTTCAAGATGGCCAATGTTTGGGCTCACTTACTCTCTTTTTAGGTCTCACCTGAGCCAGCGCATGCGCTGCTCTGCGAGACATTTAGTAGGTGGATTTTGAAAGTGCTACCCACATTTTTGTGCTGGCTACAAGGTACAGTGCACGAGGTCGTGCACGTGCACATCTGTTTCACACATTCCCCCCTCCCTTCTCTCCCAGCCCTTTGATGCTTTGCTCGCATGCTCGCATTTCCCTCCTCCGTTTCCGTCCTCTGCCCCTCCCATTCCCCTCAGCGCCAAGCATGTCACCCCTCCCTTTTTTGCCCAGCCTTGCGCTGCTCTGCTCGCATCTCCCTCCTCCCTTTCCCTCACTTTCAGTCGGTCTCCTTTTTGACAGTTTCATTTAGATACGCTCCAAGCATTTCACCCCTCCCTTTTTCGCCCAGCCTTGCGCTGCTCTGCTCGCCTCTCCCGATCCCTCACTTTCATTCAGGCTCCTTTTCGTCAGTTTCATTTACATTCGCTCCAAGCATTTCACCCCTCCCTTTTTCGCCCAGCCTTGTGCTGCTCTGCTTGCATCTCCCTCCTCCCTATCCCTCACTTTCATTCGGGCTCCTTTTCGTCAGTTTCATTTACATTCGCTCCAAGCCTTTCACCCCTCCCTTTTTCCCCCAGCCTTGCGCTGCTCTGCTCGCATCTCCCTCCTCCCTATCCCTCACTTTCATTTGGGCTCCTTTTCATCAGTTTCATTTACATCCGCTCCTTTTTGTCACTTTCATTCAGCATACGCTCCTCTGCCCCTCGCATTCCCCTCTACTACAAGCATTCAAACCTTCCCTTCTCCTCCAGCCTTGCTCTGCTCGCATCTCCTTCTTCCCTTTTCCTCACTTTCATTCCGTCTCCTTTTCGTTAGTTTCATTCATAATCCGCTCCTTTGGCCCTTGCATTCCCCTCTGCTCCAAGCATTCCAACCCTCCCTTGTACCCCATCCTTTTGATGGTCAAGTCGCATCTCTCTCCATTTACTGAGAATCCAAAATTGAATGCAAACTGCGTCCAAATATTACATTCCACCACACACGCAATGAGAGGCTCTGCCGCAGTCACTCGTTGTAAAATTAGATAAGTTGTTAACCACAGAGTAATCCAAATTTGAATGCAAACAGCGTCCACATATTCAAATAGACCACACACGCAACGAGACGCTCTGCTGCAGTCACTCTTTCTAAATTAAAATAGTTGTTACCCACATCTTACTCTAAACTAGCTTTGTATTGGATTCTTTGAAGTGTACAAATATAACGACACTGTGTAGGCCTCTTCTTTTCAATGGGCTCTTCCTGCATTAGCTTACAGATTGTACTGTATGGGACAGTGGATGTAAGAGTAAGTGGGTTAGAAAAAATAAATGGGAGATTTAGCCAATAGGTCTTACTTTTGGGACCTTATAAGTATTTAGTTATGCAGCACAGTATCCTTGGTGCAACATCATCAACTGGTGCATGGCTAAACACTTAAAAGGTCCCAAAGGCGAGACCTATTGGCTATGCCAATGCTTGTTTTTAGGGGTGACAGGGTCTTCATTTCTGCTTGACCCAGATACTTGTGGTGGCAATGGTGTCAATTTCTAATGGTTAGCAGTAGTCATTTACGTGATTGGTTCATGTTGGCTCTATTGTACACATGTCGGGGGGGTCACTGCCAGCACAGAGTGGGTTTCTGCACACAGTATTGCAGGCAGGCTGTCCAGGGTCATCATGTATGTGTGTTCTTCCTTTATGTGTGCCCAGTGGTATATGTGTGTGGTCATCTTGTGATGGCCAGTCATCCTAGTCCAATGGCTTACTTTCCATTTGTGCTCTTGGATGGCCAGGTAGTGTGCAGAGTGAAGGGGGTGAGTTTGTGGGGAGTGTTGATGTGTGCATGCCTCTGCAATGTCAACTACACATGTGTCACCCAGGAGTTGTGTGCCTGTTGTTTTGATTGTTCATCCCTGTGGATGTGGTTGTATGCCCATGTGTGAGTTGTATGTTGTGCACTGTGCAGTGTGTTGGTGTGTCCTTGCAGTTCTGTCTGACTCCTACTTGTTGTTTTTGTCACTTGTGAGTATACAGAGAGTGTTACTGGCAAGTCAGTATTGTGTTTTGTTGCACATCCATGTGTCCTGTTGCTGTTTGTGGGGACTGTGCAGACCTGCTGCTCCACACTGCCATTGTGGTTGTGTTTTCTCATGCCTTGCTGTCACATGGTGCCTTCTTGCCTCCAGTGTGGCATGTTGTGTGTGTTGCCATGCCCTCCCCTATCTGTGCTTCAGCTGCCTGCCCATTGTGGGTCTGCACTCACTCTCTTTGTGTATGGTACACTCCTGCCATGTCCCCTACTGACATGCAGTACACTTCACTTTGGTGTGAGCTTTCCCCTTGGTTTGTATGTGTGTGTGCCTCCCCATGACTTCATTTGTGCCACTGTGCTTTGTGGTGCAGTTCTTTGTCCAGGGTCAATGTGTCACTCAGGGCATTTCCCCAATGGGTCATGTGTGATGTTCTGGTGCTGTTTGTTAGTCATGGTTGCTCCTATGCAGTTCAACTGTGTGTGCTGCCCAGTCCTGTGGTCAAGTTGTTTCCACCTTTGTGTCCCAGACTTGTGCATCTATTGGGTGTTGAGTTGGATGTATGCGTGTTGTTTGTGTTTTTGCTTCACTTCCTGGGTGTGCTGTTGTCTTTGTGCTGTGCTGTATGGTGTTGTGTGGGTTGCTGTTCTGTCACTGATGTCTGTGTGTGTCTGGTATGCTTGGTATGCACACACCGCTTGTTGTTCATGCAGTGCTGTGTGTGTATGTTGCCTTGTGATTCACTGGTGTGCATCCCCTGATGTCGTGCTGTGTTTGCTATGTGATTGTTCTGCCTGTGCATCTGTTGTTTGCTTGCTGTGGCTGTGTTGTTCTGCGATGGTGCACTTCTTGTGTGTGTTGTTGTATGTTGTCATAGGAGTGGTGTAGGAAGGTGGATATCTGACTATGGTTACCCCCAACTTTTTGCCTAGGGTCTAGCTGGTTTTTCGACTTAGTTGGCCTGAGATCCTGCCATTCAGGGTCTCAGGCTGTCTGCTCTCTCTTTAAAATGGACTCCATGTACCCTAGGTACATTCCCAATTGGTAAGGATCACCGTATTGGACCCTGTACAGTGTACCCTAGGTACCCAGGGCATAGGTGTACCCTAGGCCTCCCAGGGGCTGCAGCATGTATTATGCCACCCCTGGTCTGGCCTTCCAATCAGACACAACTGGCTGATCACTCAGCTGGGGCAAGGTCGTGTAATCACCCCTTGCTTAGATATAGTATACCTATATCTACCCTTAATATAGACACATGTGTACCTATCAGCCACTCCTATGGCAGGCCTTAACAATCCTGGAGGCAGAGTGCTTGGTAACATGTGAGATGGTGCTCTGGCATGAGCTGAGCCTGTCTGCAGCTTTCGGAACCATGTCCTTATAGCTGTTCTATGATATAGCCTACCATATACTCTTAAAGTGCCTTATAATCTTTAACGGTTATGGTAACTATGGTTTGGCTTTATCAAAACATGTTGTGTAAGGTGTCTAACACTTTGGAATAATACCCCCATACCATTTCTGGTGATGAGGATATTATTCCTCCCTTCTAGAGGGAGATACATGTTAAAATCCTACTTTGCTGTTTAACTCTAACCAAAGCCTCAGCATCACAAAATGGATGCTGCTGCCACAGACACAAGTCTGACCTCCTGCTGCTGGGAGTGATCCCGGCAAGGGAGGCTTGGACAATAGGTTTCCTGCTTGGGGAGGTGCTAGCACCTCCCCAGACAGACTTTAGTGTATTGGGGCAGAGAGGGCTGAAAGGAATGAGACATGCCTGGGGCACACAAGGTGTCCCATGCATAGTCCAGTTCAAACCGGTGCTGGGGCACTCCAGCCCCAGTCCTGGTGTGAAACTGGACAAAGGGAAGGGGGTGTAACCACCCCCCTCCCAGGTCCCACCCATAATGCGTGACCTAGCAGGCAACCCAGCCCCCCAGATTAGTATAAGAGTGGTAGCTGGGCCCCAGGAGATTAGATTATCCTGAACCTGCAACTTGAACAGAAACTCTGGACCTTCGACATTCGACGAAAGAAGAAGACTGAAGAATCTCCCTTGTGGCCAAGGAGTGGCTACCCTGTGCAAACAGGCACCATCAAGAGACTACCCTTTGCTTTGCTGAAGTTCTACGAGGGACCGACTGCAGAGCCCGACCAGAGCCTTGACTTCCAGACTTCTCCGACCCTGATCCACATCCACAGCCGAGCTGAGATGAGTGGAGGCGACGAGAGACGTGGGACCTGATACCTGGGAAAAGTGGCGAGTATCTTGCAGCGCAGCTTCTGAGGCACCCTCGAAGTTGTGCACCGGGGATTGAGAAGCCCCAACCCCAAGCACCATCTGCACCGAAGATCAGCCCCCCACACTCCACGAGTCCTGCGTGGGGCCCTTCTGCATTTTCCTGCTTGCCGCGTCCGTCCGGTTGCTTGCCCGTTGGCTAGCGGCCTTTGTGACGACACACCTTGAAATCTTCACTGCTGGTTTGGCTCCTCCAGACTGGCTCCCGCTTCCTTGTAAAGGAGAAGCACCCCAGACCTTCCTGGTCTGCACCAGAAGCAAGTCCTCCGTTCTTCGTGGGTTCCGCTTGCCAAGGCTTGTTGAGTCCTAGTTCGACTTCAACGCCGCCGACAGCAAGAGCCTTCGTGGGACAGCTCTCCTCCTGGTCCTGGTCGTCCTCGACATCTCCTGGTACCCGTGGCTGCAGCGACAAGCTTCACCCTTCACCTGCAATGTTCACGACATTGCCTGGTTCCACGTGGTCACTGGCTAGTGACCTTGACTCTGTCCCTTCTGCTTGCAGGTATCCTCTCTTATTGATCCCAGCCTTGGGATCCACCGGACACTCTTCACTGACTGCCTGTCAGCAACTTTCCTTCAGGCATCCATAGAAGTCCACGACGAAACCCGACGCAAGTTCACACCTATGCACCCGCAGCCCGTGGGCTAGGTAACTTGGGTACTTCAGTGCTCACAAGGGTAGTGACTATCCTAGGGTCTAGTTTCCGAGTCTCGACTCTCTAGCTGCTTCAGAAGTGTCCTTAAACTGTTAATTTCTAACTGCTAGTAAGTCTATCGACTTTTACGCATTACGCGTGAGTGTTTCCACCCTGCACCTGAATCCCGTGGGCCTCCCACTTCCTAACTGTTGCTAGTGTAGTGTAGCCCCAGCGATTCCCCAGGCCTAGGCATATCCTATTTCCGTGACAGTGGTCCTTATACCACTTCTTTAGTATATGGTTTGCGTGGCCCCTAGGGCCTAACTGTATTACTTACCTGTGTGACTTAATGTATGCTTAAATAAGACTGTGTTGTACTTACCTCTAATCTCATAAAGAGTGCTGAGGGTTTGACTAGAATAAATACACTTTATTTTATATATATATCTGTTGTGGTGTCCTTTCATTTGGTATTCAAGGGATTATATATGGTATCACAGCTGGCTTCACATGCCATTCAGAGTTTAGCCTAAGACTGCTCTTGTCCATGCTACCACTAGGATAGCTGGTCTATAAGGTTGACTTTACAACCAATCACCATAAGGGTTGTTTGGACTGATATAAGGTGTACACTAGAACTAGTGACATCATACATCAGGCCAACTTCTCACAAGTGGTATAGTGAAATCTCATAGATTTCACTACGCCACTTCTACAAGGTTTTTGCAGGGGAACGCCCACCCTCCATACATTATACCTGACGCAGAAAGTATGTTAGGGGATTAGAATGCTTCAAGCACCCGATATGAGCTCTTTCCCAAAACACATCACTCCCTCAATAAAATTATCAATTTTGCCATATTATGCATATTATATTACCTACCTCATCGTTCACTAACCACACCAATCTACTGGTTGGTTCTTTCCGGAAAACATTGCACAATACAAGGTATTAACCATGTTTTTGGGGCCAGGATAGCAACGTCCACACCAATCTGCCACTGCTCCTTACATTTCATGTTCCCAACCTCTACTTATGCCGAGGCAGCCTTTACTTTATCAGAGTCAAGGAAGCATCTTGTGTCCCACCAAGGTTCCGATCCCTCTGACCATAATTCAAACTAGCTTGATATTTATAAATATGTCTATACCAAAAAGATCAGAAAAATGTAAATGTTATGCAGCAGAATCTTTTTTTGTTATGCCTGCACATCATGTTTCATCCGGCACCAGTCTTTATAATCGCCTAAAACTTTTCACAACTCCTTTGGACAGTATTGAAATAATGTAAAACAACTCTGCTAGGAGGGATAGTTGCATCTCTTTATAATAAAGCAGCTTCCATAAAGCAGTTCTTCTAGAACAGGGGAGCCACAACACCCTGGGGTCATACTGTAGGTACGTAAAGAGGAGGAGAGGGAGGAGCGTGTGTGTTGTTCAGACCTAAATGGATTAAAACGCCTGATGTTCTTCAGCACTGGCAGTTTCAGGTGACATACTCTCTGGAGAGAGGAGGGTGTAGTAGGACCCCGCTGCAGCACTTTTAATTCTTTATGAATATTGGTGCAAATGTACGAAGACCTGACAAGCGCTGCTGCTCATCTACCTTTAAGGTTTGGCCAGTCCATAGTACAAGCAGTGTCCTGAGAGGACAGACCTGCTGGGAACGGCATTTCTACAGGCACCAGCTGGGAAATGGGTGGCCACATTGGCTCCACACCCAGCCATATAAGCCGTGGCCTGGTACTAACACCTTTTAGAAAATAAAAACCAGCGCGTTCTCGGCCTCTGGGGTTTTCCCAGTGGGAGTCATACAAGAGCGTACCTTAGCATACAGGGTGCCTATCTTTACAGCTACCATCTGGTGCAATGTCGCTGCTCCACTTAAGACCCATCCTCTCTGACGTTGCGCTCACCTTACCTTTAGTGTGTGACATCCCTTGGTGATGCCTGGCACTGCGCCCAAGGTAACGGCTCACCTGGCCCATGCCTACTGCAGTAGCTTGAGAAACTTTCCACAGCACAATAAATGCCTAGTAGTACGGACCCATGATGTGTGTGGGAAGTGAGCAAAAGTCATGATCTGTTGAGACCACATGCTGCACTGTCTCTGGGACTTACACCACTTGCAGGGCAGACTTCAGTAGCCAATAGCTGCATCAAGCTAAAGAGTTTGTGCGTCCCCACCCCCAGCCAGTGCTCAGGGTTGTCGTCTGACTGCAAGCTGCCAATTTGTTCCAAAATCACATTTGCAGCCATAGTCACACGTACAGACGTGCAACCATTTATTATTTCCCATCAGTCCCAGACGCTCTCTGCACATTTCTTGTAAGGTAAACAGTATAAATATCGAGTTTTTAATTTCGACCTACAATAATATCGAGTTTGAAATATCATAGGGACACAGTATCGAAGTCAAGAATATCGACGACCAGAATATCGACCTGAAGGTAAGAAATATTGTTTTTGTTATTATCGAATGTAGTAATATCGATAGCAAAAAAATAGATGTTACTAATATCGATATTTATATTAGTGTTATGTATTTTATTATGTATTTTATATGTTTGTATTTATATTTTTGTTAATTATTGTACTAATTTTAGAATATATGTATACATTTTTTTCGAAGTTAGTAACATTTTTTTGAAGTAAATTATGCGTTTTAGTACCGTATAGGGTTGTGTGTTTATAGGGGAATAGGGTCGGAAGTAATTTAATTATATTAATGTAAAAATTTTAGGAATTAGTAAATATTTTTAAGTAAATTTTGCGTTTTAGTTTTGTAGCAGGTTGTGGGTTTATAAGGGAATAGGGTGGGAAGTAACTTAATTGTGATTAAGTAATTATTTATTTTTATTTATTGGTATTGATAATTAATTTTATGTTAAATAATTATAAATTGGTAATTCATTTTTATTAATTGGTAATTGTTATTAATTGGTAATTATATTAAGTGTATTAATTTAATATTGAAGTGTGTTGTGAGTTTATAGGGTAATAGGGTGGGAAGTAATTTAATTGTAATTAAGTAATTATTTATTTTTATTTATTGGTATTGATAATTATTTTCTATTAAATAATTCTTAATTGGTAATTCATTTTTATTAATTGGTAATTCATTTTTATTAATTGATTAATTTGGAATTATATTAAGTGTATTAATTTAATTTTGAAGTGTGTTGTGAGTTTATAGTGCAATTGGGTGGGAAGTAATTTAATTATAATTAAGTAATTATTTATTTTATTGTGGAGTATTGATAATCAATTTATTGTTAATCCATTATTAATTGGTAATAACTTTTAAATAATTCATATTTTTATGTTTTGGTGATTAATTTGCTAATTAATTAATAATTGGTAATTAATTGTCATTAATTAATATTTATTGGTATTTAACAATAATTTATTGTTAATTATTAATTGCTAAATATGTTTAAATAATTATTGTTTTTTGGTATTGAAAATTAATTATTTTTTATGTTATTATTATTTGGTAATTAATTGTTAATAATTATTATTTAATTGTATTTATCATCAATATATTTGTTAATTATTAATTGGTAATTATTTTTAAGTACTTATTTATTGGTATTGTTAATTAATGTATTCTTATTTAATAATTAAAATATTATTTATTTTTAAAAATTATTGTAATTATTAGTAAGTTATTTTTACCCCTACGCTATCCAACACTTTCCCTACTGTTGCACTCTCTGGAGTTGGAATAGTAATTTTAACCTCTACGCTATCCAACACTTTCCCTAATGAAGCACTCTCTGGAGTTGGAATAGTAATTTTAACCTCTTCGCTATCCAGCACTTTCCCTACTGTTGCACTCTCTGGAACTGGAATAGTAATGTTTACCCCAACGCTATCCAAAACTTTCCCTAATGTTGCATTCTCTGGAGTTGGAATAGTAATTTGAACGTCTACGCTATCCAACACTTTCCCTACTGTTGCACTCTCTGGAGTTGGAATAGTAATTTTAACCCCTACGCTAGCCAACACTTTCTCTACTGTTGCACTCTCGGGAGTTGGAATAGTAATTTTAACCCCTACGCTATCCAACACTTTCCCTACTGTTGCACTCTCTGGAGTTGGAATAGTAATTTTGACCACTACGCTATCCAACACTTTCCCTATTTTTGCTCTCGCTGGAGTGGGAATAGTAATTTTTACCCCTACGCCATCCAATATTTACTGTTTTAGTTAATGTAGTGTATAATTTATTTAACAATTGTTTTTTAATTTGTTAAATATATTTTTTATTTTTTTATTTATATTATTGTTGTATGTGTATGTATGTATTTATAAGTTATTACAATAATTAATTGTTAATATTATTAAGTAAGTATATATGTTATATTTTATGTGTATATGTTTAATTTTTTTACAATATGGGGCCGATTCCGATCCGGGTCGGAAAGCACTCCGACCGAGCTGGATCCGGAGTGTTTTCCGACGAGCCGGAGTCCTGCAGTCCGACCGAACGAGTACGATGCGGCCGTATGCTGTTGGACTCGGTTCGGTAAAACTCCCATAGAAGTCAATGGGAGGCGGTCGTACGACGCGTACATGGGCTTCCATTGACTGAATGGGTACGTCGCGGACAAGTGCGCCCCCTACAGTGAGTACGCATCGGTGCCATCCGCACCGTACATGCCTGTGTTCGGAAGACCCATGGGACTCACCCTGTGTCCAAGTCGTAGGGCTGCGGGTGACAGGGTGTCCGACGCGGACCCCCAAAGGCGACCCCCCGGACGATTTGCGAGCCGGACACTCCGGCTCGCACAGGCTGTCCGACGCGTGCATCGTACTGGCTCGGCCGTGAATCGCATCCATTGCACGCCACGGTTAGCTTACGACCGAGACGTACGGAGCGTTTCGGACCCGGAAACGAGTCAGTCGGTGAATTTGATGTAGCTCGCATCGTACTTGCTCGCTCGTACAGCTGTACGAGTAGGGCGGAATACACGCGTACGGCACATAGTTTTACCGGCCGGATTGCGTTCGGTACCCTTCCGACCCGGATCGGAATCGGCCCCTTAATGTATTACTTATCATTTTAAATATATTTTTAACTATGTTTATTTTAAATATATGTATCATTTACTTTATTTTAAATAAATTTTTAACATTAAATAAAAAATTATAGTTTTAACAACTATATTTTTTGTCCGAATTTTTTGTACCCACCATAATGTAGATAGGACTTTGATATTCTAGACATCGATATTTCGGCACCGATATTTTTGACGTCGATATTCTGTCAGTGATTCTTCTTATTTAAATGTTCATTTCATGAAAGCAGCTTTTTTTTACTCAGACACATGCTTCTGGTTGGTACACACTTAGCTGACACCGATTTTCAGATTATGGGCTGAACTGGCCAGCCCAGCAAACACACTTATTGATAAAATTGCACATTACAAATACACCTGCAATGTTTTTGAAGGAAAATGCTATGTAATTTTGTTGAGCTGTTCTTTGAGAAATTTAGGCCAGGGACATCTTAAGGAATTTTGGGGCCCTGAGCCAAATCATATTTTGGGGGCCTCTGATCAGAACAGCTTTGAACTTATGACCCAATCTCAGCCCTTTCATGCACTTTTTGGCCTGGCCACTGGCAGCGCACAGGCACAATGGTGCAAATTTTAAATGTGTTTACATTTAGGTGTCGATTCCGATCCGTATTTTTTTACGTACGAATCGTACTAGTCCCGTACAAACGGCGAAGTACGATTCGTACCTGAAAAACACATACGAATGACCTCGGGGAAAGTCTACGAGACGTCCCCGGACAGTTTTACGTACGAGTCGTAAAACTGAAGTCCGAGCGCACAAGTCCGATCCGTACCGGCGTCCCGAATACACAAGCGTATGGAAAACGTCCCGTACATAGCGACCTTTGCACGACCCTTACCCCGGGTACACTTGTGCCCGGGGTACGAGTCGTACGGCCCCCCCCCAGCCTCCCACCCCTCCCGCGTACGTCCGCACTGTACCCCCCAACCCCGTATGTACGGCGCGTACTCCCAGCTCCCCAGGATGTATGCGCCATACCCCCATCACCGTATGTACGCGCCATACCCCCAGCCCCCCCATATGAACGTGCCGTACCCCCAGCCCCGTATGTACGTGCCGTACCCCCAGCCCCCCGTATGTACGCGCCATACCCCCAGCCCCGTATGTACACGCCGTACCCCCAGCCCCCCCTCGTATGTACGCGCCGTACCCCCAGCCCCGTATGTACGCGCCGAACCCCCAGCACCCCCGTATGTACGCGGGGTACCCCCAGCCCCCCGTATGTACAAGCCGTACCCCCAGCCTCGTATGTACGCGCTGTACCCCCCACCCCAGCACCCGCGCATGTACGCGCCGTACCCCCCACCCCAGCACCGGCGCATGTACAAGCCGTACCCCAGCACACACATATGTAAGCGCCGTACCCCCCACCCCAGCACCCGCGTATTTACACCCCGTACCCCCCACCCCAGCCCCGTACTTGGACGCACCGTACCCCAACACCGTACCCCAGCATCGCGTATGTACGAATCGTACAACACCATTGCATATGTGATGACTGTACAACAACATAGCTATGGACGCACCTTACATACGTGAAACAGATCACACACAAACAACTGCAGCCATATACCTTAACTTAACTTACACACCTTCACACAACCTCCTTCAGACAGCCCCCCTCTACACAAACACACACACCTACACATTCACACCCACACACCCACAACTATCCTCACCCACACCCCACACCATGCCCACAGACAAGAATCCAAAGTTGACAAGGGAGGAGCTGAACATCCTTGTCAACGAAGTCATCAGAGTCGAGCCACAGCTCTTTGGAACATTGGTCAGACGACCAGTATATCCCAAAAAACTAGCCTGTGGCAGAGGATCGTCGATCGGGTGAATGCTGTTGCGCCCTTCAGAAGGACCAGGAATGAATGCCAAGCCAGGTGGTACGATCTGTGGAGGGCAGTCAAGCGCAAAATGAACGAGGACTACGCCCAGAGTAACATCACAGGAGGTGGGCTTCCCAGCAGACCGGTACATTACCATCCCTGGGAGGAGAAGGTGATGGCCCTGCTTCCGCCGGTGGGAGTACACGAGGTTGAAGGAGTTCGAGAGCCTGGTGAGTGCACAAACAACTTGCATAACATGGGGGGAATGGCATCCACACCCCAACTACAACAAATGCACTCACCTACCCTCAAGCCCTCACCTGACACAACCACACTCTAAACAACGCTCATGCCACTAACATGAGTATGACCCATTCACAAAGCAAGGCCATGATGTCTGGGATGCTGGGAGGGTGGGGATCACTAAACATATTGTACAACTCAGAAACAGACACCATTGCCCTCAGCCCATATGGCCCAGGTACATACCCATGCACAGGGACTGGCAAAGTACTGACAAGGTAGCTGACACTTGGCCCTGCTGTAGGCAGCACAAGGCCCTCCTGTGACAACTGCAAACTCTAACACAAACACAACAAGCTCAGAAACAGGAACTCACACTCACTGACATGGCAGCATGCGCCATGGTGGGACAGATACATCACCTGGGAGACCCACTGCCAAATCACACCACACCCACCAGCAGGCACCGTCAATCAATCAACAATCGATCAGGGTACTTGTAAGGCGCGCTACTTACCTGTGAGGGTCTCAAGGCGCTGAGGGTGGGGGGTGTTCCACCACTGCTCGAAGAGCCAGGTCTTGAGGAGTCTCCTGAAGGCAAGTAGGTCTTGGGTCAGTCGTAGGTGGGTTGGGAGGGTCTTCCGGGTCTTGGCGGCGAGGTAGGAGAAGGATCTGCCGCAGGCGGGCGTACGTTGGATGCGGGGGACAGCTGCGAGGGCGAGGCTGCCGGAGCGGAGCTGGCGGGTGAGGGTGTAGAAACTGAGTCTGATGCAGGTAGGCTTGTCCGGCGGTGTGGAGTGCCTTGTGTGCGTGGGTGAGGAGCTTACAGGTGATCCTCTTGTCGATTTGGAGCCAGTGCAGGTCTCTCAGGAGGGGGGTGATGTGGCTGTGGCGGGGGGCGTTGACGATCAGTTGTGCCGAGGCGTTTCCGAAGCGTTGTAGCCGCTGTTGGTGTGGGGATGGGAGTCTTGCGTAGAGTGCAGTGGCGTAGTGCAGTCAGCTGCTGACGAGGGCCTGTGTCACTGTTCTACTTGTTTAGGTTGTGATCCACCAGTAGATCCGGCGGAGCCTGCGTAGGGTGTCATAGCAGGAGGAGGAGACGCCGTTGACCTGCTTGGACATGGAGAGGGAGGATGCAAGGATCACTCCTAGGTTGCGTGCGTGTTTGGTGGGTGTCGGTGACATCCCCAGAGCGATCGGCCACCAGGAGTCATCCCAGGCTGAGGGTGTGGGTCCGAGGATGAGGACCTCCGTCTTGTCCGAGTTCTGTTTCAGATGGCCGCTCCGCATCCAGTCGGCGATGGCCCTCAGACCCTCGTGGATGTTTGTCTTGGTGGTGTGAGGGTCCTTGGTGAGGGAGAGGATGAGCTGGGTGTCGTCGGCATAGGAGATGTTTTTGAGGTTGTGGTGGCAGGCCACTTGTGTGAGGGGGCCATGTGGATGTTGAACAGCGTCGGGCTGAGGGATGATCACTCAACCCTTACACAAGCACACACCCCCGGGGCAGCCAATGGAGTCACACACACTCACAATGGACATGTGACACAACAAGATCAAGCCACAGCCAAAAAAGCATCCTAGGCCAAATGCGACATGTCAAAGACCCTGGATAACATTTCAATCAGTCCCCTGCAACATACCCATCCACAAGTGAACATTGATGTGAATGCTAGGCACATACAACTACCTGGAGGAACTGTGGCAACTAGAACATGTATGAAACATGGATGTCATATGAAACATCATTAACATTGTCTCTCTCTCACACACAGGGCAACGTCGGACACTCCGGCTCGCACAGGCTGTCCGACACGTGCATCGTACTGGCTCGGTCGTGAATCGCATCCATTGCACGCCACGGTTAGCTTACGACCGAGACGTACGGAGCGTTTCGGACCCGGAAACGAGTCAGTCGGTGAATTTGATGTAGCTCGCATCGTACTTGCTCGCTCGTACAGCTGTACGAGTAGGGCGGAATACACGCGTACGGCACGTAGTTTTACCGGCCGGATTGCGTTCGGTACCCTTCCGACCCGGATCGGAATCGGCCCCTTAATGTATTACTTATCATTTTAAATATATTTTTAACTATGTTTATTTTAAATATATGTATCATTTACTTTATTTTAAATACATTTTTAACATTAAATAAAAAATTATAGTTTTAACAACGATATTTTTTTTCCGATTTTTTTGTACCCACCATAATGTAGATAGGACTTTGATATTCTAGACATCGATATTTCGGCACCGATATTTTTGACGTCGATATTCTGTCAGTGATTCTTCTTATTTAAATGTTCATTTCATGAAAGCAGCTTTTTTTTACTCAGACACATGCTTCTGGTTGGTACACACTTAGCTGACACCGATTTTCAGATTATGGGCTGAACTGGCCAGCCCAGCAAACACACTTATTGATAAAATTGCACATTACAAATACACCTGCAATGTTTTTGAAGGAAAATGCTATGTAATTTTGTTGAGCTGTTCTTTGAGAAATTTAGGCCAGGGACATCTTAAGGATTTTTGGGGCCCTGAGCCAAATCATATTTTGGGGGCCTCTGATCAGAACAGCTTTGAACTTATGACCCAATCTCAGCCCTTTCATGCACTCTTTGGCCTGGCCACTGGCAGCGCACAGGCACAATGGTGCAAATTTTAAATGTGTTTACATTTAGGTGTCGATTCCGATCCGTTAAAAAAATTTACCGTCTGATTCGTATCCGTATTTTTTTACGTACGAATCGTACTAGTCCCGTACAAACGGCGAAGTACGATTCGTACCTGAAAAACACATACGAATGACCTCGGGGAAAGTCTACGAGACGTCCCCGGACAGTTTTACGTACGAGTCGTAAAACTGAAGTCCGAGCGCACAAGTCCGATCCGTACCGGCGTCCCGAATACACAAGCGTATGGAAAACGTCCCGTACATAGCGACCTTTGCACGACCCTTACCCCGGGTACACTTGTGCCCGGGGTACGAGTCGTACGGCCCCCCCCCCCAGCCTCCCACCCCTCCCGCGTACGTCCGCACCGTACCCCCCACCCCCGTATGTACGGCGCGTACTCCCAGCTCCCCAGGATGTATGCGCCATACCCCCATCCCCGTATGTACGCGCCATACCCCCAGGCCCCCCATATGTACGTGCCGTACCCCCAGCCCCGTATGTACGCGCCGTACCCCCAGCCCCCCGTATGTACGCGCCATACCCCCAGCCCCGTATGTATGCGCCGTCCCCCCAGCCCCCCCTCGTATGTACGCGCCGTACCCCCAGCCCCGTATGTACGCGCCGAACCCCCAGCACCCCCGTATGTACGCGGGGTACCCCCAGCCCCCCGTATGTACAAGCCGTACCCCCAGCCTCATATGTACGCGCTGTACCCCTCACCCCAGCACCCGCGCATGTACGCGCCGTACCCCCCACCCCAGCACCGGCGCATGTACAAGCCGTACCCCAGCACACACATATGTAAGCGCCGTACCCCCCACCCCAGCACCCGCGTATTTACACCCCGTACCCCCCACCCCAGCCCCGTACTTGGACGCACCGTACCCCAACACCGTACCCCAGCATCACGTATGTACGAATCGTACAACACCATTGCATATGTGATGACTGTACAACAACATAGCTATGGACGCACCTTACATACGTGAAACAGATCACACACAAACAACTGCAGCCATATACCTTAACTTAACTTACACACCTTCACACAACCTCCTTCAGACAGCCCCCCTCTACACAAACACACACACCTACACATTCACACCCACACACCCACAACTATCCTCACCCACACCCCACACCATGCCCACAGACAAGAATCCGAAGTTGACAAGGGAGGAGCTGAACATCCTTGTCAACAAAGTCATCAGAGTCGAGCCACAGCTCTTTGGAACATTGGTCAGACAGACCAGTATATCCCAAAAAACTAGCCTGTGGCAGAGGATCGTCGATCGGGTGAATGCTGTTGCGCCCTTCAGAAGGACCAGGAATGAATGCCAAGCCAGGTGGTACGATCTGCGGAGGGCAGTCAAGCGCAAAATGAACGAGGACTACGCCCAGAGTAACATCACAGGAGGTGGGCTTTCCAGCAGACCGGTACATTACCATCCCTGGGAGGAGAAGGTGATGGCCCTGCTTCCGCCGGTGGGAGTACACGAGGTTGAAGGAGTTCGAGAGCCTGGTGAGTACACAAACAACTTGCATAACATGGGGGGAATGGCATCCACACCCCAACTACAACAAATGCACTCACCTACCCCCAAGCCCTCACCTGACACAACCACACTCTAAACAACGCTCATGCCACTAACATGAGTATGACCCATTCACAAAGCAAGGCCATGATGTCTGGGATGCTGGGAGGGTGGGGATCACTAAACATATTGTACAACTCAGAAACAGACACCATTGCCCTCAGCCCATATGGCCCAGGTACATACCCATGCACAGGGACTGGCAAAGTACTGACAAGGTAGCTGACACTTGGCCCTGCTGTAGGCAGCACAAGGCCCTCCTGTGACAACTGCAAACTCTAACACAAACACAACAAGCTCAGAAACAGGAACTCACACTCACTGACATGGCAGCATGCGCCATGGTGGGACAGATGCATCAGCTGGGAGACCCACTGCCAAATCACACCACACCCACCAGCAGGCACCGTCAATCAATCAACAATCGATCAGGGTACTTGTAAGGCGCGCTACTTACCTGTGAGGGTCTCAAGGCGCTGAGGGTGGGGGGTGTTCCACCACTGCTCGAAGAGCCAGGTCTTGAGGAGTCTCCTGAAGGCAAGTAGGTCTTGGGTCAGTCGTAGGTGGGTTGGGAGGGTCTTCCAGGTCTTGGCGGCGAGGTAGGAGAAGGATCTGCCGCAGGCGGGCGTACGTTGGATGCGGGGGACAGCTGCGAGGGCGAGGCTGCCGGAGCGGAGCGGAGCTGGCGGGTGAGGGTGTAGAAACTGAGTCTGATGTGCAGGTAGGCTTGTCCGGCGGTGTGGAGTGCCTTGTGTGCATGGGTGAGGAGCTTACAGGTGATCCTCTTGTCGATTTGGAGCCAGTGCAGGTCTCTCAGGAGGGGGTGATGTGGCTGTGGCGGGGGGCGTTGACGATCAGTTGTGCCGAGGCGTTTCCGAAGCGTTGTAGCCGATGTTGGTGTGGGAATGGGAGTCTTGCGTAGAGTGCAGTGGCGTAGTGCAGTCAGCTGCTGACGAGGGCCTGTGTCACTGTTCTACTTGTTTAGGTTGTGATCCACCAGTAGATCCGGCGGAGCCTGCGTAGGGTGTCGTAGCAGGAGGAGGAGACGCCGTTGACCTGCTTGGACATGGAGAGGGAGGATGCAAGGATCACTCCTAGGTTGCGTGCGTGTTTGGTGGGTGTCGGTGACGTCCCCAGAGCGATCGGCCACCAGGAGTCATCCCAGTCTGAGGGTGTGGGTCCGAGGATGAGGACCTCCGTCTTGTCCGAGTTCTGTTTCAGATGGCCGCTCCGCATCCAGTCGGCGATGGCCCTCAGACCCTCGTGGATGTTTGTCTTGGTGGTGTGAGGGTCCTTGGTGAGGGAGAGGATGAGCTGGGTGTCGTCGGCATAGGAGATGTTTTTGAGGTTGTGGTGGCAGGCCACTTGTGTGAGGGGGCCATGTGGATGTTGAACAGCGTCGGGCTGAGGGATGATCACTCAACCCTTACACAAGCACACACCCCCGGGGCAGCCAATGGAGTCACACACACTCACAATGGACATGTGACACAACAAGATCAAGCCACAGCCAAAAAAGCATCCTAGGCCAAATGCGACATGTCAAAGACCCTGGATAACATTTCAATCAGTCCCCTGCAACATACCCATCCACAAGTGAACATTGATGTGAATGCTAGGCACATACAACTACCTGGAGGAACTGTGGCAACTAGAACATGTATGAAACATGGATGTCATATGAAACATCATTAACATTGTCTCTCTCTCACACACAGGGCAACGTCATGGATCTCCCCCCAACACTGGGGGGGAACAATCACAGGCCCAGGCTCGGCAGGAAGATGATCCCACCGGCAGCGACGACTCTCAGCACTCTGTGGATGCCCCCAACCAACTTGGACCCTCTGGTGCCCAAGCCCCTGCAGCACCTGCGTCAGGTACATCTGTGCCAACCACCACCCCCATTCTTGCCTCATCCCAGGAGACACCCAGGAGCCCTGCCCGCACAGAACAACTGAGCCAGTCTGACCTGGAGGGACAAGGTTCTCCGGCCACCCAGGAGGAGGCAGACAACCCTGCAAATGTCATCCCTCAGGGGTCCCGTAGACCCGATGTGCCCACAACGGCAGGCCAGGCTCGTGAGTGCAGGGGTGGTGGGAGTGGAGGCAGGCGGACGCGCGAACCTGACCAGCCAGCTGAGGGAACCGGTATGTCACACATACGCCACATCTTGGACACATACCGGCGTGACACCAGGGGCATCAGCCAGGTAGTGGCGACCCTCAACGAGATTAAGAACCAGCAGGCCGAGCAACACGCCAGTCAACAACAACACCAAGGACGGATGGAGGCAAGACTGGCTGAGCTCCTGGCGGTGCAAAGGGACATGAGCCATTCA
Source organism: Triturus cristatus (assembly GCF_964204655.1). NCBI lineage: Eukaryota > Metazoa > Chordata > Amphibia > Caudata > Salamandridae > Triturus > Triturus cristatus. The sequence goes on from NC_140579.1 coordinate 904,569,166, forward strand.
CTCCGTCGGATCGCCGACAACATGGGCAACCCTCCCTGTGACACCAGGCGCAGACCAGCACCAGGCACAGGGAGGGAGGAGGAGGAGGAGGATTAGTCCGACGGAGCGTCCCAAACATCGTCAAGGCCTGCATCTGAGGCTCCCTGGAGGAAGGTGGGTCGTCCACGGAAAAGACCGTGAGAGGCAGCGGACCATCCACATCTCCCAGGTCACCTGGCCTAGCACCTGGCCTTCATGCGCAACAGCAGCACATCATTCACTTACATTCTCTGCCACATGGACTTGCTGGTCACAGACTGACCAATGATGACCAACACTGTGGTCTGGACTCTGATGACTTCAAATGCCAAGGATCCCATCTACCCCTGTGAACTTTGGATTCCATGCACACTGTATAGCACCTATTTGTCCACACTAAACAGGCCCCACACCGAGAATAAATCCTAATTTCTTCAATGAGATGTTGCATTCATTTAGCATGAGTACACAACCTACGTGTGGGGAAATGTCAAACTATGCCTGAGTGTTGAACTAACTCCAGCCATCCATACCCTGGAATCTGAGTCTGGTACATGACACACATGGGTCACAGTGTATCATACAATACAGACATGGAGCACATACTCACCCGTGATGGCCTCAAGCTGCTGAGGGGGGGCATGCAATACTGTGCGGACAGACCAATTGGGAAGAGTATCATGAAGTCATAGAGGTCATGGCTCATGTGGATGTTGCCGGAGAGGGAGTAGCAGGTATTTCTTGCCAGGTGGGAGAACTATGTCCTGCATGCTGGAGTACGGTGGATGTGAAGAATGGTGGCCAGGGCAAGGTTGGATGCACGGAGTTGGCACAACGGGGTCTTGGATGACAGACGTGCAAGGTTGGTTTAGGGTCTGGGGTTGTGGCCTGCCTCCTGAGTGTTGGTGAGGAGACTGAAGGTCATCCTGCAGCATACAGTGATCCATTGCAGCTATCTCTGGTGGACAGTGATGTGGCCGGTGCGCCGGATGTTGAAGCTGAGGTGTGCACATGCAGCCTGGATGTGGACAAGTTTCCCGGGAGTTTGGATGTACTTGCTCCGTAGAGGGCGGGGCAGTAGTTGACACGGCTGGTGTCATGGGCCTGGGGGATGGTCTGTCTTTCCTTGGAGTGGATCTATCTGTGGATCATGTGCATCATGCAGAGGGTGTTGCACCCTGAGGTACAGATGCTGGTGATTAGCATGGCAAATGTGAGTGACGAATCTATGATGCACACCATCTTGTGTGCGTGGGCACTGGGTGCATGTGCAGGGCTCTTGCGGGTGGGACACAAGCAGTTGACCCAGCTGTAAGGGGACAATGCTCAGATGATTACCTCAGTCCTGTACAAGTCCAGCCTCAGGTGGCTGATGTTCAGCCATTCATCAATGGATCTCATGCCTTCTTGAATGTTGGAACTGGCAATTGCTGCGTCTTTGGTGAGGGGGAGGAGCACCTGGCTGTCAATGGCATACGAGCTGATGATGAGGTGCTGTGCGCATGTGATGCCGGAGAGGGGGACCTGGACACATTGAAAATTGACACGCTGAGAGATGATACCTGGGCTATGTGCCAGATGATGCCACTATACTACATGCTGAAGGCTTGAGTCCCACTCCCATGGCCTTGCTGGTGTACAGAGGTGGTGGGGAGTAGGAGGGACATGACCTGGTTGGTGTGACAGGGCCTGGAAGGCGGGGTAGCGCTGTGTAGGCAGTTGGAGTTGCACACTCATCATGCAAAGGTGTTGTGTGTGCGCCTAGGGTATGCCTGAGAGCAGGCGGTAGATTTTCGGATGGACAATGCTTGGAGGGTGGCTGCAACATCAGACTGTAGTGTGATGTGGGTCATGCAAGGACATGAGGGTCGTGCAGTGTGCACGTTGCATGCGCTGACGGTCCAGCCTTTGGCACCGCATGGCTGCAACAGTGGCACAGACAAGCTGATGACAGCCAAATGAATGGGTGGAGGGAGGAAGGGAGGAGCATCTTTGAGCTGTGTGTGTTGCCGACACAGGATCAGGAAACTGAAGGCCGAGCTGCGCACAGGATACACACCCTCAGCAGGTGTTAACGGCCCGTTGTGGTGACCAACATGCCCAAATACATACACAACCATGGACATCATGCACAATAGAGATCCTAATCCCTGAAGAACTGCATGCATGTTGCTAAACTAAACATAGACTCATATGCACAATCTTTGACAACTATGCCAGAGATGCCGCATGCAAAGTGGCAAGAGACCTGCATTGACAGAGATGAGGCACCTTGGAGGGTGAGGAACACCTTTATTACTCAGGTTCACACCTAGGAAAATGCATCAATATGAACAGACTCACCGGTCATTAGGCTGAACATGTGGGACCTACACTGGACACCCCCTTCACAACACAGATGCTGTAAATCCATTGAACTGGCACACAAGTGAAGGGTGTGAGCCAAACACCCCCTGCTGCACACGGAGGGTCTGCAATTCCCCATTGATCCTCTCATGGGGATGTCCCACACTATGTCCAACCGCAGCATCCCGTATGTTTCAGAGGGAAGTTGTACACACATTGATGCCTTCATCAGAATCCACAGTCCCATTACAGATTACTGGTACGAAGGGTGACTATCAATTCATGGGAGTCATGCAACATGTCATGTGCCCCATGGTGAGTCGACATGTATGTATAGTAACACAACACGCACAGGAGCAGCGCCCACACATTCCAAACACCTACCAACACCAACATGCCTTGCAGCAATCCTTAACCAAAAAGACTTTTCACCATGTCCGTGCATGGGACGCTGATTCAGCACACGTTGCAATACTCATGAGGAATAGCGGGAGGCCAAGGATGACACAAGCAGACAGCATGCGCAACTACCTGGGGATGACAGACACACAAGAAGTCAGGGAAAAGATTGTCATCCGCATGCATGGTCATTTACTCTACAGGAATAAGTGTGTCAACATGCTATTTTTAAATTTAGTGTCTTAGGTAATATGTGTGGAAGGACATCATCCCTCGAGTGACACATCTGAACACACCTCTAAGTCACTTAGCATACAGTCAGCTCGACACACACATTGCAACACATGCCACACAAGGCTCCAAGCGTGCACACTCAGACCCATGGACTCACCATTATGAGAAGAAGTTGCGTATGAGCTGACTCCGGATGTCGTCGTCCTCCTCCTCCTCCTCCTCACTTGCCTCGTGACCAAGCCCTTCATCCTCCACGGGTGGATGTTCCTGCTCATCCGGATCCAGGATGAGTGGCACAGCCTTCTCCACTGCCATGTTGTGCAGCATGCAGCACACGAGGAAGATTTTGCAGACCTTCACCGGTGCATATGGGAGGGACCCGCCTGTCTTGTGAAGGCACCGGAATCAGCTCTTCAGGAGGCCAAACGTCCTCTCGATCACTCGCCTGGTCTGCCCATGTGCGTTGTTGTAACGGTGATCTGCAGCTGTTCTGGGGTTGCGGAGAGGCGTCATCAGCCATGGCATGTTGGGATAGCCAGAGTCCCCTACATGGAAACATCATGTAAAGAAGTGGCTCAGGAGATGCCGTAAGATACAAAGATAGCGCTAAACAAAGGACAAACAGAGTATACACACCAACAAGACATGCTTGTTCGTTGTGCAGCCGCAGCATCATTTCTGGCACCCTGCTACGCCTCATGATGTAGGCATCGTGTGCTGACCCTGGAAAACATGCACAGACATGGGAAATCAGCATGTTAGCAAGACACACCACAAGGGCATTTATAGAGTGGTAATGTTTACGGTTGCGATAGGCGACCTCCTGTGCCTGTGGTGGTACAAAAGCCACATGTGTCCCATCAATGGACCCAATGACATGGGGCATCCCTCCCAGGGCATAGAAATCACCCTTGACACCTGTCAACTCCTCAGGAGTCGGAAAATGGATGAATTTCTCCAGGTGCTCCAACATGGCTTCTAAAACATCATGCAGGACACGGCTGAACATGGTCGGTGACATGCCACCCACATCAGCTATGGTGAATTGAAACGTACCGGTGGCAAAAAAATGTAGGGCTGCCATCACCTTCATCTTGGGGGTCAGCGCAGTAGGATACCTGTGTCGCGGTTGGAGGTGTGGTTCCAGCTTTGCGGTCAAGTTCTCAATCAACTGTTGCGAGAAGCGGTAACGTCTTATGCAGTCACGTTCCCTCATGGCACCCAAGTCTGGCATTGGTTGAGGGAGAGGCGGTGCCCTGCAGAAAATTGGAAGAAATAACGAAGAGTGAGTACATAACAACATCAATGTCAATGAACTCAGCACATGCTCAACTGCTACTACACATCTGCTAAATACAGAGTCTGGTGTGTGCAATACATCCAGGACACGTATGCCAGCCAGGTGATACGCCTACGAAAAGCCAGCTACACACGTTGATTGTCAAGTTCTACATGACATGCCCCGAAACTAGCTGTGGGCCAGTGTAAGTGAACAGCCAGAGACATCACAGGAGTGACATACATCCACATATCTGATTTTGAAGGATGTCATCTCATACAGACAGCTGGCGGCAAGCTAGACGCACAGGTCACATGTCATTGAAAATGAACAGATCACACACATTGCGATGAAGGGGTACACGTGAAAAACGAAAACACAGACATAGATACGGCGCAGATATGTCCTCATGTCAAAAAACCATCTTCGAAGCATCCAGACACACGTAACGTGTGAATCCACATGTGGCATGGTGTGCATTTATGTGTGCCATGCCCATCTACACACAGACACATGTTGGATGCAGCAACAGCAGATGCAGTTGACGGACCACTAACAGCAAGCTCATGGGAACACATGACACACACAGGACATAGTCACATCGGGGCACGCTGGTACTTAGATGTCAGGTGTTAGTGTCCCTGTCCCTGGCATCAAGGGACAGTTGTGGGTGTTGGTGACTGTGCCATACCAGTGATGCAGTGCTTGACACGTTTGTACTACATGCACACATGTGCAGAGTGGGAAGGGGAAGTGTGCCACATACTGCCCCATCACACATGACATGTGTTGTAGTGAAGATCGTTATCTACATATGTACAATGCTAAGATAGCATAACCGCGTTAGATGTTAGAAAGCCATCTTGCTGCTTTTGCTGCTTTTGCACACGACACTGTAGTCACATGTTATTAAATTGAGAAATGCTTACTCGACTTTGCTTCACATGAGAACTGTCTGTTGTTAACATCCCAAACAGTGACCAGCGACCTTGGTCTGTACACAGTGTAAAAGAAACAGTCTGGGTCGCTAGACGGTGCATGTTATTGAGTTTAGGTTGATCGGCCCACTAGTTTAGCCATAACACGCACGCAGCTGCAAATACCTGAAAGTCGAGTGCTTTTAATATTGCAGTGTTACATGTTTTCATTACATTCGGAAGAAGAGCGTTCCTAGGAGCAGAGCATAGCTGATCCTGTGATGTGAACTCTCTGAGCAGATCTTTACGGTATGGGGTTCCCCATTCAAGCCTAGAGACCTTTTATTAGTCTAATAATACTATTAGTGTGTTAGAGAAAGGAAGGTGGCTTAGATCCACTGTCATTTTAGTATGATTGCTCCTTTCATTTTCTATGGTATTGTAACTATGCCGATGGTTTTGATTTTAATCGTTTGTCTGCTTATGTTAGCCAAACTGCTGCATCTTAGGACACGAGGTTTATAAAATAAACTCTTTAAACTTTTACCGTGTCTCTGTTTATTCTGTTGTGGACTGGTACGAGAATAATTACGAAAAGGTATTTCTGATTCCCACCATTCCTGAGAAATATACTAAGTCGCTTGTTCTGGGTTGTCTATACATTGGGACCGCCGAGCTAAACCTCGGATAACGAATGGGACACTGATGCTGGCCGGATAAGGGGTTCTGGGTTCTGAGGTGAGTTTTTGGTAAACCACAATTCACTGAGGGCCTGAGTTCCTGCGCATAGTTCTGCACATAAGCAGAATACCTGCAACATGGCGCACCTAACGTTTGGTCTATTGATTTGAGACGCCTTAGTAGTGCTTGTATTAGTCCACAACACCCTCACTCTGGTTTCCGGATAACGGTAGTGACGGTGTAAACCTACCTGTGTTTCGACTAAATAGGTTCTTTCAAGCTTGATCATTAAAAAGGTTATTTAATCTGAACCCTTGTGCTACTAATAGGCTGTAGATTTACTGTTTGTGTCCTAATGGCGGTCGATATTCCGGCTCATAGCCGTGCATCCCTGAAACGTCATTTGGCACAGTATGGGGTGCCGGACGATGGTATGGCTGTGATTTTTGTGGTAAGTGCCGATGCGTTGTTTCCGTTTGAGTTGTTCTACTCTTGGGTTACTTTGCCAGCGGTGAGTGAAGACGATGATACGTTCCACTCCTATACTGCCACGCAGCTACCAGCCAACTATTCGCCATATAGGACTCAGGAAATTCCTATTTCTGCCTGGCAGCATAGCATTTGGTTTAATGGCGCCCTTCCCCATGCGGTTATACCGGTGAGAATGGGCCCTTTGTTGATTGCAGGGGCCACATGGCCGGTACTGGCCGGATATACGCCTCATCCCTGCTATCTACAGGTGACGGTGGCTGAGCTGCATGTACTTCACACTGCCCTTATTACAGTACATAGGGCTTTAGTGCAGTATGTGTCACGCAACGTGCAGGTGGGGGCAACTGCTGTTGCGGGACAACCGACGGACCACCACACGGTGGTTATTAGTCCTGTTATGGTTAATTCGGTTGTGGGCAAGCACCCCCAGAATAGGGATGATTTCCCTTATTGGCTTGCTGAGAAATTTGACCAATTGGAAGCGGTTTATCCGCATACATCTCCTGTGGAAAAACACAGGATCCTTACCATTACTTTGCCGAAAGACTTAGTCCCAGATATGGCCGATTGTGAGAACTGGGGTAAGGTCTTTGCTGCGACGTACTCGAAGTGCTTTGGCACTCCGTCTCTATCGGTACTGCCCTCCGTTATTAAACGTGTTCAGGAGAATCACGGTGCGGAGGCTGCCGTAGAATTGGGAATGCGGCTTGTCGGAGTGTTCGATGTGGTTGCTACCATGATATTGGGCAACCTCAAAGGAGATGCTATGCAATTCCAAGTGCTTAATAAATTAGACGCAGTGAACGAAGACGACAAGCCGAGGGAATTCGCGAAAATTATCACGAATGCCTATAAACAAGTTGGTCGTAGCGCTTTAGGTGTTAAACCAACTGTGAAGAATCCTGATTTAGTACAGCAAACAAAGGCAAACTCGTCTGGTAAGGACGAACGCCCTAATTTTCCAAAACAAAGTTAGCGGGCGAAAAAACAGGAGAAGCAGCAACAGAAACAGGGGTCTCGTCCTGCCTCTCCAGTACAGTCAGGTAGTGAGCGCACTTATGATCTGCGTGATCGTGCTACTATTAAGTCACTTGATCGATTTCAGGTTTCTGAACAACGTTCTCCTCGTTCTTCACAGGAAACATCGGCTTCACAGTCCGGTGGCGGAGGCGGTGGCAAAAGTCGGGGTGCCCCACAAGCACATGAACAATCTCGACAGACTGACGGCAAAGGCAAGCAGGAGGAATCTGCACGTCAAAGACCCCCGTTTCAGAAGAAGAAAGTTGCTGCACTGACAGCGAGGTATGCCTCAGATGGTACGGACGCAGCTTCAGAACCTGACATGGGCGCTAACGCTGCTAGACAGCGCGGCGGAAGTTACAGTAGTGCGACAAGCACTGCGTCCATATCTGGTGGCGACAGCAACTGACATATTCGTGAATATTGAAACTGCTGAAACTCGGGTGTCTTCCCCTGATAGACTGTATAATATAGTCATTCAAATTGAAGGTGACACACAACGTACAATTCAAGTTTTTTTTGGGGATAATCTGACCACTACCTATGATATTCTGTTGGCGGAGGCAGATTGGCCCCCGGCTTTCGTTTTAGATGCTCCTAGAGGGGAGGAGGTAATCCTCCCGTCCTTTGCGAACACAGTGCCTAAGGTCCTAGCTAAAAAGTACGCCGAGGAATGGGCTCAGGTGCAAGCACCTGCGTTATATCGAAATCAGGTTGGCTGGGATAAAATGTCTCCCGGCCATGAGATTCCGTTGCGGACTACGCCCCAACCTCAACCCCAATACCCCATGTGTCGCGAAGCAAGACCTCACGTCGCGTCGATCCTTGAACAATTGGAATATCAAGGAGTAATCGAAACATGTGTGTCACCTATGAATAATCCCTTGTTCACTGTGACGAAGCCTGACGGGTCGTACCGCCTAGTTTTGGATTACCGGCACTTAAACTCTCATTGCCGGACCTGTGCAGTACAGAACACCCACAGTTCGGCTCTCGTCGATAGTCTCGTGAGAAAAAGGTTTAAAACCACACTTGACATTTCCAATGGCTTTTACAGCCATAACCTGTCCTCTCTTAGTAGTGAGTGGACGGCGTTCACCTCGGGTGGCAAACAAAAACAATTCAAAAGATTACCGATGGGCTATAAGAATAGCCCGGGAGTCTTTGCCGCTCGCGTGGTCTCCCTCTTAGAGGGTGTAGACCCGGATGCGTACTCGTATGTGGATGACATTTATCTCACAGATGATGAGTTGGACCCGCATCTCCGTCGCGTTGATCACATTATTGTTTTGTTTGCAGACTTCGGTTACAAATTCAACTTTGCGAAGTCACACATTGCCGAATATACAGTGTTGTTCTTGGGGTACGAACTCAACAATGAAGGTCGAGGATTGGCTCCGCACTTTCTTGCGAAGTGCGCATGCCTCCGTGCTCCTACTTCACTGAAGAAATTACAATCTCTGCTGGGTTTTCTGAATTTCGGTCGAACTTACATCCCGGATTATGCCCAGGGTATCAAGCCGCTTTATGCCTTGGTACAACCTACTTTTTCCCAATCTTGTTGGCTGCCAGAGCATTCAGCTATATTGCAGTTATTGCAAGCTGATCTTCTTGCCTCTAAGTACTTACTGACGCGTGATAACCACACTAACCTGGTCATAAGAATAGTGCTCGGCGCAGTTGGTTTCACATACTTAACGTTCAATGAGGGCGACACCGTCCCCATTGCTTACAAATCTCACTTGTACACTTCGGCTGAACTGCGTTTTTCCGCTGTCGAGAAAGTTCTTACGGCGGTACAGATGGCGATTCTGAAAGAACGAGCGCTGTCGCAAGGAAAAAGCATGTCGGTGGTAACACCCTATCCTGCCCTTGAGGCGGTGACAAAAGCAAGTGTACCAAATTCTAAAGCTTTGCATCCAAGGTGGATACAATGGGCCACTTCCTTGACCTCGCCGGACGTCACTTTTATCTTTGACGCGGCACTTCAGACTCAGGAGTTTTTGCAGTATGAATTGGTTCATCCGGCTCTTCTGTCCTTGCGCCCACTCGAGGATTACCATTGTGTCATATACACTGACGGTACTGCGCAACCCGCAACTGGATCAAGGCACGCCTATTCAGCGGCTTGCGCAATTGTAGTCGGTACTTTCGTGAATGGTGACTTCCAGTCCGATGTCGTGCATACGCAGTCATTGGGTGATTGTACCGCACAGTTGGCGGAGCTTCGTTCTCTGGTGCTTGCACTGGAGTTTGCTGATCCCCGAGTCACTACCCTTATAGTGAGTGACTCTTTTTATTGTGTTCAATCTTAAAACGACAATCTACATTTTTGGTCTCAGAATGACTACCATGATTCCAAAGGCAGCACGATTAAGCATAAACTGCTTTGGGTTCGAGTGGCAGATCTTAAAGAACGTCTGCCTCTCGTGAATGTAATTCACACTCTTGGTCACCAACGAGTTGGTGTCCATGCTGTGGGCAACAGTCTAGCTGACGAGGCAGCAAAAACAGCAGTGGCGACATATTTAGTAGCAGCAGTTACAAGATCCACAAATAAGATCGATGATGACATCTTGGCAGCTATTGCTGCTACAGAGCAGGGAATGAAGCCTCCGAGAGGTTTCCCTGCTCGTTACCATTATCGCTTAAGTCCTGATAAAGTCCCATTAGTGAGGATTAATGACGTTGGTGACAGATTGATTCCCAACGCGGACTGCAGACCTTCTTTGATATTAGCGGCTCACTGTATCTCTGTTGCAACAACGTTACTGGTGGTGCGGTTTGTATAAACAAGCCAGAGCTTATGTTCTTAATTGTGACATTTGCCAGCAGATTAAACCTTCGACTGCGGCGCGCCCACCACAAACTCAGTTGTACATATCTAATAAACCATTGGGTTGTGTTTATTTAGATCACTGCGGTCCTTTTACCTCTGATACTGCGTACAAATACATCTTGGTTGCAGTTGATTCGTGCACACGTTTTCTGTGGGTGTGGCCACAAAGGAGTGCTGATTCTCACACTGTCATAAAAGATTTGCGTGTCTTTGTTGGGAGTTTTGCATGTGGTACCTTTCATTCTGATCAGGGCCCGGCGTTCGCCTCTAAGGCGTACAAAGAGGCCATCAGAAATTTGGGGGTCCAAGTCAAATTTTCGTCTCCATACCGGCCTGAGGGTAATAGTGTAGTGGAGTGAATGAACCGTGACTTAAAGCAATCTTTGACAGCCAGAGTTTTGGGTACTGGCCGGAACTGGCTAGCCCACTTGTATGACGTACAACGTGCACTTAATAATCTCCCTAGAGGGTCTCTGGGTGGGCGGACCCCATACATGATGCTCTTTGGTGTACGAATGTTTGTTCCAGACCTTGATGGTCTAGACATGGCGGCGTCAGCCGCACCCTTTGACGTAGATGAACACTGTGCTGTATTGCAGGATCTTCAAGAAACCAGGAACAGTCTAGCGAAGGAACACGTACCCTCCTCATCTGATGCTGAACTTCAGATTTCGGTAGTCGGCTGGCTACCTCGAGTTGGTGATCTGGTCCGTGAGAAGGTGGAGAACAAGAAGGAGTTCGGCCCCTCTTATCGTGCACCGGTTCCAGTGCTTGGAGTACAGGGTACTAGAACAGTCATTTTACCTCCACTTCCTGGTCGAAAGGATAACAGGTACATATCGATTGACAATGTCAAACTACAGCGAGTGGCCGATTCTTCTTAGTATGACTCCGGCGGTTTCCTGCCCTTCGATGCTGAGAAATTCTATTGTGGCCCGAGCTTCTAACACAGTGCCTGATGTTGCCATCGAGATGCATGCCGTTACTGGTCCCTTGTTGCCGCAAACACCTAGTGGCGTGCTTGAAGAAGTTGAGTATGCTTATCCTGCGGATGTTACCTTGCCTGTTTTACAATCCACCACAGTTGCCCTCTCACAGGACTCTTTTGATTCTCGTTCAATGACTTCCGTTGCCCCGTCCAAAGTCTCCATTTTTGTGGCTTGGTTCAAAAGACATTTTTTAATACCCCCTTGTACTTACATTTGGCTGGTGCTCATATGTGTTTTTTTGTTTATGTCTATTGGCTTTGTGGTGGTGTTTTCTAGACTTATCAATGGAAACTACCTGAATGAAAGATCTACAATTCGACTAATTAATGGAACTTTGGCCCCCCACTCCTCATCACACATTATGAAGAGGGACCAGACTTTTGTGAACATTACTGCCTGGCCTGTACGTGATGGGATCGCTTGGGATGCCATAAAATTTCAAATTCATGGCCCCACTGAAGTAATTAATGTGCCAAATGTATTTCGTGTTTCTATGGGTGATGTCGTTAAGCAGAACATTCAATCAGATGACTGGGATGTTCAGGCCATAGAAGCACTGTTTTCTGATTTGAAATATTATGCTGCATTTGATGCTGAGGATTTGTATTTAGATACTGCTAATTATGATGAGCAATTTTGTTATCAACATTAATGGCACGCATTTCCTACACAAAGCAAATACGTTTAGAAATGTTGTAAATTATACGCAATGGGAACACTGCCCCGCCACTAGGATGGGCAGCTCTGCCACGTTAGTGGAAAAGTTCACCTATTTTTCTGATTTTAGTGTGTCAAATCCGGCATCCTTTTATTTTAAAGTTGCGCCTGAGTCTGCTTCAAAAGTTAGACTGACACACACCAAGTTGTTGTATTCCAAGTCCTTTATGGACGAGTTGGCAATTGGCGGGTATGATCTGTGGAAAGCTACAGTCGATCTTAAATCGGTTTGGGGCTCCAAACGATGGCAAGTACAGGGAACAGAAGCTTTGCATCGTGCCTGTCTTATTCCGAATCACATGTTATTTTTAAATTCGTCCATTTTTCAGACAACCTGTTTTGGATTGGCTACTTCTAAAAGATTAAATTCTCCCTCCATTCCTGGTCTGGGTGCTTATCCCAATTGGGGTAATCATACGGATCTATCACTTGCTATGTTGCAGACACAGGTTTCCAACACGTCCTTCAATATTTCTGAATTGAATCCGGAAGGGTGGTTGGTATGGCAAACGAGTTCAGACTCCTGTCAACATCGGTTTCTGGATCGCAAGCAGGGGTATACACAGGTTCGTGTAGACCACCGTTTTGAATTTTCTCACACTGTAACTACCTACTCAGTAGGGAAGTTATGCCAGTCTTGGCTGCAACATTCCACTTTAGCGTCTGTTTAACTTCATTTAGCACGATTAAATGACAAAATAAATTTGAATGATTTTCTCAAGGGTCCTGCTGTTGGCAGGCCCAAACTATGGGTGTATGCTGTTTATAACGAAGTTTGGAAGTTATCACAAATTGAGGCTGCATCCAGATTACGTGCTATTGATCAAGCCAATATGGAAAAGGTGTTGGCTGTAATAGATAATAGTATTAACACCCTCTCTTCTAGAATTTATACCTTAGATAATATTGTGTCATCTGTGGTAGACATTGTGCAGGATGATTTGTCTGTATTGTATCATGGTCAAAATCACTTGCGTTCTATTATGCAGTTTGCATGGACATTGCAAACTTTAAAGGCAGGGAAAGTCCCTTGGGATTACATGAATACTTCATCTTTGTTCCTTCCTTTTAATTTAACTGCAAAACAGCAATTCATGTCCATGAAAGATGCTACATATTCATTACTACACATTGAAAAGTTAGAACCTTTGCCTTTTTCTGTTGCTGAATTGAATTCTGCTGTGTGGCTTGTACATGGGTTGATCACGTTACCGTTCCCCCTGTTTAAGTTTAGTTCGTGCATGAAACATTATGCTCTAGGCAGATATGAATAACTCGGTACTGCCTTCCTGCATGAAGTTTGGTCACTCCCATTCACGTATAGATGTGTGAGAGACGGCAAAGAGGTTTACTTGAAAGGTAAAGAGTGCACTTCCACTCCGGATCATTCTGTTGTGTGTGGGCACATTCAATTGCATGGTGCATGTAATGTGCACGCCCCTAATTTAGCTTGCGTCCTGAAAGGGATTCCTGTGCCAGTTATAACGCCGTCTTTTACGCTGCTTGCTAACGGTAGTTATCTGCTATTAAATAATGAAGCTTGCTGTGGGATGTTAGTGGGAATTCCCTACATAGTGACCGTATCACAGCGAGTAGTTTGCTGTAATAACGTCCTTTTCCCACCCCCGCATGGCCGGCTCGATGTATCCATCTGGCCTTCCATTCCAACCTTGAAAGCAGAGTTCAACAAGATGAGCAGAATAAGGGCTCTATTGTCTCAAAAAGAAGTCGCGTTTACTTCAACCCGGGAAACATTGGTCCTTCACGTAGCAAACACCCGCACTGAGGTGCAAGCGCTTTTGAACACTGATCTCCCACTTCATTTTGGGACCCTGATTCAGACTATCTTTAATGCCTCGTCAACAAGTGGCATGGCTCATTTTTTAAAACTTTTGGGCTCCGGCCTCGTGACCTCTTTTCAAACTATTTTTGGTGTGATCCCGGCCTTTTTTCATTCTATTTTTTACAGCGTCTTCGGAGGTCTCCCTTTGCTTCTCGCCCTCATAGCTGGAATACTGTTGTTGATCTGCGCCCTGCGCTATGGATGCACGACTTGCGTCACACGACAACGTGTCCCGGCTGCTCCATCTTCGTAACCGGATGCTTGAATACTATGGCATTTTACCACTGGCAACTTTAAGCATAGCCTATGGGTTGTCCTTCCAGTTTCCCTACTTTACATGTGTGCAGCCCGTCTTTCATTGCCTAGATTGTCCGTTCCAATGGGCTCTGGATTTGTATCTGTCGAACTCGGTGTCTCCTACCCCGGATTATGATCGGCTAATCCCCTTAGTGGCTCATGAGTTGGACTGTTCTGGAGTCGGGATTATGGCCTGTGGAGCAGCACATGGAGTCCTTGGGAATTGGGACATCGGAACGGCTGCGATTGACTTCTTAGCAAGAAGTTATCTTGAAGAACACGGCAGTTGTCCTCGTCTGGTGCTGGAGGCTCCGGTGGTTGAGGAGCATGTATGTTCCTTCCCCGTCCTGGACTGGATGGCAGATAATTTTGCGGAACGTTCCAATGATTTCCTCTTGGAAGCTGTTGCAACTTATTGTGCCTATACATTAATGGATTGACTTTTGTACTTTCATTTCGTCCTACGTCCTTCAATGCTGTTTTTTTAAATCCTCTCCATGGTTTTTTTACACCGTTTTAACTTTTTCACTTCCCTTATGTGGACTTATGGTTCATGCCCTTGGTTCCGTTCTATCAAACATGAACTCTGCGTTCTTGCAAGTGCGCCCCTACTGGTTAGTGGTCCGATCAAGGGGGGGTGTAGTGAAGATCGTTATCTACATATGTACAATGCTAAGTTAGCATAACCGCGTTAGATGTTAGAAAGATGTTAGAAAGCCATCTTGCCGCTTTTGCTGCTTTTGCACACGACACTGTAGTCACATGTTATTAAATTGAGAAATGCTTACTCGACTTTGCTTCATATGAGAACTGTCTGTTGTTAACATCCCAAACAGTGAGCAGCGACCTTGGTCTGTACACAGTGTAAAAGAAACAGTCTGGGTCGCTAGACGGTGCATGTTGTTGAGTTCAGGTTGATCGGCCCACTAGTTTAGCCATAACACGCACGCAGCTGCAAATACCTGAAAGTCGAGTGCTTTTAATATTGCAGTGTTACATGTTTTCATTACATTCGGAAGAAGAGCGTTCCTAGGAGCAGAGCATAGCTGATCCTGTGATGTAAACTCTCTGAGCTGATCTTTACGGTATGGGGTTCCCCATTCAAGCCTAGAGACCTTTTATTAGTCTAATAATACTATTAGTGTGTTAGAGAAAGGAAGGTGGCTTAGATCCACTGTCATTTTAGTATGATTGCTCCTTTCATTTTCTATGGTATTGTAACTATGCTGATGGTTTTGATTTTAATCGTTTGTCTGCTTATGTTAGCCAAACTGCTGCATCTTAGGACACAAGGTTTATAAAATAAACTCTTTAAACTTTTACCGTGTCTCTGTTTATTCTGTTGTGGACTGGTACGAGAATAATTACGAAAAGGTATTTTTCTGATTCCCACCATTCCTGAGAAATATACTAAGTTGCTTGTTCTGGGTTGTCTATACATTGGGACCGCCGAGCTAAACCTCGGATAACGAATGGGACACTGATGCTGGCCGGATAAGGGGTTCTGGGTTCTGAGGTGAGTTTTTGGTTTACCACAATTCACTGAGGGCCTGGGTTCCTGCGCATAGTTCTGCGCATAAGCAGAATCCCTGCAACAGTGTACACAGGTCATCACACATCTATTGTGCTAAAACATGAGGAGACATGTGCCATATCACTGCCTGACACACCTAGGCCCTGCACATGAAGGACTGCAATGACAATGACTTGATGTACAGCCGTGCACGAGTCTGACACCTCCATTCCTTTCGTGTGCGCCTCCTATCACCAGTGTAAGCTGTGAAACGCCCCGTACACGCTCTGAGGGCGTGTGAACGGTCTGTATCATTATATTGGTGTTGCAGTGGGAGTACGGGTGTGTGTACGGACCGTACACACGTATGTCTGCTACCAGTGTGTACAGGTATGTGTACTACGGTCGTACACATACGTGTATGACCATAGTACACATACGTGTACACACTGGTCGTACACATACGTGTACACACTGATCGTACGTACACACTGGTCGTACACGTACGTGTACACACTGGTCGTACACGTACAACCGGAGTACACGTACGTGTACACACTATACGTGTACAACCGTAGTACACGTATGTGTACACACTGGTCGTACACGTACGTGTACGACAACCAGTGTGTACACGTACGGGTACACACTGGTCGTACACGTACGTGTACACACTGGTCGTACACGTGCGTGTACACACATGGTCGTACACGTACAACCGGAGTACACGTACGTGTACACACTATACGTGTACAACCGTAGTACACGTACGTGTACACACTGGTCGTACACGTACGTGTACGACAACCAGTGTGTACACGTACGGGTACACACTGGTCGTACACGTACGTGTACACACTGGTCGTACACGTGCGTGTACACACATGGTCGTACACGTGCGTGTACGACCGTAGTACATGTACGTGTACACACTGGTTGTACATGTACGTATACACACTGGTCATACACGTACGTGTACTACGGTCGTACACATACGTGTATGACCATAGTACACATACGTGTACACACTGGTCGTACACGTACGTGTACACACTGGTCGTACGTACACACTGGTCGTACACGTACGTGTACACACTGGTCGTACACGTACAACCGGAGTACACGTACGTGTACACACTATACGTGTACAACCGTAGTACACGTACGTGTACACACTGGTGGTACACGTACGTGTACGACAACCAGTGTGTACACGTACGGGTACACACTGGTCGTACACGTACGTGTACACACTGGTCGTACACGTGCGTGTACACACATGGTCGTACACGTGCGTGTACGACCGTAGTACGCGTACGTGTACACACTGGTTGTACATGTACGTATACACACTGGTCATACACGTACGTGTACTACGGTCGTACACGTACGTGTACGACCAGACACACTGGTCGTACACATACGTGTACGACCAGTGTGTACACGTACGTGTATACACTGGTCATACACGTACGTGTCAAACGCACTGTGCAACTGGTGCCGTAGGGGTACGTGTGAAACGCACCGTACCTGTGTGTGGATTACTAAATTACATAGGGACACATGAGGGACAAGTATTAGGGCCTAAATGCATGTTGGTTGTCATGGATACCGAGTTTCCAGTTCAAATTTTTCCATCAGGTGGCCTGTAAAAGTCAGTTGGCAACTAAATACAATATTGCAAAGTGGTTGTTGACTTCACATGATGCTCAAATTTTGAACCATGCAAAAGCACTCACTGGTGTATGTTTAAAGGGATTGGAGGAAACGTAGGATGCAAATGAGTCTGACCAATCACTCTGTACTCCTGTAAATGAAACAGCCCAGCAAGGCAGATATAAGTCAGCCAGAACCCATGAGAGGGCACTTGCCTGCACAACCTTTCAGTCGACACCACTGCTGCTGCTTGTGCTTCCTCTGGCACCATGTCAAGGTCTGTGGAGAGGGCCCAGCCTTTCACACAAGAGGAGAATGAGGTATTGCTAGATGTCATCCTCCCACAGTACCCCAGCCTGTATGGGAGACCAGGGGAGCAGGTGAGTGCTGACTCCACTAGCTTTGACTGTGCACCTTTTTTGTGACTGTCACTTCTGGCATTTTGTCCAGGTGCGACAGACATGCAATGTTGTTTAGAGTGGGTCCCAGGGGTGGGAATGGCTTATGTCTCTCATGTGTGCACTCCTCACTTGCATTGTGCTTACTGTGACATTCACTGCATAGTGCATGGCACATTCGGCCTGCCCAATCCTTTGGGCCATTTTTGTTCTATAGTCCTGAGGTGATTCAGTGGCCCCTCCGGTGTGACAGGTGACTGTACCCACAGATGTGTGTGAGTTGAGTGGAGCTGTGGTGAGAGTGGTGAGAGTGTCCAAATGATGTGTACGCCCGCTGGACATTGATGTGTGTGAATGTTCCTTGTCATGTGGGTGAGTGTCTATGTGGAGTGTTGCACCACAGCTGCATGGAGGAGGCAACAGCTCCACCCATCTGATGTGAGAAGTAAGCCGTGCGGAGTGTCTGACTTGCTGAGCTAGCACCACACCTGTGACACCCCACAGGCAAGTGGCACATGTGCAGAGTGAGGTTTGTATCCGTTGTTGCCAATGGCAGGTGATTGATCTGTGCCTGTGTGTGTCTGTGTACTCTGCTGAGGTTGCGTCAGTGGCCTGGGGCATGTAACTGCTTGGAGGTGCTGTCCATCAGCCTGGTGTTGCATGTGATGCACAGTGTGTGCCATGATCAGGGAGTGTGTTGCACCCCTCATGCCACCTGTGCACTTTCAATGCCATGTAGTGCATTGGGGCTTCCACAGAGGCTAATGTCCCTATGACAAAGGTTCTATTTGTTGCCAGCATACTATGCCCTGTTCAACATATCAAAGATGTTCAAATGTGTGTCTCTGTGAAATGGAGCAGGTGTAGTGATGTTGTCTCACTTTGTCATCCTCACAGGTAACTGCCTACGAGAAGGGGAAGATCTGGAAGCGGGCCGTCAGGGCCGTGAGATCGGTGGAGGGTCACAGTCGGCGCCTAGCCCAAGTGAGGAAACGCTGGCAGGACATCCGGTGCTAGACCCGGAGGATCGCCCGGTGCCAGCTGAAGGACTCACCTCCATGCAAGCACGGCGGGCGCCGACGCCTGACCCACCAGATGAAGCGTGTCCTGGCGGTGGTCTTCCCTAACTTGGATAGGCGGTTACAGGAGTTGCAGCAGCAGGAAAGGGGTAGGTACATGTGTGTGTGTTGTGTGTCACCAGCTTTTGGAAGTGCTCAGTCGCCTGGATACACTGCGAGGGTTAATATGTGCAGTGCATATCCTGTTCCCCAAAGTCAACCGGTGCTGTTCTTCCTCCCTTCCCCTCCTTGACATGTGTACCCTGGTCTGTGTGTAATCACCATTGCACATGGTCATCTAGGCTGCCAGTTAATCCAAGTGCACATTGCTTTCTGCATCATGTGGGGGGGGGTCTGAGACGTGTTGTTACCTTGCCTGTGCCCTGTCCTGTTCAGTCATTTGGGGGTCCATATTAGTTGGCACTGATGCAGAGTCTCAACATAGGAGTGTGAGTTTTCAAATGAACAGACTTGCAGCATGCATGACCGATGTTGTGGCCTCAGACATGATGTGCATGAGTGGGAGATATGCATAGTGCCGGGACGGTAGCTCATGTTACAGTCAGATCATTCCAGGACCATGGAGCAGTGTGCCCACTACAGTCCCCTAAGACACCCTTGCCTCAGAATCATGTGTGTCATCCAACACTGTGCCCATTCTCTGTGTGCTCAGCATAGGTTGGCCTCTGTGGCATTGTTCCCTGGCCTCATTTGTATTTATCTTAAGTGTGCTACATGTGCCCATTGTACAGGCTGACCCCATTTGGCTTGTGCATCCTCACACTGAACTGAACACAAAAACAGAAACTGGGGGTCTAGTAACAAAACAGCACGAGAGTGATGAACGGGAAGGAGCCCAGGTGCACTAATCCAAAACTAACCATGAGCAGAGCATGGATAACCATCAATAGTACTCAGCAAGTCGAGCAAATAGTGAGAGAAAGGTGGCTCTCATGATCATTAATATCATTTGGTGATCCAACTATTGGCAGAGATATGTCCCTTGATCATGGGGATTGTCTCGCAAGATTGAAGCTCTGTTGCTCAAGCTGGCTAGTAAATTTTGACCAGCAACACGCCAGGTGTGAAGGATACGGAAAGAGAAAAGTATCCTGTGAAGTGCAGTGCAAGAAAAAGAATTAGTGAAAGCTAAAAAAGGTTATGTTCACCAGATTTATTGATGCTCTTGAGCAGCTTTTAGCTGCGGGTCGCGACTAAGACTACACCTACTTCTGGGTAGGCTAGTATTGGTTAGACTGTGTATTTCTTTAACCACAAAACAATTTCTCCTTCTTTCCTTTCTTTTCCGCCCTGCACACATTCATTGCCAGACATTCCTTCTAATCAATCATGGCTGAATTTAGCGGCCTAGCATACGATGACACAATATACGAATCTATTCTGGATAATACCCCAAGTATTCTTGAAGGACCCAGTGCCCCCCCTGTTAGATACAGGCAATGAGTGGGGCCGAGTTCTAATTCTGAAAAAATCACATTCACGATCCTCTATCCATGGTGCCATTATGGCCGAGTACTTAAGAGCTAATTGCGCTCCTCCAGGGCTGATAGTAACCAATGCCCCCAGGTTGTTTTTAGAAGATAGGGTATTTTTGAAAGACTGGTCCCTTATAGCCTGGCGCTGTACACGCGACTGGCTGATTCTAATTATCAGTACAGCGAAGAGAGTCGCAGATTCCATCTTGGTAGAGATCCAGACATTGGAAGCACAAATCAAGGTTACCATCACCGCTACCTTGTTCAAGAAGAACTTGGATGAATCCAATAAAAATAACAAAGAGTTTAAAGATTCCATCTTACTTGCCAAAATCGAAAAGTTTAAGAAAGACCTGGCTAAGTTTAAACATGAGAAAGTGTATCCCTACACAAGCGATAACTATTCACCTCCTGAGTTTAGGAGAAATGGTAAGAGATATGGTTCAACCTATTCGGGCTCGAGTTCTGAGGATACCTCTAGTGACACCGATGGACCTAATGTCGAGAAACCCAGGTTTAGAGGTAGGGGCAGATACCCTAGACCCTATAATCAAAGGGGGTACAATACACCGCCATTTCAACAGTGGTGGCCTCCCACTCCATGGGGCTTCCCACCTCAACCATACCAGCCACCTATGAATCAATTCCAAGCTGAATATGACAATCAGTCTTTTTTAGGGTATGGCCCTTCGAGACCCAGAGGCAGAAGAAGAAATACGCAGGCCCAGGTTCACTGGGATCCAGCATCAGGCCCACACTCAGGGACTCGGAGCAACACAAAGAAAAACTCGGCTCCGTTGGAGAACAACCCAAACTAGACTTAGTAGTCAATCTAAGTAAACGGACTTTAACCCAGGCGGAACAGTCCGTTCTCAACAGGGGTCTTGGTTTTGTTACCACCTCTGGAGGCGACTCTTTTCGCATTCAATGCGAACTAGCACAATTCTTCAGGAAACTAAGGCTCCATCATTTCTTCAGGGATAAATCCCTTATGGACACTCCTGATTATGAGCAGAATACGGGTCTTAGACCTAAATCTACTTTTAATCCTCCTCTGCACCTGGTTCCACCCCAGGTCTTGACTTTTGAGAAAGCGGTGGTCTGTGAGGTCACTGCCATGTTCAAACAGAAGCAACCTAGGTTCAACAACCTACCACGCTGTGAGCAGCAGGCACTTACAACCTTGGCTAAAGACAATGAGATTACCATCAAACCTGCTGATAAGGGCAGCTCCATTGTTATTTTGGATACTACCGACTACAGGGCAGAATGCCTTCGACAGCTAAGTGACCAGAACTCCTATACTGTGCTGACTCAGGATCCCACTGAACGATTGCAACGTATCATTGGGCAACACATCGATGAGGGTCTGATGGAAGGTTGGATAACTATTCGAGAAGCTCAGTTCTTACAAACCAAGTTTCCTGTTATCCCGTACTTCTACGCCCTACCCAAAGTGCACAAGCCCACTCGACCACCCCCAGGGAGACCAATTATCTCAGGCCAAGGTTCCCTGTTGGAACCTTTATCCACTTTTGGACGATTGGTCTTAGAAAGAAATCCACAAAAGTGGATTTCTTTCTAAGACCAATCGTCCAAAAGATGCCAACGTACCTGCAGGACACCAAAGATGTCCTGAGACTGCTGCCACAAATTGAGTTCGATGCTGAGACAGATTTTTTAGTCTCCTTTGACGTCGAGTCTCTGTATACATCTATCCCCCAAAATGAGACATTGTATACAGTACGCTCTATCTTGGAAACTACAGAGTTACAATCCATCACACCTGTACATTTTATCATGTCTTTGGCTCAAATAGCGATGAAAGAAAACTTTTTTAAGTTTGAGAGTACCATCTACTTGCAGATCTCGGGGACCAGCATGGGCAGCGTCTTTGCGCCCAGCTTAGCGAATCTTTATGTCCATTCCTTTGAGCAAGAACATGTATTGGCCCCCACCAACCCCTTCCTTGCATCTATTCGCTTATGGAAGCGTTATATTGACGATGTTCTGGTGGTGTGGCGGGGAGATCAAGTTTCCATTGGCTTATTTCATCAATGGTTAAATACACGCAATGACTATTTGAAATTCACAGTAGAGAGTGATAAGATGCGTCTGTCCTTTTTGGATCTATCCATCTTTGTGACATCACAGGGCCTTGCGAGCGAGCTATACCGGAAACCCATGGCTCGCAACTCACTCTTAAGATATGACAGCCAGCATCCGAAAGCTCTCAGGGATAATCTGCCCTATGGTCAGTTTCTGAGGGTTCGAAGGAACTGCTCCACCACAGAGGGGTTTGTCAAACACTCTAACTACTTGTCAGAACAATTAAAAGAGAGACTTTATCCACACAAATTGGTCAGACGTTCTTACAAGAGAGCTTCTAATAACAACCGGGAAGCCTTGTTAGACCCACCTGTGCCCAAACCACCACTCGAACGGTTGACGTTTGTCAACACATTCAGTACTCTATCTAATAAAATCAAGAAGAGTATCAAAAAACACTGGCAGATCCTTAATAGTTGTGAGGATAAAATTGCCCTGCCGCTGTTCGCCTTTAAAAGATCAGGCAACCTGAGAGACAGACTGGTACACACACGCCCTCAGGCGGGCCTTGCAAGGCCAGTGGGGAGACTTTGGGATTTACCACCAGTTACTGGACATCATCCTTGCGGGGCGTGCTCTGTTTGCCCACAAACTACTCACACTACGACTATTGACATAGGTTCCAATAGGCCTTGGATTCAAACGCAGTTCACCAATTGCAATAGTCGTAACCTCATCTATCTTCTCACATGCCCATGCCAAACCCGATACGTAGGGATGACTTCTCGTAAAGTGAGGGCACGCATGCTTGAACACAAGAGCACGTTCAGGTGCAAAAAACTCACCACAAGACTCACTAGACATTTTGCAGAGGCCAATCATGCTGCAGAAGACTTTTATTGGACAGTACTAGAGAAACCTACTATACCTCTACATACGAGTGACATCTCCAGATACTTGTTCATTAAAGAACAGAAATGGGTACACAAGCTCCAAAGTGATAGTCATGGTCTAAATGATGACATACCCTGGACTAGTTTGTAGACATCCGGCTCACAATAAGAACAAGGAGATTTATGAGCATCATCATGAAGGGTTTCTCCATTGACTGAACCAGGAGTTGTCTGGAGATATAATATTCTTTCCCAGACATCTGATTGTATACTTCAGTGTCGTGACAAAATACAATGCAAACGATTTATAGACCACTCTAGTGATATATTACTAATCAAGTCTCTTACTACTGGCACAATGACCTGTTTACAGTAGAAATGAACTATTATAACATCAACATCAGTTCAAGGGTAGATGCACCCCCACAGAGACTTATCCTGTCCCTTCTACACTAATATCTAACAGTATCCTGTTCTCAGATGCTCAAGATACATTAGACGCATGCGCAGCTGAACTTGTCAGCTTACTGCAATTGTGATATGTGACTCTAACCATCAAATAACGATTTACTTTGAAATCATAAACATCGTGATATTAGACATACTGTGACGCCTATGGAACTATATTTTCCACACAGTTCCAAACAGACAAATGTGGACAGGGTACGTTGGGAGCTATCATCTCTCTTTTGCTCGATTCTTTTCTTTCTGCACACTTAGACATCGACGGAACTACATTTCCCAAATCTGTCGACATCATTTTGTAGTTCTCAGTAGTTAACGACGTGATGGGTGCCCTGAGTGAATCGAGGGTTTTTTGGTTGGCCTATGGGTACAGCGTATTACAGCTAGGATCTAGTATTTACCCATTAGATACCGTCTTGTTTTGTATGTAGCGTTTTACATATATATAGATACTCCCCACACATTCTACACATGCCGACATCGATAAACTACAGTTCCCAGAGAGGATGACGTCACTTTGTAGTTGTTGTCAGACGCTACGTCAACGTAACGGCGAGTCACCTTTAGGGGCGTGTCCTAAGAGTGTTGATGGGCTTCAGCTGAGTTGGACGTGACTTTTTAAGCGCACGTACCATGTCCGTCGCTGCCTCCCATCCAGCTCGTTCAGCCTCGGGGTAACGACGGACAGGTAAGCGCTCCTGCTTTGGCCGATAGTAACTTTGAAATACACGTTGTTTTTTGGGGAATGCTGACACGTGTCTGATCGAGCGTGGAGCTTTTAATAACGGGCCCCATGAGTCCGTGTAAATATTACAGTCAAAGTTTGGTGACTGACATCTGAGCGTGGCCGTCATCTTTGAGACCTAGTTTTTGAAACAATGATTGAGGATAACCGGGCGATTCGTAGTGGTTGCAGGGGGAGGAGTCTCGATTGACAGAGAACAGTGATGTAACTTTACTCTGGATGTTTAGCCAGCACCACATCACGTAATACGAGAAGACCTCTCTCGAACTAAAAATACTTGAAAGTATTCCAAATAATTTCTTTTAAAATAACAAAAAAATTACAAAATATTCAAAATCATAACAAACAGTAAAAAAGTGCAAAACTTAGTCAAAATGTTGTTTTCGTTATAGAGCGGGGCCTCCTACACACAAGCATGGTGCCCGGGTAGGTGAGGTACAATCCCAGATTACGTGGGGTAAGCAATGTTCACATGCTTTATTATTAATGCAAAGTATGACTCTTGCTTAATCTACAGCACGTTTTTGTTTGATTTGGATGGTTGCACATGGTTCATTAATTGTTTTATTTTCTAGGTGATGACTACACCCTATGATCTAGAGGATTTAGATTACTGAAGGTTGTATTTACCTCTTTTTTTCAACCTTACATATGTTAGTCATATTTCACACTTATTAATGTGCCTTTTTGGAGTAGCTTGTGTTTGTGCAACATAGGTCCTGACGAAAGCCATAGGTAGGAAAATCCTGCTGGCTGAAACATGTTGACCTTAACATAGCAGTTACTTGGCAGTACTGCTATAACCTTGTTACACCCTTTTAATCAAGGTGTGTAGATTGCTTGGAATATTGAGAACTATCCCTTCTACATAACCTTTTTTAGCGTTCACTAATTCTTTTTCTTGCACTGCACTTCACAGGATACTTTTCTCTTTCCGTATCCTTCACACCTGGCGTGTTGCTAGTCAAAATTTACTAGCCAGCTTGAGCAACAGAGCTTCAATCTTGCGAGACAATCCCCATGATCAAGGGACATATCTCTGCCAATAGTTGGATCACCAAATGATATTAATGATCATGAGAGCCACCTTTCTCTCACTATTTGCTCGACTTGCTGAGTACTATTGATGGTTATCCATGCTCTGCTCATGGTTAGTTTTGGCTTAGTGCACCTGGGCTCCTTCCTGTTCATCACTCTCGTGCTGTTTTGTTACTAGACCCCCAGTTTCTGTTTTTGTGTTCAGTTCAGTATTAGGGGATTGGAACTTGGGCAGGTCTACAAATATTGATTTCCCTTAGACCCACTGTTCACCAGATTTATTGATGATCATCCTCACACTGGGCAGTGCCTGTGTGTCTATGTACAACTATCTGTTGATGGTTGTTTGTCACAAATATGTGTTGGCAGCCTTATGAGGTGATGTGGAGTACATTTAGGAATTCTTGATGCACATTTTAGTAAACCCAGATTAAGAGGTGTAACTTCTTGATCTGTCTCAATCACATTGAGGTATGGTGGGTTTGTGCGAGCAAGGCCTACATGTCCAAACCTTATGTCTCCTTGCCAGGTCTGACCTGTGTGTGATAATTGTCTGGACAGACTCTCAACATGCAGTGACCCAGTCATGTTTTGCAGGGTTTAATGTTTGTGCTTTGCAGCATGTGTCAAAAGTTAAAATACATGGTTCATGCTCATCCATTTTTGCCACCAGTGTGTGGTCGAGATGCTACGTAGTTTGGTCTGTGTGTGCTGACATCTGTGTGGACATTCTTGGTTCCCATGAGGGTGTCTCCTCAGTGCAGGTGCTCCTTATCCCGACACAATTGCAGGCCCATTAGCTAATGCACTGTCCTGTGTTTGGACATGTGTGCCACTCCACATGACAGGTAGTGGGTCAGATGTGTTGCCAACTGTGTCATCATGGTACAGATGGCCATGTGACAGGTGGCATGATTCAAGTTGTTAGTCAAGAAGTATTGTACCTTGGCACTCACTACACTTGTCAACATGTCTCAATTTTTCATATGCTTGACTTCGATGTTTTGTTGTGAAGGACAATAATGTGCCTGCATGACAGATGTCTCCCAAGGAAGTGCAAAAGAAAGTACCTTTACACTTTCCGGGGACACGCTGGCACATTTTAAAGAAAGGCACAGTTCGATTACCACTTGTTTTCTGATTATACATATCCATGTTCCCACAGTGTGATTGCATTTGGGTATGTCCTTGGTTGTTGCTGATACCAACTTACGAGTGTCAAGTCATCTAGATCACCGTGGTGCCATGTATATGTACGTACTGATACCCCATTTCTTCTTTACAGTGGCTTATTTGAATTCGGCTGGCAGCTCATACAATGACTGTGTAAATGTAGTTTTGTGTGCACCTCCTTGTGTGACTTCTGTTATACAGGCACATGTGTGTTCTGTTCACAAAGTGGCACATTCACACATTCTAAACATGTACATTGTGTAAAGTGTTGTGAGTCCCAAGGGATCGCAATGTTTTTCGTTTGGGTTTCAAAAGTACTCACCGGTCTCTGAGTGTGGGGACACCTTCAGCATTGAGGTCTGTTATTTGGCCTTGGATGCACCAATACTGTTTCGTTCACAGTGAACAAGAGGTGGCATGCCTTCATAGTCTTGCTGTGCTCAACTGTTCCCAGACACTAGCTTCTCAGTATAATTTGATATCAAGTTATTTGCTGTTGTGTCATAATCTCCATTGTTTCCATGTGGCATGGTGGGTCAACCAACTGGGGAGTGCAGGGTTACATATGTGCGGAGTATTCTAGATGTTACTCATGATGCATTTCCTGATATGCACTGTGACATTTTTTGTTTGGACTCATGTGTCAGATGTATACAGGTGACTGATTATTTTCTGTATCTTCACCTTGCCCACAGCATCATCGGAGGACACCGAGGGAGACACCTGCACGGACCTGGAGGAGGGATCCAGCACCGCTGCCACTACTGCTGGAGAGTCTGCGGGAGCAAGTGGCACGGAGGGCGAGAGGAGTCAGGCGGAGGACCTGTTGAGTGGCAACACTGACTACGGCGCTGACAGGTCCGAGGCTGAACTCCTCCAGGGGGCGGAGGCTGCTACAACACCTGGCAGCAGCACTACATCTGTCACCGCTCCCTCCATTCCCATCATCGCCCTCCCAGTTGCTCCGGTCCCTTCTGTCCGTGCAAGGCAACACCGTGTCTCCTTCGTGCCAGGCACCGCACCCCCTGCCCCTGTCCCCCCTGCTGCCCTCACTGCACATTCTGTGGACATTCTGCGGCAGTTGCAGGTTGGCCAGACATCGATGCTGAATGTCCTCCATGGCCACACCAGACTGATGACACAGATGGTGTCGTACATGGAGGGCATGTCATCAGCGATGTCTGACCAACGGATGTTGCTGAGGTCCATGGACTCTTCACTGACGGCAGCAGTGAGTCTCATGCAGCGCTTCGTCCCCCCTACCCCTGCACCATCCACACTTCCCACTCCCATGCCTGTCCAAAGCACACCCAGACATTCCCAAGCACGCACCCCACCAGACACAGGCAGCACACCAACACGTAAGGGCAAGCGCACACCTCCTGGCACGCACACTCAGGGGGATGAAGGCACACCCACTGGGTCTGGGGCACACAGGCATACACGAAGCCACAGTCCGAGTCTGCATGCCGCACTACCCAGTCCCTCCAATGGCACTCCCCTCGGCTCCCCTACCACACAATCTGACAAGGAGGCCTACTTGGCTGTGCTGGGCCTCAGCCCCTCTGGATCACCAGCCCGCAAACGGGAACGGCACTCCACGGGTAGGGGAGTTGAGTTCCCCCCACCTGTCCGCCCCCTCCCCCAGTAGCGCTGCACCCCATCCCTCCGACCCCCCCCTCCTTTGAGCCTGTGTTTTTTTAGGGTGCAGGGGATACGCTGGACGACCTGGCAGCAGTGTGCAGCGCCGAGCTGATCTCCACCTTTGACATCCATCCCTGCACCCACCACACCTACCCTTCCACCTCCTGTCCCTGTGATGCCTGGTCCTTACCCACATGATGCCCCCCCCCAGTCGACGAACCTGAGGGTTCTAATGTGCAGGCAAGCTAGGGGAGACGCGTGGCCCTGTGTCCCCCCCAAGGACTTCTGATCTGGACTGGCCATGTGCCTTTGTAAATAGTGTCCTTTTATGATTTTGATTTTAATGCTGAATAAAGCATTTTCTTTTCACTTTGAACACTATTGCATTTCAGGTATTGATGTGGGTGCTGATGCTCCAGGAGTTGGGGTTGTGGTAATGTGTTATGTTTCAGGGTAATGTTGTAGTCTGCTGTTCATGGGGTGGACCATGGTATCTGAGTGTCATCACAAGGTCTCTGCGAAGAATCTTTGGTCGTGTGTGCTATTTGTGTTTGGAGACATTGTCCCAAGGAGGGTTCCTTCCTCTGTGGCACCTGACATCTTCCCTGCAGGGAGTTGCACAATTGTTGTGCTGACCTCTGTCTACATTTCCTTTGTTGGTGACGGATCCCTTCAACTATGGCCATGCCTGCTCAGCAATGTCTCCGGCTGCATCGTCTGTGCCATCCTTGCTAGTCACTGTACTTGTGTATTGAGTATGTTGTAATGCCTTAATGGCTAAATTATCCATTTTCCGCACTATGCATGTGTGTTATCCCAGCCTAGCACACAATTGGTACTTGTTCTGCAGGGTATTTGGGCACCTGACTGACAATTGTGGGCATTGTATCTGTGGGAACTCCACCCTATTCCTTCCATGAGAGGCAACATCTTTGTGACTGTCCCAGCACCTGTACATTCCTATCAGTCCTGGGAAGTGCGTGACAGTGTGTGTTCCCTTTGGCTCTCTTAGTTTAGTAGGCATTGACATGACTATACAGTCTTGTGGCATGATCTCTGTGTGTGTATTGTGCTGCATCTGCCAGGGGTGGGCATGCATATGTCATTTGTCCTCACACCCACATGTGGTGTGTCATGCAGTGGGGGGAAGACATCCATCCTCATGGGAGTGGGACACTGCTGTCAGTGATGTGTTGTTATGGCACTATCAACATAGTAGAACATTAGGGATGCGTACTGCTGGAAGTGATAGGCACCCACCCCTCACATGTCTCTGTCCACTGCTGGGAGTGATAGGCACCCACCCCATGTCTCTGTCCACTGCTGGGAGTGATAGGCACCCACCCCTCAGATGTCTCTGTCCACTGCCGGTATTCCTCTGCACCCACCCCTCACATGTCTCTGTCCACTGCTGGGAGTGATAGGCACCCACCCCTCACATGTCTCTGTCCACTGCTGGGAGTGATAGGCACCCACCCCTCACATGTCTCTGTCCACTGCTGGGAGTGATAGGCACCCACCCCCATGTCTCTGTCCACTGCTGGGAGTGATAGGCACCCAGCCCTCACATGTCTCTGTCCACTGCTGGTATTCCTCTGCACCCACCCCTCACATGTCTCTGTCCACTGCTGGGAGTGATAGACACCCACCCCTCACATGTCTCTGTCCACTGCTGGTATTCCTCTGCACCCACCCCTCACATGTCTCTGTCCACTGCTGGGAGTGATAGGCACCCACCCCCATGTCTCTGTCCACTGCTGGGAGTGATAGGCACCCACCCCTCACATGTCTCTGTCCACTGCTGGTATTCCTCTGCACCCACCCCTCACATGTCTCTGTCCACTGCTGGGAGTGATAGGTACCCACCCCTCACATGTCTCTGTCCACTGCTGGTATTCCTCTGCACCCACCCCTCACATGTCTCTGTCCACTGCTGGGAGTGATAGGCACCCACCCCTCACATGTCTCTGTCCACTGCTGGTATTCCTCTGCACCCACCCCTCACATGTCTCTGTCCACTGCTGGGAGTGATAGGCACCCACCCCTCACATGTCTCTGTCCACTGCTGGGAGTGATAGGCACCCACCCCTCACATGTCTCTGTCCACTGCTGGGATTGATAGGCACCCACCCCCATGTCTCTGTCCACTGCTGGGAGTGATAGGCACCCACACCTCACATGTCTTTGTCCACTGCTGGGACTCCTAGGCAGACACCCACCCGCACCATTGGTGCTGTACACTGCTGTCCAGGCCATGAACACACCCCAATATACTGGTTATATGCTGCACCAGGCCCTAAGCCAACATTTGTGGCGTGTGTACGCCTTGTATCACAAATGTACTGGTGCCCTAGGGGTATGGGTGATGCGGTCCGTACCCCCGCATTCATAGGTTGGGTACAGTCCGTACCACGCGTACCCCTACATCACCACTACAATGGTGGTACGGGCCGTACCCATGCCCTCAGAGCGTGTGTACGGCCCGTACCATGCGTACCCCTACATCACCACTAAAATGGTGGTACGGGCCGTACCCACGCCCTCCGAGCGTGTGTACGGCCCATAACACGCGTACCCCTACATCACCACTACAATGGTGGTACGGGCTGTACCCACGCCCTCAAAGCGTGGGTACGGCCTGTACCACCATTGTAGTGGTGATGTAGGTGTACGCGCCGTACCCACGCCCTCAGAGCGTGTGTACAGCCCGTACCATGCGTACCCCTACATCACCACTACAATGGTGGTACGGGCCGTACCCACGCCCTCAGAGCGTGTGTACGGCCCGTACCACGCGTACCCCTACATCACCACTACAATGGTGGTACAGGCCGTACCCACGCCCTCAAAGCGTGGGTACGGCCCGTACCACCATTGTAGTGGTGATGTAGGTATACGCGCCGTACCCACGCCCTCAGAGCATGTGTATGGCCCGTACCACGCGTACCCTTACATCCCCACTACAATGGTGGTACGGGCCGTACCCACGCCCTCAGAGCGTGTGTACGGCCCGTACCACGCGTACCCCTACATCACCACTACAATGGTGGTACGAGCCGTACCCACGCCCTCAAAGCATGGGTACGGCCCGTACCACCATTGTAGTAGTGATGTAGGTGTACGCACCATACCCACGCCCTCAGAGCGTGTGTACGGCCCATATCACGTGTACCCCTACATCACCACTACAATGATGGTACGGGCCGTACCCAAGCCCACAGAGCATGTGTACGGCCCGTACCACGCGTACCCCTACATCACCACTACAATGGTGGTACGGGCCGTACCCACGCCCTCAAAGCGTGTGTACGGCCCGTACCTCGTGTACCCCTACATCACCACTACAATGGTGGTACGGGCCGTACCCACGCCCTCAGAGCGTGTGTAAGGCCCGTACCACGCGTACCCCTACATCCCCACTACAATGGTGGTACGGGCCGTACCCACGCCCTCAAAGCGTGGGTACGGGCCGTACCACGCGTACCCCTACATCACCACTACAATGGTGGTACGGGCCGTACCCACGCCCTCAAAGCGTGGGTACGGGCCGTACCACCATTGTAGTGGTGATGTAGGTGTACGCGCCATACCCACACACTCAGAGCGTGTGTACGGCCCGTACCACGCGTACCCCTACATCACCACTACAATGGTGGTACGGGCTGTACTCATGCCCTCAGAGCGTGTGTACGGCCCGTACCACGCATACCCCTACATCACCACTACAATGGTGGTACGGGCCGTACCCACACCCTCAGAGCGTGTGTTCGGCCCGTACCAAGCGTACCCCTACATCACCACTACAATGGTGGTATGGGCCGTACCCACGCCCTCACAGCGTGTGTACGGCCCGTACCACGCGTACCCCTACATCACCACTACAATGGTGGTATGGGCCGTACCCACGCCCTCAAAGCGTGGGTACGGGCCGTACCATGTGGTACTTTAGAATTTGGGACCGCGTGGGAGACAGGGCCCTACCCCTGTCTATTCCGGTATTAGCAAACCACAAATGGTCAATGCGGTATGTACAAGTGTTTTGTATAACGTTTTAGCGATACATGCACTGTGTATACGATATTATACATTGACTTCGTGGGTTCCATCTTAGAGCGGTGGCCATCTTATGGTTGCCCTCACATAGGCTACACATTACGAACAAATATGGGCCTTTAGAACACATGTACTTTCTGTTTGACTTCTCTGTGACCTGTGCAGCTTGGCTCCGCTGCCCCAGGTCAGTCTGGTCTCACGAGCTCCCCGTCCTACGGCCACCTGTGATTAGCATCAGGGTTTGACACACCATAAAGCCTTTTCATCCCACACAAGCCTCCGGCTAACCTCTTTCACATCTGACTCTGTTTCCTACTTTATGGCTTGTTTTACGAGCAGGAGGTGCCCGTTTTATTGGGGTCTGCTGATATCTGATGAGGGTTCTGAGCCTTGCTGGGTTAAATGATTGAGGGCTGAACGAACTGAAATGTGGGATTGTCATCATGACTCTGCCTTTTCTTTGAAGCCAAAATATGTGAATAACCACTTGTAAAACAGGGGCGGTGTTGCCCAAAGCGGAATATTCTGTATAAAAGAGAAGACTGGTTTTTGTTCTGGAGACTGCCTCATTCAGTTGCTAAGGCTTCTGTGCGACGTAGTCTCACTCATTTGAGTTTAATAAAGATGTTTTTTCATATTTCAGCTTCTTTGCCAAGTTCTTTGTTACATTACCATGAGAAGGAAAATTTCAAGTACCGTACTGTGGTCTAAGACAGGGATAACCCGAAGTCATAGGGTGCTACCCCTGGCACCGCTGGGGTCCTAAAATCCCCGGTACTTCAGTTGGCGCCCAACAGCGCGGCATCAATACAAGTGACTATCTGGAGGAGCAATCTTGTCAGAGGACAGAAATCTACTGGGGAGAACAGGACAGAAATCCACTAAGCAGATACTCTGAGCACCGAGGTTCTGGGGGATTCTTTGTCTCTGCAGCCCAGTATATCTCTGATCTTTCTGACTTTGACTCTCCAAAAGATGTCACTCCCGATTAGAACCCTTTTTGGCGTGAGTATTATAAAAGACGTTTGGTTATGTAGAACTTGACAGTTAGAATTTGGATAACCTTTTGATTAGTAAAAATAAGAATTAAGTATAAGTGGGTCGCTCCCAGTCCTTTGGTTCTTTGTCTTTGATTTGGTTATCGCAATTACCAAAGCCGAGGGGTTGGTTTCTTGGTTTGTTGATTTGGTCATTGCAATTACCATACCCAAGGGTCTCGCATATTTGCGAGTGTATTGGTAGAGATAAACCCTTGAAGTTTGAAGCTAGATTAGTGAGCTATAAGATGCCTGATCTTAGCAAGTTTGAAATGTAGCTTTGGAACTGTGAAATTTGTGTTGGCCAACTTTTGGTTTGTATAGGTTTGGATATGCGAATTGCAATTTGTGTAGGCAGGTAATGAGGAGATATTTCTCCATTTGGTTTAGTTGAACGGTGCACGTACGAAAAATACCTTAAGCACCATTTTGATTATAATACTTGCGTTTCCCGCAGTATTTTTGGCATGCCTGTTTGTAAGCTCACATGGAAAAATGTGTTGCTTTTTTTTGGAAGGTACCATAGTGGGGGAAATATCTGAATAGGTTAGATTTAAAAACATATTTCTTCCTTGGTGATTTTGTATCCCCAGGAATTAAAATATGACATAATACAAAACAAGGATACTTTGTTCTGCGCAGTTTTATGAATAAAGATATGCAGAACGATTTTGTTTGGTGTTCTGCTAGGCAAAGCTAGTGAATTGAGCGCATTCACTACTTCTTGGACATACATCTGTCTGTTGGGCTGTTTATGCAGCCTTTTGGAACACTATTGAGAAGCGTTTCTTGTAAATATGACTTACAACTAGTATTTGCAAATGGTTTGGTTCAAGTATAGTCTGTGAGCTGTTCTTTCTTTCTGTCCTGCGTATTGATTTGTAAGTCAACTGTGTGTTTAAATGTCTATGTGGTTTTCTCATTAGTGCAACTTCTGTAAGTAAATTGCGACGGCGCTATTTATGAAAAATGGCTAAAGCGTGCGGTACTGTATGTTTGACCCCTTTCTGTTTATGTCTGAAATGAGCTCAATATGTGTTTGTGGGTCTTCTGATGTTTTCAGTCTGTTAAACAAAATGTTGGTTAATTAATATTAAGAAGAGAAACTTAGAAAAAATACAGAAGTGAACCATGTGATGTGCTAAAATAGCTATATGGCGCTCTTTAATTTATAGAATGAGCAATTGTGCACATATACAAAACTGCTGTTAAATGCTTAAAGGATAAAATTAGAAAACACATTCAATAGACATGAATAAGGCCCCAAAAACGAAATTATCTATTTTTGCAAAAGTAAATAAATTTACAGCATTTTCCTTAGATGCATTGTATTAGATGTTCATAGGCAGACTTTTCAGCTGCAGTATATTTGATAGGAATGTTCATTCAGCCAGCACTTTCCCAGTTAAACACGGGTGGAATTTTGCAGAACCGTCCTTTTAAATGAAAGTGGCGCAAAAATGTGACGCGTTTCAAGTTGGGCTTATGCGCTTAGGCTTGTGAGTTAATGTGTCCAAAATGATAGGCAAGAGATGCAGCTTGCTTTTTATACATGGAATTATCACAAAAACGAATAATTGGGATTTTTTTAAAAAAAAAGAAAATTATTAATCATGGAAAAATTATTTTAAAAAATAAATAAATAAGTGCTTTTCAAAATCGTTTTTTGATATTTATAAAGCTTAATACTCATACTATGACCTCCTAGCATTAAAATTTGATTTAAGTTGTGTTGCATCACTAAAATGACAAGCATTCGCGTGTACAATTTTCCCTTGGCGCAGGCGCAAACAAGCTCATTTTTATAAAGTATAAGTTAATATTTCCAATGCCTGACTCATGGGTTATGTAATAGACATTCTGGTAATGCATATTGTGCAAGAAAATTGTAGGACATTCGTTTTTTAGTGCCTAACATATCAAAGTCGAATTTGGGTAAAAACACTGTTTAAACTGCATTTTCTTTCATTCAGAGTACTTTTTAAAGTGTCTCAGGCTTCAGTAAATACATACATTTAGGTTTGATATATATTTACAGGTTTTGCCTTCTTATGATTCAATGAGTCAATATGCCAGTACAACGGCTTGTTTTAATATCAGGGTTGAAGGTTCTAACTTCAGCTGGGCCTAGTGAGAAGTTTATTAATTTAAGGTTGATGAAATGTGT
This sequence comes from Triturus cristatus, assembly GCF_964204655.1. Lineage (NCBI taxonomy): Eukaryota > Metazoa > Chordata > Amphibia > Caudata > Salamandridae > Triturus > Triturus cristatus. The sequence goes on from NC_140579.1 coordinate 904,604,622, forward strand.
ACCATTGCATAGGATTGCAACAAGCATTTATTCTAAAAACTGGTATGTGTGTTATTAAGTTTTGTGAATTATTCACAGTACATGTAGTTTAATGATCTGGGAATAGAGATATTTTTTTTAGCGCCTAAAAAGGAGAAATTATTTTCAAAATAGAGTGAATTATTGCAAGTTAGGAGGAATTAGGGAGGCCTTCTGGCTTTGACAAATTCAGAGTGGCAGAAGCTGGGGGCTAGGAGAGGCTTGCTCAAGTCACGCTGCTGAGATGCTATCTTTAGTTTTCCCGTAAACAATGGAGTAGGCTGCCATGTTGACATTTATGACCTTTTAAATTAGGGCCTTGCCTCTGTGGAATGCAGAATGACCTTGCTACACGGGCCTCTAAAGGTGGGGTTTCTGGTTTCTCCATAACAAACATCACTAAAACTAAAGAACTTAATTCCAAAGGGAAAATATAGAAAAGGGGTTTCTTTGAAAGCCCAAACATCATGTTAAATGCTTTGCAGAACTGATACATTTGTGTCTCGCTCTAAAAAAAAGATAAAATGATGCCTGCTAGTTGCTGTTATTTGACAGGAAACGAAGTGTTGCATTAAGTCTTAGACAGAAAATAAGATGCAGCCCTTTTCTGAAATTTAGAAGGCTACAGGCCTCAGTGAGAACGAATTGCCAATTAAGACTTCTTTTTCACAGTGGAAATTGTATGTGCCAAATTAATATGGAGTGTCAGTGTAGCGATTTTTACTTTCAGAAAGGTAAAACTACGGTGGCTTGATGTTGCCAGGTAACTGACAAGAGGGTAACAGTTAAGTAATGGAAATTTATTTTTGTGTATTTGGTCCTATCGTGTATTGTTCTTGCTGGTCCTGTACGTTAGAAGAGAAACAGTAAAGTTATATTTGACAGCAGATTTCCATTGCCTGGTGATCTGCTGTCAAAAGGAGGGTAAAGATTTTAAACCTGACAAATTAAACAGGCCCAAATATTGGGTTTTAGGCTGCAGTTTTACAGTGCATAAAGTACATGACATGGTGTTTGTGTGTCACCGCTTACTCACATATGCTATTGTTTTGTCTGTGCTTTTTGTGCTTGATATACAGCAAGTATATCTGATGGCTTGACGTTTTGTGCATTTTTGTTATTTTTTGCATGTTTTGCATGTTTTCGTTGTTTTTGTTGCTGCTTTTGATACTATTACAAGTTTACCTGTGTTGTGAGGGGATGGTCATGACGATGCCCATCGCTACGCAACAGTTGGTTGAACTTGTTCTGGTTACTAAATTCCACAGCTAATGATATTTCATGCTGTGAACATGAGAGACAACACTTCACCAGTGCATGTCTATTTGGCTATAATGGTAAGGAAAATAAAAAGAGATATACAGGATCAAAAGTGTGTCACCTGCAGTTAGTCACGTTACTGCCCCTTCCCTTAAAGGAACAGGCAGCCTTATATTTATGTATCCTTGATTGGACCTAAGGATGAAATTATAGATCTGTGACTCAAGGTGGCCTAATTTCTATATTACATTAGTTTATGATGTTCTGTTTCCTAAGTAGCATTTGGCTCTTGTTCCTTAAAAGAAAAACCAGGTTTTCATTTTTTTCCTGAAGAAGGAACTGGAATATTACCTAGGAGTATCGTATATGGTGTAGTCACCAGCGGTAGAGTTAAAATTTGTGTAACTTTGGCCTTTTGTGTATCACCCGTACTCTTGGTGTTGTGTCACATGCCTGACTATCACCCAAGTAACTTCTTGTTCTTCCTATAGATTTTTTTTCCTTTTGTTGCTTCTCCCCTGACTGATGTCGCATCATGCTTAGTTATTGGGGATTTTAGTTGTGTCCTAGTTCCAATTCCCTTTTCCGTATTCCTTTCACCAGTCAGCCCATTTATTATTGTAGGTGTATTGTTCAGGTACACACTTCCAGACTGCATGTTTATGTATAATTCCCTTTTGTATGGCCAGACTGGTTTCCAAGAATTTTCCTTAGGCCTGCTTCAATGTTTTCCAGCCTGACTGTCAGGGTAGCGATAGACTGGTTAACTGACTCAATATTATAGTAAGACAAGTTTTCCATATCAATAGGAGATATCTTACGTTTACCCTTTTGAACATGACGAATTGTCAATGTCTATTTTTAATGTGGTTTTTACCCTTTTTGTCCCTGCTGCTTTAATTTTTGGTGGGATCAGATGTGTTCTAATCATGCAAATATCAGGACCCTCTAGTTCTTGTCTTTTGTTAGCATATTTTGACTATTAGCCTGTGTATTGCATATTGCGCCTGATGTGAAAGTTTTCTACATGCCTATGATAATTTGTACCATGTGATTTCTCTATTGAGATGTTCTAGATAAGGAATTTAGGAACACCTAGATGTAATCATTGAGAAAAAAATGTGTTTGCCCCGTTAGACAATGCCACCATATGTGAAGACATCCATTTAGATAGAATTCTCGTGTAGTTATCTGCCCTTAGATGATGGAGGCTCTCACACGGAAACCCAATTGAAAAGCTTAGAGGCACTGTTTTGCCTACTGCCTTTAGATTTGTATTGCTTTTTGAGAATGACAGTGTATTCTAGACCAAAATTGTCCCATGGCGTGTGGCCACTCCTTTGAAGATCACAGGCCGCCTGTTTTACAGTCCCCTTGTTATACAATGAACTGTTTAAAGCATCGCACTTGCTTCATAAGAAGGCGTTCAACATCAGAAAAGAAGGAGGAGCTGGTTTTGCCACAGAACCAGAATTTCAGTGCACAAGAGCGCCTGTCATGTGCTGGTAACCTCTGACAGTGTGCAGTCCCTTGAGCCCCTTGGCCTGAGTTTTTGGCCACACACCCCCCTTTCCTTTGCTCCAATGGAAGTGCAGTGCACCGGCGGATCCAAGATTGACAAAAGGCACTAATTCTGGTGCCCATGAAAGGGCAGCCTGAGCGTCCTCTGACACCGAATGATGAGTGTTAGATCCTGAGAATGGTCCCGGGTCTGCACAAGATGATCTGTGCCCATGACCAATGAAGAGCATATTATTTGTAGTGTCTGCCGCAGAGGAAAGACACAGGTGCACTGCCTTGAGACATTGAGACTTTCGAGTGAGCTGTGGGTGTTTGCCAGGAGGGCACTCCAACTAAGCAGTACTTTTCTCATGAAAGGCTTGAATAGAGAGGCCCATGTGAAAGAAAACAACAGAAGAAGATTTGATGGACAATAGAAGCCTGCCAGAGAGGCTTTTTGAACGGACTCTGGGCATAGTTGGTTTCACAAGAGGTTTCCGTGTGATTGTATAGACTAGGTGTTAGGAGACTGATTGTTTTGCTGGCATTGTTTTAAAGTACTATTCTGTTTAGTAAAAGCAGAATAAAGTCAATTTTCTGTGGAAAGAGTATTTTCACCCCAGAGCATTGATGAGGGTCACCACTGTTTCACCTGAACATATAAAATTCATAGGAGCCCTAAAGATGTTACTAGATAATTTTAGGATTTGCTTTTTGCTTAGGGTTGTAGAAAATTATTATTTCATTTGTAATAGTGGTCACTACTTTCTCCCGTTGCCTATATGTTCTTAATAACATGTTTTCTAGTGTCTTTTTAAACATGACGTTTTCATTTATGGGTGGGATTGTTTTTCTCTACTCAATTGACTTCTGCACCCGCTTACATATGTCTTTTCCTACTACTGTTTCTTTTCCTACTACTGTTTCTTTGCACTCTTTTCACCTTTTAGCTGAACATGAGCAGGTTAAAAGATCAGAATTCGTAAGAAATTCTTTTGTACAGCTTCTGCATCAACACTAGTTAGTAGTGAACATCACTAATTGTTGGGTGTGTGATCTTACGCCACCTACTACGGATAGAGGTATTCCTTATTTTGTCCTGCCATATGTGGCCTTTGCGCTACTACATGTGTAAGGAGACGTGTCCCGAGAGAGTTGCTAAGTAATAGGATGATGCTACAGCAACATCTTCATGACTTTATGAATATAGACCTAGACTCGGATTGATGTGAATATAGTTATTGCCTATGTACGGGCAAAAGGAGGGTCTGTGGTACTTTAGAATTTGGGACCGCGTGGGAGACAGGGCCCTACCCCTGTCTATTCCGGTATTAGCAAACCGCGAATGGTCAATGCGGTATGTACAAGTGCTTTGTATAACGTTTTAGCGATAAATGTACTGTGTATACGATATTATACATTGACTTCGTGGGTTCCATCTTAGAGCGGTGGCCATCTTATGGTTGCCCTCACATAGGCTACACATTACGAACAAATATGGGCCTTTAGAACACATGTACTTTCTGTTTGACTTCTCTGTGACCTGTGCAGCTTGGCTCCGCTGCCCCAGGTCAGTCCGGTCTCACGAGCTCCCCGTCCTACGGCCACCTGTGATTAGCATCAGGGTTTGACACACCAAAAAGCCTTTCATCCCACACAAGCCTCCGGCTAATCTCTTTCACATCTGACTCTGTTTCCTACTTTATGGCTTGTTTTACGAGCAGGAGGTGCCCGTTTTATTGGGGTCTGCTGATATCTGATGAGGGTTCTGAGCCTTGCTGGGTTAAATGATTGAGGGCTGAACGAACTGAAATGTGGGATTGTCATCATGACTCTGCCTTTTCTTTGAAGCCAAAATATGTGAATAACCACTTGTAAAACAGGGGCGGTGTTGCCCAAAGCGGAATATTCTGTATAAAAGAGAAGACTGGTTTTTGTTCTGGAGACTGCCTCATTCAGTTGCTAAGGCTTCTGTGCGACGTAGTCTCACTCATTTGAGTTTAATAAAGATGTCTTTTCATATTTCAGCTTCTTTGCCAAGCTCTTTGTTACATTACCATGAGAAGGAAAATTTCAAGTACCGTACTGTGGTCTAAGACAGGGATAACCCGAAGTCATAGGGTGTTACCCCTGGCACCGCTGGGGTCCTAAAATCCCTGGTACTTCAACCACCATTGTAGTGGTGATGTAGGTGTACGTGCCGTACCCACGCCCTCAGAGTGTGTGTACGGCCCGTACCACGCGTACCCCTACATCACCACTACAATGGTGGTACGGGCCGTACCCACGCCCTCAGAGCGTGTGTATGGCCCGTACCACGCGTACCCCTACATTATCACTACAATGGTGGTACGGGCCGTACCCATGCCCTCAGAGCGTGTGTATGGCCCATACCACGCGTACCCCTACATCACCACTGCAATGGTGGTACGGTCCGTACCAACGCCCTCAGAGCGTGTGTACGGCCCGTTCCATGTGTACCCCTACATCACCACTACAATGGTGGTACGGGCCATACCCACGCCCTCAAAGCGTGGGTACGGGCCGTACCACCATTGTAGTGGTGATGTAGTGGAACGCGCCGTAACCACGCCCTCAGAGCATGTGTACGGCCCGTACCACGCGTACCCCTACATCACCACTACAATGGTGGTACGGGCCGTACCCACGCCCACAGAGCGTGTGTACGGCCCGTACCACGCGTACCCCTACATCACCACTACAATGGTGGTACTGGCCGTACCCACGCCCTCAGAGCGTGTGTACGGCCCGTACCACGTGTACCCCTACATCACCACTACAATGGTGGTATGGGCCGCACCCACGCCCTCAAAGCGCGGGTACGACCCGTACCACGCGTACCCCTTTATCACCACTACAATGGTGGTACGGGCCGTACCCACTCCCTCGAAGCGTGGGTATGGCCCGTACCACCATTGTAGTGGTGATGAAGGGGTACGCGTGGTACGGGCGTACACACGCTCTGAGGGCGTGGGTACGGCCCGTACCACCATTGTAGTGGTGACGGGTACGCATACGCGGGGATTGGTGGACACGCCCCCCGAAGTGACCAGACCCTGAAGATAATGTATGGACAGTATATGGTATTTTTAAAATTAGGTAGAGGTTATGTTTGCTGCCCCTTGCCCCCCCTTTGCCCCTGGGTGTTGTGCTGACCTTCTGCGGCGTGCGCTGCGGTTTCGGTGCACCAGGTCGTAGGCTAGGAGGGCCGGGATGACACGTAAGATGGGGTCCATGGCTGTCCGTCCCGTACCGCTGCTCCTTCTTCGCGTCATCCTCAATTTGCCGGGAGTTTGTGGCTGCCGTAAAAAATGATCCGTGCGGAGTGACGTAGGCACGAATCGTACTTGCTGGTCCGTAGAACGCTGCCTGACTCCGTCCGGACGTCACGTACGTGATGTCCCGGATCAGAATTGTGGGTATTTTTTCGCCGCACGTAGTTTTTTACGATTCGTACGGAAATTGTATTTCTGTACGAATCGTACTTGCTGCTTTGTAAGGAGGATTTCCCGGGTACGAGTCGTATGGAGAGTATGACCATTCGTACCCGGGTTTTACAGGATCGGAATCGGCACCTATATGTTTTTATTTTTTATTTTTAATATTAAATATATTTTTATTTTCAACATATTTATATATATTTTTTATTTATTTTGTTTTTAAAATATTTTTATTTTGTTGATGATATTTTGTTTGTTTTGAATTTTGAACTGACTGGAGTGGGAATAGTAAATGTTACTCCATTGCAATCCAACACTTACCCTACTGTTTTACTGACTGGAGTGGTAATAGTACATTTTATCAGTCCCTCAATCCAACACTTTCCCTACTGTTGCACTCACCGGATTGGGAATAGTACATTTTATCCCTCAACAATTCAACACTTTCTCTACTGTTACACTCAGTGGAGCGGGAATAGTACATTTTACCCCTCTGCTCTTTAACAGTTTCCCTGGTGTTGTATCGGCTGGAATGGGTGCAGTAAATATTACCTATGTGTAATCTATCACTTTACCTACTGTTGCATTTATTGGAGGGAGATTTGTACATTTTATTTTTATCCAGTCTGAATTATATTTTGCGCTAAGTGGGAGTAGTAAATTTTTTATATATTTATGTTTAATAATTTGCATAGTTTTGTTTAAATTAAATGATATAATTTATTTTGGATAGTTATAATTGATATTATGTTTTGTTTATTTGAAATTATAATATTATTAATAATTAACATTTCTAATTTGAAAACATTTTTTTACTAAATTTAAAGATTTGTAAATAGTTTATATATATTTTATGTTATTAGTATAAAGATAGATATATTTGGTCTATTTATATATCATTTTTAAATTATAAAATACATCAAAATTATTAGTTTATGGACCGCAATCCACCACGAAGGAATGATCCGCGGGGCTTGCAACTGAGCAATTTCGCTGACGCATTCGGCCTGGTGGACGTTTGGAGATGGTCGCACCCCCGAGACACGCTTTATACTTTTCAATCTGGAGTGCACGGTAGTCACTCACGGCTAGATTACCTGTTTACGCAAGCACAGTACATCCAATATTTCACCGATTCCTCGAGCTTAGCACGGGGAATTTCTGATCACTCCCCGGTGAGATCTTTCTTTGGGATCACTACAGTGCGACAACCTGGTCCCATTCGAATTCAGCCGTGGCTGCTGAAAATCCTGCACATCAGAGACTCCTTGCGACAAGACACTGACTACTATTTTGACGAAAACGTAGGGTCGGTTGCTTCTGCTGTAACCTTATGGGGCGCTTACGGGGCAGTTATAAAGGGGAGAGCGCTGTCCCTGATGGTGGGACACAAAACTGAACAGAGGCGACGGGTTACCGAAATGGAGACGGAGATACTCCATCTCAAACAGGAAACTGCACGCACCACGGCCCTCGAGGCCCAACACTTACTTGAACTTAAGAAACAGGACTACAAACAACTACTCTGTGAGGAGGCCAGTCAACGAATCCTCGCCACCCGACACAGAATCTATGAGTTGGGAGAACGCACTGGCAAACTGCTGGCATGGTTGGAGCGGAAAGAAATGGCCACGCGGTGGGTGGGAGCGGTCAAAGGGCCAGATGGGGTGTTGATCACGGACTCTCAAAACATCGCCGAAGCGTTCGCAGTATACTATGAGCAAATATACACCCAGCCGCAACTCTCACAGGCACATCTGGCGGCTGACCTCCTGGCCACTATTCAGGTACGGTGTCTCTCCCAGCAAGACCAAGAGACGCTGGAGTCGGATATCTCACTGGAAGAAATCCAGAAAGCCATACGAGATACCTGCTCCGGAAAGGCCATGGGCCCCAACGGCATCCCGATAGAATTTATGAAATCTATGGCTCTAAAACTGTCACCCCATCTGCTCAACCTGTACAAGGAGAGCTATGAGACCGTCGCCTTTCCGGCCGAAATCCGCAATGCCACCATAGTGATCATCCGCAAACCCGGCAAACCGGCGGATGCATGTGCATCGTATAGGCCCATCTCCATGATCGCAGTGGAGGCCAAAATCCTGGCTAAGCTGCTGGCCAATCGCCTGCTCCCCTATCTTGCGGCCTTGATCCACCCAGACCAGTCGGGTTTCATGCCGGGCCGTAATACCGCACGCAATCTGCGTCGTGTACACGGGGCCTTGGGACGGGCGGCAACAATCCAAGAGGAAGCACTATTGCTTGCGCTTGATGCTAAGATGGCGTTCGATACGGTTGCATGGGAATACCTCTTCACGGTCCTGATCCGCGTGGGGATAGGCCCCCGGTTGTTGGGTTGGATTCGACTACTGTATACCATGCCCACAGCCCACGTATCAGTCAATAACCATCGTTCGACTTCCTTTTCCCTCGGCCGTGGCACGAGACAGGGCTGTCCCCTGTCGCCGCTCCTTTTTGCCTTGGCACTTGAGCCACTCGCGGTCTGGATCCGGAACGACCCAGAAATTAGGTGCCTTAAATGGACAACAGATCATGAAGACCGCATCTCTCTATATGCGGACGATATCTTGTTGTACCTGGCCTCCCTGGCACGTTCGATCCGTCGGGTATTGCATATTTTTCATATATTCGGGGCCCACTCTGGGTACCAGATTAACTGGTCCAAATCCCAGATGTACCCCCTCTGGGGTGACCCGCCGCTGAGCCCTAGGGGATATAATATACCGATAGCGCCACAGGGTTTCCAATATCTGGGTATTTTTATAACATTAGACTCAGCGCTATTTTATGAGCGGAACCTCGAGTGCCCACTACAGCGGTTTAAGTCCGATGTGGTTCATTGGAAAACACTGCCCCTTACACTCCTGGGCCGGGCAGCCCTTTTCAAGATGCTAGCCCTCTCCCGTTTTCTCTATGCCCTTCAGAACACGCCTATTAAGATCCCAGAAGCCTACTTCCTAAAGATCGACGCAACTCTGCGTGGGTTACTGTGGGATACTGGGCCGCCGCGCATTGCAATGCAAAAACTAACTATGGGCTGGTATGACAGAGGGATTGGACTACCGGACCTACGCCTTTATTACAAGGCGACACAACTGATCGCAATAAACCAGTGGGTGTTTGGATCCCACGATGACCCGAGCTTCCGAATGGACCGTTGGCTCATGGGGAAGGGAGGATATAACAGGGCACTGTACTCAAACCCGAAGAAACTAGGCCTGACTGGCCCCACGGCCAGAACGGTGGAAACCTGGCACCGGCTCCAGAAGCGAATGGGATGGTCTGGACGGCTGACTAAAGCTACTCCACTCTGGGAACCAGACTGCCTGGGGCGGCTGAGTACCTGCGCGGGGTTCGATAAATGGGATCTTATTAGCATCTCAACTGTGGGAGACGTATGGGTTAAAGGCAGGAGGGCGTCCTTCACAGAGCTTCAACTTAAGTTTCAGCTTGCAACCTCTGAGCATTATTGCTATCTACAAATTAGCCATGCTATAGACTGCGCCCTGCCCCCTGGGACGGCCCTTCCAAACTACTCACCTTTGGAAGACAGATTGTTGCAAGACCCGATGGATCGTAGAGCCATTTCCTTAACATATAAAAAGTTAATTAATAATCGCGCTGATACCATGCAGAAACTACGGGCCAGGTGGGAAAATGAGGTGGGTGAAATGCCTGACGAGGACTGGAGGGATGCGCTAGCCTCCCCTCGGGAGGTGGCGATACCACTGCGGCTCCGCCTGGTTCAGCTCAAGGTTCTGCATCGGGTGTATTCTGATGCAACCCTGCTGTGTAAACTGGGTAGGCGTCCAGATGAGCTCTGCCTTCGTAACTGTCATCAAGTAGGTACATTCACACATATCCTGTGGGACAGCAATATTGGACAGAAATCACCCGTCAGATGGCGCGAGCCATCGGTAAGTCAGTTGCTCCCTCCCCCCAGCTTTGCCTCCTTAATGTGTGGGACGATACGGACCTTACCCAAGCGGAGCAGAAGTGGGCGGCGATGGGTTGGGTCATAGCCAAAAGGAATATTGCCCAGAAATGGGGGGCAGCCGTTGTGCCATCGCTTCGCACATGGGCTCAAGATATGGATGTAGCGATGGTAGCGGAGAAAACGGTCTACAAGAGTCGCGGATGCCCCAAAAAATGGGACCACAAATAGGGACGATGGAACAAATATCGGGGGGACATTTGCATTTCTCCCACAATAGAACTCCGACGAGAGAGACAGGCTATATTGGACGACTTGGGGGTGGGAGCCCTGACCGGAATGCATGGGGAAACCTAGCCTAAGATGCAGGGGTTGAAGCCTCCCTGGCCCTAAACTGTGCCGGGAACCACCTATACAATGTCGTAAAACTGATTTGGTTTCTGCGTTAAATGCCCTTGATGTAATGCTTGTGGTCTCCAATGCCCTAATCTGTATCCAAGCTCAATGGGTGTCATGTGAATGTCATGATTGATGTACTTGCTGTGGATTTCGCTGTTAATAAAATGTTATTTAACAAAAAAAAAAAAAAATGATTAGTTTAATAACTGTTTTAAAGGAAATATACATATGTATATATTAATTATTATATATGTATGTTTACCTTTTTTGACTTAAGTTTGTTATACTTGTTAAGCCATAGTAAATCTAATTAATTTTTTTAATTAACTACTAATATATTTAATATTTAATTTTTGTTATATATATATATATATATATATATATATATATATATATATATATATTTTAACGATATTTTGTACAACTATATTACTGACATCAATATTTTGTACTTGCCATTATAAATATAGGATGTCGATATATAACCGCTTAACCGTGGCTCAATTTCTCCCGCAGTGCGGGAGAATTAACGAGAGGGCAGGGCTACATCGGCCAACACACGTGCGCAGCACTGCCCAGGTAGTGCTTGCTTGCGTCGGTCGTTGGCCGACACAAGCACGGAACGGGTTATGGCACAATATTTTGGTAAGGGGTATTTTAGGTGTCGATATTATGGCAGTGAACCCGTTACCATACAATACTGTAATATTACATGGTGTGTAGTTTTGTACATCTCTCATTATGTATTCGCTATGTTTTTGTGGAAGACTATAACATTCAGGCTAGTGAAATGTAGGATCTAGCGAAATGCAGAATGTGACTCCGACATTATTTTTCATGGCTCATCCTGATGAGCCCTCTTTGAGGTGGGGTAAGGGGAAGAAAGCATTTCAACATTATGCATGTGTTGGCAGAGTCAATTTAGGTACAGAAAGAATGTTGTCTCTGTTACAGGAGAGATTTGAATGAGTAAGATACCTGCAACAAAATACTAGGGGAAGGATGAGAGACTGGAAGAATATATTACATCTCTAAGGAACATTGCATCTAAATGCAAGTTGGGAACTTTATGCGATGAACGAACAATTGATAAATTCTTCCTGAATTGAAAGAGCAACAACATCAGGGAAGCATTGTGGCTGAAAGATGAACCTTTATTAGGTAAGGTTCTTTCTACAGCTAAGAGAGTGGAACGCATGATGATATTTATTGAGGAGCTTAGAAAATAGAACGAGTAGACGGAGAATGGAATGCTCTCACAATGAGCTTCTGTGATAAAGAGAAGGATTAACTAATGATAAATGGTTGACGGGTCAATGTTACAGGTGTAGCGTGTGTGGGTACATTGCCAGCAACAAAGAACATCGTGCATATAAAGAAATGCACAACAAATGTGGCAAACATGACCATTTTGGAGAGTGTAGCAAGAGTGGTAGAACAATCATAAAAACAAGCATGTGAGAGAAAGATGTAATGAGATAATTTTTCAAATGGGAGAGAGGAGAGTTGGCAATCCTTCTGGAGAGTTCATAGTGGAAGGCACCTATTTGATAATGATGTTTAGTTCTTGTTCGCAACTGTCTATAATTTCTGAGGTGTTCAATCAACATTGTGTAGAGTCAAACGGCAGAATATAGACATCAGGCTGAGTGCTGTGGGGGGCAAACTATTGGCATGAAAGCATATTTCCAAGTTTTATTGGAATTTAAGAAAAGATTGGTGGGAGATCTCTGAAAAGGCACAACATAATAAGCTGGCCACACCAGAAAGACCGATTGCAAGTGCATATCCTTCAAATGGAAGAATGTTGTGAGAATATTTAAGGCAGGTTTTCAAATGTATTGAAACTAAAAAGTGATGCCACAATAGTTGTAACCAATGTAACAATGTCTAAAAGACAGTGAGTAAAGATTCAGGCAGATTGGATGGTCTGCGCATAATTGTGCCAGCTGTAGCTACTGAATGGTTAGCACTGATAATTGTGGAGGGTATGGTAAGTGAAATTTGCCCTTGCATCGATCTCAATGCAATTGATATGAATGTTACCATCAATAAATGTCCGCTTCCCAACATTACAGAGATCTCTCTCGTTGTAGGAGAGTAGGGTCTGCTATCCTATGGTCACCCCAAATTTTTGCTTTTTGCTTCACTGGTTTTTGACATATTGAGGCTGTGGGCCTGCCAATCAGACCCCCAGCCTGCTGTTCTCTCTACTAAATTACAACTATGCACCCTAGGTGCATAACCAATTGGAAGTGGATCACCCTGTCAGCCCCTGTACCAGTGTACACTAGGTACCCAGGGCATTGGTGTACCCAAGGCCTGCCAGGGGCTGCAGCATGTATTATGCCACCCCAGGCTTGGCCTAACAATCTGACACAACTGGCTGATTACTCAGCTGGGGTAAGTTGGTGTAATCACCTCTTACTTAGGTGTAGTATACCTATACCTAACCTTAAATGGGACACCTGGTAACCTATAAGTCACTCCTATGGCAGGCCTTAACAATCCTGAAGGCAGAGTGCTTGGTTCCATGTGAGATGGTGCTCTGGCATGAGCTGAGCCTGTCTGCAGTGGTCGGAACAACTTCCTTCTACTGTTTCCAGATATCGTCATACCATATACTCTTAAGTGCATTATGAACCTCGCGGTTAAATGCTAACTTTGGTTTGGCTTTATCAAAACATGTCGAGTAAGGTGTCATACGAATTGGAATACTAACCCCTCGCCAATTCTGGCGACGGGGTTAGCATTCCACCCTTCTAGAGGGACACGACATGTACAGTGCCTGAAACCCGGGTAAAATCAGACATAGCCTCAGCTCCACAAAATGGATGCTGCCACCACAGACACAAGTCTGCCCTCCTGCTGCTGGGAGTCCTTCCAGCTTAGGAGGTGTGGACAAAGGGTTTCCTGCCAGGGGAGGTGCGTGCACCACCCCAGACAGGATTTTGTGTATTGGTCAGGTAGGGCTTGAAAGAAACCAGACATGCCTGTGGCTCACAAGGAGCCTCGGTGCATATGCCAGTTCAAACCGGTCCTGGGGCACGCCAGTCCCGGGCCTGGGGCGAGCTGGACAAAGGATTGGGGGTGTAACCACCCCCCTTCCTGGTCCCACCCATAGGGAGGGACCTAGCAGGTAGTCCGGCCCCTAGAATCCGCTTAAAGGTAGGAGCTGTGTCCTAAGACTTCAGACATCCTGGAATCAACTTAAAACTAAGAAGAAGACGGGAACTTCGACGCTCTGCTGCACAGAGGACTGAAGCCAATCTCCCCTGTGGTCAGGGAGTGACCACCTTGCTAACGCAAGCACCATCCAGCGAATCAACGTCTGCTTTGCCGCCGCCTCCCGCCGGAGCCCGAGCCCAGAGACTGACAAGACCTGGACCTCCAGACCTCTCACCGCCCGATCCACAGTCCCTGAAAAGAAGAGACCCGTGGAGGCACCGAGACACGTGGAGCCAGCCATCTTGGAACGACTACGACAAGCTGACAAGTGCAACAACCGAGGCTCCCTCCAAGTTGTGCTTTGGGATCTGAGAAGCCCAACACCCGAGCAGCATCTGCACCAAAGGTGAGCCCTCCAGCATCTCCACGATCTGCGTGGGGCCCTTCTGCATTTTGCCACTCGACGCGCCTAACCGGTTGCTGGCCCGCTGGCTAGTAGCCATCTTGGCGACGAACTTCAAGAAATACACCGCTGGTCTGGTTGCTCCAGACTGGCCCTTGCTCCCCTCCAAAGGAGCAGTCCTTCTGACCTTGCTGGTCAGAACCATCAGCTTATTTCCTTTTCCTACAACAATTGCTTTTGCCAAGGCTTGTTTGCTTCAATCAAGTCGCCGACACCGCCGACAGCGAGAGCCTGCGTGGGACAGCTCGTGACTCGACTCCTGGACGTTGTCGACCTCCAGGGACCACGTGGCTGCAGAGACAAGCTACCCCTTTCTTCCTGTTTGCACCCGACATTGCCTGGTACCCACCTGGTGCCACGCTGGTCACTGGCTAGTGACTGTGAACACTGTCCCCTCTGCTTACAGGTCTTCAACATCTCCGATCCACTCTTGGATCCACTGCATCTCTCCCGGACCGACCGCCTGCAGCATCTTTGTCTTCAAGCTCCACGGAACAGATAGAAGAAACCCGACGCACTTCGAGGCCTATGCACCCGCTTCCTGTGGGTGAGGTAAAGCTGGCACACCTGTGCCCAAGTGTAGTATTACAGCTCTAGTGCCTGTGTTCCAAATCTTGAGTTCCTAGTCCATCCGGAAGATCCTCTTTGCAGTAACTTTGTACTTTTTACGCACCCATTGAAACCTATGGGAGCACGCGTGTGACTATTTGCTCTGCACACGCCACCCGTGGACCTCCTGGTCACTAACTGACGTTAGCTCCTTGTAGGCCCAGCGATTCTAGAGGCCCTAGGCCTTTTCCCTTTTCTGTTCGTGGTACTTATACCACTATTTTAGTATATGGTTTGAGTGGCCACCAGGGCCTATCCATATAACGTGCAACTTCTGTGTATTCTGTGATAATCTTGTTTGACGATTTGTGCTCCTGTGCTCATAAAGAGACTAGGGGTTACTTTGAGAAATAAATACATATATATTTTGAATATATATCTGTGTGGTGTCCTTTCATTGGTATAAAAGGGGGTTGCATTTGGTAAAACAGCTGGCTTAACACGCTTCACGAGTTTAGCCTCAAAGACTGCTTAGCCTACGCTACCACTAGGGCAGCTAGTCCGAAAAGGTTGACTTACAACCACACCATAAGGGTTGCTTGGCATGGTACAAGGTGATCACTTTAACTAGTGAGCATCATATACCAGGCCAACTTCTCACATTGGTGAGCAGCGGTTGGATTTGAGCTTGCTGTGTTTTACCATTGTAATCTCTTGGTTACCAATTGAAAGATCACATAGGTACCTGTAGGTACATATAAAACAAGATTAGATATACATAAGTTCTACTGAACTTAGTTGTTGTAGAGCAAAGGGAGTAGCACACCCTGACTACAACTGCTAGATAGGTTTAGTAGGCAAACCCAAGTGTAGGTAGATTGCAACACATCCACCCACACTTAAGAGCAATGGCCGGGGCAGAGGGGTCCACTGTACCCATCTCTGTTGAGAGTGACCCCCAGAGGGCACCATCCAGCTTTGCTACCCTTAATCAGAATGAGCTCAGGCATTTGGCAACTCTTAGAGGCCTTAAACAGCCCAAGAACCCTAACTCTGCTGAGCTCAGAGAACTCTTACAGAATGATGAGAATCAGAGAGAACTCAAGAAAGCTTCCCAGTTAGCCCCCTTAGGGACAGGAACAGGAGGCCCCCCTTCTGAAGATGCCACAGAGGCACCCCCTTTCAATAGTCACCCCTTAGATGGGATGCCTACCACAGAGGAAGAAAGTGATGGGGATACAGATGTGAGTGGGGATGAAGGGAGAACTAGCCCAGTGCCAAGTGTTATACTTGGCCCAGCTAAACTAAGGCTATTGGGGACTGACAGTGGGTTCACCCCATTGGATCTCCCCAGTGGACTTAACACAGGGCTTGGAAGGCAAAGGAATCGCTCAGGTGACTCCAATGCTTCCCATGGCTCTAGAGGCTCTCAAGGTCACTCCAGAAGGAGACTGACCACCCCTCAGAGGAGGGAACATGAGGCCAGAATGCAGGAAGCCCAGCTGAGGATCAGGAAGCAGGAGCTAGAAGTAGCCCTGATGGAAGAAAAACTGAACAAGGCTAGGCAACCTAGAGAGAGTGGGTCTATACCCACTGGTGGCAGCATTGTCCCTAAGGACAAAGATAGGGTCTTTGATAATAGGAACCTGTCTAAGGTTGTGCCCCCCTACAAAAGTGGGGATGACATCCACAAATGGATAACTGCTCTTGAGAGAGCCTGCAAAGTACAGCAGGTTCCTGAAGACCAGTGGGCAGCAATCCTCTGGCTCTCCTTTGAAGGAAGAGGCAGAGACAGACTCCTCACTGTTAGAGAAGAGGATGTCAGAAACTACAGAGTCCTGAAGAGTGTTCTGGTAGATGGGTTAGGCTTAACCACTGAACAGTACAGGTTAATGTTCAGAGACACCCAAAAGACACAGACTCAGGACTGGTCTGAATATGTTGAATGTGCCACTAAGGCTTTGGAGGGTTGGTTGCTGGGAAGTAAGGTATCTGATTTTACAGGATTGTATAATTTGATGATGAGAGAACAGATTTTAAACAACTGTCAAAACCAGCAACTGCATCAACACTTGGTTGACTCTGATCTGACCTCTCCCCAAGAATTGGGAAAGAAGGCAGACAAATGGGTCAGAACCAGGGTTAAGCAAAAGAACCAGAACCAGGGCCAAGGGGGTGATCAGAAGAAAACAGACCAAAAGGGTGGAGATCAGAAACCTAAAGACCAGAAGTCTTCAACAGGGCCCCAAACTACTGCTAAGGAGGGTGGGTCCCAACAACAGTCCAAAAAGAAGAAAGAAGGTCAAAAGAAACCCTGGTGCAATCATTGCAAAAATACAACTCACTGGACTAGTGATTGCAAAAAGGGTGGAGCCCCCAACACTGTTGCCCCTAAGGCACCTGCTCCCAGTACTACTGTTAGCAGTGTTGGTCCCCAGACAAAGGGTGTAGTGGGAATCACTATGGGAACTGAAGGAGATTCTGACTTAGACAGAACCCTGAAACAGGCAGTCTTGATCTGTGATGGGGACATTGATTTGTCCCTGACTGTGAGCCCCAGTAACCTGGGCAAGTACAGACAGACTCCTTTAATTAATGACAAAGTGGCTCAAGCCTACAGGGACACATGTGCCAGTGTCACTATGGTGACACCAGGCTTTGTGGACCCTGGACAGTACATACCAGGTGAGAACTACCTGGTGACCAATGCCAGCAATGCCACTACTTCACATAGTGTGGCAGTTGTTAACTTCTCATGGGGAGGGGTAACTGGCCTCAAAAGGGTTGTGGTTAGTGCAGACCTCCCAGTAGAATGTTTGTTGGGCAATGACCTAGAGAGTTCTCTATGGTCAGAAGTGGAGTACAGGACTCATGCAGAGATGTTAGGTATATCATCACATGTCCTTGCTGTGACCAGGTCACAGGCCAAAAAGTGCCTCACTGAACCTCAGGTCTTGGATCCTGGAACAATGGACCAAGCACCTACCAAGAAGAAGAACAGGAGGGTCAAGGCTGTGCCTTCCCCCCTGCCTCAGAGTGATGATCAGCCTTCCCAGGAAGCTGATCTAGAGGACCCTGAAGGAACTGTCCCTGAAGAGCTTGAACCTGATCAGGTTGAGTTTCTGGGGACAGGGGGACCTTCAAGGGCTGACTTGAGGCAGGCTCAGTTATCCTGTCCCTCTCTTGAACCCCTCAGACAGCTGGCTGCTGCTGAGGCTGCTGGGAATGCTCAAGGTACCCATAAAGTGTATTGGGATGAAGGGCTCCTTTATTCAGAGGCTAGAGACCCCAAGCCTGGTGCAACCAGGAGGTTGGTTATACCTCTGCAATTTAGGGGCTTCCTTCTTACCTTGGCCCATGATATTCACTTAGCAGGACACCTAGGCCAGAATAAGACCTGGGACAGACTTGTCCCTCACTTTCACTGGCCTCATATGAATGAAGATACAAAGGAGTTTTGTCGCTCCTGTGTTACCTGCCAAGCCAGTGGCAAATCAGGTGGCACAACAAGGGCCCCCCCCTGATACCACTACCTGTGGTGGGGGTCCCCTTTGAAAGAGTGGGAATAGATATAGTGGGTCCCATGGATCCTCCCACTGCATCTGGGCACAGATTTATACTGGTGGTAGTGGATCATGCCACCAGGTACCCAGAGGCAATTCCCCTTAGGACCACTACAGCACCTGTTGTGGCCAGGGCCCTGCTGGGAGTATTCTCCAGAGTGGGGTTTCCTAAGGAGGTAGTATCTGACAGAGGTACCAACTTTATGTCAGGATACTTGACAGCTATGTGGAAGGAATGTGGTGTCAACTACAAGTTCACCACCCCTTATCACCCACAATGCAATGGGCTTGTTGAGAGATTCAACAAGACCCTAAAGGGTATGATCAAAGGATTACCTGAAAAGCTCAGGCGAAGATGGGACATCCTTCTACCCTGCCTTCTGTTTGCTTACAGAGATGTCCCACAAAAGGGGGTTGGCTACAGCCCCTTTGAATTGTTGTTTGGGCACCCTGTGAGAGGCCCACTGTGTTTGGTGAAGGAAGGATGGGAGTTACCTCTCAAAAAGCCTAAGCTAGACATAGTGGACTATGTACTTGGTCTCCGCTCCAGGATGGCTGAGTATATGGAGAAGGCATCCAAAAACCTTGAGGCAAGCCAGGCCTTACAGAAAGCTTGGCATGACCAAAAGGCTGTCTTGGTTGAGTTTCAGCCAGGACAGAAGGTATGGGTGTTGGAGCCAGTGGCCCCAGCAGCACTCCAAGACAAATGGTCTGGACCCCATACAATCCTGGAAAAGAAGGGAGAGGTCACCTACTTGGTCGACCTAGGAACTCCCAGGAGTCCCCACAGGGTACTCCATGTTAACAGGCTTAAAGCATATGTTGACAGGGCAGACATGGGCTTGCTCATGGCTACAGATGAGGGACAGGAGGAAGAGAGTGACCCTCTCCCAGACCTGTTGTCTCAGAACCCTGAAGATGGCTCAGTTGAAGGAGTGACCCTTGGAGGCAACCTCACTGCCCATCAGCAGACTGAATGTAGACAGGTTCTACAATCATTTTCACATATGTTTTCCTTGATACCTAGTCAAACTGACTGGTGTACCCATGTGGTGGACACTGGTGACAGTCTGCCTGTAAAGAACAAGCTTTACAGACAACCTGACCACGTCAGGGACTGTATAAAGGCTGAGGTACATAAAATGCTGGAATTAGGTGTCATTGAACCCTCAGAGAGCCACTGGGCTAGCCCAGTGGTTCTGGTCCCCAAACCTCACACCAAAGATGGCAAGAGAGAGATGAGGTTCTGTGTGGATTACAGAGGACTCAATGCTGTCACCAGGACAGATGCACACCCTATTCCAAGGGCAGATGAGCTCATAGACAAACTAGCTTCTGCAAAGTTTTTGAGCACATTTGACTTAACAGCTGGCTATTGGCAAATCAGATTAGCTGAGGAGTCTAAGGCCAAAACAGCATTCTCAACCCCAGGTGGGCACTACCAGTTTGAGGTGATGCCCTTTGGTCTGAAGAATGCACCTGCCATCTTCCAAAGGCTGGTGAACCAAGTCCTTACTGGGTTGGATGACTTTTGTGCAGCATATCTTGATGACATTGCTGTCTTTAGCTCCACCTGGGAGGATCACCTGATCCACCTGAAGAAGGCTCTTGAGGCCCTGCAGAGGGCAGGCCTCACTATCAAGGCTACTAAGTGCCAGATAGGGCAGAGTAAGGTTGTATATTTGGGCCACCTTGTAGGTGGAGGCCAAGTTCAACCACTGGAGAGTAAGATACAATCCATCAAGGACTGGTCCCCTCCAACCACCCAGACTCAAGTTCGAGCTTTCTTGGGCTTGACTGGGTACTACAGGAAGTTTGTTAAGAACTATGGGTCCATTGTGACTCCTCTTAATGATCTGACATCCAAGAAGATGCCCAAAAAGGTTCAGCGGACAGTAAGCTGTCAAAAGGCATTTGATGACCTGAAGGAGGCCATGTGCTCTGCACCTATCCTGAAAAGTCCTGACTACTCCAAAGAGTTTATTGTCCAAACAGATGCTTCTGAGTTGGGTGTGGGAGCTGTGCTGTCACAACTTAATGTAGATGGTCAAGACCAACCCATTGCTTTTATTAGCAGAAGGTTGACCCCCAGAGAGAAGAATTGGTCAGCTATTGAGAGGGAGGCCTTTGCTGTGGTGTGGGCCCTGAAGAAGCTGAGGCCATACTTGTTTGGCACTCACTTCAAGATTCAGACCGACCATAAGCCCCTCTTGTGGCTAAATCAGATGAAGGGTGAAAACCCCAAACTGCTTAGGTGGTCCATTTCCCTACAGGGGATGGACTTTACAGTGGAGCACCGGCCAGGTACTGACCATGGGAATGCAGATGGTCTCTCCAGGTACTTCCACTTAGGACATGAAGACGAGACTGGTCAAGGCTAGTTTAATGTCCCAGCGTTTGGGGGGGGGTTGTGTAGGAGAGTAGGGTCTGCTATCCTATGGTCACCCCAAATTTTTGCTTTTTGCTTCACTGGTTTTTGACATATTGAGGCTGTGGGCCTGCCAATCAGGCCCCCAGCCTGCTGTTCTCTCTACTAAATTACAACTATGCACCCTAGGTGCATAACCAATTGGAAGTGGATCACCCTGTCAGCCCCTGTACCAGTGTACACTAGGTACCCAGGGCATTGGTGTACCCAAGGCCTGCCAGGGGCTGCAGCATGTATTATGCCACCCCAGGCTTGGCCTAACAATCTGACACAACTGGCTGATTACTCAGCTGGGGTAAGTTGGTGTAATCACCTCTTACTTAGGTGTAGTATACCTATACCTAACCTTAAATGGGACACCTGGTAACCTATAAGTCACTCCTATGGCAGGCCTTAACAATCCTGAAGGCAGAGTGCTTGGTTCCATGTGAGATGGTGCTCTGGCATGAGCTGAGCCTGTCTGCAGTGGTCGGAACAACTTCCTTCTACTGTTTCCAGATATCGTCATACCATATACTCTTAAGTGCATTATGAACCTCGCGGTTAAATGCTAACTTTGGTTTGGCTTTATCAAAACATGTCGAGTAAGGTGTCATACGAATTGGAATACTAACCCCTCGCCAATTCTGGCGACGGGGTTAGCATTCCACCCTTCTAGAGGGACACGACATGTACAGTGCCTGAAACCCGGGTAAAATCAGACATAGCCTCAGCTCCACAAAATGGATGCTGCCACCACAGACACAAGTCTGCCCTCCTGCTGCTGGGAGTCCTTCCAGCTTGGGAGGTGTGGACAAAGGGTTTCCTGCCAGGGGAGGTGCGTGCACCACCCCAGACAGGATTTTGTGTATTGGTCAGGTAGGGCTTGAAAGAAACCAGACATGCCTGTGGCTCACAAGGAGCCTCGGTGCATATGCCAGTTCAAACCGGTCCTGGGGCACGCCAGTCCCGGGCCTGGGGCGAGCTGGACAAAGGATTGGGGGTGTAACCACCCCCCTTCCTGGTCCCACCCATAGGGAGGGACCTAGCAGGTAGTCCGGCCCCTAGAATCCGCTTAAAGGTAGGAGCTGTGTCCTAAGACTTCAGACATCCTGGAATCAACTTAAAACTAAGAAGAAGACGGGAACTTCGACGCTCTGCTGCACAGAGGACTGAAGCCAATCTCCCCTGTGGTCAGGGAGTGACCACCTTGCTAACGCAAGCACCATCCAGCGAATCAACGTCTGCTTTGCCGCCGCCTCCCGCCGGAGCCCGAGCCCAGAGACTGACAAGACCTGGACCTCCAGACCTCTCACCGCCCGATCCACAGTCCCTGAAAAGAGGAGACCCGTGGAGGCACCGAGACACGTGGAGCCAGCCATCTTGGAACGACTACGACAAGCTGACAAGTGCAACAACCGAGGCTCCCTCCAAGTTGTGCTTTGGGATCTGAGAAGCCCAACACCCGAGCAGCATCTGCACCAAAGGTGAGCCCTCCAGCATCTCCACGATCTGCGTGGGGCCCTTCTGCATTTTGCCACTCGACGCGCCTAACCGGTTGCTGGCCCGCTGGCTAGTAGCCATCTTGGCGACGAACTTCAAGAAATACACCGCTGGTCTGGTTGCTCCAGACTGGCCCTTGCTCCCCTCCAAAGGAGCAGTCCTTCTGACCTTGCTGGTCAGAACCATCAGCTTATTTCCTTTTCCTACAACAATTGCTTTTGCCAAGGCTTGTTTGCTTCAATCAAGTCGCCGACACCGCCGACAGCGAGAGCCTGCGTGGGACAGCTCGTAACTCGACTCCTGGACGTCGTCGACCTCCAGGGACCACGTGGCTGCAGAGACAAGCTACCCCTTTCTTCCTGTTTGCACCCGACATTGCCTGGTACCCACCTGGTGCCACGCTGGTCACTGGCTAGTGACTGTGAACACTGTCCCCTCTGCTTACAGGTCTTCAACATCTCCGATCCACTCTTGGATCCACTGCATCTCTCCCGGACCGACCGCCTGCAGCATCTTTGTCTTCAAGCTCCACGGAACAGATAGAAGAAACCCGACGCACTTCGAGGCCTATGCACCCGCTTCCTGTGGGTGAGGTAAAGCTGGCACACCTGTGCCCAAGTGTAGTATTACATCTCTAGTGCCTGTGTTCCAAATCTTGAGTTCCTAGTCCATCCGGAAGATCCTCTTTGCAGTAACTTTGTACTTTTTACGCACCCATTGAAACCTATGGGAGCACGCGTGTGACTATTTGCTCTGCACACGCCACCCGTGGACCTCCTGGTCACTAACTGATGTTAGCTCCTTGTAGGCCCAGCGATTCTAGAGGCCCTAGGCCTTTTCCCTTTTCTGTTCGTGGTACTTATACCACTATTTTAGTATATAGTTTGAGTGGCCACCAGGGCCTATCCATATAACGTGCAACTTCTGTGTATTCTGTGATAATCTTGTTTGACGATTTGTGCTCCTGTGCTCATAAAGAGACTAGGGGTTACTTTGAGAAATAAATACATATATATTTTGAATATATATCTGTGTGGTGTCCTTTCATTGGTATAAAAGGGGGTTGCATTTGGTAAAACAGCTGGCTTAACACGCTTCACGAGTTTAGCCTCAAAGACTGCTTAGCCTACGCTACCACTAGGGCAGCTAGTCCGAAAAGGTTGACTTACAACCACACCATAAGGGTTGCTTGGCATGGTACAAGGTGATCACTTTAACTAGTGAGCATCATATACCAGGCCAACTTCTCACACTCGTGATGAGAGGTAAATATTTTGCACCACTTAGGGGGCCGATTCCGATCCGGGTCGGAAGGGCACCGAACGCGAACCGGCCCGAAAAACTACGAGCCGTTCGCGTGTTTTCCGGCCGACTCGTACAGCTGTACGAGCGAGCAAGTACGATGCGAGCTACATGAAATTCACTGACCAAGTCGTTTCCGGGTCCAAACCGCTCCGTACGTCTCAGTCGTAAGCTAACCGTGGCGTGCAATGGATGCGATTCACGACCGAGCCAGTAGGATGCATGCGTCGGACAGCCTGTGTGAGCCGGAGTGTCCGGCTCGCAAATTGTCTGGGTGATTGCCTTTGGGGGTCCGCATCGGTCCCCCTGTCACCCGCAGCCCTACGACTCGGACACAGGGGGGGCCCACGGGTCTCCCCAACACAGGCATGTACGGTGCGGATGGCACCGATGCGTACCCACTGTAGAGGGTGCCCTTGTTCGCGATGTACCCATTCAGTCAATGGGAGCCCACGTACGCGTCGTACGACCGGCTCCCATTGACTTCTAGGGGAGTCTGACCGAACCGAGTCCGACAGCATACGGCCGCATCGTACTCACTCAGTCGGACTGCAGGACTCCGGCTCGGTCGGAGTGCTTTCCGACCCGGATCGGAATCAGCACCTCAATGTTCCACTTGCCTCTGCTTATTACCAGATCAAATGCAAGATCTTTCTGCGCTTATCACACCCATGTGATCATTCAAGTTTTAAATAATACCTTTTGGACTAGTCACAGCAGTATCAGCCATTCAAAGGATAAGGAGTTCCTGTGTGATTTAGCAGGAATTACGTTTTTCCAGTATAATGTGCTGATATTTGGTGACACCCTGGAAGAGCATAAAGACACGGTGCGGATGTTTTTTGAAAGGCTGAAAAAGAGTGGTTTGACCATTATGGCAGATAATCCAAGTTTGGTGAGAACATACTATAGTTTCTGGAGCATAAATTTTCTGCAGTTGAGAGCGAAACAAAAGATGTCCAAGTTAGGAAGGACAAGTTACTGTCTTTCTTTGGAATGATTGAGTTCTGCAGTAGATTTGTCAATAACCTGGCTGAGAAGACGAGTGCCATGAGGGAATTATTTAAAAAATAGAGAATTCAGTTGAAGCGAGGAGTGTGAAACTGAGTTAAAGGTGATATACAGGCACTCAGCAAAGGGCAGAGTGCTAGCCACTGATCAGTAATTGTGCCACCCACATTATATTTGCACCCACCACAGATGGGCCCGCTCTCTTTTTTGCTGTGCTGCTAGGAGTGGAAGAGAGGACAGTAAGGTGAGACGCAACACCAATCAATCAATCAATAAAACTTTATTCGGATGCATTCTAACATCCATAAAAGTATACATATTAAAACAGCATGAAAGCACCGCAACATATTAAAAGACAATGCACATGGTTTTAAAACAAAATGGACCGACTTGCATGAACAGCAGGTTTTAAAAATGAACCTACATACAAAACGGCTTCCTCATGTAAAAGAGACAATGAAAATCTTAAGGCCGGCCTACACTGAGAAATATTAAAACAATGTTGTTTAAAGTGGAATCAGATACAATCTAGAATACTTAAAATAAAATTTACGAAAAAACATAAAATGGAGCATTGATTGGCCAGAAGATTCATCGGAGGAACAAGGCTTGGATTCAAGATTAAATACATAACCTAAGGGTAAGCAAAGCTGGTATTTCACAGTTTTGGATCTAAAACGGAACAGCAAAGACAGTAGACAACACCAGTAAAAATAAATGACTGCTAAATTTTCCCTTTCCCGGGGGTGGTTAACCAGTTCCCTTAGGAAGTGAAATCATAAATTTGTAAGTGGCCAGTGGGGATGTTTACTCATGTCTGCGGGGCTGTTTTCCCCCCTCAAAACAAAACAAGCATTAAAAATGCAGTAGGTCTCGCCTTTGATTAAGTTAAAGCCATTTGCTTTGCTATACGATAGCATTAGCAAAGCAAATAGCTTTAACTTAATCAAAGGCGAGACCTATTGCATTTTCAATCCTTGTTTATTCCTCCTCTCCCATTTCACAGCCCCCTATCCACGACCCACCCCACTACACAAACTTAAATGCACGGGCGCCGCACTTTAGATATCAGCACGGCACCCACTTTCATATTAACAACACGGGGCGCTGTGCTTTATGTTGCAGCACTGTGCCCCCCTTTTCATTCTGCCTCTCACGTGTCACAGCCCCCCATCCACTTCCCGCCCCCCCCACACAAAGTTAAATATGCACGGGCACCGCACTTGAGATTTCAGCACACACCCACTTTAATATTAACAACACGGGGGCGCTGCGCTTTATGCTGCAGCCGGTGCCCGTGTTTATTCCTTCTCTCCTGTGTCACAGCCCCCCATCCTCATCCCACCCACGTACACAAACTTCAATATGCACAGGGTCCATGCTTTAGCTTTCAGCACAGGGCCAATTTACATGTGTTGTTCTCTTCCCCCACTAATTTGCCACGTCACTTCCCTTCTTTCCCACAACTGTCCTACATATGATTTCACTCTCTCGGCACCGCCTGCTTACACATACGCTTCCATACTTAATAGCGTGCACTTACTGTCTTTAAAAAAAAAACACTCCACTGCAAATAAAAGACAAATAAAAAAACAGTGTAATTAATAACAGCAATAGCTCTAACTTTACAAATGGAAGACCTATTGCATTCCAAATGCTTGTTAAATTTCATGTATTTTGTTTAATCTTGCATGCTCTAAGAATGTTTACTTTACAGTCTCATAATTAAAACATGTTCAGTATTATTTACAAGAAAATCATTGTTGTTACTCTTATCTTAAAAAATTAACAATCATTGACAAAGTCAATAGTCCTTGCTAGTTTTACGTGGATATCAGTTGTTGTGTTTTATATATATGGAGGCAATAACGGAATGCGCAGAGAGGTATCAAAACACCAGCCCTTGAGAAGAGACGTTTTAAGGCAAGGGCAAAGTGGGCAATTGCCCAGGGCCCTCACTTTCCAAGGCCCCCCAGGGAAAGTGACCTCTCTGTCTATTTGACTATCTGTGTATTCTCTTCTCTATCCAACACTGTCTATCTGGACATTGTCTCCCCACTCAATTGTGTCTTTAAAAGTTTTGGTGTCTCAGGAAAGACATATTTAAACTGCTTTGCGTTACCCTTTTAACCTTTAACTCATAATGTAGTACTGTTTAGCTTCAGGGACTTGAGTTAACAAGAAACGTGTAATAAAGTAAAAATGTATCCCTTACAGGAGCCCTCAAAATATGTCTTCCCCGGGGCCCCCAAAATCCTTCAAACGACGTGGTTGGTGAGCACACACACGCGCGTTTTTCATCCCCACTAAAGCGCTGCTAAACACTTGGCATCTTTGCATGTAAGAGGGGAAGGGGAAAAGTGTCGGAGCCGGTTGATAGTTTGAGGATGGTGACGTGGGCAGCGCTGGGGGACAGATCGAGCGTGCATGGGTCAGTAGAGAGGGTTAGGGTAGAGGATATGCTGAGAGTAAACAGGTGGGAGAGAACAGCAAGTGGACGGGGCGAAGGGCAGGACGAGGATTGTGAGGTCTGGAGGAGAAAGAAAAATAATGTTTGTAGGGAATGAGGGCGGACAGACAGTTGGTTGGAAAAGATCGGGAGAGCCGCAGGGAGGTGTGAGAGTGGCCGAAGCGAGGGACTGTGGAGGAGGATCAGAGAGGCACGGGGTGGGTGTGGAGAGGAAGGGTGAAACTGATGGGAGGGTCAGCGTAAAGGTTTGGTTGGGAGGCGCTGCAGGGAAGGACAACCAAGAGGGGTTTGCTCACTGTCCGGGCAGGCACGGCGCTTCGGGCTCTGACCAGCACTGGCACACAATGGAAGAAGGAGGGGCCCGACAGGGGGAGGGAGGGAAAGCACAAAGCGTGCCATGCGCGCGTTGAGCTGAAACGCCACGACCCGTACACGTGCACATCTCCTGTTCATACGCGTGCACATGGAATCCGTATTGATTCCAAAAGGCCCTTGAATGGCGAGAGCAGCACATGCGTGCTGCTAACGCCAGGCAAGACCTAAAAACTGATCCCTGGTGTCTAGCGGTATTCATGCTTATGGTGCACCCGTCATCCATGAGCAGGATTGTGTTCAAAAGAGTCATTGCTGTAAAGGGGTGACACTCCTTTCCAGCAAAGCCTCCCTCAAGTTTTCTGCTGCCCAGTGGGAGCCAGAAAGGTCCCAGCCAGCAGATGTAAAACACAAAAGTTGCCACCCAATTTTTCCTTCACTGGGGGAGTCGATTGCATCCTCCTCGGGGCCAAACCCACACACCCAGGGAAGGGACAGCTGCTAATTTAAATGTGTCCCCTGGGGTGGTTGACCCATGCCTGGAGGGTCGGCCACTCACAAACAATAGATCCCCGATTGCCAGTGAGATCCATGCTCGTGGATCGTAGTGGCGCACCCTTGATCCGCAAGCTGAGATTTGTTTGAAAGAGGCATCACTGGAAAGGGGAGACCCCCTATTCCAGTGATGGCCACCCTCGAACTGAGATGTGGCGGTTTGGGGGAGATATCCCACACCAATATACACAGAGCTGCCCTTACCAGCTCCTAGTGGTGCTGTCTGATGTGATCTGTAACATCGGCGTGTGACATCATTGATAGGCTGGTGAGAGAGAGGCTGATGTGTCAGCCCCCAAAGATGCCTACATAAAGGGAATCCTCCAGTGCAAGCACTTAAGGTTTCCCCACTCTCCCTCCTCTGAACCCATTGACATCCTACACACTGCAGAGATAGAACAAAGGATGTAAACGGGTCATCCTCGACAGAAGACGGGCCAAATAATGGTTTGCCACACAAAAAAGTCTCACCCGAGGCAGAGGAGCACGGGACCCACGTCTGGGCAGACCCGTCTCACTCAGGGGGACAAATGCAACTAGGGTGGTGAAGTGAGCTAAAGAATGATGATGGATTCAACCCAGATCTGTGACTGGTGGTGAGTGTCTGAAAAGTTTCAGCGCTCCATCCATCATCTCCTTGTGTTTGCCTTCTTTAAGAAAATAGCCATTAACCATTCCATTTAGCTGGAGTGAGAAGAGAAAACATGGAGACAATGGAGATTCCAAAACCTAATAAAAATCAATGCATAAAGCAGATAGTTTTGAAGCTGATTCCTTATTTTACTGTAAGTTAATGGAGGATAATGTGGCATGATGTAACACTATCATATTTTCAGGGTTTAAAAACCACAAGAACAGACAGATTATGAGGTCTTTGCAGTTTAGAGAGTGACACCAGGTAGAGGATGTCTGTCACGGCCCTGTGACCCACCTGAACCAGGTCCTCTTCCTTCACACACAGGCTCCGTATAAGGAATATCCCTTTAAGAGCACGGAGTTCAGCGCCAGGAAGAAGGCGCTTCCAACGTTCCGACAACGCCTCAAGAGCAGAGCCAATCACGTGGGAACCGAGAAAGCGCCAACAATGCGAGACGTGGACGAGGTCCCCGACGAGAAGCAGAAGCCAGGAGGCCAACGACAACACGCTCCGCCCTGCCACGCTCCTGGAGAAACAAGGCTAAACCAGGTACGGGTCCGACTGCGGGGGATCACGGGTCACTGGGTGGGAAGAGAAAAGAAGTAAATGGGAGGGCACCTAAAACCGGAACCGATAATAGAGCCGGAGAGCACGGTGGCGGTCACAATTGCACTGATTTCTTTTGGCTGAAAGGTGTCACCTCCTAAACGGGTCCCTTCCCTATCCTTCGTTTCAAAGTCCCAAGTGGTCAACCGTGTTTTCTTTGTGTTTGTTTCCCGAGGGTATCCCAACGCAAGGAGTGAAGTAGCCCCTGAAGTATTAGAGGAGAGGAGGACGTATTCCAACCTGAACACTATGAAGAACAAGCATTGGCATAGCCAATAGGTCTCGCCTTTGGGACCTTATAAGTGTTTAGCCATGCAACAGTTGTATAACTAAATACTTATAAGGTCCCAAAAGCGAAACCTATTTGGCTATGCCAATGCTTGTTTCTGTTTATTACTACTCTGTAGTAATGGCGGCACCCGTGCTTTAGCTTAAACATCCTAAGCTAAAGTCGGGTGCCGAGATTGCTTCAAAAGTAAAGAATTGTCTATTTATTTACTTTTGAAGCAATCTCAGCACCCGACTTTAGCCTAAGATGTTTAAGCTAAAGCATGGGTGCCGCCATTACTACATAGAAGTAATAAACAGAAAAAAGCAAGCGCCCACTTCGAGAAATGACAGCCGTGGCGGGGGAAAAATGCTACCGCCGGCCACAGCTTGCAGTGCATGTGCATGAGTGGTGCGCGTGCAGCAGTAATCATGCCATATGGCGCTTCTACTCAAGCGCGCGCCTACGCACATGCACTGCAAGCTGTGGCCGGCGGTAACATTTTTTGAAGCCCTTACTTTAAGTCTCGCCAGACCAGCGCAAGCGCTGGTTCAGGCGAGACCTAAAAAGGACCGATACATCCCGGATTGGGTTGCACAAACACCATTAATGCAAGTGTCAACTGTAAATAAATGAATACACAACCCACTTCCTGCACGTGTCACACAGCCACTCGTGTCCAAATCACAGTGTTGTTTGAAATAAAACCCGGAATCCTCGTTGGGTAATGATCTGGGTTAATTTGTGACTACACAAACAAAAAGAAACATCCTCAATTACATGCGAACAAAAAATGCGTAAAACTCCACCTGTCTACAGCCTTAATATTTCCCAGTAAAACTCCAGGCAGTCCAGCAGCCCTTGGGCAGTGTCCGTCTGTGTCTGTACGAGGAACCGAAGAGCAGCCTTTAATGTGCTGAAACCTTATTGGGCGCTGGCTGCTGCTCCCAGAGCCAACACGAAGGCAACAAAGGGTCTTAAATAAACAGCTATCAGCAATCTTTGCAACCTCACTCGGCAAAAGCAATACAAATTTAAGAGAAAACTAGCAGGTCTGGGGGAAATGTACATGGGAGACAACTGAATAAAATATGCACACTCGGGGATTGCTTCAGGAAAAAGAACAAGCGCGTGCCTCGCGCTAAAAGTGGGAGGGGTGGGGGGAGTGCGACAGCACACAAAGCCGTTCCCTTGCGGGAGCGAGCCAAGGGCACCATGTGTTTGTAAGTTAATTACAAACATATGGTGTCATGCTCGCTCCCGCAAGGCAATCGCCACACGTGCACGCGTTGCCATTGAAGGCAATTGAACGCGAGCACGTTTTCGGCTGAAAAGCCGAAGCGATTGCAAAAGGTCTTTTTACCTATGCAGCGCATGCGCGCTGCGTAGGCGAGACCTAAAAAGGCACAGATCTAGAACGGCTTTGAAGCCTAAATACCGTGGACCTGAATATATGAAACCTAAATATATGAATAAAGGAACATAAACCTCAAGAAAAAGACAAAAGACTTGTCATTGTCTTCCGAGTGCGACCCACTCCACCCTCCTTATGAGAAGCTGACAATGTCACAATATTAAAATCTCGAGAAAACATGCGGAGGTAACCTGAGCATGCATGTGAACCGGAAAAAATCTGAAGCATCTTTTTTTAAAGTTTTAATAAGCAGAAGCAAGATGACAAGACCACATTGGTTTGAGCTGAGAGTGACATGTCATGCTCACACAACTCCCAGAGATTTTACTTTGGGTGCGGGGGATGAGTACCTAGGGAGAGGGGTCAGAGAGATGGATTCAGCAACTTATATGGTTCCCACAAAGTAATATCACTGATTAGTTATCATTAAACTTCAGATAGTTAGGCAACATCCAAGTGTGAACATTTAGGAGGCAGGATGATATGCCAGCTGTTGAGGAAGAAGCAGGGGTGTTGAGCTTGATGATAATTTGGGTATCATTGGTGTACCAAATAGCTGCACAGCCAAAGGAATGAATCAAAGTGATCAAGGGATGGATATAAACATTCACATGTATATGTGAAATTGAGGAAGCTTGAGGGAACATCCACAACCCACAGAAAATTGCATCAGACGGGGACTGAATTGGCTGAATAGCCACAAACTGGGTACAATTTAAGAGAGAGGAAGAAAAAACAATCTGCGAATGAACCGGTGATACTGATCCGATCAAGTTGCTGCAAGTGAATGAACTGATCATGAACTGAATAAAAGGCTGCAGAGAAGTCAAGCAAGATATGGATGGTAGAGTCACCCTGATCACAAATCAACCATAGTTCCTCAAGCGTCAGAACTAAAACTGTTTATGTTTCCCGCTGAAACTCAAGCTGCAAGTGTTCAAAGATGTTATTGTCTTCAAATACATGGCATGTTGTACAACATAGACTTTTAAGTCAATTTGCCTCGGCTGCCTGTTTTTGTGCATTTCGCCTTCACCATCAGCACTATTACACAGCTCCCACATCTGGACCAATTTGGACAAACTGTAAAATTGCCAATCCACTCATAAGTAATTCACGAGTGTGCATCCATTTTGTGCTGTAGGACATTTAAACCCTCATGTTGAACTAGGGACACAGAGGTAGCCAATGTCCAGGGCCACTGGAATAATGCAATGACGTGGCTGTGATGCTTTTTGCACAAAGACCTGTCAAATTTGCCACATAATCCATTATCTTCTGCATAATTTGCAGATTTTGACAACAAATACTTTGTTTCTGGCTCAAATGTTTCTAAAAAGTTACTAGAAACACAAGGGTACGTATTGCCATGCAATGGAAGGAAGGCCCTTTGTAAAGGTAGACAGGTCAATTATCGGTTGCTTATCGCTATATTTGAGTGTTAAACTGGTGCTATTGACCTGCGACCAGTGTCCAGCCAGTGTTAACAAGTGTAAAAATGACAAAATAATGAAGTAATACCATCACAATATGTGCCTTTTCTTACTACATAATTTATTCGACCCGGTCACATAATTTGGCCCTCCACTGCAGCAGACTTCCGGTGGGCCTTTCAATGCCAGAGTCTTTGGAAATTCAGACTGCCTCATTCTTAGTATAAGATTGAAAATAGGTGATGTAATACATTGCTCAGATACGATGGGCTCTTTACTATCAGAGATGAATTTTGAAGGTTGCGAAGATAGCTCACTTCAGCAAAAAACCCAAAGGCCATACAAAAAGCTGTGATGTATTGGCTTAACATATGCAAAGAAAGGGTTCGTAAAGAGCATTTGTGTCAAACTGGAGACCTAAGGAGGAAGGAGAGGCTCCACAATTCCACGACTTCGCCCTCTTTCTTTCAACATAGCTCTTACAGTGTTAAAACACTGTGAGGGGGGCTTACAAACACACAGTGCGCGCGCAGCACTCTAAAGAATGAGGGACTTATTTACAAGCCCTTTGCGCCGCCAGTGCGTCACTTTGTATGTGATAAAAAGTGAGGGGCACAGACCACACAAGGGGCTTGTAAATAAGCCCATGCGACTCTCATGATCGCCTATATAAAGGAGAGTTTGATGATTTTGCGCCACTTCTCAGAAAGGATGTGCTCCCCCTAACCACATTATCAGGGCCGGCTTTAGGGCGGTGCGACCGGTGCCATCGAACCCGGTGCTGGCCTCCTGGGGGCGCCTGTTTGCAACTTTATTATGCTTTTAAAGCACCTGCTGCCACATTCCTTTCCTCCTGCAACTACGGGGCCTCACAAAAATGTCAAGATACCTCCTGTGATTAATGTTCTTCCTGGCCAGAGATCAGAGTTTTGTGTAGTTGAGGTTTTTGACTTATGTGAAGGTACCACAGACGGTTAATATGCCTGCTGCAAAGAACATGTACCAAGTAGTTTACAGAGTGCATTTAATGTAAATAGATCAGCAGGTTACCGCTTTTAAAAGAGCCATCCTTTTGTTACTTGCAATTTATAACTTAAAGTTCTAATACAGAATAGTGAGGTATTAACTTTCATCATAGAACTGCATACACTCTGCAAAGTATAGAACATTGATTAATGTTGCAAAAAGGCTTAATTTGGGTAGAAATGGATTCTTATTATTAAAGAAAACTCCCAGCAATGCTGTTTCTTTTTCGACTCTGAGTTTGTGCTTCTCCACACCAAGCACTCCTAAACTATACTGCCTACCAGTATGGCTGACATGTGACTCTTACACTTTTAGGGCCAGATGTATCAACGCATTTTGAGATCACAAAAGGACCGATTCGCAGAATCGGCCTGTTTGAAATATCCAAAAAGCGTTTAGCAATGTATCAAGCTTTAAGAATTCACAATATGGGTAATCGCAATTATTTGCAATTACCTAAATTGCGAATGCAGTTAGCCAATCGCAATTTACGATTCCCTAAATACTAGTCTTGTAGCCATCGCAAATTGCGATATTGCTTTAAGGAATCGTAAATTACCACCAACTTCAAGTTGGTGGTAATTTGCGATTTCCTAGAATCTGAGAGAGAGTGGTTATGGAGACTTGGTCACTGTTAAAGGGTGCCAGTGAGAGAATCCGTGGAGGGCCATTGGGGGCGCCAACTAACATTGTCGCACTGGGCGCCACCAGCGCTAAAGCCGGCCCTGCACATTATTTCCCCAAGGGAGGCTGGGAGAGGAAGTAGATGCCTCAATCCTCGTTAGGGGATTTCTGTGATTACTTTGGTAAGTCTGTGCACCAGCCATGCCTGACGCAGCGCTGACGTGTGGCCGCAACCGGGACAACTGACAAGAGGGCTTCGGGAACGCGCTGTCTCCATGGCAGCATAGTCTGAGTGTGCCATCTAAGGGCAAGACAAAGTGTGCTACTTGTATCAGAAAGTGCGCGAAAAACCGCCGGATGTCCGCGGTGCTCCCGTGCCCAGGGACCTTCCACTCCACCTCAATATACCGGGGCACCTTTCCTGCCTAGCACCTGCTGCTCGTTTTTTCTGACTATGTAATCTATGTGCCTTGAGTAAAGCTACAGTGCTACTATAAAGCGCTTTAGCATCTTTGGGTAATGTCCTCGCTATATATAAGTGCATAAATAACTAAATAAAGCGCCCACCGTTGTCCTTCTGGCTGTACCACCCTCAATGTCAGTGACTAGCCCCTGATCTCTGGCATTCGGTCGCTGTGTGCCTGTATTAATCCTCCGGCGCAGTCTGGGGCGGTTTAAGTACACGTCGTCTCCTGTGGCACTGACCCTCTGCTACAGGGCATTACTTTGCTGCGTGTGACATTTGCCCGTGACGGCGATCTACGCCTCTGTCCATGGCCTCATCGGTATGCGGTATATTAAACTCACCTGTTTTATCGGTTTCAGTCTCTTTGCTGTGGTCACTAACGCTGGAACTGGTAATTATGCTTTTTGGGATTACCTTGCTCCGGTTTCAGTCTCTGTAGTGAATGAGCCACTTTTGTGGTCTGACACCCTATGATGACCCTCAACCACCACCATTTTGTATTGACTTAAGTATGTTATGTTGCCCTAGCCTTAATGTAGGATGGGCTTGCATATGCCCGCTTCTCTTCTGCCTTTTAGTGGAATAGTCTTTCCAAGAATAGAAGGTATGGGATGTTGAGGTGCAGTGTTGTGGGTGGTGGTGCACACATGTGCTCAATGTTGGATACTGAGGGATTAAGTGTATAATGTTATTTGGGTTAGGTGAATTATGACTTTGACCTATTGGCTTTGACATGGTCTAATGTCATTCTGCCTTCTGATTTTACCTTGCTTCAAACTTTTCTGTGTGCACAGTGGTGCTTGTAAGTTGTGTGGATGAGAATTATAGGTGCTAACTATTGCCCTTGACATGGTTTCATGTCATCCTTGCTTTTCTGATTCCATTTTGCTTTGGGCCTTTGTGTGCATGGCTTAACTAACTTTCTGTGCCTGCACGAAGAAGAGGGCATGTTCTGCTCTGCCTCCTGTTTTTCGCATTTTTCTGACTAGAGAGAACTAGTTCTTATCAGAAGAATGTACATGGTTTGTCTTGGAGCCATAGCAAAGGCCTGATCAACCGTTGCTGTGGCCTTGGAGCAGACTGGTACGGGCTCTCATGAGAACGAGGGGGCGAGGCTTGCTAGAAGCTTCGCTGTGTTTGAATTTGTATTAAAAAGGGGAGCCTACACTGGCCTGGTGGAAGTTCACGCCGTGGAGCAGACGTGCTGTCACGGAAGAGTAGAGGCTGGTGTCACCTCTGAGCTTTCGTCCGGTTCAAGCAATGGACTCCCCTTGAGCGAAGTGGAGTGAAATGATGGAGCAGTAGGTGAGGTGTCTCTGCTACTAACTGTCTCTTGATTCTTTACTGATTCTCTCCTTTCCTTCTTATTTTCTGATTCTTATATCCATACATATATATATATATATTTCTACAAATATATTTGCTTTGATTGTGTATTTCAATCGGTTATTTGATATGTGAGAGTCTGCCATGATCAATATATATTCGGCCTGCCCGTGGTTGAAGTATTGTGTTAATAAATGTATATATTCCATATGTTTGAATTCGTCTTTACCTTGAAGCAGGAGGTGTGGACTCTTCTTGGCCAACTATTCTGTTGCAGAAGGATGGGTGAATTCCCTTCTAGCAGGTAATTGTGTTATAGGAAGTTGTTCTACTCCTGGCAAGTGATGCGCAAAGTACCTTGGTATATTGTTTTCTTGCCTTCCCTTTGGGGGAGTGTTGAAAGTTTGCCCACCTTAGGAAGTGCTGTGTATATGTTATATTCCATAAGTTTGGAACTGATATTCTCTCCCTGAGAAAGTGACGGTACATACCTTGGTCCAGGGGAGATCTGAGCATTACAGTCTCCGGCCTGTGGTCATGAACTCTGTCCTCGGTTATAGACTCTCTCCTGAAGCCACTAACCCTGTTCGGTCCTTTCTGTACCAGTTCCGACCCCCAGCCTGTGGTTAACTGTCTATGCATAGTGCCTGTGTCTGGAACCACCTACTCTGTGTCAGTGTCAGCCTGGCGCTGTTCCTAGTCATTAAGAGTCAGTGTGTGGTGTGGCTCACATCAGACAATATGCAGCATCCCTCCCGCTGTGCTCCCCCACCCCCGCTGCTGGGGCTACACATGAAAGGGCCGACTGGAAGAGGGAAGTGGCTCACAGAAGTCCTGCTGAGAGCAGCCATCATGTGGCAGGCAGATGTGGGCAGCGTCTGCAGTCCAAGACAGGAAACCAGTGGGGGTGGGGCACTCTAAACTGGGGTGGCATGACGAGCAAAAGAATGATGGATTTAACAAAGATCTCTTTACTGGAGGTGAATGTTTTGGTTTGTTCTGCATTCTGTCCATCAAGTGTGTGTCTTTTGCTTTCTCGCCCTAAGTGCGCCGGGTATGCCCAGACGTGGGTCCCGGGCTCACTGTGCCACTGGATTCAAGCTATCCTGGCTGATGAGGGGTGAAACCCCGAAACCGTTCCTAGGATGCTGTTTCCGGTCCAGGGAGGACCTGGCTTGGCAGTTCAGGCTGGACTGTTCCCATGAGGCACAAGGTCAAGACTGATTTGCATATGGCCAGGTCTAAACTGGGGTGGCATGGTGAGCAAAAGAATGAGGGATTTAACCCAGATCTCTTGACTGGGGGTGAATGTTTTGATTTGTTCTGCATTCCGTCCATCAATTGAGTGTCTTTTGCTTTAGTTTTTGCACCAGGCACAGATATGTGATCCCCTGGCACACCAGGGCGATGGAGTCTCCCCTGAGCCAACAGATGAAAGCTTGCCTGCAGGTGCACCCTTTCTGTTGTAAAAAAAGCAGATCTAAGTAGCTTCCTTCTGTATACTAAAAGTGCTGGACATGGGCATAAAATGTGAGTTAATGGCTCATGTTTGTACGCACATGGGCAGCAGCTTAAAATTATCCTCCGACTCTTCCAGTAAGGGATGAGATCTTTTTTTCTAACTGCCCTGAACAAAATTAGCATAAACGGATGGGGTGAGAAATGAGTTGTTAAGTATGCTTAGGTCTTTAAATACTGATATGAGGAGATAACTGTCCATGCGTGGCGTTTGGCAGCTAATGTGTTCTTATCTTGCAGTTGTGACAGAGCTTTGGCCGAGTTGGTAGCCGAGTGAAGGATGCTCTTTTTATGGGGAGGGGCCAGGCTTCCTTTAGACCTAGAGCAGTGATTGATGACAACAGATACGCTCCCCAAGAATTATTTACATTTTTGCTAATCTGACACTCAATTTCCTGCCAGCACAAAACGGTTAGGGAGCCTTTCTCAGAAGCACAAGGCCTTGACCAGAAGGTATTGGGTATCAGACCACTTTAAATGAGCACCAGTTGCATAACATAAGGACACATTCATTTTTGTCAGGCACGGGGAGATTAAGTGATTTGCCCAGAATCACAGGATGTTGAGCGTTGTTGCCAAGAATCAAACCCAGTTACCCAGATTGGAGGTTGACCGCCCTAGCCGTTAGGCCACATCCTCTCCCCACTTAGTATGAATTCCACAGTTCTGGGATCTGCTAAAGTCTTGGAGGTGTCACGCGGCACAGTTAGGCCCGGAAAAAACACTGCCATTTTTACATGTCACGTTCCTTAAGTTGCATTCTGTTCCAAACAATGAAGTTTGACACATTGCTTGTGTGACAGTGCAGGATTAGTTTCTCTAAAAACACATTGCTTACAAAACCACTTTGTAAGTACACTATCACGACACCCTGAACATTTCGTACAAGACCTCAACACATATTGTACAAATGTTGCTGTTTGTTATTTCGTCTATGAGGAGACATTGCTGTCAGAGACAATAAACAATGTTAGCTCAACTGGAGCATCGACAAAGAAGCATAGATACTGTTATAAATACACACATATTTCAAAATAGAGGAGCACTCTGCTGTCATTGCGAGGTCGTCACTTTGTAGGAGTCTCAGCTCAGCCGATTCCTGTTTTACCTCTGCAAGGAAGGTCCAACTTCTGATCAAGACTGGGACCTACATACCTTGCCTTCAAATAATTGGGTGTGTTAGATCATCTAATAGGGGATTCGTGACAGAGCACTTGCCCTAGAAAACTAGGTTAGGGAACGCATAGTAGGAGTACACTATACCCAGTACTTATATAGCAACGTATATAGACTGTTTTTGTATAATGGTGGAATTGTTCATTCTCTTCACTGTGCTTATATCGCTAATCACTGTTATCTGTTTTGGTCTATTGATTATTGCTGGGCATGAAAGACAGGGGGTTGATTCTATAAGGATTTCAGAGGCCGGAATCAGTTCAATGACCTTATAAACACAAATTTGCCTCTGACACCATTAATCACACTATTTCTTTTCTCAACAGTCCTATTTATTGACTGCGAGTTTCAATTTAATTTTTTCCTTTTGCACAATTATTTTAGAAAGAGAGAACACTTCATCATATAGACTTATTCCTATCTTTTACATAAAACGTATAAATATCTTGTACACTTTTTTTGTGCAATTTCACATAAACTTATAACATAATATACATGAAAGACATAAATTAAATACTTTAAACAAAAAATAAATCTTACAATGCAATACATAAATGTCCAGTTGAATTCACTGTAGGGACCCTAACTTGCTTGGTCCTTAATGGTTTCTTGTGGTCCTTAGCAGGGTCAGAAAAATGTTTTTCTAAGTGCTTTTTGATGTCAGGGCAATGAGTTGGTTATTATTCCTACTCTGAGGGAAACACTGGTGCCTCGTAGTTTTCCCGATGTATTCTGAATCGCTGCTTATTTATTGCCGACGCGTGTCGACCTTTGGTATGTTGGACCTATATCGTTACAGTCAGGTCTTCCTCAGGGCTTAACAAAAATTCTGGTAGGACATCTTTTGCCTGTAAGAATAACAATGAACCTAGTTTTAATGTACGCTCGTTTTTGATCTTCATAAATATAATAAAATTAGAGTGAACTTACGTACCACATTTCTGATGGTTTACAAGACTGTCAGCTTCTTTTTGCCTATGAGAATAGATATGTTTATTACGGCGGGGGTTCCCTTGTCTTATCGTGACATGTGCGCTCGTATTTGACTGTAAAAACTTGATTTTTAACAACCTACCCGCTCTGGTGAATAGATATGAAGATCAAAAACGAGCGTAATTAAAACTAGGTACATTGTTATTCTTACAAGCAAAAGATGTCCTACCAGAATTTTTGTTAAGCCCTGAGGAAGACCTGACTGTCACGATATAGGTCCAACATACCAAAGGTCGAAACGCGTCGGCAATAAATAAGCAGCGATTCAGAATACATCGGGAAAACTACGAGGCACCAGTGTTTCCCTCAGAGTAGGAATAATAACCAACTCATTGCCCTGACATCAAAAAGCACTTAGAAAACATTTTTCTGACCCTGCTAAGGACCACAAGAAACCATTAATGTTGAGGACCAAGCAAGTTAGGGTCCCTACAGTGAAATCAACTGAACATTTATGTATTGCATTGTAAGATTTCTTTTTTGTTTAAAGTATTTAATTTATGTCTTTCATGTATGTTATGTTATAAGTTTATGTGAAATTGCACAAAAAAAGTGTACAAGACATTTACACGTTTTATGTAAAAGATAGGTGTAAGTCTATATGATGAAGTGTTCTCTCTTTCTAAAATAATTGTGCAAAAAGAAAAATTTTAATTGAAACTCGCAGTCAATAAATAGGATTGTTGAGAAAAGAAATAGTGTGATTAATGGTGTCAGAGGCAAATTTGTGTTTATAAGGTCTATTGATTATTGCAGCACATATATTTTATACAAGAATCACAATAGTTCAATAAATATTGAAAACACCCCTTCGTGTATTTCTTCCATAGCTCTCTGAGAGAGCATGAGCGAGTGAGTGAAAAGGTTGTTGTTCTGGTACCACGATTACTGGGGGTATCAGGTTTGTCATGCTCTGAGGTTGACCAAACCATTTGTAACTTTAGTAAGGTTAGCGGTACATATGGTGGCACTGTGAATTATCTGGTCTATAGGCCAACATATCCTAAGAGGGTGTATGGAATCAGTTTAGCACCATCCCAATGTTTATGTTGTCCAACAATGAACAGTTCCTATTGAAAAGTGGAAACCATATGACAGAGGAAACCTGACTCCATGCTAACAACCTTTGTGAATTCGGTCTCCAGTTTAGGTTACACTCAGGGTTGTGATACCTTCTGCTGGTGAATTTCATGCATCTAAGAACGAAATATTGGACAGCACCTGGATGTGTCAGCCTTGGAGGATAGTCATGCATGCGAACCCAGCCAGTATTTCTAGATTTTTATTGGAGGAAACAGCCCTTATGCACAGCATGTGGGTGCAGAGAAACTGGAGCAAATGCATTGAATGGTTTCCTTTGAGCAGACAATTTAGTTCATAAAGGCTACATACACATACCATTTTACTGCTTGACACTCTTATGCTAACATAAAACGGCTATGGGTCATGTCCATTGCCCTGTGGTGTAACAGTTCACAGCAATGAAGTCACCCATCACAAACTGAACAGGTAGGGAATAACTGAAGAGATCCGCCACATGCCGCTGGCTAATGGAGGTATTACATGTAGTCCTCCACTGCAGATCCAAACAAGCTACATACTACGTTCGCTTTTTAACATCTCACAATGACAATCAGAAATGGAATGATATTAGCAAAGTCCAACCCGGCAGATCTTGCTAACAATTCTCTCTCCAACCTATGCCTGCTGAGGACCATAAACTTTAAACAAAATCTTGCAAAACGGGCATCATAGTGCTGTAACCAGCTGTGATCATAAGAAATGCCAGGAAGGGACTTTCAGAGCTGCTTGCTTACTGAAAACCATAAACTGTGCAACTCTCTGTCACACTTCTTCATCCACCGCACTGCTAAGCGATGCATCCAGTAAAACGTTAACTGCACCTTAGTGAACATCATGGAGAAACTTCCCATGTAGGATCAATATAAAGAAACCCAACTGGCTCGACATCCGACAAGTGTAGAGTGCTATCCATGTAGGCTAGTGTTTTCAGCTCCCCACATGTGGTATTAAGCGCTATAGAAATGCTGCAATACATTACAAACACTATTAAGGGATACGTTCAAATCAATCAAGCACACACATATGCACACATGGGTATCCTCACATACAATGAGAAGCACAATCCAAAATACTCTGGAAATAAAATAAGCATTGGCACTGCCAATAGATCTTGCCTTGTACAACTTTTCACTATGCCGATGTTTTTTGTTGATATCGTGCATCAGCAACAAAAAGAAGTGCACAATGATGCAGCCACTGTTGCCAATCGTGTTATTCTGTAAGCGCACGCATGCATCACCACATATGCACACGTCTACAAAATGATGTGTCATCATTTTCTTTTTCTAATTGAGCAATTAAAGTGGCGGATGCCACCTACATAGGTAAATAAAAAAAACATTTCAAGTGTGCGAAAGCGTTATTCTTTTACTAGAGCACCCAGCAGGAAATGACAGATACCAGGCCATCCCCCAAAAAAATTTGAATGAAAAAAATGTATATGCCTATGAGGGATGGGGGAGCCACTGAGGAGCGGGTGGGATAAAGCAATGAGAACAAAGAGGAATAAAATAACAAGCATTGGCATAGCCAATAGGTTTTGCCTTTGGGACCTT
The DNA here is from genome assembly GCF_964204655.1 of Triturus cristatus. NCBI lineage: Eukaryota > Metazoa > Chordata > Amphibia > Caudata > Salamandridae > Triturus > Triturus cristatus. Next base: position 904,646,644 of record NC_140579.1, read on the forward strand.
ATAAGTGTTTAGACAGAGCTATTGGATTTGTTAATGTCTTTAAGCTGCGTTGTAGAGCATTGTGAATGTTGTGCAGCATGTTGAAAAGTTATAATAAAAAAAGTGTTTTAACCATTTTTGTCAACCTATATGTAACCAAGAAAACATTATATACAACTAAACAACCCTAATAAAAACAGAATTAACACAAAAAAATGTGTTCTAGTTTTTTTTATCCATGCAATGCTAGCATATTTTGTCTGCCTGTTCTAATGTTTATTTGTTATTTTGGGACGATATTCCATCATACATGCGACTAAATCCCTGAGCTCATAGGATCAAAGAAACCTTCTCTATCCCCACATTCTTAAACTTTCTGCTACTGGAGGGGGGGGGGGGGCCTCACTTAGGGTCTATGATACGCATTTCTCCTATGAATCACTCTCTGTGAACTCTCTGCCTTAAACCTATTTCGTTTTCAAGTGATTTTTAAATGCCATATTTTTCAGGCAGTAACCACTTCTTTCTGCAGAGCAGCCTCTACAGCTACTCCCAGTCCCACTGGGTTAGTGCGCTGTAAAAATGCACTTAACTGTGGCAGAGAGCTGACAGTCAGTGGATCTCTGGACGAACTAAAGAAGAGCACTCACTCAGCGACAGTCCCCTCTGCCCATACAAATACATTCCACCAAACATGGTTCACTGTCAAATGTATTTATTTTCTGAAAAAAAATAAAGCTTCCCTGAAAGTTGGATCAGAGTAAGTTGACAAAACTTGGCATTCATCGAGGAGAAGCCATTAACATCATGGAACAGATGGCTTGAGCTTATCCTTTGGCATGCTCTGTAATCATTTTATAACCCTCTGACTTTGTCATCTCTTCATAAAGGCTGGCTGGCGTGCGGCCCGAGCGTCTCAGACACCGGTGCATGCATAATAATGCCACCGGCTGCAGTCTGATTATGAAAAGGTATTGATTAGTCCCTCAATATTTCTCGGGAGGATTTTACGAGCTTCGTGCCCTGGAACACAATGGGGATGAATGGATTCAATATAGCCAGCCCTCCCCGGCACGCAGGTTTAAGTTCTTATTTGTCACCGGAGTCGCCCAAGTACCTGGCAGCCAGGAAGAATATTATTTTTCAAAACAGTAAACTGTGTTTTCAGAAGACAGCATAATGGAATTGGAAATCTTCTGTGTATTCACGGACAACCGCAGCATCGAACTTTTATTCCTGCCTATTGGCCAAAGTGATGGCTGGTGTCAACACTCAACAATCTGATAGGAGAAAGCGCTGAAATTAATGGAGACTTGTTGGTTTCCCCCGGCCAATGATGTACTTAGGTCAAACATTCAGAAACAAGAGACAGACGAGAGGTAAATGCTGAGGAAGGGGGCGTAAAACATACCAAACAAGCGGGCAGCGCGGCAAGCGCGAACGCGCTAATTCAACACACAATCACAAACAGATGGCGCCGCTGCTCGCTCCCGCAAGCTGTAGGCCGTGGGCGGATACATTCACTGGGAAAGGTGTGACATGCACCCACCTTTACCCAATTGCGTGCAGTCTTTTTAAGAAAACGCCCGCAAAGCCCAATAGAAATAATATGGTAAAAAAAGCCACACGCACGAGCTTGTGAAAAGTCCAGAGTAATCCCAAGAGGCCCACCCCTAGAGAAGCGCATGCGTGCTGCGCTAGGCTCGACCTAAAAGATAAAGTTGGCTGGGGGAACAGGGGAACATAAACACATAAGGGAGAAAACAACACTGACCATGGGGGGGGGGGGGGGGGGATTTGGCAGGTGGAGAAGCACGAGAGAGAGAGAGAGAGAGCTAGAAAATACATGCCTTTCATGGAGTGGTGAAAGAAAAGCAAACGAGCATTGACAAAACCAATAGGTTTCAACTTTGGAACCTAAGGACTTTGCCAATGCCTTCTGGCGATGCTCTACAGTGTTGGGCTTTTTCCAGATTCTGCAGCATTGTGAAAAAGAAAAAAAAAGGTGCAATGACACAACTGTAGCGGGTGTCGCGTTATTCAACTACTGGCAGTCAAGTCATTCTACTGGTGCATGCATGCTTGATGTACTGGTCCCAGCGCAATGACTCCAGTGCCATTTGCTTAATTTTTATATTTACATATCCAAGATGGTGAACACCACTTGGGTTGGTAAATAACATTTTATTTTAGTGAAAAAGCGAATTTTTTCTTTTTTTTAAAAGGACCACAGAAGTGAATGGGGTGGTGGGTGGAACTGATGAAGGAAAAAGCACTGCAGGGAAGAGAGGCCAACTCTGGGGTACACATGGAGAGAAGAAGACAGAGTGCGGGGAGAAGCACACGAGAGAGCAAGAAGCACACAAAAGTGACAGTTGATGAGAAACGGGGCAAAGCATACAAGGGTGAGAACAACACGGAGCAAGGGGAGGGTGAGGGACAAGGTACACAAGAGAGAACACAGAGCGTGGGGGGGGCATTTCAAAGGTGAGACAGAAGGAAAGACCTAAAAAACATGGAATGCTTAACCAGAGAGATGATAATGAGGCAATACTCCAAGCTGGCACAAGGAAAGCCATCAAATAAGAACTGTGCAAATGACAGTGACAATTTGTATTTGTATTTGTATTTGTATGTTGATTTATAGAGCGCGATTGCTGCCCGGGGGCGTCCAAGCGCTAAGAAGCCAACAGAACAAGAGGAGGTAGCCAGGGCGTTATTGAGCAGCATTGAAGAGGAATGTTTTTAGCTGTTTCCTGAATGAGGTAAGATTGGGATTTTTCCTTAGGTGGAGGGGTAGGGTGTTCCATAGCTTAGAGGCGTTGTAGGTGAAAGTCCTACCGCCAGTTCTGGATTTTTTTATTTTGGGGATTGTGGCCGTGAAGGTCTGGTTGGATCGCAGATTCCTAGTGGGAAGGTAGTGTGACACTAGGTTGCGAGTGATGAGAGGGCCCGTTTTCCAGAACGCCTGGTGCGCAATGCATAAGGCTTTGAATTGTGTTCTTTGGGAAATGGGTAGCCAATGCAGTTTTTTCAGTCCATTTTTGACTGATTGACGTCGAGGGATCTGAAGCAAAGTGCGCGCGGCACAGTTCTGCACCGTCTGTAGTCTCCGTATCGTGTACTCTGGGGCGGCGAGGTAAAGGGCGTTGTTATAATCCAGTCGTGACTGGATAAGGCCCTGAATGGCTACTTGTTTTGCCTCCATTGGTAGAAGATGGAGTACCTTTCTTAACACTCTGAGGAGGCCGAAGCAGGTGGCTGCCAGTTTGGTGGATTGGGTGCCGAAGGACAGAGATCTGTCTAGCCACACCCCAAGGCTCTTGATGCTGTCCTTTGGGGCCGGAGGGGTACCCAGGCAGGGTGGCCATAGAGTGCTGAGGGAGTTAGGGTTGGCAGGGCCCAGGAGCATAAGCTCTGTCTTGTCTCCATTCATTTTTAATGAGGAGGAGGACATCCAGTCCTTGACTTCCTCTAGGCATTTCCTCAGCCCTC